>NC_074692.1:40491511-41149011 GCF_029448725.1 Salvelinus fontinalis
CATGAAAATAGCCCCAGACCATTATTCCTCTTCCTCCAAACTTTGCAGTTGTCACTATGCATTTGAAATTTGACAAACTGACTTGTTGGAAAGTTGGCATCCTATGACGGTGCCCCGTTGAAAGTCACTGAGCTTTTCTGTAAGGCCATTCTACTGCTTATGTTTGTCTATGGAGATTGCATGGCTGTATGCTAGATTTTATACACCTGTCAAGCAATGGGTATGGCAGAAATAACCAAATCCACTAATTTGAAGGTATGTCCACATACTTTACCTGTCACAACTGTCACGGCCATCGCTGAAGAAAGACCAAGGTGCAGCGTGGTTAGCGTACATTTTATTTTATTATAAAAAATGATGCCAACAAAACAACAAACGAGAAAACAACCGTGAAGCTAAAGGCTATAGTGCCAACAAACAAAGACAACTTCCCACAAAGACAGATGGGAAAAAGGGATACCTAAGTATGGTTCTCAATCAGAGACAACGATAGACAACTGTCCCTGATTGAGAACCCTATCCGGCCAAAACATAGAAATACAAATAATAGAATATAGAATACCCACCTCAACTCACACCCTGACCAAACCAAAATAGAGACGTAAACAGGATCTCTAATGTCAGGGCGTGACAGTATTCCCCCCCTAAAGGTGCGGACTCCAGCCGCAAAACCTAAACCTATATGGAAGGGTCTGGGTGGGCATCTATCTGCGGTTGCGGCTCAAGTGCGGGACGCAGACCCCGCTCCACCACTGGCTCACACCACTTTGGTGGCACCTCTGATGCGGGGACCCTCGTTGCCAACCCCGGACTGGGGACCCTCTTTGCTGGCCCCGGACTGGGGACCCTCGTAGCGGGCCCCAGACTGGGCACCCTCGTTGCGGGCCCCGGACTGGGCACCCTCGTTACGGGCCCCGGACTGGAGAACATCGCTGGAGGCTCTGGACTGGGGACCGTCGCTGGAGGCTCTGGACTGGAGACCGTCGCTGTTCTCTGTGATTTTATTATTAATAACCATTGTAACATAGTCTTTGCTCTCCTGCGCCTGACTTCTCTCCCGCTAGTACGCACACATTACATTAGCCATGTAGTGTACATAATGAAGAGTACCTGATGAAGTGTCTCTGTGTTCCAATTCATCATGTGATCTCCTGGAACCTCCTGGTGATTGATAAAAAGGTATTAAACCTCTGAATGGTTACAAAATCATTCAAAAGATGAAGGTTGAGTGTGATTCAGTGAGACTTGACTTTAAAGAACAGTATGATGTTCAGTGTGATGGTGCTGTAATGTCCTCGTTTGACTGATGCAGATAGAACCTGTCTTTCTGGCTTCAACCTAGTCCTGCTGGCCCATCTTTTGGGGTTTTGTTGTTACCTTCCATCAGGGTTTTCAAGCAGCCATTTGTTGAAAACATTTTAACTTAGAATCTCAATCACAGACAGGATGAAACAAAATAGGTGTCCTGCACTGAAGAGAAAGTGCTTGTAGTGGTTCATCATGTCAAGCAATTGGACCCGACAGAGCCAGTTTCTCAAAAAAGCTTTTACATGTCGTCGTATTAGCATATTCTCTGGGTATTGTCTGATTATGGCTGTGTAACATTAATAAGGCCCTAACTGTAAGATGTTTCAACAGAAAACTGCAATACATCTTCATTTTAACAGGCCGCATAAATGTCAGACTGCAGATATTCTCTTAATGAAAAGGGTGGCGGAGCCTTCAGGCCCCAGTGTCTAAAGTCAAGCCCTGTCTGTCTGCCTGTCTGCCTGTCTGTCTGTCTGTCTGTCTGTCCACCAACAGTCTGCCAGTAAAATGGTAACATAAAATACAATGTATGTTTCTCAATATGTGACCGACTGCCTTGATTCAGTCTTATGTAGCAAAATTTGAAATTGTGTTTTTTTATTTATTTTTTACATTCGATGAAAGCAGAGACACAGAGCTACACAATGGTATATCACACACTGTATTTTTAAAGAACAATTGGAAAGTAATTCTGCTTTGAAAGATGATAAACTTGTAACCTCACATTCGAGAAAATGGCCTTGAATGTTACATTTACATTTAAGTCATTTAGCAGACGCTCTTATCCAGAGCGAGTTACAAATTGGAAAGTTCATACATATTCATCCTGGTCCCACCATGGGAATTGAACCCTGGTCCCCCCGTGGGAATTGAACCCACAACCCTGGCGTTGCAAGCGCCATGCTCTACCAACTGAGCCACACGGGACCACATGTTTCGGTACCTGCCGGAGAGCTCTTCTATGTCTATACTCATTTACATCGTTCACACCCTCTTAAGCTTTAGCCCCACCCATCTCTTTAAGGGTTGATCCGAGCGTTCTGTCCTAACAACAGAAGTCAAGTACCCAAGCTAACTGGCTAGCTACTTCCAGACACAAATGAGAAAACAGCTCACCTACCATTTTACTCACCCTAGCAGAGCTTGTTAGGCTGTTTTTATGTTATCCAGAGCGTTGGTGACTTGCAACTGTGCTGCCGGCAACAATTGACACTTTTTTGCCAACGTTTACTGACACCGGCCATATTCACCGTGTGTTGAGCGTTCGTAAATTCGTCAGTTATTCTAAGCTCTGGCACACTCAGATGAGAGTGCTCTGAAATCGGATTAGATAGCCAGAGCAAATTCACCAGCTACTTCTATCAACAGTTGTCGCAGTGACATTTTATTGAAATGCTTACTTGCATAGTGGAGTTTTTTGTTAAGACATGTAGGTAGCTAGCTAAACAATTAACCATAATCACAACTCATGACATTACTACTCTGCAGCTAGCTAACCAACCAGGTTCAATGCTAGCTAGCAAACAATAGGCTGTAACTATTAAAGCAAATGGCTCTGTGATACGAATAATAAGATCATACACGTAACGCTAGCTAGCAAGCCAGCCAGCCAGCTGACATTAGCTAGCTAGCTAGCAGTACACTTTAACTTAAAATTAAAACTACTATCAAAATTAGAAACGTGTAATATCTGAAAATGTTGCTAGCAAGACTATTTTACCCATCTGCATCATGGATGGACGCGTCTCCCTGTCACGTATGCCATGGTTGCCCTTAGTTTGAAGATGTAATCTGGAGACAGGTGTTTTCTCCATCTCTTTAATTATCATACTCAAATTCCACTGATTTCAAAACTCGGTCCTCCTATTTAAAAAAAGCAGCTTTAGACAGGATAACCTACAGATACTGACAATCTCAAATAGACAGAAGCGTGCTTTATGGCAGACCAATCCGAACTCATCTCTCAGCATGTCCAGCCCACTCATTATCTCAGACAATCATGGCTTGCGGGAAGGTTGCTGACTTTTTCTGTGGCTAAACCAACGAGGCTCATAATTGAAAAATTCAATTCATATTTACAGATTGCATACAAGTTTGTATTACGGCACATGAAAGTTCACATGTTCCAGAGGGCATTTCTGCCAAAAAATGAATTTTGTTAAAATGTTTTAGTTTACTTTCAAATGTCTCTACTGTATTACCTCACTCTGCATCTCCCCATTCACTGAACCTTCTTCCAGCCAGGACAATGGCAACAATAGAGACAAAACAAGATACACACAAAACAACTTCATAACTATTAGCTGTTAGCTAGATATCTGTAAATCGTAATAATGTAGCTAACCAGATAGTTTAATAGGCAAAAATGACCTAAAACCTATGTTATGTAAGGTAGATGTCAATTTTTCATGGGTAGCTAGCTAACAATTCTTTGTAGCTTTCTGGCTATCTAACAGCACTAGTAGCTAGCCAGTTAGACCTTTTGAGTCATTATGGGCTTGCGATTTACAGTATGTAGGCAGGTAAACATGCCAAAACACAGCATGTATTTATTAACGTATCAAGATAAAATATTGTAGTCAGGGAACATGAAGTCGGAGTGTATTTTATCTTGCTTCAGCTCAAATAATGGCCGCCGTTGATTTAATAGAAATTTGCGTAATTTTTTATGTTTTTTCATATTTCTGCATCATATTTCTTTGCATACTTTCCTTTGAAGCTTGCATCAATGCATGCTTCAAAGTATGTACATACGGAGTACACATTCGAGAAGTGTCCTCCGTGCTCCGTTTTGCATACTTTGATTTGGACCAATACGCCAAGCCTCCCGTGGTCCAATTTGCGTGCTCGGAGCACGGTAGTATGCATTTTTAGAAACACCCAATGTGTTACTCAATAGCTTACATCAGTGGTTCCCAAACGTTTTATAATCCCGTACCCCTTCAAACATTCAACCTACAGCTGCGTACCCCCTCTAACACCATGGTCAGTGCATTCTCAAATGTTGTTTTTTGCCATCATTGTAAGCCTGCCACACACACACTATACAATACATTTATTAAACATAAGAATTAGTGTGAGTTTTTGTCACAACCCGGCTCGTGGGAAGTGACAAAGAGCTTTTATAGGACCAGGGCATAAATAATAATAGAATCAAAATCTGTAATTTTGCTCTTTATTTAACCATCTACATATAAACTACTATTCAAAAGTTTACAGTCACTTAGAAATGTCCTTGTTTTTTAAAGAAAAGTGACCACAAGCATTTGAACGGTAGTGTAAAACTATATTTGTTCATTAAAAATTGTGAATAACTCACCACAGGTTAATGAGAAGGGTGTGCTTGAAGGATGCACATAGCTCTGCAATGTTGGGTTGTATTGGAGAGTGTCTCAGTCTTAAATCATTTTCCACACACAGTCTGTGCCTGTATTTAGTTTTCATGCTAGTGAGAGGCAGGGCATGAAAGGGATAACGAATCCAGTTGTTTGTGTTGTCTGTTTCGGGAAAGTACCTGCGTAATTGCTCACCCAGCTCACTCAGGTGCTTCACTATATCACATTTGACATTGTCTGTAAGCTTGAGTTCATTTGCACACAAAAAATCATACAATGATGGAAAGACCTGTGTGTTGTTAATGCAGACAGAAAAGAGCTCCAACTTCTTAATCATAGCCTCAATTTTGTCCCACACATTGAATATAGTTGCGGAGAGTCAGATCATTCAGGTGAGAAAAGACATCACCCAGATAGGCCAGTCGTGTGAGAAACGTGTCATCATGCAAGCAGTCAGACAGGTGTAAATTATTTTCAGTAAAGAAAACTTTAAGCTCGTCTCTCAATTTAAAAAAACCTGTCAATACTTTCCCCTTGATAACCAGCGCACTTCTGTATGTTGTAAAAGTGTTACATGGTCGCTGCCCATATAATTGCATAGTACAGAAGATACACAAGAGTTCAGCGACCTACCTTGCTTTAACAAAGTTAACCATTTTCACTGTGGTGTCCAAACCGTCTTTCAAGCTGTCAGGATTTCCCTTGGCAGCAAGAGCCTCTCGGTGGATGCTACAGTGTACCCAAGTGGCGTCGGGAGCAACTGCTTGCACTCGCATTACCACTCCTCCATGTCTCCCTGTCATGCCTTTTGCGCCATCAGTACAGATACCAACACATCTTGACCACCAAAGTCCATTTGATGTCACAATGCTGTCCAGTACTTTAAGATATCCTCTCATGTTGTCCTGGTTTCCAGTGGTTTGCAGAAGAGGATGTCTTCCTGAATTGACCCCCATAAACGTAACGCACATATACCAGGAGCTGTGCCAGGCCCGCCACGTCTGTTGACTCATCCAGCTGTAACGCGTATAATTCACTGGCTTAGATGCGACGCAGTAATTGTTTCGAAACATGTCCTGCCATGTCACTGATGTGTCGTGAAACAGTGTTGTTTGATGACTACATTGTCTGTATAGTGTTTTTGGCCTTTTCCCCCAGCATTGTACCAGCCATATCCGCAGCAGCAGGAAGAATTAAGTCCTCTACAATAGTATGGGGCTTGCCTGTCCTAGCCACTCGGTAGCTCACCATATAAGCCGCTTCTAGCCCCTTCTTATTAATGGTATCTGTTGCTTTTATACATGTCTTACTACTCGAAAGTAATTTTTATTCTCGATCAAAAAACTCCAGTGGCTTATTTTTCTAATTGTCATGTTTCGTTTCTAAATGTCGGCGCAAGAGTGAAGGTTTCCCGCAAGAGAGTAACGGTTAATGAGATTGGATGTTAATTATTTGACTAGGCTACCTGTGTTTGACATTGTGTTGTTATTTCACTGAAAACTAGATGGTTACATTTTTTGGGGGGCAGTGAAACGAGGCTTCTCAGGCGAGAAAAAAACTCACCCAAATGTATAGCCCCATTGGAAAATATAAATGTACTGTTCGAAAATGTGAAGATTTGTTTTATTTTGTAAAAAAAAAAGTAAATATGTGAATCACATTTTTATTTGGCGTACCCCCGACGGCATTGCGCGTACCCCAGTTTGGGAATACCTGGCCTACATGATTAAATGAAGGTCATGCATCCATTCTGTCTTTTTTCTCACTCACTCACTCACTCACTCACTCACTCACTCACTCACTCACTCACTCACTCACTCACTCACTCACTCACGCACTCACCTCACGCACTCACTCACGCACTCACGCACGCACGCACGCACTCACTCACTCACTCACGCACTCACTCACTCACTCACTCACTCACTCACTCACGCACTCACTCACGCACGCACTCACTCAGCTCACTCACTCACGCCCGCCCTCCCGCCCCGCCCGCCCGCCCTCCCGCCCTCCCGCCCTCCCGCCCTCCCGCCCTCCCGCACGCACGCACTCACTCACTCACTCACGCACTCACTCACTCACTCACGCACGCACTCACTCACTCGACTCACTCACTCACGCACTCACTCACGCACTCACTCACGCACTCTCGCACGCTCTCACTCACTCACTCACTCACGTCACTCACGCACTCACTCACTCACTCACTCACGCACGCCTCACGCCCGCCAGCCCTCCCTCCCTCCTCCCGCCCTCCCGCCCCTCCCTCCCTCCCTCCCGCCCCCCTCCCTCCCTCCCGCCCTCCTCCCGCCCTCCCCCCTCCCTCCCTCCTCCCTCTCTCTCGCTCGCGCTCTCTCGTCGCTCTCTCTCTCTCTCTCGCGTCTCTCGGCTCTCGCCTCTCTCTCCTCTCTCTCTCTCTCTCTCTCTCTCTCTCTCTCTCTCTCTCTCTCTCTCTCTCTCTCTCTCTCTCTCTCTCTCTCTCTCTCTCTCTCTCTCTCTCTCTCTCTCTCTCTACTCTCTCTACTCTCTCTACTCTCTCTACTCTCTTTCTCTCTCTCTCTCTCTCTACTCTCTCTACTCTCTTTCTCACTCTCTCTCTCTCTCTCTACTCTCTCTACTCTCTCTCTCTCTCTCTCTCTCTCTCTCTCTCTCTCTCTCTACTCTCTACTCTCTTTCTCACTCTCTCTCTCTCTACTCTCTCTCTCTCTCTCTCTCTCTCTCTCTCTCTCTCTCTCTCTCTCTCTCTACTCTCTCTACTCTCTTTCTCACTCTCTCTCTCTCTACTCTCTCTCTCTCTCTCTCTCTCTCTCTCTCTCTCTCTCTCTCTCTCTCTCTCTCTCTCTCTCTCTCTCTCTCTCTCTCTCCTCTCTCTCTCTCTCTCTCTCTCTCTCTCTCTCTCTACTCTCTCTACTCTCTCTACTCTCTCTACTCTTCTCTCTCTCTCTCTCTCTCTCTCTCTCTACTCTCTCTACTCTCTCTACTCTCTTTCTCTCTCTCTCTCTCTCTACTCTCTCTACTCTCTTTCTCACTCTCTCTCTCTCTACTCTCTCTACTCTCTCTCACTCTCTCTCTCTCTCTCTCTCTCTCTCTCTCTCTCTCTCTCTCTCTCTCTCTCTCTCTCTCTCTCTCTCTACTCTCTCTACTCTCTCTACTCTCTCTACTCTCTCTACTCTCTCTACTCTACTCTCTCTCTCTCTCTCTCTCTCTCTCTCTCTCTCTCTCTCTCTCTCTCTCTCTCTCTCTCTACTCTCTCTACTCTCTTTCTCTCTCTCTCTCTCTCTACTCTCTCTACTCTCTTTCTCACTCTCTCTCTCTCTACTCTCTCTACTCTCTCTACTCTCTCTACTCTCTCTACTCTCTCTCACTCTCTCTCTCTCTCTCTCTCTCTCTCTCTCTCTACTCTCTCTACTCTCTCTACTCTCTTTCTCTCTCTACTCTACTCTCTTTCTCTCTCTCTACTCTCTCTACTCTCTCTACTCTCTCTACTCTCTCTCTCTCTCTCTCTCTCTCTCTCTCTCTCTCTCTCTCTCTCTCTCTCTCTCTCTCTCTCTCTCTCTCTCTCTCTCTCTACTCTCTCTACTCTCTCTACTCTCTCTACTCTCTCTACTCTCTTTCTCTCTTTCTCTCTCTCTCTCTCTCTCTCTCTACTCTCTCTACTCTCTCTACTCTCTCTACTCTCTCTCTACACTCTCTCTACTCTCTCTCTCTCTCTCTCTCTCCCTTTGTCCTCTCTTTCTTTCTCTCTTTGTACATGCAGTACATCTAAAAGAGTAATGCAACCAGCACATCAACCATCGTTATTGTTTGATGTTTAACCTGCATGAATTACTAGCATTATTTTAACAAGAGCTGTATTACAGTCATTCACATTACAGTGTGATAGATATGATGGTGTAGTACTATGTGACATTCAGTAGTGAGGGTTAAAGCATGTGAAAGCTTTAGTTAGTCAGGCAGCTGTCAATTTGCTTTCAACGCCCAAAGAAACTTTCCCTTGGCTCATCTTCTCACGGTTTTATGCAAACTTCTCGCCGCAATGCTGACATCAATTTACCCCTGAAAGCTACGGCATTGGCACATTACGATACAGACACATTTTTAAAACAACCACTGAGTGAGGGAGAGAGGATAGAGTTAGAGAAGTCATATACTTCACGCATCACCTGATTGGCATACAGAAATGCAGGTTCTTATATTAGCCTGTAGCACATAGGTTTTCGGCTATTTCTTTGTTATATATGTAAGTGAATAGGAGAGGGGAGTTTGTGTGGTTATGGGTGTAGGGATCTGCTATTATGAAGGGATTCTGGTGTTGAACCTTGCAGTGTGTCCCCAGAAACTATTTCACACTGATGGGCCCAGAGTGAGGGATGGATGGGAATCATAGACACTCTCCACTATCATATACCCAAACTCCTTATTTTTGTCTGGTCCTGTCTTCTCCTCTCTCCACCATGTTCAGTGTGTTCATAAGAGGATAACTTTGTGTGTGTTAACAGCTATAAATGAATGATCACATTTGTGTATTCCAGTGTTTCTTTCTCTACTGAGTATACTCACACACCCAGTCTGTGTGAAAGGGAAAGCTGAGAATATGGCCTTGCCTATTGGAGTTCTGTCCATTCTGTCTTCATTGAAGAGGGATGGGGAGTCGAGGGTTTCCAGATGATAAGGCAAGTTATCCCAGGATCCCAGAGAGGTTCTCCAGATGATAAGGCAAGTTATCCCAGGATCCCAGAGAGGTTCTCCAGATGATAAGGCAAGTTATCCCAAGATCCCAGAGAGGTTCTCCAGATGATAAGGCAAGTTATCCCAGGATCCCAGAGAGGGTCTCCATATGATAAGGCAAGTTATCCCAGGATCCCAGAGAGGGTCTCCAGATGATAAGGCAAGTTATCCCAAGATCCCAGAGAGGTTCTCCAGATGATAAGGCAAGTTATCCCAGGATCCCAGAGAGGGTCTCCAGATGATAAGGCAAGTTATCCCAGGATCCCAGAGAGGTTCTCCAGATGATAAGGCATGTTATCCCAGGATCCCAGAGAGGGTCTCCAGATGATAAGGAATGTTATCCCAGGATCCCAGAGAGGGTCTCCAGATGATAAGGCATGTTATCCCAGGATCCCAGAGAGGGTCTCCAGATGATAAGGCATGTTATCCCAGGATCCCAGAGAGGGTCTCCAGATGATAAGGAATGTTATCCCAGGATCCCAGAGAGGGTCTCCAGATGATAAGGCATGTTATCCCAGGATCCCAGAGAGGGTCTCCAGATGATAAGGCATGTTATCCCAGGATCCCAGAGAGGGTCTCCAGATGATAAGGCATGTTATCCCAGGATCCCAGAGAGGGTCTCCAGATGATAAGGCATGTTATCCCAGGATCCCAGAAAGGGTCTCCAGATGATAAGGCATGTTATCCCAGGGTCTCAGAGAGGGTCTCCAGATGATAAAGAAAAATACCCCACGATCACAGAGAGGAAAGCACACACACACTCCAGACTGTTAGTAGACCGCAGGGCCACAGACTGGAAATTAAAAATATCTTAATAATTGATGAGCTATGTATGGATCACTCCTCAGCCGCCACATATTGGTTGCTTTGTTCAGGGTCATTTAAGTCTGCACAATACTTTCAATAATAAACATAAAAACCGAGAGACAGAGAGAGATATATAGAGATCAGATGGAGAACACAAAGGGAGTCCCGTGGTCTGTGGTCTGTGTTTGTGTGACCTGTGTTTGATAATGGTGTTTTTCCTAACCTTGACCTTGTCTGTTTACTCACATCTCTGCTAATAGCCAGTCTATTTGGAGAGCCTGCACTGTCTGTTGGTCGGTCTGTCTGTCTGAAAACCATCCTGCATTAACACTCTTTGGAGCCTTTCAATCAGAGAGTGAGTGAGAGATGCAGAGAGAGAGAAAGAGAGGGAGAGCGATACGCAGAGAGAGAGATGTAGAGAGAGAGAAAGAGAGGGAGAGACGCAGAGAGAGCGAAAGAGAGGGAGAGCGAGACTCAGAGAGAGAGATGCAGAGAGAGAGAAAGAGAGGGAGAGAGAGATGCAGAGAGAGAGAAAGAGAGGGATGGGGAGAGAAAGAGAGAGAGAGAGGGAGGAGGCGAGAGAGAGAGAGAGGGAGGAGGGGAGAGAGAGAGAGCGGGGGAGAGGGAGAGATAGAGAGAGACAGATACACATAGAGAGAGAGAGAGAGACAGAGACGCAGTGAGAGAGAAAGAGAGGGAGAGAGAGACGCAGAGAGAGAGAAAGAGAGGGAGGGGGAGAGAGAGAGAGGGAGGGGGGAGAGAGAGAGAGAGAGAGAGAGAGAGGAGGGGGGTTGCTAATGGATTTATTGGAATGATACCAGTTATTCATTCTTTTTGGCTGTGTTATTTATCTGGAAAATTAACAGAAAGAAAGGGAGAGAAGGAGGAGAGAGGGACTAGAGAGGGAGGAGAGAAGGACAAGAGAGGGAATAGAAGGGAGGACAGAGGGAGTAGAGAGGGAGGAGAGAGGGACTAGAGAGGGAGGACAGATGGAGGAGAGAGGGACTAGAAAGGGAGTGGAGGGATGCCCTTAGGGACTAGAGAGGGAGGAGAGAGGGAGGACTGAGGAAGGAGAGAGGGACTAAAGTGGATGACAGAGGAAGGAGTGGGGGACTAGAGAGGGGGGACAGAGGGACTAGAGAGGGAGGGCAGAAGGAAGACAGAGGGAGTAGAGATGGATGAGAGAGGGAAGACAGAGGGAGGAGAGCGGATACTAGAGAGGGAGGAAAGCGGGAGGACAGAGGAAGGAGAGAGGGACTAGAGAGCGGGGACAGAGGGACTAAAGCGGGAGGACAGGGAAGGAGAAATGGACTAGAGGGGGGGGGGGCAGAGGGACTAGAGAGGGAGGAGAGCAGGACTAGAGAGGGGGGAGAGAGGGACTAGAGAGGGGGGAGAGAGGGACTAGAGAGGGAGGAGAGAGGGACTAGAGCAGGACTAGAGAGGGAGGAGAGAGGGAGGAGAGAGGGACTAGAGAGGGAGGAGAGCAGGACTAGAGAGGGACTACAGATGGACTAGAGAGGGAGGAGAGCAGGAATAGAGATGGAGGAGAGCAACTGCCATCTGGAATAATAGCCTGTGGACAGCATTAACTGATCACTGGATGGATGTTTGCTAATGTAAGTGGATGGCTTATCTCTCTCTGTGTGTGTACGTGTGTGTATGTGTACGTGTGTGTATGTGTGCATGTGTGTGTGTCTTTGGATACACATTGGATACATCACTGCAAATGCATTGCTGTTCCTCAGCCTCAACCCCAGCCTCAGCCCCAACCCCAGCCTCAGCCTCAACCCCAGCCTCAGTCCCAGCCTCAGACCCAGCCTCAGCCCCAGCCTCAGCCCCAACCCCAACCCCAGCCTCAGTCCAAACCCCAGCCTCAGCTCCAGCCTCAGACCCAACCCCAGCCTCAGCCCCAACCCCAGCCTCAGCCTCAACCCCAGCCTCAGTCCCAACCTCAGCCCCAGCCTCAGCCCCAGCCTCAGCCCCAACCCCAACCCCAGCCTCAGTCCAAACCCCAGCCTCAGCTCCAGCCTCAGACCCAACCCCAGCCTCAACCTCAATCCCAGCCTCAGTCCCAACCACAGCATTTTACTGTCTTAGGTCCTGATAATCTGCATGCTGGACACATTGCCCTAATCCAATGTTTTAATCAACGTTTTTTGTAGTTTTTGTATGTGAGCTGTGTCCAGTCCAGTTCATTGGGGAGAACATATTTTGAACCAAACTGAAACTGCAGTTGATGTGTGTGAGGTGTGTTTGAGCTGGTGTTTTGACCTCATGTCTTCTGGGCCTAATAGAACCAATAGAGATAGGATCAGAGTGAAACAGTCAACACAGCCATCTGCAGTTAATACTGCAAAGAGAGAGATAGATGGAGATGGGGGAAGAGGAATGAGAGAGAGATAGGAGAGAAATGGAGATGTGGGGAAGAGGAATGAGAGATAGATAGAAGGAATGAGATGGAGATGAGGGAAAGAGGAATGAGAGAGAGATAGGAGAGAGATGAGATGGGGGAATATGAATGAGAGACGGATAGAACGAGACAATGACTCAAATAAATCACATGTTCAATTAGACCTGTTCATCACCATCCACGCATTTCTACCAGGTTTATCCTCCCTTCGTCTCCCTCCCTCCCTTCGTCTACCTCTCTCTGTCTCCCTCCCTCTCACCATCTCCCTCCCTCCATCTCCCTCCCTCCCTCCATCTACCTCTCTCTGTCTCCCTCCCTCTCACCATCTCCCTCCCTCCATCTCCCTCCCTCCCTCCATCTACCTCTCTCTGTCTCCCTCCCTCTCACCATCTCCCTCCCTCTCACTGTCTCCCTCCCTCCCTCCACCTCCCTCCCTCCCTCCCTCTGTCTACCTCTCTCCGTTTCCCTTCCTCCCTCCATCTCCCTCCTTCCCTCCATCTACCTCCCTCCCTCCATCTCCCTCCCTCTGTCTACCTCTCTCCGTTTCCCTTCCTCCCTCCATCTCCCTCTCTCCCTCCATCTACCTCCCTCCCACCATCTCCCTCCCTCTGTCTACCTCTCTCCGTTTCCCTTCCTCCCTCCATCTCCCTCCTTCCCTCCATCTACCTCCCTCCCTCCATCTCCCTCTTTCCCTCCCTCCGTCTCACTCCGTCTCCCTCCGTCTCCCTCCGTGCCCATCCCTCCCTCCGTCTCCCTCCCACCGTCTCCCTCCAGCTATAGACAGTGTGTATCTAATTCCGTCTATAGACAGTGTGTGTATCTAAATCCATCAATGGACAGTGTGTGTATCTAATTCTATCTATAGACATTGTGTGTATCTAATTCCATCTATAGGCAGTGTGTGTATCTAAATCCATCAATGGACAGTGTGTGTATCTAATTCCATCTATAGACGTTGTGTGTATCTAGTTCCATCTATAGACAGTGTGTGTATGTAGTTCCATCTATAGGCAGTGTGTGTATGTAAATCCATCAATGGACAGTGTGTGTATCTAATTCCATCAATAGACATTGTGTGTATCTAATTCCATCTATAGACGTTGTGTGTATCTAGTTCCATCTATAGACAGTGTGTGTATGTAGTTCCATCTATAGGCAGTGTGTGTATGTAAATCCATCAATGGACAGTGTGTGTATCTAATTCCATCAATAGACATTGTGTGTATCTAATTCCATCTATAGACGTTGTGTGTATCTAGTTCCATCTATAGACAGTGTGTGTATGTAGTTCCATCTATAGGCAGTGTGTGTATCTAGTTCCATCAATGGACAGTGTGTGTATCTAATTCCATCAATAGACATTGTGTGTATCTAGTTCCATCTATAGACAGTGTGTGTATCTAATTCCATCTATAGACATTGTGTATCTTATTCCGTCTGTAGACAGTGTGTGTCTAATTTCATCTATAGACAGTGTGTGTATCTAGTTCCATCTATAGACAGTGTGTGTATGTAGTTCCATCTATAGACGGTGTGTGTATCTAATTCCATCTATAGACATTGTGTGTATCTAGTTTAATCTATAGACAGTGTGTGTATGTAGTTCCATCTATAGACAGTGTGTGTATCTAATTCCATCTATAGACAGTGTGTGTATCTAGTTCCATCTATAGACAGTATGTGTATATAATTCCATCTATAGACAGTATGTGTATATAATTCCATCTATAGACAGTGTGTGTATCTAGTTCCATCTATAGACAGTGTGTGTATATAATTCCATCTATAGACAGTGTGTGTATCTAGTTCCATCTATAGACATTGTGTATCTTATTCCGTCTGTAGACAGTGTGTGTCTAATTTCATCTATAGACATTGTGTGTATCTAGTTCCATCTATAGACAGTGTGTGTATGTAGTTCCATCTATAGACAGTGTGTGTATGTAGTTCCATCTATAGACAGTGTGTGTATGTAGTTCCATCTATAGACAGTGTGTGTATCTAGTTCCATCTATAGACAGTATGTGTATGTAGTTCCATCTATAGACACTTTGTGTATATAATTCCAGCTATAGGCAGTGTGTGTACTGGCAGCCTGTTGCAGTCGCATGGCTAGCCAGGATCATCCATATTGACCTCTGTAGACCAGACAGTGTTCTTCTGTCCATCTGCAGTGTGGGAATGAAATGTGTCTCAGGAGACCTCACACAATATAAGCTAATACGAGAGGTGTGTGTGTGGTAGTTCTTCACTAAAGGCTGAACTGTTGATATCATATTCAGCCCATGCGGTTACTGTGTGTGTGTGTGTGTGTGTGTGTGTCCATCACCACATGTTGTGTACCCAGTGGTAAACAAGCCCAGTGGTGTGCTGGCTCCTTCTCCTCTGACGCCGGTGTGTGTGTGTGTGTGGGGGGGGCTTCTGGTCCTCTGACTTTGACGTGTTTGTGGCCGGCTACCCCTCTGATGCTGGTGTGAGTTGGCATATGTCACACTCTAAGGTCAGGTGATTCCTGTGCGGTCAGTGATCTCATTGGCCGAAGAGTAACTATATTCCGTGGCAACCTCACAGGGGGATCCGTCTGACCAATCACATGCCCCAGCTGTTCTCAGCGTCGCTTGATGTTGTGTGTTTGTGTGAGTCCCGTTTGTGTTTGTGTGAGTCCTGTTTGTGTGAATGTGTGTGTGTCTCTATGTGTGTGTGTGTATCCTATGTGTATCGTGGGTGTGTGTGTGTATTAGGTTTGAAATGATTTCACTATTCAAATAACATCGTGATTTCCCCTTAAATATCTGGATAGTCAAAATATGTGTTTTAAATATGATTTTACACTGTTTTTATACTCTCTATATATGAATAGTACCAGTCAAAAAAACGAATTTCTTTATTTTTACTATTTTATAAATTGTAGAATAATAGTGAAGACATCAAAACTATAAAATAACACATATGGAAGTAACCAAAAAAGTGTTAAACAAATCAAAATATACTTTATATTTGAGATTCTTCAAAGTAGCCTCCCTTTGGCTTCATGACAGCTTTGCACACTCTTGGCATTCTCTCAACCAGCTTCACGTGGAATGCTTTTCACCGACAAATCAATTCTTCACAGAGTTTGGTTGAAAGTGTGTGTGTGCGTGTGTGTGTGTGTGTGTGTGTGTGTGTGTGTGTGTATGTGTGTGTGTGTGTGTGTTTAGGGAGCAAAATGCAACCTTGGAGGCCTGCTACAGGGCCACCGGCCTAGCTAATTAACAGGGTGTGTTAGTCTGTCTATGTGTTTGTGTGTGTGTGTGCATATCTGGCAGCATGTCTCCCTCTTTTCCATGTTTTGGGGATATTTGTCTTTGTTCTTGTCCATGCTCATTATATGAGGCCTGGGAGACCCTCATTTTGTGGGTATTGGATAAGTTGTTTGATGTGTCTGGCCTTGGAGTTGTGTCAGAATGGAATGTATCTGTGGCCTTGGAGTTGTGTCAGTATGGGATGTGTCTGTGGCCTTGGAGTTGTGTCAGTATGGGATGTGTCTGGCCTTGGAGTTGTGTCAGTATGGGATGTGTCTGTGCCCTTGGAGTTGTGTCATTATGGGATGTGTCTGTGCCCTTGGAGTTGTGTCCTTGGAGCTGTGTCAGTATGGAATGTATCTGTGGCCTTGGAGGCCTTGACAGAGAAACTATGTGTTTGGAGGCCTTGACAGAGAGACTGTGTGTTTGGAGGCCTTGACTGAGAGACTGTGTGTTTGGAGGCCTTGACAGAGAGACTGTGTGTTTGGAGGCCTTGACTGAGAGACTGTGTGTTTGGAGGCCTTGACTGAGAGACTGTGTGTTTGGAGGCCTTGACAGAGAGACTGTGTGTTTGGAGGCTTTGACAGGGAGACTGTGTGTTTGGAGGCCTTGACAGGGAGACTGTGTGTTTGGAGGCCTTGACTGAGAGACTGTGTGTTTGGAGGCCATGACAGGGAGACTGTGTGTTTGGAGGCCTTGACAGAGAGACTGTGTGTTTGGAGGCCATGACAGGGAGATTGTGTGTTTGGAGGCCTTGACAGGGAGACTGTGTGTTTGGAGGCCTTGACAGGGAGACTGTGTGTTTGGAGGCCATGACAGGGAGACTGTGTGTTTGGAGGCCTTGACAGACAGACTGTGTGTTTGGAGGCCTAGTAATACGCAACACGTTGGAAGTCAGAGTTACAGTCTTCAAGTTAAACACTACACCACACGCACACACACGCACGCACGCACGCGCACACGCGCGCACACGCGCACACACGCGCACACACGCGCACACACGCACACACGCACACACGCACACACACACACACACACACACACACACACACACACACACACACACACACACACACACACACACACACACACACACACACACACACACACACACACACACACACACGGGTACCTGTAGTCCTTACTCGTGGTTGATGTTAGCGTTTCCTACTCTCTGTGGTATAATGCCTGATAAACACTATGTCATTATACCACCACTGTGTGTCTCTGGAGATACTGCTATAAGACTATCTGCACAGGCTGCTATGCCAGTTGACCGTGGTTGCTATGATAGCCGTTAGGGCTACACTGAGGTGTGTGTGTGTGTGTGTGTGTGTGTGTGTGTGTGTACAGAGTCTCTGCTTTCCCATCCTGTGAATCGATGATAGCAGTAAGTCTGGTGGGAAATCTATCGGCAGCAGATCTGGAAGATGACAGTTTGTGTGTCAGTGAGGTGTCAGTGTACCCTGAGGTATCAGTGTATTTGTCTTTTAGGCGCAACCAGCTAGAGTGTGTGTGTGTGGGTGTGTGTGTGTGTGTGTGTCTGGGTCTCTGTGTTAGTGTGTATGTGTGTGTGTGTGTGTGTGTTTGTGTGTGTGTGTGTTTGTGCGTAATTATGATTAATACCCTTGTTTTGAAAGCCAACAGTATGCGTGTGTGTGTGTGTGTGTGTGTTTGTGTGTGGGTGTCGGTCTGTATGAGCATCAGTGCCTTCCATGCCTCATACCCTCCTTGCTGACTAACTGTCATGGTAGTGATGGCTGTTTACTGTTCTGAAACCTGATGCCTTGTCCCTATGGCGTGTGTGTGTGACTGGGTGCACATGCGAGTGTGTGTGTGTATGTGTGTGTGGGGGGGGGGGGGGGGGGGGGGTCTGCCTGTGTGGATTGACTTTGTTTCTTCCGTTCTCCTTGAGATGTCTCTGTGTTGTGTTCCAGACACAACCAGATGTCTGTAGTAACATCTTTGATTTAAATAACAACAATTAGTGTTTGGCTTTAAACCTCCTTTAATTGGCTGTTTTTCTTCACCTTTCAGTTAAAAACTGTCCTGTATCAAAGCAGAAGCACATGTTTTATGGATTGATGTGTAAAAATGTGTCTAATTGGGTTTTTGGTGTTAGTTATAAACTCCTGGGTGAAAGGTCTGTCTTCTGTCTGTCAGTTCTGGGAAAACAAGTTTAAAATGTCCTGTAAAACGGTCATGAAAAACACAGTTGTTGAATTTTCCTCGGTGGATCAGGAGAGCTCTCCAAAATGATCCTACACCCACCTTCATCAATTCCTGTCTATGTTTTTGTTTTTGTGGTTTGTGTGTGTGTTTGTGTCTATGTGAATGATGCTGCATAAATTACAGCTACTCCATGTTGACTTCAGCACTTTTCTACTTTGATGTGTGTGTGTGTGTGTGTGTATATATAAGTTATTCACTCTCTCAGAAACACACACCCTATATCGCATAAAGCCAACGAAGAAAACCTACTGGTTTGATAGTCTTTTTAAATCAGAGGAGATTTCCAAGATCATATTTACAATTAACCAACAGTGAAGACCCCCAGGGAACACGCAAACACACACACACACAGGTTGTTCATTAATATATATATTTTTCATTACAGTTATCTGAGCTCAACATTAATCCTGAATTCTCTTTCCTATCTAATTCTCTCTATCTCTCCGTCCCCCTCTCTCCCTCTGACTCAGTTATTAAGACCCACACTTTATTTGACTGATCCACCCTCCTCCTCCATTCCCCACAAACTGAGGCTCCATCACAACATTGGACATATGCTGCATGGGACCTTTGACAAATGGAAGGTCTCCCAACTAAAGTTCTTGTTTTGGGAAACCAGGCAAACTTCTGTCAAAGTAGCTGCTTCCAGTTTGAAGAATAAGAGCAAGGTATCAGTGTGATAAATGGTTCAACAAAGACTCTGTTTTCCCTCAAGTCTTCACATTGTAAATGATGGATACGTGATGGGGATGTTCTCTCTTTGAACATCCTAAGAGACAGAGAGCCTGACAGAATGCTCAGAGAGAGAGGTGACCATAACTGTGATTGATGGGCTTAGATGACTCCAATGTTAGTGTAAACTCCCCTAAATTGGACTGTGTTCTTATCAGGTTACTGTGTTGCTGACCTGGATAGACAATATCTGTTTATATGTCTTGTTAAAATGGCTGTGTGTCATGATAGTGCTGTGTGTGTGCGTGCGTTTGTGAGCTGCTGGTGTGCTCTTTCACAGTTTGGCAGAGAGGATATGAGTGGTGATATGATATAGGCTTGTGGGTTAACACAATAACTGGTAGAGCAGTCATTCTGACTGCTCATGAATGTATTTATTTTTTAAGTCCGTTCTTGACTTTTCCTAAAAAAGTATATTTAACACACTGCCTTTGTTAGAATCTTAATATCACAAATATAACTGGAGTTATAACCAGTTTTAGGAGGGCAAGTCATTTTTGGAATGTTTTTTCCCCTGTTGCACCTCCTTCTTGCGACAGTAGGGCCTGCTCCGCTCCTTCTCCTTACAGTAGAGCCTGCTCCGGTCCTTTTCCCCACAGTAAGGCCTGCTCCGCTCCTTCTCCTTACAGTAGAGCCTGCTCCGCTCCTTTTCCCCACAGTAAGGCCTGCTCTGCTCCTTCTCCTTACAGTAGAGCCTGCTCCGCTCCTTCTCCCCACAGTAAGGCCTGCTCCGCTCCTTCTCCTTACAGTAGAGCCTGCTCCGCTCCTTCTCCTTACAGTAGAGCCTGCTCCGCTCCTTCTCCTTACAGTAGAGCCTGCTCCGCTCCTTTTCCCCACAGTAGGGCCTGCTCCGCTCCTTTTCCCTACAGTAAGGCCTGCTCCGCTCCTTCTCCCCACAGTAAGGCCTGCTCCGCTCCTTCTCCCTACAGTAAGACCTGCTCCGCTCCTTCTCCCTACAGTAGAGCCTGCTCCGCTCCTTTTCCCTACAGTAAGGCCTGCTCCGCTCCTTCTCCCTACAGTAAGACCTGCTCCGCTCCTTCTCCTTACAGTAGAGCCTGCTCCGCTCCTTCTCCTTACAGTAGAGCCTGCTCCGCTCCTTTTCCCTACAGTAAGGCCTGCTCCGCTCCTTCTCCCCACAATAAGGCCTGCTCCGCTCCTTCTCCCTACAGTAAGACCTGCTCCGCTCCTTCTCCCTACAGTAGAGCCTGCTCCGCTCCTTTTCCCTACAGTAAGGCAGGCTCCGCTCCTTCTCCCTACAGTAAGACCTGCTCCGCTCCTTCTCCTTACAGTAGAGCCTGCTCCGCTCCTTCTCCTTACAGTAGAGCCTGCTCCGCTCCTTTTCCCTACAGTAAGGCCTGCTCCGCTCCTTCTCCCCACAATAAGGCCTGCTCCGCTCCTTCTCCCTACAGTAAGACCTGCTCCGCTCCTTCTCCTTACAGTAGAGCCTGCTCCGCTCCTTCTCCTTACAGTAGAGCCTGCTCCACTCCTTTTCCCCACAGTAAGGCCTGCTCCGCTCCTTCTCCCCACAGTAAGGCCTGCTCCGCTCCTCCCTACAGTAAGACCTGCTCCGCTCCTTCTCCCTACAGTAGAGCCTGCTCCGCTCCTTTTCCCCACAGTAAGGCCTGCTCCGCTCCTTCTCCCTACAGTAAGGCCTGCTCCGCTCCTTCTCCCTACAGTAGAGCCTGCTCCGCTCCTTTTCCCCACAGTAAGGCCTGCTCCGCTCCTTCTCCCGACAGTAGGGCCTGCTCCACTCATTCTCCTGACAGTTGGGCCTGCTCCGCTCCTTCTCCCGACAGTAGGGCCTGCTCCACTCAATCTCCCCACAGTAGGGCCTGCTACGCTCCTTCTCCCGACAGTAGGGCCTGCTCCGCTCATTCTCCCCACAGTAGAGCCTGCTCCGCTCCTTCTCCCGACAGTAGAGCCTAATCCGCTCCTTCTCCCGACAGTAGGGCCTGCTCCACTCATTCTCCCCACAGTAGGGCCTGCTCCACTCATTCTCCCTACAGTAGGGCCTGCTCCGCTCATTCTCCCCACAGTAGGGCCTGCTCCGCTCCTTCTCCCGACAGTAGGGCCTGCTTCACTCATTCTCCCGACAGTAGGGCCTGCTCCACTCATTCTCCCGACAGTAGGGCCTGCTCCACTCATTCTCCCGACAGTAGGGCCTGCTCCGCTCATTCTCCCGACAGTAGGGCCTGCTCCGCTCATTCTCCCCACAGTAGGGCCTGCTCCGCACCTTCTCCCGACAGTAGGGCCTGCTCCGCTCCTTCTCCCGACAGTAGGGCCTGCTCCGCTCCTTCTCCCGACAGTAGGGCCTGCTCTGCTCATTCTACCGACAGTAGGGCTTGCTCCGCTCCTTCTCCCGACAGTAGGGCCTGCTCCACTCATTCTCCCCACAGTAGAGCCTGCTCCGCTCCTTCTCCCGACAGTAGAGCCTAATCCACTCATTCTCCCGACAGTAGTGCCTGCTCCTCTCATTCTCCTGACATTAGGGCCTGCTCTGCTCCTTCTCCTGACAGTAGGGCCTGCTCCACTCATTCTCCTGACAGTAGGTCCTGCTCCCCTCATTCTCCTGACATTGGAATGTGCAGTGCCCAGTTGATAATCACCCCGATAATTGCCTCAAAACTGAAACCTAAACTGTAGTGAAACATATACCACAGATATAACAACAGATAAATTAAGTAAAGTATGATGGGGGAGAATGGCTGAGTTGATGAGCGAGGGGAAGCCAAAGATGCACAGCTATGTAATCACCGATTGTGAATGAAGAACAGGGCGGGCCATTCTATTGTATGGATCTATTCTAATTATAATCTCAAAATGGTATGAACCCTATATCAGTCCACCGAATCCAAGCACTTTTATCAGTCTAATCTGGCCTACTTGGAGTACACAGTGAGAGCATGTGTACTTTACAATGGGAAGAAAACCAACACAAATAGATGTACATGCTGCGTTAGCACAGCTACAAGACCTGAATGAAAACCACTTAGATGGCGGGGATGAAATCAATCATGACATCTCGGATTCTTCTGATTCTGAGCCTCAGCCTGAACCTACGGCTCGGAGGCCGAAGCACAAAAAAAGTAAAGAACGGTGCTCACTGAGCAAGCTGGTGACAATGCTAGGGGCTGATTATCAGCACCAAATGTCATCACTGAGAGAGCAGGCCCTACTTCTCAAGCCAAAAATAACATCAGCAATGCACTCACCAGCTTTCGTGATTTATGTGACATGGACATCAGGGACTGTACTGGGGATGAGGCTCACAGGAAGTCAGGAGACACTGCCTGGGATCTGTATGTTGATGAGATAGAAGAGTTTAATCCTGCATGCCCGTGGAGCATTCAGTGGAAAGAGCTTGTAAATGGAGAGATAATGGTTAGACATATATAGGATACTGTTCTTAGGAGAAGCCATGTCGCAGGATGGCTTCAGAAAGATCATGCGTTACCTCCGTTTTGATGACAAAGAAAAGAGAACGCGATGCCTGGAAACAGACAAATCCACCATGGTGTCCTACACCAGGAAACAGAAAAAGTCACCATGGTTTCTGATGCTTGGAAACAGACAAATTCACCATGATGTCATACACCTGGAAACAGACAAATTCACAATGGCGGAAGATGCCTGGAAACAGACAAATTCACCACAGGGTCCGACGCCTGGAAACAGACAAACTCACCATGGTGTACTACACATGGAAACAGACAAACTCACCATGGTGTACTACACCTGGAAACAGACAAACTCACCATGGTGTACTACACATGGAAACAGACAAACTCACCATGGTGTACTACACATGGAAAAAGACAAACTCACCATGGTGTACTACACATGGAAACAGGCAAATTCACCATGGAGTAATACACCTGGAAAAAGACAAAATCACCATGGTGTGTGATGCCTGGAAGCATATAAATTCACCATGGTGTGTGATGCCTGGAAGCATATAAATTCACCATGGTGTCTGACGCCTGGAAACAGACAAATTCGTCATGGTGTCTGACAGCTGGAAACAGACAAATTCACCATGGTGTCCTACACCTGAATTCAGACAAATTCACCATGGTGTGTGACGCCTGGAAGCATATAAATTCACCATGGTGTCTGATGCCTGGAAACTGACAAAATCACCATGGTATCTGATGCCTGGAAACTGACAAATTCACCATGGTGTCTGACACCTGGAAAAAGACAAATTCACCACGGTGTCCGACGCCTGGAAACAGACACATTTACCATCGTGTCTGATGCCTGGAAAAATACAAATTCACCATGGTGTCTGACACCTGGTGTTACGTTGATGTCTGACGCCTGGAAACAGACAAATTTACCATGATGTCTGACACCTGGAAACAGACAAATTCACAATGGTGTCTGATGCTTGGAAACAGACAAATTCACAATGGTGTCAGACGTTTGGAAACAGACAAATTTACCATGATGTCTGACGCCTGGAAACAGACACATTTAACCTGTCTAGGACTGGGGTTCCCCTCGCCAAACTCGCCAATCTCACCATGATGTCCTACACCTGGAAAAAGACAAATTCACAATGGTGTATGAGGCTTGGAAACAGAGAAATTCAACATGGTGTCCGATGCCTGGAAACAGACAAACTCACCATGGTGTCTGACGCCCGGAAACAGACAATTTCACCATGGTGGCTGATTCCTGGAAGATGTTTGAACAGAACAGCATTGCATATTACAAGCAAGGAAAGAACATCACTGTTGATGAACAATTGTTCCCAACAAAAGCTGGTTGTGGCTGAGCCAGTGTCGGAGAATATGGTGATGAGGCTCGTGGAACCTTGCGTTGGTAAGGGGAGATATGTCACCATGGACAATTTCCTAACTTTACTGTCATTGGCGGATAAGTATCTTGCAAATTAAAAAAAGTCTGGCTGGCGCCATGAACAAAGCGGGATGGGAGCTCCCTCCCTCTGCGCAAAATAAGGCACCTGCACTAACAATAAAAAAACAGGATCGTATTATGCACAACAACCAAACAAAGGTACAGTTGAAGTCGTAAGTTTACATACACATACGCCAAATATATTTAAACTCAGTTTTTCACAATTCCTGACATTTAATCCCAGGAAATATTCCCTGTTTTAGGTCAGTTAGGATCAACACTTTATTTTAAGAATGTGAAATGTCAGAATAATAGTAGAGAGAATGATTTATTTCAGCTTTTATTTCTTTCATCACATTCCCAGTGGATCAGAAGTTTACATACACTCAATTAGTATTTGGTAGCATTGCCTTTAAATTGTTTAACTTGTGTCAAACGTTTCAGAGAGCCTTCCACAAGCTTCCCACAATAAGTTGGGTGAATTTTGGCCCATTCCTCTTGACAGAGCTGGTGTAACTGAATCAGGTTTTTAGGCCTCCTTGCTCGCACACGCTTTTTCAGTTCTGCCCACACATCTTCTATAGGCTTGAGGTCATGGCTTTGTGATGTCAACTCCAATACCTTGACATTGTTGTTCTTAAGCCATTTTGCCACAACTTTGGAAGTATGCTTGCGGTCATTGCCCATTTGCAAGACCCATTTGCGACCAAGCTTTAACTTCCTGACTGATGTCTTGAGATGTTGCTTCAATATATCCACATAATTTTCCTAACTCATGATGCCATCTATTTTGTGAAGTGCACCAGTCCCTCCTGCAGCAAGCAGCAAGCCAACATGATGCTGCTACCCCCGTGCTTTGCGGTTGGGATGGTGTTCTTCGGCTTGTAAGCCTCCCCCTTTTCCCTCCAAACATAACGATGGTCATTATGGCCAAACAGTTATATTTTTGTTTCATCAGACCAGAGGACATTTCTCAGAAAAGTAAAATCTGTCACGGCCGTCAAAAGAAGTAGACCAAGGTGCAGCTTGGTGAGCGTACATATTCCTTTATTTAAGTGAATACGCCGACAAAACAATAAACGCTACAAAACAAACCGTGACGCTAAAGCCTATGTGCCATAAACAAAGTCAACTTCCCACAAAGACAGGTGGGAAAAAGGGTTACCTAAGTATGGTTCTCAATAAGAGACAACGATAGACAGCTGTCCCTGATTGAGAACCCTACCCGACTAAAACATAGAAATACAAATAATAGAACATAGAATACCCACCCCAACTCACACCCTGACTAAACCAAAATAGAGACATAAAAAGGATCTCTAAGGTCAGGGCGTGACACAATCTTTGTCCCCATGTGCAGTTGCAAACCGTAGTCTGGCTATTTTATGGTGGTTTTGGAGCAGTGGCTTCTTCCTTGTTGAGTGGCCTTTCAGTTTATTTCGATATAGGACTCATTTTACTGTGGATATAGATACTTTTGTACCTGTTTCCTCCAGCATCATCACAAGGTCCTTTGCTGTTGTTCTGTGAATGATTTGCACTTTTCGCAAGTACGATCATCTCCAGGAGACAGAATGCGTCTCCTTTCTGAGTGGTATGATGGCTGCTTGGTCCCATGGTGTTTATACTTGGGTACTATTGTTTTTACAGATGAACGTGGTACCTTCAGGTGTTTGGAAATTGCTCCAAAGGATGAACCTGACTTGTGGAGGTCTACAATTATTTTTCTGAGGTCTTGGCTGATTTCTTTTAGATTTTCCCATGATGTCAATTAAAGAGGCACTGAGTTTGAAGGTAGGCCTTGAAATACATCCACAGGTCCACCTCCAATTGACTCAAATGATGTCAATTAGCCTATCAGAATCTTGTGAAGCCATGACATAATTTTCTGGAATTTTCCAAGCTGTTTAAAGGCACAATCAACTTAGTGTATGTAAACTTGTGACCCACTGGAATTGTGATACAGTGAATTATAAGTGAAATAATCTGTCTGTAAACAATTGTTGGAAAAATTACTTGTGTTGTGCACAAAGTAGATGTCCTAAACCGACTTGCCAAAACTATAATTTGTTAACAAGAAATTGTGGAGTGGTTGAGAAACGAGTTTTAATGATTCCAACCTAAGTGTATGTAAACATCCGACTTCAACTGTATGCCAATATTACATACATATCCATATAGATAAACTTATGCAATACATTATGCTCTTCTGAATTAGATGTGTTCTTTTTTCTACTATATTCTGTTCCATAGGTTGTGTTCCACAACATGCTTTACTTGGCTGTTATCAACACACACATGTTGTACAAGCAGTGTTTGACCAACACCCTTCCCAGGAGACACTTCATCATGAGTCCGGCATACGGCTATGGGACAGACATATCAGGGTCAAGGCAGCAGCGGATATTTCATGCGAGCCTTTGCGCGAGACAAATGACACACATCTCCCAGAGAGGAGAGAATGCCAGATGGCCAGATGCACAAAGAACAGAACCCAAGACACCTGTGTCACCTGCAAGCAACGTCTTTCTGGGAAGTGTGTCAAGCAAGTGAAAGTGGCAAAGATTTGTGTCGACTGTCAGGACAAGGGATAACCCCTAAATGAAGCTGACAATAATTGACTAATTATTACACAACCAAATTATTATTTTAGTCAATAGCGTATATGCAATGTATTAATTACACTGTTAGAATGTTGCAGTCAGAATGCTCGTTAGCTTGAAGAGGGGACACTCGAGGCCCAGCGGTTCTAGTGCGGCCATACAGTTTAATTTGCTGTTATAATTTACATAAAGATGTGGAAGTCTTAAGTTTCCCCAAGGAAAAACAATACTAACAGCACTCCGCCCAATCATCACATTATCACCTCTTCATCAGAAATGACCTTAACGACCTTTTGGAGGATGTCTAATTGAATGCTAATTAGTCCTGCTGTGATTGGTAGGCAGCCAACCGTCATATTTCTCCTCTTAGCTCAGGTTTGATCGGTTTGGCCTCTAATAGCATCTCTCAGTCCATTTCAGCTTAAAGATCAGAGACAAGAAAAATAAAGTCTAACATCTCTAATTTTCTCAATGAGAGATATATTTGTCCCTTGGCAGTCTGTTTGAAATTTTCCAAGCTTGGTTTAAGAAAGGTTTTCATTTCAGTAGCAACAAGTGAAGGAACCTTCAGACATGTCTAAAAAGCAACATTATTAGGTATTAGGCATTATTGCATTGTTTGTTACTTATTTTTTTACTTATTTTGTACATAATGTTGCTGCTACCGTCTCCTATGACCGAAAAAATCTTCTGGACATCAGAACAGCGACTACTCGCCTCGAACTGGATGAAGATGTTTTCTTTAACGAGTCTGACGAGAAGGATATACTGCTTTCTCGAAACCAGGCTCAAACCCCCGTCATTTGGGTGAAGAAAAGACAGAGAAAAGGGGGGGCGGAGGACGGGCTGCCTTCTGAGAATTCGTACTATTGGCCACAATGTGGCACAATCACTGGAAAATAAAATCGATGATCTACGATTAAGAATATCCTACCAACGGGACATTAAAAACTGTCATATCTTATGTTTGACTGAGTCGTGGCTCATCGATGACACGGATACTATAGAGCTGGCTTGGTATTCCAAGCATTGAAAGGACATAGAAGCTACGTCTTGTAAGACAAGGGACGGGGGTGTGTGTCTATTTCTAAATAACAGCTAGTGCGCACTTCCTAATATTAAAGAAGTCTTGAGGTATTGCTTGCCTGAGGTAAAGTACCTCATGATATGCTGTAGACCTCTATCTACCAAGAGAGTTCTCACCTATATTATTCATAGCTGTCTATTTACCACCACAAACCGATGTTGCCACTAAGACCATACTCAACGAGCTGTATAAGGCCATAAGCAAACAAGGTGGCGCTCCTAGAGTCCAGGGACTTTAATGCAGCCAAACTTAAATCTGTTTTACCAAATTTCTACCAGCATGTCACATGTGCAACCAGAGGGTAAAAAACTCTAGACCACCTTTACTCCACACACAGACACATACAAAGTTCTCACATACCTTCCATTCGGCAAATTTGACCATAATTCTATCCTAAATGATTCCTGCTTACAAGCAAAAACTAAAGCAGGATATACCAGTGACTTGCTCAATACAGAAGTGGTCAGATGACGCGGATGCTACGCTACAGGACAGTTTTGCTAGCAGAGACTGGAATATGTTCTGGGATTCATCCAATGGCATTGAGGAGTATACCACCTCAGTCATTGGCTTCGTCAATAAGTGCATCGACGACGTCGTTCCCACAGTGACCGAACGTACATATCCCAACCAGAAGCCATGGATTACAGGGAACCTCCGCACCATTTTTTACATTTACATTTTAGTCATTTAGCAGACGCTCTTATCCAGAGCGACTTACAGTAGAGTGCATACAATTTATTACATTTTACATACTGAGACAAGGATATCCCTACCGGCCAAACCCTCCCTAACCCGGACGACGCTATGCCAATTGTGCGTCGCCCCACAGACCTCCCGGTTGCGGCCGGCTGCGACAGAGCCTGGGCGCGAACCCAGAGACTCTGGTGGCGCAGCTAGCACTGCGATGCAGTGCCCTAGACCACTGCGCCACCCGGGAGGCCACCGAGCTAAAGGCTACAGCTACTGCTTTTAAGGAGCGGGACACTAATCCGGAGGCTTATAAGAGATCCCGTATGCCCTCAGACGAACCATCAAACAGGCAAATAGTCAATACAGGACTAAGATTGAAACCTACTACACCGGCTCTGATGCATGTCGGTTGTGGCAGGGCTTGAAAGCTATTACAGACTACAAAGGGAATCCCAGCCGCGAGCTGCCAAGTGACACGAGCCTACCAGATGAGCTACATGCCTTTTATGCTCGCTTCGTGGCTAGCAACACTGAAGCATGCATGAGATCACTAGCCATTCCGGACAACAGTATTAACACGCTCTCGGTAGCCTATGTGAGTAAGACCTTTAAACAGGTCAACATTCACAAAGCCGCGGGGGCCGGATGGATTACCAGGATGTGTACTCAAAGCATGCACGGAGCAACTGGCAAGTGTCTTCACTTACATTTTCAACCTCTCCCTGGCCGAGTCTGTAATAACTACATGTGTCAAGCAGACCACCATAGTCCCTGTGCCCAAGGAAGCGAAGGTAACCTGCCTAAATGATTACAGCCCCCTAGAACTCACGTTGGTAGCCATGAAGTGCTTTGAAAGGCTGGTCATGGTTCACATCAAAACCATCATCCCGGAAACCCTAGACCCACTCCAATTCGCATACCGTTCCAACATATCCACAGATGACGCAATATCAATTGCACTCTACACTGCCCTTTCCCACCTGGACAAAAGGAACACCTATGTGAGAATGCTATTCATTGACTACAGCTCAGCATTCAACACCATAGTGGCCTCAAAGCTCATCACTAAGCTAAGGACCCTGGGACTAAACACCTTCTTCTGCAACTGGATCCTGGTCTTAGGTGGTAAGGGTAGGCAACAACACATCTGCCACACTGATCCTTAACACTGGGGCCCCTCAGGGGTGTCCCCTCCTGTACTCCCTGTTCACCTACGACTGCGTGGCCAAACACGACACCAACATCATCATTAAGTTTACTGACGACACAACAGTGGTAGGCCTGATCACTGACAACGATGAGACAGCCTATAGGGAGGAGGTGCCAGGACAAAAACCTCTCCCTCAATGTGAGCAAGACAAAGGAGCTGATCGTGGACTACAGGAAAAGGCAGGCCAAGACAGTTGTGAAGAGGGCACAACTTTTTCCCCATCAGGAGACTGAAACGATTTGGCATGGGTCCCCAGATCCTCAAAAAGTCCTACACCTGGACCATCGAGAGCATCCTGACCGGTTGCATCACCGCTT
Organism: Salvelinus fontinalis; assembly: GCF_029448725.1. Taxonomy (NCBI): domain Eukaryota; kingdom Metazoa; phylum Chordata; class Actinopteri; order Salmoniformes; family Salmonidae; genus Salvelinus; species Salvelinus fontinalis. The sequence continues at coordinate 40,521,121 of NC_074692.1, forward strand.
GGTATGGAAACTGCTCTGCATCTGACCTTAGAGTGCTACAGAGGGTAGTGCGTACGGCCCAGTACATCACTGGGGCCAAGCTTTCTACCATCCAGGACCAATATACTATGCGGTGTCAGAGGAAGGCCCAAAAAATTGTCAAAGACTCCTGTCACCAAAGTCATAGACTGTTCTTTCTGCTACCGCACAGCAAGCGGTACCGGAGCGCCAAGTCTAGGACCAAAATGCTCCTGCTTCTACCCTCAAGCCATAAGACTGCTGAATAATTATACCTCCCTTCCCCCCTTTGTTTTTACACTGCTGCTACTCACTGTTTATTATCTATGCATAGTAACTTTACCCCTTCCGAGATGTACAAAATAACTCAACTAACGTGTACCCCCGCACATTGACTCGGTACCGGTACCCCCTGTATATAGCCTCGTTATTGTTATTTTTATTGTGTTACTTTTACTTTACTATTTTTACTTTAGTTTATTTATTCAATATTTTCTTACCTCTTTATTGAACTGCTGTCAATGATTGGGTGCAGAGATGTAGCGGAGTCAGGCGCAGGACACAGGTTTGAGCAAAACAACTGAGTTTACTCACAAAAAGGCAAGCAATATTCCAATAAGGAAAATACAGACAGAATAACACCTACACGAACCACTAAGACCCCAACAATCACGGACAGAACAGAAAGGTATGCCAGAGGGTTAAATAAGGAACATGATATGGGAATTGAAACCAGGTGTGTGTAATACAGACAAAACAAAACGAAAATGAAACATGGATCGGTGGTGACTAGAAAGCTGGTGACGTCGACTGCCGAACACCACCCGAACAAGGAGAGGGGCCGACTTCGGCGGAAGTCGTGACAATTGCATTGTTGGTTAAGGGCTTGTAAGTAAGCATTTCACGGTTGTATTCGAAGCATGTGACAAATAAAATTTGATTTGATATCTCGCTCTCTCTCTGTCTCTCTCTCTCTCTTTCTCTCTGTCTCTCTCTGTCTCACGCTCTCTGTCTCTCTCTCTCTGTCTCTCTCGCTCTCTCTCTGTCTCACTCTCTCTGTCTCTCTCTCTCTGTCTCTCTCGCTCTCTCTCTGTCTCTCTCTCTGTCTGTCTCTCTCTCTCTGTCTCTCTCTCTCTCTCTCTCTCTCTCTCTCTCTCTCTCTCTCTCACTCTCTGTCTCTCTCTCTCTGTCTCTCTCTCTCTCAATTTTCAATTCAATTCCAGGGGCTTTATTGGCATGGGAAACATGTGTTAACATTGCCAAAGCAAGTGAGGTAGACAATACACAAAAGTGAAACAAACAAAACGAATTAACAGTAAACATTACACATACAAAAGTTTCAAAACAATAAAGACATTACAAGTGTCATATCAAATATATACAGTGTTGTAACAATGTACAAATGGTTAAAGCACACAAGTTAAAATAAGTAAGCATAAATATGGGTTGTATTTACAATGGTGTTTGTTTTTCACTGGTTGCCCTTTTCTTGTGGCAACAGGTCACAAATCTTGCTGCTGTGATGGCACACTGTGGAATTTCACCCAGTAGATATGGGAGTTTATCAAAATTGGATTTGTTTTCGAATTCTTTGTGGATCTGTGTGATCTGAGGGAAATATGTGTCTCTAATATGGTCATACATTGGGCAGGAGGTTAGGAAGTGCAGCTCGGTTTCCACCTCATTTTGTGGGCAGTGTGCACATAGCCTGTCTTCTCTTGAGAGCCATGTCTGCCTACGGCGGCCTTTCTCAATAGCAAGGCTATGCTCACTGAGTCTGTACATAGTCAAAGCTTTCCTTAAGTTTGGGTCAGTCACAGTGGTCAGGTATTCTGCCACTGTGTACTCTCTGTTTAGGGCCAAATAGCATTCTAGTTTGCTCTGTTTTTTTGTTAATTCTTTCCAATGTGTCAAGTAATTATCTTTTTGTTTTCTCATGATTTGGTTGGGTCTAATTGTGCTGTTGTCCTGGGGCTCTGTGGGGTGTGTTTGTGTTTGTGAACAGAGCCCTAGGACCAGCTTGCTTAGGGGACTCTTCTCCAGGTTCATCTCTCTGTAGGTGATGGCTTTGTTATGGAAGGTTTGGGAATCGCTTCCTTTTAGGTGGTTGTAGAATTTAACGGCTCTTTTCTGGATTTTGATAATTAGTGGGTATCGGCCTAATTCTGCTCTGCATGCATTATTTGGTGTTCTACGTTGTACACGAAGGATATTTTTGCAGAATTCTGCATGCAGAGTCTCAATTTGGTGTTTTCCCCATTTTGTGAAATCTTGGTTGGTGAGCGGACCCCAGACCTCACAACCATAAAGGGCAATGGGCTCTATGACTGATTCAAGTATTTTTAGCCAGATCCTAATTGGTATGTTGAAATTTATGTTCCTTTTGATGGCATAGAATGCCCTTCTTGCCTTGTCTCTCAGATCGTTCACAGCTTTGTGGAAGTTACCTGTGGTGCTGATGTTTAGGCCGAGGTATGTATAGTTTTTTGTGTGCTCTAGGGCAACGGTGTCTAGATGGAATTTGTGGTCCTGGCGACTGGACCTTTTTTGGAACACCATTATTTTGGTCTTACTGAGATTTACTGTCAGGGCCCAGGTCTGACAGAATCTGTGCAGAAGATCTAGGTGCTGCTGTAGGCCCTCCTTGGTTGGTGACAGTAGCACCAGATCATCAGCAAACAGTAGACATTTGACTTCGGATTCTAGTAGGGTGAGACCGGGTGCTGCAGACTGTTCTAGTGCCCGCGCCAATTCGTTGATATTTATGTTGAAGAGGGTGGGGCTTAAGCTGCATCCCTGTCTCACCCCACAACCCCGTGTGAAGAAATGTGTGTGTTTTTTGCCAATTTTAACCGCACACTTGTTGTTTGTGTACATGGATTTTATAATGTCGTATGTTTTACCCCCAACACCACTTTCCATCAATTTGTATAGCAGACCCTCATGCCAAATTGAGTCGAAGGTTTTTTTGAAACCAACAAAGCATGAGAAGACTTTGCCTTTGTTTTGGTTTGTTTGGTTGTCAATTAGGGTGTGTAGGGTGAATACATGGTCTGTTGTACGGTAATTTGGTAAAAAGCCAATTTGACATTTGCTCAGTACATTGTGTTCATTGAGGAAATGTACGAGTCTGCTGTTAATGATAATGCAGAGTATTTTACCAAGGTTAGTGTTGACGCATATTCCACGGTAGTTATTGGGGACAAATTTTTCTCCACTTTTGTGGATTGGGGTGATCAGTCCTTGGTTCCAAATATTGGGGAAGATGCCAGAGCTAAGGACGATGTTAAAGAGTTTTAGTATAGCCAATTTGAATTTGTTGTCTGTATATTTGATCATTTCATTAAGGATACCATCAACACCACAGGCCTTTTTGGGTTGGAGGGTTTTTATTTTGTCCTGTAACTCATTCAAGGTAATCTGAGAATCCAGTGGGTTCTGGTAGTTTATTATTATTATATTATTATTATTATTCTAGTATTTGTATTTGATCATGTATATGTTTTTGCTCTTTATTCTTTGTTATAGAGCCAAAAAGATTGGAGAAGTGGTTTACCCATACATCTCCATTTTGGATGGGTAATTCTTCGTGTTGTTGTTTGTTTAGTGTTTTCCAATTTTCCCAGAATTGGTTAGAGTCTATGGATTCTTCAATTACATTGAGCTGATTTCTGACATGCTGTTCCTTCTTTTTCCGTAGTGTATTTCTGTATTGTTTTAGTGATTCACCATAGTGAAGGCGTAGACTCAGGTTTTCCGGGTCTCTATGTTTTTGGTTGGACAGGTTTCTCAATTTATTTCTTAGATTTTTGCATTCTTCATCAAACCATTTGTCATTGTTGTTCATTTTCTTCGGTCTTCTATTTGAGATTTTTAGATTTGATAGGGAAGCTGAGAGGTCAAATATACTGTTAAGATTTTCTACTGCCAAGTTTACACCTTCACTATTGCAGTGGAACGTTTTACCCAGGAAGTTGTCTAAAAGGGATTGGATTTGCTGTTGCCTAATTGTTTTTTGGTAGGTTTCCAAACTGCATTCCTTCCATCTATAGCATTTCTTAATGTTACTCAGTTCCTTTGGCTTTGATGCGTCATGATTGAGTATTGCTCTGTTCAAGTAGACTGTAATTTTGCTGTGATCTGATAGGGGTGTCAGTGGGCTGACTGTGAACGCTCTGAGAGACTCTGGGTTGAGGTCAGTGATAAAGTAGTCTACAGTGCTACTGCCAAGAGATGAGCTATAGGTGTACCTACCATAGGAGTCCCCTCGAAGCCTACCATTGACTTTGTACATACCCAGCGTGCGACAGAGCTGCAGGAGTTGTGACCCGTTTTTGTTGGTTATGTTGTCATAGTTATGCCTAGGGGGGCATATGGGGGAGGGAATGATGTCACCTGCAGGCAGGTGTTTGTCCCCCTGTGTGCTGAGGGTGTCAGGTTCGTGTCCAGTTCTGGCATTTAGGTCGCCACAGACTAATACATGTCCCTGGGCCTGGAAATGATTGATTTCCCCCTCCAGGATGGAGAAGCTGTCTTCATTAAAATATGGGGATTCAAGTGGGGGGATATAGGTAGCACACAGGAGGACATTTTTCTCTGTTAAGATAATTTCCTTTTGAATTTCTAGCCAAATGTAAAATGTTCCTGTTTTGATTAATTTAATGGAGTGAGTTAGGTCTGCTCTATACCAAATTAGCATTCCCCCTGAGTCCCTTCCCTGTTTCACACCTGGTAGTTTGGTGGATGGGACTACCAGCTCTCTGTAACCTAGAGGGCAACCAGTGAGTCCGTCTCCTCTATACCAGGTTTCTTGCAGGATGACAATGTCTGCATTACCGATTTCTTTGGTGAAGTCCGGGTTCTTGCTCTTTAGGCCAAAGGCAGATGACCTCAGGCCTTGGATATTCCAGGATGATATAGTGAAGGCTTTTTGTTCCATAAAGTGTCCAATGTTGTTGGTCATGGTTTGGCCTCAGGCCAGTAAGTGTGAGCAGAGCCTGCTGAGCATCTGGTACATGCCGTTGGCTTGGGCGAGTGTAAGAGTGGGGGTTGGGCCTGTTTGCCCGCTCACTACCTGGGCGTATGTGTGACTTCCATGTTGATGCCCTCTTTGCGGGGGTGGGGTGCATGGGGTGGGCAGGAGTGGCATAGGTCTGATCTGAGGGGGCCTAAATGGGGTGTGGGCATGGTTGGTGTGGGGGGGTGTTGATTGGTTGGGGTGGGGGTGTGGATGTGTCTGGGGGTGCTGTGGTCTGGATGTAAGTCCTCTTGGCGTGGGTCCTCTATGTGTAGGTCCAGGGGGGGGTCCTGAAGTTCTTGGAGGGTGTCTCGCTGGTCTGGGTGGGGTTTCTATTGATCTGTTGCTGTTGGGGCTGCGTTTGAGAGCGATGTCCTTTAGAGTCCGGGCAAAGGTGGGCACTGCTGCCTTGTAGAGGTGGACCTGGTCATAGAGGCTGTTCAAGTCCAGGGTGAAGTGGTGGGCCAGAAAGACATTTGGTTTTGAAGCACAGTCACGGGAAATGCTTGCGTTTACCTGCTGTATTGTAGCAGGGTGGAAGTCTTTTCGTGGTAGCAGGGTGGAGATAACCACTTGTGCGTTGGGGAACGTAGAAGAAGCTTTTTCAATCACTCCCTTCAGTGCTGTGGCCACCCTTTCCTGCTGTGCTCTCAGGTCGTTTGTGCCTGTGTGTATTATTATGTGGCTAGGTGAGCCTAGTTTGTCCTCAGACAGAAGGTCTAGGGCGCGCTGGGTGTTTGGACACCAGAGTTTAGACACACTGTGTTTGGGAAAAAGTTTTTTTTCTTCTATAAATTTACCATTTGAGTCCATAAGGAGGACAATCTGTGTCTTGTGTTTGTCCTCAGTGGGTGTGGGGGGGTTATCAGGAGGGCTATCAGGGTGGCTCTCTCTCTCTCTCTCTCTCTCTCTCTCTCTCTCTCTCTCTCTCTCTCTCTCTCTCTCTCTCTCTCTCTCTCTCTCTCTCTCTCTCTCTCTCTCTCTCTCTCTCTCTCTCTCTCTCTCTCTCTCTCTCTCTCTCTCTCTCTCTCTCTCTCTCTCTGTCTCTCTGTCTCTCTGTCTCTCTGTCTCTCTGTCTCTCTGTCTCTCTGTCTCTGGCCTCTTTAAGACATGGCTCATGTTTAATACTGCACTTCTGTTTGTTGGCACCACATAAGAAACATTTGAATAACATCTGGATGCCACTAACTCCTCTTAGCTAGATCTTCTCTCTGTTGTTGTACTCTCTACACGTGGTTCGTCCTGGTGGTGCCAGTGAGCCACTGCCAACCGCATGCTACACCAGGATGAACTCCTCTGAACACACATACAAGTCCATTAAAACCACATATTCTTTGTTCTACTAAATGCATGTTGAAAAAGTCTATGTGTAGCCAAGTTCTTTATGGGGAATCGTATGCTGTGGTTAGTTCATACAATACCAGTACCCACTACCCAGCTCTGCAGGTTCTGAGACCAACTTGGCAGACACACTCCTGCCAATCCACCAACCTGGCAGACACCAGGTCATTGGGTGTGTATGTCTTTGTGCCAGGCTGTTCCATACCATCTGTGTGCGTGTGCGTGCGTGCGTGCGTGCGTGTGTGTGTGTGTGTGTGTGTGTGTGTCTTGGTGGTGCCAGCCCGTACATGACAGACACAGCAGGCATGGTGGAGTGGCACATTGGCATCAGTCCTGTCCCGATACCCAGGGTGCATTGAGCCACAGGTGGTAATGCGATTAGGGAAAGGAAAAGGGGGATTTGTTCAGAGGAACATCAAACACAGAAAGATCTATCCCTGTCTGAGGGAGGGAGGGATGGAGAGATGGGGAGGAGGTGTAAGGCTAGTTTGTAGGGGAGTGTCTTCTGTATGTCACTCTCTCTCCAGTGTGTGTGTGTGTGTGTGTGTGTGTGTGTGTGTGTGTGTGTGTGTGTGTGTGTGTGTGCGTGCGTGCGTGCGTGCGTGCGTGCGTGCGTGCGTGCGTGGCTGTAGGCCCAGATTTGCAGTGTCAGTACAGGGCTCCCTGTGAGGGTAATGATTGGGATTTAAAGGAGGAGAGCCTTGGGGAGAAGTATCAACATTCTGTTCCACTGACACCAGCCATGTGTGACTGAAATACATTACCGTACTGTAGAAATGTGGACACTTGACTTTTTTACAATGTATATTCTCCATCAACTCAAATAACCTCTTCCATCCTCAACCAGGCTGTGTGTGTGTGTACTGTCACAGGTCAGGTTGTAGTTGTAATGGAGAGCAGAGAGAGGAGGACCCCCTGTTGTGTCCTAGCTGTTTCTTTGATCTCTCAGCTGTGTGTGTGTGTGTGTGTGTGTGTGTGTGTGTGTGTGTGTGTGTGTGTGTGTGTGTGTGTGTGTGTGTGTGTGTGTGTGTGTGTGTGTGTGTGTGTGTGTGTGTGTGTTCTCTCTGCTCCACTGAATCAATAATGAAATAGGTGTGTGTATTTCCTTCCTATACCTTTGTTGTTGGCATCAGTTTGTAGCAAAAGCTGTTTTTTCCACTCCACCTCTCTCGTCAGATCTGATGGAGAGGTGTGCCACTGTGTTCATAGACCTGATGCCTCCGAACATTCAGAAGCTTCAATACCTCTGGTCTGTCTAACCAGCTCAATGTTGAGGCACAGTTACATCAAACAACACACCAATGTGTGAGGAGAAAAGTCTCAACTTCTATACTAATACATACTGTACAGTTTGTGAGCAGAGCTTTATAGTACTGCAGTGGTTTTGCTCTCTTCTCTCTGGTTGTCTTGGCCTAAGAGTTCCAATGGTCAACTTACCACCGGTGTGATTCACAGGGAGCAAAAGAGATGTTTGCTCGGCTTGTTGTCCTGCGCTGACCCATCATTAGACAACCACGTCAAGCCAGATTGACACGCACTCACACACACACATCAAGCTAGAACTGTTCAGGTTTTAATATATCACAACCTTACTATTAATTGCAGGACATCTGTTTCCCTTGGCCCAGCCAGGCGAGCAGGAGACACTTCAGCAGAAGTATGTGTGTGTGTGTGTGTGTGTGTGTGTGTGTGTGTGTGTGTGTGTGTGTGTGTGTGTGTGTGTGTGTGTGTGTGTGTGTGTGTGTGTGTAGTTGGCTAATGACATAAGCCTACCATTGCTGCTCTAACCAGCATGAGAAACTGGTTGACCTCAGAAAGTCCAATTGCACACACACACACATGCACGCGTACACACACACTGGGACCTCGCAAGGGACCAGCATACAGAAGCTAGCGTTATAGAGTCTTATAAGCATTACTTGAAACTACTTGAAACCTTCTTATGCTGAGTCACTTTGTAATAGTTGGAAAGTGATGAGCAAATACTGATTAGAGAGCAGGAGGATCTCTCTCTGTCTTTGTCTTTCTCTCTCTGTCTGTCTCTGTCTCTATCTCTCTGGCTTTCTTTCTGTCAATCTCAATCTCTCTCTGGCTCTCTCTGAGGTGTCAGTGGGATAGAATAGGGTTGTGTCTGATGGCTGTTTGACAGCCTGATTGTTGTCCATCAGTTAGACTGATCTCCATCACTCCAATATCAGACACATATAACAGCCTACGTCCAACGCGCGCACACACAGACACACTGGTTTGCGCGCACACAGGCACACTCAGGCTTTGTGCCTTTCAGATCCAATGGTGGATGAAAGCGCACAGTGGGTGAATTCTACCAATCATGAGTGAGCGGCATGTTTTAATGCGATAAGCCTAGTAAACACACACACACACACACACACACACACACACACACACACACACACACACACACACACACACACACACACACACACACACACACACACACACACACACACACTTCTGCCTCTTGAATTTTCACTAAACCATGCTATCCTAAATGTCTCCTGACGGAGAGATCATCTCAAATTTTTCTCCACTTTTGTGGATTGGGGTGATCAGTCCTTGGTTCCAAATATTGGGGAAGATGCCAGAGCTAAGGACGATGTTAAAGAGTTTTAGTATAGCCATTTGGAATTTGTTGTCTGTATATTTGATCATTTCATTAAGGATACCATCAACACCACAGGCTTTTTTTGGGTTGGAGGGTTTTTATTTTGTCCTGTAACTCATTCAATGTAATCTGAGAATCCAGTGGGTTCTGGTAGTCTTTAATAGCTGATTCTAGGATTTGTATTTGATCATGTATATGTCTCTTTCTCTCTCCCTGTCTCTATCTCTGTCTCTCTCCCTGTTTTTATCTCTGTCTCTCTCCCTGTCTCTATCTCTGTCTCTATCCCTGTCTCTATCTCTGTCTCTGTCTCTCACCCCGTCTCTCTACCGGTCTCTATCTCTGTCTCTCTCCTGGTCTCTATCTCTGTCTCTCTCCCTGTCTCTATCTCTGTCTCTCTCCCTGTCTCCATCTCTGTCTCTCTCCCTGTCTCCATCTCTGTCTCTCTCCCTGTCTCTATCTCTGTCTCTCTCCCGGTCTCTCTCCCGGTCTCTATCTCTGTCTCTATCTCTGTCTCTCTCCCGGTCTCTATCTCTGTCTCTCTCCCTGTCTCCATCTCTGTCTCTCTCCAGGTCTCTATCTCTGTCTCTCTCCCTGTCTCTATCTCTGTCTCTCTCCCGGTCTCTCTCCCGGTCTCTATCTCTGTCTCTCTCCCGGTCTCTATCTCTGTCTCTCTCCCTGTCTCTATCTCTGTCTCTCTCCCTGTCTCTCTCCCGGTCTATCTCCCGGTCTCTATCTCTGTCTCTCTCCCGGTCTCTATCTCTGTCTCTCTCCCTGTCTCTATCTCTGTCTCTCTCCCGGTCTCTATCTCTGTCTCTCTCCCGGTCTCTATCTCTGTCTCTCTTCCTGTCTCTGTCTCTCTCCCTGTCTCTATCTCTGTCTCTCTCCGGGTCTCTATTTCTGTCTCTCTCCCGGTCTCTATCTCTGTCTCTCTCCCGGTCTCTATCTCTGTCTCTCTCCCTGTCTCTATCTCTGTCTCTCTCCCGGTCTCTATCTCTGTCTCTCTCCCTGTCTCTCTCCCTGTCTCTCTCCCTGTCTCTCTCCCTGTCTCTCTCCCTGTCTCTCTCCCTGTCTCTCTCCCTGTCTCTCTCCCTGTCTCTCTCCCTGTCTCTATATCTGTCTCTCTCCCTGTCTCTATATCTGTCTCTCTCCCTGTCTCTATCTCTGTCTCTCACCCTGTCTCTATCTCTGTCTCTCTCCTGGTCTCTATCTCTGTCTCTATCTCTGTCTCTCTCCCTGTCTCTATCTCTGTCTCTCTCCCTGTCTCTATCTCTGTCTCTCACCCTGTCTCTATCTCTGTCTCTCTCCCGGTCTCTATCTCTGTCTCTCTCCCGGTCTTTATCTCTGTCTCTCTCCACTCTCAACAAGAAGGAAGAAGTGTATTGTATAACTTTGTATACATCATGTAAAGATATGTTTGCCTTAACCCCCCCTCTCTCTCTTTCTCCTCTCTCTCTCTATCCCGCTCTGTGTAGACACTACTTGTAAGGCGTTTATTGTACAGCTCTGTTTATATCTTGTGCAGATATCTGTATTTACCTTGAGTCATTCCTAATGTGAAGCTATCCTATCCTCCTTGGGACTGATTATGGCTGGCATTATTATAACTCAGTCAGTAGAGCAAGAACATAGACAATACATTCACCCAGTACACAATCACTTGAACCAGGACGATTATGTTGTTCCTCTTCATCCTCACCATCTCTTTGGTCAATATGACTGAACTACCAGTCTCTCTACTCTAGTGTTCTGCCTGTAAGGGATTGGGCCTGTAAGGGATGGTGCCTGTAAGGGACGGGGCCAGTAAGGAACGGGGCCTGTTCTGGATGGGGCCAGTAAGGGTTGGGGCCAGTAAGGGTTGGGGCCAGTAAGGGTTGGGGCCAGTAAGGGATGGGGCCTGTAAGGATTTGGGCCTGTAAGGGATGGGGCCTGTAAGGGTTGAGGCCAGTAAGGGATGGGGCCTGTAAGGATTTGGGCCTGTAAGGGATGGGGCCTGTAAGGGTTGAGGCCTGTAAGGGAATGAGCCTGTAAGGGATGGGGCCAATAAGGGTTGGGGCCTGTAAGGTTTGAGGCCTGTAAGGGTTGGGGCCTGTAAGGTATGGGGCCTGTAAGTTATGGGGCCATGTAAGGGATGGGGCCATGTAAGGGATGGGGCCATGTAAGGGATGGGGCCATGTAAGGGATGGGGCCTGTAAGGGATGGGGCCATGTAAGGGATGGGGCCTGTAAGGGATGGGACCTGTAAGGGATGGGGCCTGTAAGGGTTGAGGCCTGTAAGGGAATGAGCCTGTAAGGTTTGAGGCCTGTAAGGGTTGGAGCCTGTAAGAGTTGAGGCCTGTAAGGGTTGGGACCTGTAAGGGACGGAGCCTGTAAGGGATTGAGCCTGTAAGGGATTGGGCCTGTACGGGTTGAGGCCTGTAAGGGAATGAGCCTGTAAGAGTTGAGGCCTGTAAGGGTTGGGACCTGTAAGGGACGGAGCCTGTAAGGGTTGAGGCCTGTAAGGGATGGAGCCTGTAAGAGTTGAGGCCTGTAAGGGTTGGAACCTGTAAGGGATTGAGCCTGTAAGGGATGGGGCCTGTAAGAGTTGAGGCCTGTAAGGGATGGAGCCTGTAAGGGTTGAGGCCTGTAAGGGTTGAGGCCTGTAAGGGATGGGGCCTGTAAGGGATGGGGCCTGTAAGGGTTGAGGCCTGTAAGGGATGGAGCCTGTAAGAGTTGAGGCCTGTAAGGGTTGAGGCCTGTAAGGGATGGAGCCTGTAAGAGTTGAGGCCTGTAAGGGTTGAGGCCTGTAAGGGATGGAGCCTGTAAGGGTTGAGGCCTGTAAGGGTTGAGGCCTGTAAGGGATGGGGCCTGTAAGGGATGGGGCCTGTAAGGGTTGAGGCCTGTAAGGGTTGAGGCCTGTAAGGGTTGGGACCTGTAAGGGATGGGGCCTGTAAGGGATGGAGCCTGTAAGGGATGGAGCCTGTAAGGGTTGAGGCCTGTAAGGGTTGGGGCCTGTAAGGTATGGGGCCTGTAAGGTATGGAGCCTGTAAGGTATGGGGCCTGTAAGGGATGGGGCCATGTAAGGGATGGGGCCTGTAAAGGATGGAGCCTGTAAGGGTTGAGGCCTGTAAGTGAAGGAGCCTGTAAGAGTTGAGGCCTGTAAGGGTTGGGACCTGTAAGGGATTGAGCCTGTAAGGGATGGGGCCTTTAAGGGTTGAGGCCTGTAAGGGATGGGGCCTGTAAGGGTTGAGGCCTGTAAGGGTTGAGGCCTGTAAGGGATGGGGCCTGTAAGGGTTGAGGCCTGTAAGGGATGGAGCCTGTAAGGGATGGGGCCTGTAAGAGTTGAGGCCTGTAAGGATTGAGGCCTGTAAGGGAATGAGCCTGTAAGGGTTGAGGCCTGTAAGGGATGGAGCCTGTAAGGGATGGGGCCTGTAAGGGATGGAGCCTGTAAGGGTTGAGGCCTGTAAGGGATGGGGCCTGTAAGGGTTGAGGCCTGTAAGGGATGGAGCCTGTAAGGGATGGGGCCTGTAAGAGTTGAGGCCTGTAAGGATTGAGGCCTGTAAGGGAATGAGCCTGTAAGGGTTGAGGCCTGTAAGGGATGGAGCCTGTAAGGGATGGGGCCTGTAAGGGATGGAGCCTGTAAGGGTTGAGGCCTGTAAGGGTTGAGGCCTGTAAGGTTTGAGGCCTGTAAGGGATGGAGCCTGTAAGGGATGGGGCCTGTAAGAGTTGAGGCCTGTAAGGCTTGATGCCTGTAAGGGATGGGGCCTGTAAGGGTTGGAGCCTGTAAGGGTTGAGGCCTGTAAGAGTTGAGGCCTGTAAGGGTTGAGGCCTGTAAGGGATGGAGCCTGTAAGGGATGGAGCCTGTAAGGGTTGAGGCCTGTAAGGTTTGAGGCCTGTAAGGGATGGAGCCTGTAAGGGATGGGGCCTGTAACAGTTGAGGCCTGTAAGGGTTGAGGCCTGTAAGGGTTGAGGCCTGTAAGGGATGGGGCCTGTAAGGGATGGAGCCTGTAAGGGTTGAGGCCTGTAAGGTTTGAGGCCTGTAAGGGATGGAGCCTGTGAGGGATGGGGCCTGTAACAGTTGAGGCCTGTAAGGGTTGAGGCCTGTAAGGGTTGAGGCCTGTAAGGGATGGGGCCTGTAAGGGTTGAGGCCTGTAAGGGTTGAGGCCTGTAAGGGTTGAGGCCTGTAAGGGAATGAGCCTGTAAGGGATGGAGCCTGTAAGGGTTGAGGCCTGTAAGGGTTGGGACCTGTAAGGGATTGAGCCTGTAAGGGATGGGGCCTGTAAGGGATGGAGCCTGTAAGAGTTGAGGCCTGTAAGGGTTGGGACCTGTAAGGGATTGAGCCTGTAAGGGTTGAGGCCTGCAAGGGATGGAGCCTGTAAGGGTTGAGGCCTGTAAGGGATGGAGCCTGTAAGAGTTGAGGCCTGTAAGGGTTGGGACCTGTAAGGGATTGAGCCTGTAAGGGATGGGGCCTGTAAGGGATGGAGCCTGTAAGAGTTGAGGCCTGTAAGGGTTGGGACCTGTAAGGGATGGAGCCTGTAAGGTTTGAGGCCTGTAAGGGTTGGGGCCTGTAAGGTATGGGGCCTGTAAGGTATGGAGCCTGTAAGGTATGGGGCCTGTAAGGGATGGGGCCATGTAAGGGATGGGGCCTGTAAAGGATGGAGCCTGTAAGGGTTGAGGCCTGTAAGTGAAGGAGCCTGTAAGAGTTGAGGCCTGTAAGGGTTGGGACCTGTAAGGGATTGAGCCTGTAAGGGATGGGGCCTTTAAGGGTTGAGGCCTGTAAGGGATGGGGCCTGTAAGGGTTGAGGCCTGTAAGGGTTGAGGCCTGTAAGGGATGGGGCCTGTAAGGGTTGAGGCCTGTAAGGGATGGAGCCTGTAAGGGATGGGGCCTGTAAGAGTTGAGGCCTGTAAGGATTGAGGCCTGTAAGGGAATGAGCCTGTAAGGGTTGAGGCCTGTAAGGGATGGAGCCTGTAAGGGATGGGGCCTGTAAGGGATGGAGCCTGTAAGGGTTGAGGCCTGTAAGGGATGGGGCCTGTAAGGGTTGAGGCCTGTAAGGGATGGAGCCTGTAAGGGATGGGGCCTGTAAGAGTTGAGGCCTGTAGGTTGAGGCCTGTAAGGGAATGAGCCTGTAAGGGTTGAGGCCTGTAAGGGATGGAGCCTGTAAGGGATGGGGCCTGTAAGGGATGGAGCCTGTAAGGGTTGAGGCCTGTAAGGGTTGAGGCCTGTAAGGTTTGAGGCCTGTAAGGGATGGAGCCTGTAAGTGATGGGGCCTGTAAGAGTTGAGGCCTGTAAGGCTTGATGCCTGTAAGGGATGGGGCCTGTAAGGGATGGAGCCTGTAAGGGTTGAGGCCTGTAAGAGTTGAGGCCTATAAGGGTTGAGGCCTGTAAGGGATGGAGCCTGTAAGGGATGGAGCCTGTAAGGGTTGAGGCCTGTAAGGTTTGAGGCCTGTAAGGGATGGAGCCTGTAAGGGATGGGGCCTGTAACAGTTGAGGCCTGTAAGGGTTGAGGCCTGTAAGGGTTGAGGCCTGTAAGGGATGGGGCCTGTAAGGGATGGAGCCTGTAAGGGTTGAGGCCTGTAAGGTTTGAGGCCTGTAAGGGATGGAGCCTGTAAGGGATGGGGCCTGTAAGGGTTGAGGCCTGTAAGGGTTGAGGCCTGTAAGGGAATGAGCCTGTAAGGGATGGAGCCTGTAAGGGTTGAGGCCTGTAAGGGTTGGGACCTGTAAGGGATTGAGCCTGTAAGGGATGGGGCCTGTAAGGGATGGAGCCTGTAAGAGTTGAGGCCTGTAAGGGTTGGGACCTGTAAGGGATTGAGCCTGTAAGGGTTGAGGCCTGTAAGGGATGGAGCCTGTAAGGGTTGAGGCCTGTAAGGGATGGAGCCTGTAAGAGTTGAGGCCTGTAAGGGTTGGGACCTGTAAGGGATTGAGCCTGTAAGGGATGGGGCCTGTAAGGGATGGAGCCTGTAAGAGTTGAGGCCTGTAAGGGTTGGGACCTGTAAGGGATGGAGCCTGTAAGGGTTGAGGCCTGTAAGGGATGGAGCCTGTAAGGGATGGAGCCTGTAAGGGAATGAGCCTGTAAGGGATGGGGCCTGTAAGGGTTGAGGCCTGTAAGGGATGGAGCCTGTAAGGGATGGAGCCTGTAAGGGATGGAGCCTGTAAGGGATGGGGCCTGTAAGGGATGGAGCCTGTAAGGGATGGAGCCTGTAAGGGATGGGGCCTGTAAGGGTTGAGGCCTGTAAGGGATGGAGCCTGTAAGGGATGGAGCCTGTAAGGGATGGGGCCTGTAAGGGTTGAGGCCTGTAAGGGATGGAGCCTGTAAGGGATGGAGCCTGTACGGGTTGAGGCCTGTAAGGGAATGAGACTGTAAGGTTGAGGCCTGTAAGGGATGGAGCCTGTAAGGGTTGAGGCCTGTAAGGGATGGAGCCTGTACGGGTTGAGGCCTGTAAGGGAATGAGCCTGTAAGGTTGAGGCCTGTAAGGGATGGAGCCTGTAAGTTTTGAGGCCTGTAAGGGATTGAGCCTGTAAGGGATGGGGCCCAAAAGGGTTGGGACCTGTGATCTTGGTTACTGGAAACTCTGCTTTCGTAATAATAGATTATTAAAACTAGTTAAAAATGTATTAGCAATGAAGGGTGGGAGTTTTAGTGTTGTTTGTGTGTGTGTCCTCCCAGCTCTCTCTCCCAGTTGTCCTATTAAAGTTTCAAGAATCGCTGGGAATTCAATTTAATCAGTAGTGCTGAGCCATCAGGTAATTTCTGTTCAAATAATCAACATTTTCAGTTTAGTTTTTTCCCCCTCATCAATCTACACACAATACCCCATAATGACAAAGTGAAAACTGTTTTTTAGACATTTTTGCTAATTAATAAAAAATAAAACCCCAAAATACTTTATTTACATAAGGATTCAGACCCTTTGCTATGAGACTCGAAATTGAGCTCAGGTGCCACCTGTTTCCATTAATCATCATTGAGTAGTTTCTACAACTTGATTGAAGTCCACCTGTGGTAAACTTAATTGATTAGACATGATTTGGAAAGACACACACCTGTCTATATAAGGTCCCACAGTTGACAATGCAAAAACTAAGCCATGAGGTCGAAGGAATTGTCCGTAGAGCTCCGAGACAGGATGGTGTCGAGGCACAGATCTGGGGAAGAGTACCAAAACATTTGTACAGCATTGAAGGTCCCCAAGAACACAGTGGCCTCCATCATTCTTAAATGGAAGAAGTTTGGAACCACCAAGACTCTTCCTAGAGCTGGCCGCCCGGCCAAACTGAGCAATCGGGGGAGAAGGGCCTTCGTCAAGGAGGTGACCAAGAACCCGATGGTCAATCTGACAGAGCTCCAGAGTTCCTCTGTGGAGATGGGAGAACAATCTCTGCAGCACTCCACCAATCAGGCCATTATGGTAGAGTGGCCAGACGGAAGACACTCCTCAGTAAAAGGCACATGACAGATAATTAGCTTTTTTATTTTACTGGACTGATGTTAGGTACCTGCATCTGATGGTCATGGTGCTTTCAAGACAACTGGCAACTCAGAAAAAAAACAATGTTCAATTATGAACTCAGTGAACTTCAGGTCGAAAAGTCGGAGCTATAGAAAGAAGCTTGAGATTTCAATATGGATGACTGCTCAAACCGATTTTATCTAGTCGGATCTCGTTTTTTTCCGAGTTCCCAGTTGTCTTGAACGCACTGAAGTCGGAGATTTCCGAGTTACCAGTGATTTTGAACACGGCCTTAGTCTCAGCGGAGGGAGAGCAGCAAAGGGTCTGCCTTTCACGGTCCCTGCTCTCTCCTTTCTTTCCTCCAGTGAGAATGACCAGAGAGAGGGGGCAATGTTACACCTGATGGCGAAACTCGGGTTACATCTGCCTCAGGCACAAATTTATGTTGTTCCTATGTCCAGAGAAAGTGAAATACTCCTCGATTTTAAAATATACACGGCGAGCTGCTAATAATTATAAAAACACAGGGCTATAGATACACTTGGATACTCAATCATTGCAGCTGCAGTGCAAGTTGGGAGAAGCACATTTTATGTTTTGCAATAGTGTTGAATAAAAACAGCATTGACAGTGCTGAATAAGACTTAGACATGAACTCACTCATGAAAACAGCAGCTCTTTGCTGTATTCTTTGACAGTCTCTCTCTGGTCATTTTTTAAATAGTTATGAAAAGTGACGTAGGCTAGTATCAAACTTTGCTGTGGCCTCGGTGATAGAATCTGCCGGAAGGTACGGTGATTTGAGCTATCCGATTGGCCAGCGAAGTAGACACACTCGATATAGTCACAGATCTCCTGGCCCACCGGTTAGGCGGAGTTTGTCTTTTTAGACAAATGAAATGGTTCAAAATGGGAACACTTTGCCTACCCTGTGCGCAGGGCTTCTGAATTAAGTGCACCTACCGCAACAGCACAATACAAAAAAAATGAGCGCCTACCTTTATGCTTTTATCGTTGGCTTTCTACAAAAACGTTTTGTGATCGACCGTTTGGGGAACACTGAACTAGATAATTTGTTTTCAGATGGAGTATTTTCAGGTAGAGATACCTCACAAAGAAACGTCTCTCTATGTATTCCCTCTTGATCTCAATTTTTTTCTGTCTCTTATGTAGCAGGCGTAAAAGAAACACAGATCAAACAACTGGCCATGCAATGGATTATGGTCATTATAGTTTTATGCGGTAAACTATGTAGAACATTGGCCTGTTGGAAACTCCAACTCCCTATTACATGGCCTAGTTCGGTCATGATCGTATTTATCTCCAGAGAAACTACAGCAAAATGTGGGTATTGAGCTGACAGAAAAAAAAAATGAAATGGAATTCCAATAATTGAACTGACATCGGTCAATTAGTTGTTTAAAAACCAAAAAATAACTGACCTTTTGGTTAATCGCTCAACAATATAAACCAGTAAATCTCAGATGCTTTTAGGATCCATTTGATTTTATATTTGTATTATTAATATCCCCACTTTTCCTATCTCTCTGCCCTTTCTCTGTACATATCACTCCTTCTTTCTCTCCTTTCTTGGTCCCTCTCGCTTTTATCCACTCTCCTCTCTCTGACCTCCCCCTCTCTCTGACCTCCCCCTCTCTCTGACCTCCCCCTCTCTCTGACCTCCCCCTCTCTCTGACCTCCCCCTCTCTCTGACCTCCCCCTCTCTCTGACCGCCCCCTCTCTCTGACCTCCCCCTCTCTCTGACCTCCCCCTCTCTCTGACCTCCCCCTCTCTCTGACCTCCCCCTCTCTCTGACCTCCCCCTCTCTCTGACCTCCCCCTCTCTCTGACCGCCCCCTCTCTCTGACCGCCCCCTCTCTCTGACCTCCCCCTCTCTCTGACCTCCCCCTCTCTCTGACCGCCCCCTCTCTCTGACCGCCCCCTCTTCTCTCTCCATAGGCAAGACGATAATGTGATCTCCTTCAAATCAAACACACCTTTAACTACCCAGCCATATCCCCCCCATCTCTCACCGCATCCTCAACCTCTCAACCCCCCATATTTTAGAACCCTTGGAGATAAAACGTTTCTGATGTGGAGATGAGATGAATGGTCAAAATCCAGATGGCACTGGCCAATCAGATTCATCCTTGGCTGAAGCAGAAGAGAGCTCAGCCATTAATGTATGAGATAGGCCTTAGAGATAGCCAATGGGCTTTTCTCTAAAAGAGTTTAAATCAATATATTACATTGACTGTCTGGCTGTCTGACTGAATAACTGAGTGAGTGAGTGAGAGGGCTTTTGAAATACAGGCAGTTTGAACTTCAGTCTCAGGGCCTTTTAACCTTGAAGAACTAACAGGAAGGCCATGAGAGGGCCAGCCATTACACTAGTGGCCCTTTAGCCTTTACTGACCTGTTTCATCTCATATCGCTGGGTTCTTGTCTGTTGGTTGGAGGATATTTTATCCTCGGGCAATGTTAGTGCACTGCACTCTGTCGAAGTGTTAATGTTGAACTTATCGTTTCATCCCAACTCTTCACTAGAGTTTAACTCTGCTTTGTAACACCTGCAATTATCTTGTCTCACACAAACTTCTTTTTTTATTTTGCGTTTGTCGAGAGCAACAACTAAACCAAGCCTTCTCTTTGGCAGTGCAGAGTGGAGAGGCTCACTGTTCATGTGTTTCTAGCACCCCTGACTTTAGAGGTAGACATACATTAGAGTTCAGGTGAGGTCTAAGACCAAACTAAAAAGATGGGTTGGAATCTAAATGATCTAGAGTGTTAGTGGATAGATAGACGTTGTCAATTTTGTATTATTGACCTCCTCTCGGCAGTACTTTACTTGGTTTGGTTAGGTTTGTGTAAATGTCTGTCTTCCTCTCTGCAGTACTTTACTTGGTTTGGTTAGGTTTGTGTAAATGTCTGTCTTCCTCTCTGAAGTACTTTACTTGGTTTGGTTAGGTTTGTGTAAATGTCTGTCTTCCTCTCTGAAGTACTTTACTTGGTTTGGTTAGGTTTGTGTAAATGTCTTTCTTCCTCTCTGAAGTACTTTACTTGGTTTGGTTAGGTTTGTGTAAATGTCTGTCTTCCTCTCTGAAGTACTTTACTTGGTTTGGTTAGGTTTGTGTAAATGTCTTTCTTCCTCTCTGCAGTACTTCACTCTACTTTGTTTGGTGAGGTTTGGTTTGTGATTCTGCCCTGAATTCTGATACGCACAAAGAAAGGCTACACATCTCCACATCTCCTTCCAACATAATCTGGCCAAGTTTGACAGGGATTTAGTAACTACTTTCTTCCTATCGCTCTCTCCCCATCTCTCTTTCTAATTTCCCTCTCTCCCCATATCTCTTTCTAATTTCCCTCTCCCCATCACTCTTTCTAAATTCCCTCTCTCCCCATCTCTCTTTCTAATTTCCCTCTCTCCCCATATCTCTCTTTCTAATTTCCCTCTCTCCCCATATCTCTCTTTCTAATTTCCCTCTCTCCCCATATCTCTCTTTCTAATTTCCCTCTCTCCCCATCTCTCTTTCTAATTTCCCTCTCTCCCCATATCTCTCTTTCTAATTTCCCTCTCTCCCCATCTCTCTTTCTAATTTCCCTCCCCTCTTTCCTCTCTCTCATTTTTTTTGCAACTTTGAAATACTCTCTTTTAGAACCTCATTCACCGTCGGAGGAAACTTCACACCCAGTCTGGGCATGGGAGGGGAGGTCTGACAGACACAGTCGAGGTGTGGGGGAGGGAGGTGTGGGGGAGAGAGGGATGGAGAAAGAATGAAGGTGTGGGGAGAGGGAGGGATCTAGAAAGAATGAAGGTGTGGGGAGAAGGAGGGATCTAGAAAGAATGAAGGTGTGGGGAGAGGGAGGGATCTAGAAAGAATGAAGGTGTGGGGGAGGGAGGGATGGAGAAAGACTGAAGGTGTGGGGGGAGGGAGGGATGGAGAAAGACTGAAGGTGTGGGGGGAGGGAGGGATGGAGAAAGACTGAAGGTGTGGGGAGAGGGAGGGATCTAGAAAGACTGAAGGTGTGGGGGGAGGGAGGGATGGAGAAAGACTGAAGGTGTGGGGGAGGGAGGGATGGAGAAAGACTGAAGGTGTGGGGGAGGGAGGGATGGAGAAAGACTGAAGGTGTGGGGGAGTGAGGGATGGAGAAAGAATGAAGGTGTGGGGAGAGGGAGGGATGGAGTAAGAAGGTGTGGGGAGAGGGAGGGATGGAGAAAGACTGAAGGTGTGGGGAGAGGGAGGGATGGAGAAAGACTGAAGGTGTGGGGGAGGGAGGGATGGAGAAAGACTGAAGGTGTGGGGGAGGGAGAGATGGAGAAAGACTGAAGGTGTGGGGGAGGGAGGGATGGAGAAAGACTGAAGGTGTGGGGGAGGGAGGGATGGAGAAAGACTGAAGGTGTGGGGGAGGGAGGGATGGAGAAAGACTGAAGGTGTGGGGGAGGGAGGGATGGATGGAGAAAGACTGAAGGTGTGGGGGAGGGAGGGATGGAGAAAGACTGAAGGTGTGGGGGAGGGAGGGATGGAGAAAGACTGAAGGTGTGGGGGAGGGAGGGATGGAGAAAGACTGAAGGTGTGGGGGGAGGGAGGGATGGAGAAAGACTGAAGGTGTGGGGGAGGGAGGGATGGAGAAAGACTGAAGGTGTGGGGGAGGGAGGGATGGAGAAAGACTGAAGGTGTGGGGGAGGGAGGGATGGAGAAAGACTGAAGGTGTGGGGGAGGGAGGGATGGAGAAAGCCCACTGACCCTCTCTGTATGTTAATGCTATTACCATATCTACCATAAAGATTTTCTCACTTCTTCCTTTCATTAGAACTATTCATTATGTATTTATGCTTCCATGTAAGTGATAACAATTATCCCCCCCCTTTTCCCTCTGTTCCCCAGTGCATATATATTGAAGAAAAAGTCAGGTCTGTGTGCGTGTGCTCAGCATAGATGAGCATATTTCCATACCCCATCACTATTCCCTAGAGGGGAACTCCGGTTGAGAACATGTGCAGGCAGAAGACGAATGGAGGGGAGAGAAGACGTGACATACACACACGCAGTCGCACACATGCACACTCCTGAGCATATGCACACACACAGTCACACACACACACAGTCACACACATCCTACCCACACAGTTCCACACACCCGATATCTGGTCTTGCTGTTGGTTTGTCTTGGTAAGCAAATAGAGAGTGGTAGGGAGCAGCGCCCCAGTGTGAGTGTGTGATTGGTTTATGATGGGGTTGAGGACCCCGACCAACATCTTCCTCGATTCCCTTTGATTCAGCTCTGTCCTCTGCTTCCTGTCTGTCTGTCTTTCTGTCTGTCTGTCTGCTCTGGATTTACACTGTCTGATTCACAACACCACACATCCATCCCCAGCCTTTTACACGACACTACTCTCCACCATCAATATGATATCTGGACCAGCAATCTGAGTTGTTGTTGTAGTAGTAAAGTCATTTCACCTAGGCTTCTTTCTGTCTGTTTGGCAGACAAGATGAGATGTGTGTGTGTGATTTAAATCCCCTCAAGGAGCACACACACACCATCTCCATCAGATAAGTAATCAGCATTAGCTCAAAACAGCACTGGCAGTTACAGTTCCTATTGATCAGAAAAGCTCACCTCAGATTGCGTCTGGCTCTAGTCGTCTGCCATGTGCACTATATATACAAAGGTATGTGGACCACTCAAATTAGTGGATTGTGCTATCTTAGCCACACCCGTTGCTGAAAGGGGTATAAAATCGAGCACACAGCCATGCAATCTAGAATGGCCTTACTGAAGAGCTGTGACTTTCAACGTGGCAAAATCATAGGACGTCATCTTTCCAAGAAGTCAATTCGTAAAATGTCTGCCCTGCTAGACCTGTCCCCGGTCAACTGTAAGTTCTGTTACTGTGAAGTGGAAATGTCTAGGAGCAGGCCACACAAGTGGTAGGCCTCACAAGTTCACAGAACGGGACCGCCGAGTGCTGAAGCATGTAAAAATGGTATGTCCTCGGTTGCAACAGTCACTACCGAGTTCCAAACTGCCACTGGAAGCTACGTCAGCACAAGAACTGTTCATCGGGAGCTTCATGAAATGAGTTCCCATGGCCGAGCAGCTGCACACAAGCCTAAGATCACCATGTTCAATGCCAAGCGTCGGCTGGAGTGGTGTAAAGTTTGCCATTGGACTCTGGAGCAGTGGAAACGCGTTTTCTGGAGTGATGAACCATGCTTCACCATCTAGCAGTCCGACAGACGAATCTGGGTTTGGCGTATGCCAGGAGAACGACATCTGCCCGAATGCATAGTGCCAACTGTAAAGTTTGGTTATCAAGAGAAGACAGGATATGTGCCCACTGTCCCCAAATTGAGGTGTAACTGAGCTGCACTTCCTAACCTCCTGCTAAATGTATGATAACATTAGAGACTCATATTTTCCACAGATCACACAGACCCAGAAATAATTTGAAAACCATTTAAACATCGATAAACTACAATATCTGTTACACCGATAAATCCACGATAATTAGAGAATTTCGATAAGCACTTCTCTACGGCTGGCCATGCTTTCAACTGGCTAACCCAACCCCGGCTAACAGCTCCGCACCCCCCGCAGCTACTTGTCCAAGACTCCCCAGCTTCTCCTTCAACCAAATCCAGATTGCAGATGTTCTGAAAGATCTGCAAAACCTGGACCCGTACAAATCAGCTGGGCTAGACAATCTGGACCCTCTCTTTCTAAAATGATCCGCCGCCATTGTTGCAACGCCTATTACCAGTCTGATCAACCTCTCTTTTGTATTGTCCGAGATCCCTAAAGATTGGAAAGATGCCGCGGTCATCCCCCTTCTTCAAAGGGGGTGACACTCTAGACCCAAGCTGTTACAGACCTATATCCATCCTGCCCTGCCTTTCTAAAGTCTTCGAAAGACAAGATAATAAACAGATCACTGACCATTTCGAATCCCACTGTACCATCTCCGTTGTGCAATCCAGTTTCTGAGCTGGTCACGGGTGCACCTCAGCCATGCTCAAGGTCCTAAATGATATCATAACCGCCATCGATAAAAGACAATACTGTGCAGCCGTCTTCATCGACCTGGCCAAGGCTTTCGACTCTGTCAATCACCGCATTCTTATCGGCAGACTCAACAGCCTTGGTTTCTCAAATGATTGCCTCGCCTGGTTTACCAACTACTTCTCAGACAGAGTTCAGTGTGTCAAATCGCAGGGCCTGTTGTCCAGACCTCTGGCAGTCTCTACCACAGGGTTCAATTCTTGGGCCGACTCTTTTCTCTGTATATATCAACGATGTCGCTCTTGCTGCGGGTGTTTCCCTAATCCACCTCTACGCAGACGACACCATTCTGTATACATCTGGCCCTTCTTTGAACACTGTGTTAATAACCTTTTCTCAATAGGGGGGCGCTGTTTTCACTTTGTAAAAAATCGTGCCCAAATTAAACTGCCTCGTACTCTATTCTAGCTCGTACAATATGCATATTATTATTACTATTGGATAGAAAACACTCTCAAGTTTCTAAAACCGTTTGAATTATATCTGTGAGTAAAACAGAACTCATTTTGCAGCAAACCTCCTGACAGGAAGTGAAAAATCTGAAATCGAGGCTCTGTTCCAGGGCCTTCCTATTAATTTGCCTGAAGTCTATGGATATACATGCACTTCATACGCCTTCCACTAGATGTCAACAGGCAGTGGGAGGTGGAATGGGGTGTCTAGCTTGATCTGAGGCCGAACAAGAGCTTTTGGAATGACGTGTCTGGAAATTTCATTGTCTTCGAAGGTGCGAGAAGGAACCCCAGATTGCCTTCTGAAAAGCTTTCGGTATACACGTTAGATATCTCCGGCTCTGATTTTATTTGATAGATGTGATAAAAAGATCATAAAGTAGTTTTTTTCAACCGAGTTGTATCAGTTTATTGAACGTTTATTGCGAGTTTTGGAATTTTCTTTTCTTTGCGTCAGGTGAAGTTGGGCACATTTGCGCCACATGGCTAGCTATGGTTGCTAATTCGACAGGAGAAGAGGACATTCTAAGACCAAACAATGATTATTCTGGACCAAGGACTCCTTGTACAAGATTCTGATGTAAGGGAAGTCCCCCCAATTGTACAAAATAACATGGCAACTTATTGGCCCCCGAGCGGAGCATATACACAATGGACAAGTACACTACTTCTGGCGGTGTTTCATCCAAAGCTGATGGCAAATGCCATGCTGCAAATGAGCTGTGTAACACTCCAAAATTCCTATAGTGGGCGAATGTAAATTTTTCATAGGCTTTATGTAACGCAAGTCAAGACCCAAGAGTAAAATTTTGAGATTTTGAAAGTTTTGCCAAAAACTTATCACCCCCTTAAAAAAGTGCTTTCTGGACCGTTTTTCGAAATTCTTTCGAGTTTTATGTCAATTACACATGTGTAAGAACTATATGAAAATATTTTTTCAAATTTTATTAACATCATTTTTTTTAATTTTTTTTTTTGAACTTAAGGTATATGTTTTGTGCATTTGGAATATTATTTCATAGGAAGTCAAAAGTCAAAAGTCAAAAATGTCAAAAATTTTGAAAAAACGTATCACCCCCTTTAAAAAAGTGCTTTCTGGACAGTTTTTTGAAATTCTTTCGATTTTTAGGTCAATTACACATGTATAAGAACTGTATGAAGATACTTTAGTCACATTTTATTATCATAATTTTAAAAAAAATGTTTACTTGTACTTAGAAAAACTTATCAACCCCTTTAAAAAAGTGCTTTTTGGATTTTAGTCAAAAATAACATTTTGTTTTTAAAAGGCCAAAATGAAGCATTTAAAACGGTTTTGAAAAATGACGCCTGGTAACCCAAAACATGAAACATAGAATATTTTTTTACTTTTTTTGGAAACCTCCTTAAATCACTCAGGCCGGACCCCCATTGACTCAAGAAGAAAAAACAAAACAAAAATTCCAGAAGAAAAAACTGAATATTTTCTGACTTTTTTTGAAAACCTCCATAAATCACTCAGGCCAGCACACATTGATTTTTGCCCGTAGAATAGTGCTCCCAGAGCGGGTATGGAATTCTGGAATATTTTTTGAGTTTTTTGGAAAAACTCCATAAATCACTCAGGCCATTGACTCGAGAAGAAAAAATATAAAATATTTTTAAGAAAAAACAGAATATTTTCTGACTTTTTTTGAAAACCTCCATAAATCACTCAGGCCAGCACCCATTGTTTTTTGCCCGTAGTATAGTGCTCCCAGAGCGGGTATGGAAGTCTGGATCCCCCCTAAAAGCATTTAAGGCTCTGTGTGTCTTTAAGCACCATATCCTTGCTGTGTGTGTGTGTGTGTGTGTGTGTGAGCTTTTCTTTGACATCTGTTTAGAGAAATGACTGATTTACAGTTCATGAAGGTTGCCTAATCACAGACTTAAAGTTTTGGAAAGATCTGACTTTTTTAACCCTTTGAAACAGCACCTATGACCCCCTTTTAAGTCACTTCCGGTTGGAACAGGAAGCTATAAGTAAACACCTATCCTGATCGGGGTATGCTTTAACAGAATCCTGAGTTTTAAGTCTATACGTTAAGAACTGACTGATTTACACAGGGTTGAAT
The DNA here is from genome assembly GCF_029448725.1 of Salvelinus fontinalis. Lineage (NCBI taxonomy): Eukaryota > Metazoa > Chordata > Actinopteri > Salmoniformes > Salmonidae > Salvelinus > Salvelinus fontinalis. The sequence goes on from NC_074692.1 coordinate 40,547,138, forward strand.
GCACTATATATCACAAACTGCTGGTTGGGTAAAACACTTTTAGGGTGATTTTATCACTTCCGGTTTCTCCAGGAAGCTTAGAATCAACACAGGTAGACCTCATAGTGGCTTGATGGATTGTCATTGAAGACAGGTTTATAAGACATTCATAACCCACATAGGGTTTATTTAAAGAATGCACGTTACATTTGCATATGATTCAACAGTGAAAAACATCACATCATATTGCAAACATAACACAGTGATATATTTGCAATATGATGTGTTGAATCATATTGCAACCATAACACAGTGTTACATTTGCAATATGATGTGTTGAATCATATTGCAAACATAACACAATGTTACATTTGTAATATGATGTGGTGAATCATATTGCAAACGTAACGCACACTGTTACATTTGCAATATGATGTGTTGAATCATATTGCAAATGTAACGTGCATTCTTTAAATACTTTAGAAATACAAAATTGAACGTCCTGATGACCTCAGGATGTCCGGGCAGTGTTAGTGGTTCCTCTCCATCGCTCGTTGCGTGGAAATTTCGTCATGTCGATTTTGCTGATGGTACCCCCGCGTTGAAACATATTGCAATTGTACAAAAGTCAACTAGCAAGTCGGTGTCCATCAGTCAATTGGATATTGTCAGACACCAAACGGATACCATCTGACACCAAACTCACTTTTTCCAACTCCTTTAGAAGCCAACTATAACATATTTCAGAGTAGGCCCAAAATTCACAGCGACTTCCATTTAACTTCTTGAGAATACAGGGGGTGCTGTTTTCGCATTAGCATAATTTCCTCTACAGATTAAACTGCCTCTTATTCAATTATTGCTCTTACTATATGCATATAATTAATACCATTGGATAGAAAACAATCTATAGTTTCTAAAACCTTTTTCAATTTTGTCTCTAAGTGAAACAGAAGTCATTTGACAGCACTTTCCCTGACCAAGAAGAAGAATGCAAGATGTGTATGCTCGCTTCAACGCTCTGCCTATATATGGTCACGCCACCTATGACCCGAAACACACTTCATTCGTCTTCCTCTGGGTGTCAAGAGGACGTCAGAGGAGAAATATTTTGTTTATCTTGTACTCACGTGAAATAAGACCTATTTCTTTGGCGTGACCGACAACTTCCGGTTCTCTGAATCGTGCGATTTGTAGGTGTGATTGTCTTCTGTTTTGCTGCCGTTACGGATGAAAACTATCTCCGTCTCGAAGTTTGTTTGATACATGTGACCATATCATCTTAATGTATGTTTTTTCAATATAGTTTAATCAGATTATTTGAATTTTTTCGGGAGTTTTGCCGTGTTCCGTTCTGTGAGTTTTTTTACTTTGGCCAGTCGACCAGTACCTATGCTAAATGAAGAGGGAAAGTTGCCATTATGAATGGATTGAACGACTCATCAGGACTAAGGACACCTTGATCAACATTCTGATGAAAGATCAGCAATAGTAAGACCCAATTTACGATGTTATTTCATATATCTGTCGTGCATGTGAACTGGTCGGGGACGCCCAGCTGGTTCTGGCTGGCGTGGCTATGCTAATTTAGCGCTACATTTTGTTTTCGCTATAAAACATTTAATAAATCTGAAATATTGTTTGGATTCACCAGATGTTGGGCTTTCAATATCTGTACGCTGTGCATTTTTTCTGAAATGTTTTAAGACAAGTAATTAGTTATATGACGTTGGTCTCTGTAATTGTTCTGGCTGCGTCGGCACTATTTCAGATTGCAGCTGCAATGTAGAACTGTGATTTATACCTGAAAAATGCACATTTTTCAAAAAAAACTATGCTATACCATAAATATGTTATCAGACTGTCATCTTATGAAGTTTTTTCTTGGTTAGTGGCTATATATATTTTTATTTAGTCGAATTAGTGATAGCTACTGACGCAGGAAAAAACTGTTGGAGTAAAAAAATTGTGTCTTTTGCTAACGTGTTTAGCTAATAGATTTACATATTGTGTCTTCCCTGTAAAACATTATAAAAATCTGAAATGGTGGCTTTATTCACAGGATCTGTATCTTTCATTAGGTGTCTTGGACTTGTGATTTAATGATATTTAGATGCTACTATTTAATTGTGACGCTATGCTAGCGATGCTAATCAGTGTGGGGGGGTGGGGGGTGCTCCCGGACCCGGGGTAGGTGCTCGGTAGAGGTTAAACCATAATAAACCAAATAATACGTAGTTATGTTCTAGCTGCGGGTCCAATTTTCACATTATGTTTAGCCCTATGTGAGGCGACCTCGAATCCCAAGTTTCGGCTCGATAGGTCATTCGGTGCCCGAGCAAAACCCTAATTGGTGCTGAAAATCCACTTTTTTTATTGCCTTGCTACGGGGTCCTTGAATGAGCAATCAAACAGGCTCGTTGGGGTCTGTCTTTATGGGCAGAGACGGTTTCAATGCACCTAGTCTTGAGGCTCTGGGACTTTTCTAAATGTCGTCCGTTTCGTTGAGCTGAAATGAATTGAAAACATAGCAAATACACGAGGCTGTTTATCGGTCCGAGAACCTTCTAGAGCAGGGGTGGGCAAACTTTTTGACTCGCGGGCCACAATGGGTTCTAAAATTTGACAGAGGGGCCGGGCCAGGAGCATTTTGAGGGAGTGTTTGGGCCGGATATACTAAAGCATTAAATGTAGTGTGTGCAAACCTCATAGCACAGTAAGAACACTACAACCCAATTTATTAACTGTCTTTCAAATGTGAAAAATAGCCCTTATCAGTTAATAAATTTGTCTCAAGGAATATGCAAGATATGGCATTTACATACTATTTCGCAGATACCGGGATGAGGAAATGTAAATAGATTAAAATAACATACGCACTGTCATTTATCAAGATTGCGTCTGTTTTTAATAAGTTTCAATCGAAGGTGCAAAGTTAAAGAAATCAACATTTATTGAAAAATGGATTCACTTTCAACATTCAAAACATATTATTACACAACGAAATACTCAAGCTCAATAATATCTACTTGTGTTAAACTCCGCAAAATCATGGATGGATTGTCCTGACCGCGCGCTCTACAAACTCGCCACGGACGCCCTCGCCTTCACGCGCAAACAGTACACGTGTATCGTTGCCAAGCACACAGACATAGGCTGTATTAAATATCCTACCTGCAGCTGAAAATTTAAATTTAAATTAAGAGCGATGTGCGGCGTGTTAATAAAGCTACTGTACCGCTGCTGTGCGTAAATGCGCATTGCTCTTAATTAAAAGACGCACTTCCAAACTTTCCATATGCATTTTTTCATAACACAGCAGAAAAACTCACCATTTCAGTGGGAACAGTGTTGTTGGTCTCCCTTTTTTGCCAGTGCATCAAAGTCTGGAGTTAGTTTTGTTGTGGCAATTCTCAGGACAGATCTGAGGTGTTGGTCAGTTAACCTGTCTAGGATCAGCGTGGCGCTAGCGGCACACCCCCCCCCCCCCACTGAAAAACCAGTGCCGCGAAATTCAAAAAAAATATTTTTTTTAAATATTTAACTTTCACACATTAAAGTCCAATACAGCTAATGAAAGACACAGATCTTATGAATCCAGTCAACATTTCCGATTTTTAAAATGTTTTACAGGGAAGACACAATATGTAAAGATGTACATCTATTACCTAAAAACACATTAGCATAATCCACCATCTTTTATTTGTCCACCAACACCAGTAGCCATCACCAATTCGGCTAAACTAAGATATTTATAGCCCCTAACCAACAAAAAAACTCATTAGATGACAGTCTGATAACATATTTATGGTATGGGATAGGTTTTGTTAGAAAAAAGTGCATATTTCAGGTATATGGCATAGTTTACAATTGCACCCACCATCACAAATGGACTAGAATAATTACAATGAGCAACGTGTTTACCTAACTACTAATCATCAAACATTTCGTAAAAATACACAGCATACACGAATCGAAAGACACAGATCCTGTGAATACAGACAATATTTCAGATTTTCTAAGTGTCTTACAGCGAAAACACAATAAATCGTTATATTAGCTTAGCACATAGCAATTAGCAGCCCAGCATTGATTCTAGCCAAAGTGAGCGATAAAAGTCAACATCGCCAAAAGATATTAATTTTTTCACTAACCTTCTCAGAATTCTTCCGATGACACTCCTGTAACATCACATTACAACATGCATATACAGTTTGATCGAAAATGTTTATATTTAGCCACCAAAATCATGGTTAGACAATGTGAAATGTAGACAAGCTGGTAAAGAAAACGTCCTTGCGCCACTTAGACAGTGATCTACTCTTATACATAAATACTCATAAACGTGACTAAAAAATATAGGGTGGACAGGGATTGATAGACAATTTAATTCTTAATACAATTGCGTTATTACATTTTTTAATTTATCCTTACTTTTCAATACAGTTTGCGCCAAGCGAAGCTACGTCAAAAAACATGGCGTCCTAAGCCACTAAAATGTTTCGACAGAAACACGATTTATCATAATAAAAATGTCCTACCTTGAGCTGTTCTTCCATCAGTATCTTGGGCAAAGGATCCTTTCTTGGGAGAAATCGTCTTTTGGTGGAAAGCTGTCCTCTTGCCATGTGGAAATGTCAACTACGTTCGGGATGAACTGAAAAGCGTTCCCAACTTTTCACATCGTTGCAAAAATAAATGTCCCAAAATCGCACTAAACGGATATAAATTGCTATAAAACGCTTTAAATTAACTACTTTGTGATGTTTGTAACTCCTATAACGAGTGAAAAGATGACCGGAGAAATATAACAGGCTAAACTAACGCTTGGAACAGGAGAGGGTCGGTGTCTTCCACGCGCGTTACGCAGCAAGAAAAGACTTGCTAGCTAAAGGTTTTTTTCATTTGTAGGGCCTGTGAACGAGCAATCGAGCCCGTTGGAATCGTCATCACGTAAAGGCATCCAGGGGAAGACGTAAGAAGTGTCCGTATAGTCATAGCAACGACAGTGCCCGTTTAAATGACTTCAGAAAAGTGGCCAACGTTTCTCAAATCTGACTCCATGTCAGGGAAATTGCTGTAGAATGGGCTCTGTTCCACTTAGAGACAAAATTTCAACTCCTATAGAAACTATAGACTGTTTTCTATCCAATAATAATAATAATATGCATATTGTACGATCAAGGATTTTGTGGGAAGCCGTTTGGGGATGGGGGCGCTGTTTAGACTATTTATGCTAATGTGGCTAATTTTTTAAACGGCTTCCCACAAAATCCTTGATCGTACAATATGCATATTATTATTATTATTGGATAGAAAACAGTCTATAGTTTCTATAGGAGTTGAAATTTTGTCTCTAAGTGGAACAGAGCCCATTCTACAGCAATTTCCCTGACATGGAGTCAGATTTGAGAAATGTTGGCCACTTTTCTGAAGTCAGTTAAAAGGGCACTGTCGTTGCTATGACTATACGGACACTTCTTACGTCTTCCCCTGGATGCCTTTACGTGATGACGATTCCAACGGGCTCGATTGCGCGTTCACAGGCCCTACAAATGAAAAAACTCTGAAGCTAGTCATTCTTTGGGAGCTGCGTAACGCGTGTGGAAGACACCGACCCTCTCCTGTTCCAAGCGTTAGTTTAGCCTGTTATATTTCTCCGGTCATCTTTTCACTCGTTATAGGAGTTACAAACATCATAAAGTAGTTAATTTAAAGCGTTTTATAGCAATTTATATCCGTTTAGTGCGATTTTGGGACATTTATTTTTGCAACGATGTGAAAAGTTGGGCATGCTTTTCAGTTCATCCCGAACTCAGTTGACATTTCCACATGGCAAGAGGACAGCTTTCCACCAAAAGACGATTTCTCCCAAGAAAGGATCCTTTGCCCAAGATACTGATGGAAGAACAGCTCAAGGTAGGACATTTTTATTATGATAAATCGTGTTTCTGTCGAAACATTTTAGTGGCTTAGGACGCCATGTTTTTGACGTAGCTTCGCTTGGCGCAAACTGTATTGAAAAGTAAGGATAAATTAAAAAATGTAATAACGCAATTGTATTAAGAATTAAATTGTCTATCAATCCCTGTCCACCCTATATTTTTTAGTCACGTTTATGAGTATTTATGTATAAGAGTAGATCACTGTCTAAGTGGCGCAAGGACGTTTTCTTTACCAGCTTGTCTACATTTCACATTGTCTAACCATGATTTTGGTGGCTAAATATAAACATTTTCGATCAAACTGTATATGCATGTTGTAATGTGATGTTACAGGAGTGTCATCGGAAGAATTCTGAGAAGGTTAGTGAAAAAATTAATATCTTTTGGCGATGTTGACTTTTATCGCTCACTTTGGCTAGAATCAATGCTGGGCTGCTAATTGCTATGTGCTAAGCTAATATAACGATTTATTGTGTTTTCGCTGTAAGACACTTAGAAAATCTGAAATATTGTCTGTATTCACAGGATCTGTGTCTTTCGATTCGTGTATGCTGTGTATTTTTACGAAATGTTTGATGATTAGTAGTTAGGTAAACACGTTGCTCATTGTAATTATTCTAGTCCATTTGTGATGGTGGGTGCAATTGTAAACTATGCCATATACCTGAAATATGCACTTTTTTCTAACAAAACCTATCCCATACCATAAATATGTTATCAGACTGTCATCTAATGAGTTTTTTTGTTGGTTAGGGGCTATAAATATCTTAGTTTAGCCGAATTGGTGATGGCTACTGGTGTTGGTGGACAAATAAAAGATGGTGGATTATGCTAATGTGTTTTTAGGTAATAGATGTACATCTTTACATATTGTGTCTTCCCTGTAAAACATTTTAAAAATCGGAAATGTTGACTGGATTCATAAGATCTGTGTCTTTCATTAGCTGTATTGGACTTTAATGTGTGAAAGTTAAATATTTTAAAAAAATATTTTTTTTGAATTTCGCGGCACTGGTTTTTCAGTGGGGGGGGGGGGGGGGGGCCGCTAGCGCCACGCTGATCCTAGACAGGTTAACTTGGATCTGTGATGGGCTTTGTTGATTTTCATGACGCTAAACGTCTGCTCACACACGTAGGTCGAGCCAAACAACACCAGCATCTTCTGCGCCATCCTCCGGAGGTTTGGAAACGCGGTCTCGTTAAGTGAAGCGTAAAAGTCATTCAGTTTAAGAGACTTGAACTTCTCCTTTGAGACGGAGTCAGACTGAAGATCGATCAGTTCCAATTGCAGCTCCTGCGGTGCTGATTCGGGGTCTTGTGACAGGGGACAGGACACCAGTTGAAGTGACTTGTCAATTTTTTCAAAATCACAGAACCGACGGCAAAATTCTCTGTGCAGATCGTCCAGTGATTTGCAGTATTTCTTCGCATTTCGGGCGTCCTCTTTCTGCACGGCTAGTGTGGGGAAATGTGCGAAAGATTTGTTTGACATTTGCCTGGAGAATAAAACCAGCTTGGATTTGAAGGCTCTCACATTTGTGTACATGTCGTGCGCAAACTGATCTTTCCCCTGTAGCTTCACGTTCAGCTCATTCATGTGTGAAAATATGTCCACAGCAAACGCAAAGTCACAAAGCCAGTTTGTGTCGCTCAGCTCGGGGAATTCTTCGGATTTCCCCATTAAATTAAAAAATGAGCGAATCTCGTCTTTGAGCTCCCAGACTCGTTGAAACACTTTCCCCAAACTTAACCAGCGGACGCGAGAGTGGTAAAGTAGGTCCTGGTGATCCGCATTAGTTTCTTCCAGGAACGTAATGAACTGACGATGATTAAGTCCCCTTGCTCGTATGAAGTTAACAAGTTTTACAACTGGATCCACGACGTGATTAAGCTGCAATACAGACTTACACAGTGACTCCTGATGAATGATGCAGTGAAGTAAAATAACATCCTGGTCAGGGTTTTCTTCTTTCACTTTATCCTGGATTCTTTTCAGCAGCCCGATGTTTTTTCCAGTTAAATTTGGCGATCCATCCGTGGTGACATTGGCAAGTTTACTCCAAGGTAGCTTCATTCTCTCGATGACAGCAGACACCTGTTCATATAAGTCCTCTCCTCGCGTTTTCCCTTTCAGTGATTCCATGCTCAAAAGCTCCTCCGTTATCTCAAAACTGTCGTTAATCCCTCGGATAAAAATTAGGAGCTGAGCAGTGTCTTTTATGTCGTTACTTTCATCCAGTGCTAGTGAATATAACTTAAAGGACTCTGCCTTTTTGTTTAACTCGCTGACTATATCTTCGTCAATCAGTTCCACGCGGCGAGTCACTGTCCTGCGTGCTAAACTGATTTTTTCAAACTTGGCTTTGCTCTCCGGACACAAGAGACCTGCTGTCTCTACCATGCACTCTTTCAAAAACTCGCCTTCGGAGAAAGGCTTGCCAGCCTTTGCTAATTTGAATGCCAGCAAATAACTTGCCTTGGTACTTGACTCTTGAATTGCAGTTTGTCAGTGAAAAAAGTTCTGTTGACTCTGTAAATTAACTGCCAACCTCTGAGCAGTAGCCGCCCGTTCTTGTGTTGACTGCTTGCTAGCATAGTTTGCATGCTTCGTGGAAAAGTGACGGCTGATATTGTACTCTTTGAAAACCGCAACAGCTTCTTGGCATATCAGACATACAGCTGTTGATCGGACTTCAGTGAAGAAGTATTTTGTTGTCCACTCCTTATTAAACACTCGGCATTCGCTGTCCACTTTCCTTCTCTTTGGTCCGCTCATTTTCACAGAAGGGCTTAATGGTGACGTGAAACGAAGTGAAAATTAAAGTGAAATAAAGAGAAATACGCGCCACTCCAACAATGGTCAATGTGTTTTGAGTGCGCCATCTATTGGGGAAACGTGGGCATTGCAGGGAAAGGGGAAAAAAAGGAGGTTTTTACTATAATTTGGACAAGTTCGGCGGGCCGGATTAAAAAGCCTAACGGGCCGTATGTGGCCCGCGGGCCGTAGTTTGCCCATGTCTGTTCTAGAGCCACATAAATCACCGTGCACAATCGACCTGAGGTCTAGAACAGGTTTGTAAATTTTCAGAACTCTAGGTCTGACGGTTCTTTAAAAGTTCAAACAAAAGTAACTACTACATGCACTGTCTGCCTCTTAGCCCCTCAGTGTGTCCCTCCATCATTTCTGTTGATTGTGTATTTGTTTTAATTTTTTTTAAATCTGATGGGATGAATGACTGATTTACAGTTCAGGAGGGTTGTCTATTCACATATATGAAGTTTTGGAAAGATTTGACATTTTTAACCCTTCAAAACAGCCCATTTGACACCAATTATGGCACTTCCGGTTGGCACAGGAAGTTGAAAATAAACACATATACTCACTGGAGTATGCTGTTTGAGAATCCTGAGTTTTAGTCTATATGTTAAAATTTGACTGATTTACATAGGGCTGAATGCACTATTTCTCTCAAACTGCAGGTTGGCTATTGCAAACACTTTTAGGGTGATTTAACCACTTCCGGTTGATCCAGGAATCTTAGAATCGACACAGGTAGACCTCATGGTGGCCTGATGGACTGACATCAAAGACAGGTTCATAAGACAATCATAACCCACATAGGCTTTAGGTTGAATTTAGAGGTGCAGTCAATGTATTCCAATGGGGAGACATTTCATTGTAAACTATTTGATGTAAACACCTTCTTTTAACTATGAAGGGTTAATGCCACAAGGTCAGGGTTAGGCTTGCACAGATCGGGAGGACCTTAAGAACCCTCCTGAGGTGAAATTGTGTTTCTAACCTTAACGGTTCTCTCTCTGTGTCCCAAAAGCAAATGAAATTGACATTGAGGTCAAAAGGTCATTTGTGTCCGTTCTCATGTAATGGTCGCTGCGCTCAGACCGAGCGAGCTACGGTCAAGCGGGGCATCTCGTTGAACTCGGCACGGCCTAGAGATAATAGTAATGCCATTTTGGGCTTTGTGTGTTTTTTTATTTTATTTATTTAACCTTTATTTAACCAGGTAGGCAAATTGAGAACACGTTCTCATTTACAATTGCGACCTGGCCAAGATAAAGCAAAGCAGTTCGACACATACAACAACACATAGTTACACATGGAGTAAAAACAAACATATAGTCAATAATACAGTGAAGAAAATAAAAAAAAATAAGTCTATATACAATGTGAGCAAGTGAGGTGAGATAAGGGAGGTGAAGGCAAACAGATATATGTATAAATAAATAAAAATATAAAAAGGCCATGGAGGCGAAGTGAGTACAACACAGCAAGTAAAATAAAAACTAAAAAAAAACACTGGAATGGTTGGTTTGCATTGGAAGAAAGTGCAAAGTAGAGACAGAAATAATGGGGTGCAAAGGAGCAAAATAAATTAATAAATAAATACAGTAGGTAAAGAGGTAGTTGTTTGGTCTAAATTGTAGATGGGTTATGTACAGGTGCAGTAATCTATGAGCTGCTCTGACAGCTGGTGCTTAAAGCTAGTGAGGGAGATAGGTGTTTCCAGTTTCAGAGATTTTTGTAGTTCGTTCCAGTCATTGGCAGCAGAGAACTGGAAGGAGAGGCGTCCAAAGGAAGAATTGGTTTTGGGGGTGACTAGAGAGATATACCTGCTGGAGCGCGTGCTACGGGTAGGTGCTGCTATGGTGAACAGCGAGCTGAGATAAGGGGGGACTTTACCTAGCAGGGTCTTGTAGATGACCTGGAACCAGTGGGTTTGGCGACGAGTATGAAGCGAGGGCCAGCCAACGAGAGTGTACAGGTCGCAGTGGTGGGTAGTATATGGGGCTTTGGTGACAAAACGGATGGCACTGTGATAGACTGCATCCAATTTATTGAGTAGGGTTTTGGAGGCTATTTTGTAAATGACATCACCGAAGTCGAGGATTGGTAGGATGGTCAGTTTTACAAGGGTATGTTTGGCAGCATGAGTAAAGGATGCTTTGTTGCGGAATAGGAACCCAATTCTAGATTTGACTTTGGATTGGAGATGTTTGATGTGGGTCTGGAAGGAGAGTTTACAGTCTAACCAGACACCTAGGTATTTGTAGTTGTCCACATATTCTAAGTCAGAGCCGTCCAAAGTAGTGATGTTGGACAGGCGGGCAGGAGCAGGCAGCGATCGGTTGAAGAGCATGCATTTGGTTTTACTTGTATTTAAGAGCAGTTGGAGGCCACGGAAGGAGAGTTGTATGGCATTGAAGCTCGCCTGGAGGGTTGTTAACACAGTGTCAAAAGAAGGGCCAGAAGTATACAGAATAGTGTCGTCTGCGTAGAGGTGGATCAGAGAATCACCAGCAGCAAGAGCGACATCATTGATGTAAACAGAGAAGAGAGTCGGTCCAAGAATTGAACCCTGTGGCACCCCCATAGAGACTGCCAGAGGCCCGGACAACAGACCCTCCGATTTGACACACTGAACTCTATCAGAGAAGTAGTTGGTGAACCAGGCGAGGCAATCATTAGAGAAACCAAGGCTGTCGAGTCTGCCAATGAGGATGTGGTGATTGACAGAGTCAAAAGCCTTGGCCAGGTCAATGAATACGGCTGCACAGTATTGTTTCCTATCGATGGCGGTTACGATATCGTTTATGACCTTGAGCGTGGCTGAGGTGCACCCATGACCAGCTCTGAAACCAGATTGCATAGCGGAGAAGGTGTGGTGTGATTCGAAATGGTCGGTAATCTGTTTGTTGACTTGGCTTTCGAAGACCTTAGAAAGGCAGGGTAGGATAGATATAGGTCTGTAGCAGTTAGGGTCAAGGGTGTCCCCCCCTTTGAAGAGGGGGATAACCGCAGCTGCTTTCCAATCTTTGGGGATCTCAGACGACACGAAAGAGAGGTTGAAGAGGCTAGTAATAGGGGTGGCAACAATTTCAGCAGATAGTTTTAGAAAGAAAGGGTCCAGATTATCTAGCCCGGCTGATTTGTAAGGGTCCAGATTTGTCTTTAAGCACCGTACTTTTTCACTCCATCCTTCCTTTTTGTGTGTGTGTGTTTGAGTGAGAGAGCTTTTCTTTGACATCTGTTGGGATAAATGACTGATTACAGTTCATGAGGGTTGTCTAATCACACAAGTGAAGTTTTGAAAAGATCTGACCTTTGTTACCCTTCAAACAAGACCCTGTGGCACCATTTTAAGGTACTTCCAGTTGACATAGGAAGCTGAAATTGAACACATACCCTCCTTGGCGTAGGCTCTTATATAATATTGAGTTTAAGTCTTTATGTTAAGAGCGGACTTATTTAAAGAGGGTTAAATGAGTGTGTGTTATTTCATAAAATCATATAAAATCACAGGATTCTCGCAGAGCTTCGAGACCCACTTTAAAAATGTACGTCTGAACACACTGCAACTGGATCTGTGATTTTTTTGAAAAAAAAATTCCTCTTTGTGAACATCACCAAACGGTCAATGTACGATTTCTCTTAAATTACGATAGATAAATGGCTGGTTCTTTTTTTCCTGACACCGTATGCTTATGTACTTTGACATGAAGCGGTCAAATTAGCACCCTACTTGCGTTTTAACCCTTTAATCCCAGAAAAATGGCCATAACTCAAAAAGCGCTGAGGTCTCGACGCCATCTTGTTCGGGGCCAACTGCCCATAACTCCAAACCTACGCTCGCCGAGTTTCGTCTTCAAAATATTTTCAGTTTAGGAGAAAAGGCCGCGCTCGTTTGCCACGTGTTCGTGCGCCTGCAATATGATTTATTTTCCCTCTTGTGGGAATTTTCGAGAATGCAGAAAAAAGTCAAAAATTTGTCATTTTTATAAAACGGAAACCGAAATTCCGAAACGTTTTTTTGAGTGACTTCCTGAAAGAGCTCTCCGCCGCCCACGGCCCGACGCCGTCCGCGATTTTCTGCGACTTATTAAGACGTCAGGTAAGGGACCGTACATTTGCAATGGGACTTTCTTCACTAACCATGCGGCTCCCGTCTCAGAGTTCCCTTATGTATGGAAGCTCAGCAAAAGTAGGAACCATTTATGATGTTATTTTGTATTTCTGTGGAAAATGTTTAGTCCTATTTTCCATCCTTAATGCGGGCGCTGTCTCGCTATAACGTAAGCTGTATGTCGTACTAAAGTTATTTTTAAAAATCTAACACAGCGGTTGCTTTAAGAACTAGTGTATCTTTCATTTGCTGTACAACATGTATTTTGTAGTAAAGTTTATGATGAGTTATTTCATTAGATTAGGTGACTGTCCAAAATATCTCCGGAGAATTTTGTGCATTTTGGCTACGTATTCACATTGTAAAACCACGATTTGTACCGCTAAATATGCACATTTTCGAACAATACATATATGTATTGTGTAACATGATGTTATAGGACTGTCATCTGATGAAGTTTGTCAAGGTTAGTGAATAATTTAATATCTTTTGCTGTTTTTTGCGATCGCTACCTTTTGCTGCTGATAAATGCGGTTGTGTGTTTGGCTATTGTGATAAGCTAATATAATGCTATATTGTGTTTCGCTGTAAAACACTTAAAAAATCGGAAATATTGGCTGGATTCACAAGATGTTTATCTTTCATTTGCTGTACACCATGTATTTTTCATAAATGTTTTATGATGAGTATTTAGGTGTTTCACGTTGCTCTCTGTAATTATTCCGGCTGCTTTGGTGATATTTTTTATGGTAGCTGCAATGTAAAACTATGATTTATACCTCAAATATGCACATTTTCGAACAAAACATAGATTTATTGTATAACCTCTACCGAGTACCTAACCCGGATTCGGGAGCACCCCCCACCCCCCCCACACTGATTAGCATCGCTAGCATAGCGTCACAATTAAATAGTAGCATCTAAATATCATTAAATCACAAGTCCAAGACACCCAATGAAAGACACAGATCTTGTGAATAAAGCCACCATTTCAGATTTTTAAAATGTTTTACAGGGAAGACACAATATGTAAATCTATTAGCTAAACACGTTAGCAAAAGACACCATTTTTTTACTCCAACAGTTTTTTCCTGCGTCAGTAGATATCACTAATTCGACTAAATGAAAATATATATAGCCACAAACCAAGAAACAAATTCATAAGATGACAGTCTGATAACATATTTATGGTATAGCATAGTTTTTTTTTTTTAAATGTGCATTTTTCAGGTATAAATCACAGTTCTACATTGCAGCTGCAATCTGATATAGTGCTGATGCAGCCAGAACAATTACAGAGACCAACGTCATATAACTAATTACTTGTCTTAAAACATTTCAGAAAAAATACACAGCGTACAGATATTGAAAGCCCAACATCTGGTGAATCCAAACAATATTTCAGATTTATTAAATGTTTTATAGCGAAAACAAAATGTAGCGCTAAATTAGCATAGCCACGCCAGCCAGAACCAGCTGGGCGCGCCCGACCAGTTCACATGCACGACAGATATATGAAATAACATCGTAAATTGGGTCTTACTATTGCTGATCTTTCATCAGAATGTTGATAAAGGTGTCCTTAGTCCTGATGAGTCGTTCAATCCATTCACAATGGCAACTTTCCCTCTTCATTTAGCATAGGTACTGGTCGACTAGCACGGTTCTGTCCAAAGTTAAAAAACTCACAGAACGGAACACGGCAAAACTCCCGAAAAAATTCAAATAATCTGATTAAACTATATTGAAAAAACATACATTAAGATGATATGGTCACATGTATCAAACAAACTTCGAGACGGAGATAGTTTTCATCCGTAACGGCAGCATAACAAAAGACAATTGCACCTCTAAATCGCGTGATTCAGAGAACCGGAAGTTGTCGGTCACGCTAAAGAAATAGGTCTTATTTCACGTCAGTACAAGATAAACAAAAAATTTCTCCTCTGACGTCTTCATGACACCCAGAGGAAGACGAATGAAGTGTGTTTCGGGTCATAGGTGGCGTGACCATATATAGGCAGAGCGTTGAAGCGAGCATACACATCTTGCAATCTTCTTCTTGCTCAGGGAAAGTGCTGTCAAATGACTTATGTTTCACTCAGAGACAAAATTGAAACGGTTTTAGAAACCATAGCTTGTTTTCTATCCAATGGTATATGGTTATATGCATATAGTAACAGCAATAATTGAATAAGAGGCAGTTTAATCTGTAGAGGAAATTATGCTAATGCGAAAACAGCACCCCCTGTATTTTTAAGAAGATAACATGTTATAAGACTGTCATCTGATGAAGTTGTTTCTTGGTTAGTGACTAATTATATCTCTATTTGGTCGGTTTTGTGATAGCTACCTATGCGGTAAAAAATTGTGAAAATATGCGGTTGAGTCTTTTGCTATTGTGGTTAGCTAATAGAAATACATATTGTGTTTTTGATGTAAAACATTAAAAAAATCGGAAATGATTGCTGGATTCACAAGATGTGTATCTTTCATTTGCTGTATTGGACTTGTGATTTCATGATATTTATATGCTAGTATTTACTTGTGGCGCTATGCTAGGCTATGCTAGTCAGCTTTTTACTGATGAGGATGCTCCCGGATCCGGGATGGTAATGAAGTAGAATTAACTAACCTCCAAACGAGCTTCAATGCCATACAACACTCCTTCCGTGGCCTCCAACTGCTCTGAAAAGCTAGTAAAACTAAATGCGTACTTTTCAACCGTTCGCTGTCGGCACCCGCCCGAATCGACTAGCATCACTACTCTGGATGGTTCTGACTTAGAATATGTGGACAACTACAAATACCGAGGTGTCTGGCTAGACTGTAAACTCTTCTTCCAGACTCATATTAAACATCTCCAATCCAAAATTAAATATAGAATTGGCATCCTATTTCGCAACAAAGCCTCCTTGACCCCTGCCAAACATACCCTCGTAAAACTGACTATCCTACCGATCCTCGACTTCAGCGATGTCATTTACAAAATAGCCTCCAACACTCTACTCAGCAAACTGGATGCAGTCTATCACAGTGCCATCTGTTTTGTCGCCAGAAGCCCCATATACCACCCACCACTGCGACCTGTATGCTCTCGTCAGCTGGCTCTCGCTACATATTCGTCGCCAGGCCCACTGGCTCCAGGTCATCTATAAGTCTTTGCTAGGTAAAGCTCCGCCTTATCTCAGCTCACTGGTCACCATAACAACACCCACCCGTAGCACGCGCTCCACCATGTATATCTCACTGGTCATCCCCAAAGTCAACACCTATTTTGGCCACCTTTCCTTCCAGTTCTCTGCTGCCAATGACTGGATTGAATGGAAAAAATCGCTGAAGCTGGAGACTTATATTTCCCTCACTAACTTTAAACATCAGGTATCTGAGCAGCTAACTGATCACTGCAGCTGTACAAAGCCCATCTGTAAATAGTCCATCCACTCTACCTACCTCATTCCCATATTGTTTCTATTTACGTTTGTGCTCTTTTGCACACTAGTATTTTTACTTGCACATAACCATCTGCACATCTATGACTCCAGTGTTAAATTGCTAAATTGTAACTATTTCGCTACTATGGCCAATTTATTGCCTTACCTCCTCACGCCATTTGAACACACTGTATATAGACTCTCTCTTTTTTCTATTGTGTTATTGACTGTACGCTTGTTTATTCCGTGTGTAACTCTGTGTTGTTTTTTGTGTCGCACTGCTTTGCTTTATCTTGGCCAGGTCGCAGTTGTAAATGAGAACTTGTTCTCAACTAGCCTACCAGGTTTATGAAAGGTGAAATATATATATTTTTTAAACATGCTGACTAGACCGGGCACGTGCCTGCATCTGCAAATGTGCGCATGTTGATTTTTTTATCCATCTACACCAGATGTGATCAGGACACGCAGGTTGAAATATCAAAACGAACTCTGAACCAAATATATTAATTCATGGACAGGTCGAAACACATGAAACATTCATGGCCATTTAGCCAGCTAGCTTACTGTTGCTAGATAATTTGTCCAGGGATATAAACATTGGGTTTTTATTTTGCCTGAAATGCACAAGGTCCTTTTTTTCCTTAACTTCTTATGGCTGCAGGGCGGTGCCGGTACACTTATGACAACAGCCACTTCAAGTGCAGGGCGCGAAATTCAAAATATGTATTTTTAAAATATTTAACTTTCACACATTAACCTCTCTTGGGTAGGGGGCAGTATTTTCAGGTCCGGATGAAAAGTGTGCCCAAAGTAAACTGCCTGTTACTCAGTCCCAGAAGCTAGGATATGCATATAATTGGATTTGGATAGAAAACTCTCTAATGTTTCTAAAACTGTTAAAATTATGTCTGTGAGTAGAACAGAACTGATATGGCAGGCAAAACCCCCCCCAAAAAAATATTTTCAGCCTACCACTGTTTTCAATGGCTGTCACTTTTATTATAAGGCAAAATCCTCCCAGATTGCAGTTCCTAAAGTTTCCACTAGATGTCAACAGTCTTTAGAAAGAGTTTCATGCTGGTTTTAGGAAAAATTAGCCAGAAGTTGTAGTTTTTCTAGGTGGCTCCCATTTTGGATGTAGTGTTTCTAAGCTCGTGGAAGAGAACGTGTTCTTTGGTATTTTTCTCCGGTAAAGACAAGAACGATCCTCCGTCTCAAATTGTATTGTTTATTTAAGTATTAGGGTACCTAAGGTTTGATTATAAACTTTGTTTGACTTGTTTGGAAAAGTTTATTAGTAACGTTTGGGATTCATTTTGTATGCATTTTGATGGAGGGAAACTGAGTGGATTATTGACTAAAGCTAGCTAAACTGAGTTTTTATGGATATAAAGAAGGACATTATCGAACAAAATGACTATTTGTGAGGTATCTGGGACCTTTTGGAGTGCCAACAGAAGAAGATCATCAAAGGTAAGGCATTTATTATATCGCTAATTCCGACTTTCGTGGGGCACCTGCCTGGTTGAAATATGTTTTTCATGCTTTTGTATGTGGGGCGCTGTCCTCAGATAATCCCATGGTGTGCTTTCGCGGTAAAGCATTTTTGAAATATGACAAAAAGTCAAAACAGTTCCATTACAGTTCGTAGAACCATGTCAAACGATGTATAGAATCAATCTTTAGGATGTTTTTATCATAAATATTCAATAATGTTCCAACCGGACAATTCCTTTGTATTTAGAAATGAAAGGGAATGCAGCTCGCTCTCATGGCTGCGCGCGAGACTTAGCTCATGCTATTCTGCCAGACCCCTTAGTCAAACAGCTCTTATTCGCTCCAAGGTTCTAAAGACTGTTGACATCTAGTGGAAGCCTTAGGAAGTGCAATTGGACCAAATTTTACACTGTATATTGGATAGGCAAAGACTTGAAAACCTACAAACCTCATATTTCCCACTTCCCGGTTGGATTTTTCTCAAGTTTTTGCCTGCCATATGAGTTCTGTTATACTCACAGACATCATTCAAACAGTTTTAGAAATTTCAGAGTGTTTTCTAACCAAATATACTAATAACACAATACTGCCCCCCCATACATAAGAAGTTAAAATGAGTGGATTTGGCTATTTCAGACACACCATTGATGACCAGTGTATAAAATTGAGCACACAGCCATGCGATCTCCATAGACAAACATTGGTAGTAGAATGGCCTTAGTGAAGAGCTCAGTGACTTTCAATGTGGCACGGTCATAGGAAGCCACCTTTCCAACAAGTCAGTTCGTCAATGGTCTTCCCTGCTAGAGCTTCCCCGGTCAATTGTAAGTGATGTTATTGTCTGTCCTCAGTTGCAACACTCACTACCAAGTTCCAAACTGCTTCTGGAAGCAACGTCAGCACAATAACTATTCACCGGGTGTTAAACTCGCTGCCATTGGACTCTGGAGCAGTGGAAACTCTTTCTCTGGAGTGATGCATCACGCTTCACCATCTGGCATAATACTGAGACTGCATTATAGTAGCTGGGGATTTGAACAAAGCAAATTTGAGAACAAGGCTACCTAAATTCTATCAGCATATTGATTGTAGCACTCGTGCGGGCAATACACTGGATCACTGCTACTCTAACTACCGCGATGCATGCAAAGCCCTCCCCCCCCCTCCCTTCGGAAAATCTGACCACGACTCCATTTTGCTCCTACCGTCCTATAGGCAGAATCTCAAACAGGATGTAACCATGACAAAAACGCAGTCTGACCAATCGAAATCCACGCTTCAAGATTGCTTTGATCAAGCAGACTGGGAAATGTTCGGGGCAGCCTCAGAGAATAATATTAATTTATACGCTGATTCGGTGACTGAGTTTATAAGGGTTTATAAGGTTTATAAGGAAGCTACCAACACGGCCTGCAACAAAGGACTGCGGGGCCTTCTTCTCCGTGGCAGACGTGAGTAAGACATTTAAACGTGTTAACCCTCGCAAGGCTTCCGGCCCAGATGACATCCCTAGCCGCGTCCTCAGAGCATGCACAGACCAGCTGGCTGGTGTGTTTACGGACACAATCAATCCCTATCCCAGTCTGCAGTCCCAACATGCTTCAAGAATGCCACCATTGTTCCTGTACCCAAGAAGGCAAAGGTAACTGAACTGAACGACCACTTCTGTCATCATGAAGTGCTATGAGAGACTAGTCAAGGATCATATCACCTCCACCTTACCTGCCACCCTAAACCCACTTCAATTTGCATACCGCCCCAATAGGTCCACAGACTATGCAATCACCATCACACTGCCCTGTCCCATCTGGACAAGAAGAATACCTATGTAAGAATGCTGTTCATTGACTACAGCTCAGCATTCAACACCATAGTATCCTCTAAGCTCATCATTAAGCTTGAGGCCCTGGGTCTTAACCCTGCCCTGTGCAATTTGGTCCTGGACTTCCTGACGGGTCACCCCCAAGTGGTGAAGGTAGGAAACAACATCTCCTATTCGCTGATCCTCAACACTGGGCCCCCACAAGGGTGCATGCTAAGCCATCCCTGTTCACACATGAATGCATGGCCATGCACACCTCCAACTCAATCATCAAGTTTTCAGATGACACAAAAGCCGTCCCCCTCTCTCCACTGGGATTATCTGCCTCTAACCCTATTACAGGGGCTGAGTCACTGGCTTACTGGTGCTCTTCCATGCCATCCCTAGGAGGGGTGCATCACTTGAGTGGGTTGAGTCACTGACGTGATCTTCCTGTCTGGGTTGGTGCCCCCCTTGGGTTGTGCCGTGATGGAGATCTTTGTGGGCTATATTCAGCCTTGTCTCAGGATGGTAAGTTGGTGGTTGAAGCTATCCCTCTAGTGGTGTGGGGGCTGTGCTTTGGCAAAGTGGGTGGGGTTATATCCTGCCTGTTTGGCCCTGTCCGGGGGTATCATCGGACGGGGCCACAGTGTCTCCCGACCCCTCCTGTCTCAGCCTCCAGTATTTATGCTGCAGTAGTTTATGTGTCGGGGGGCTAGGGTCAGTCTGTTATATCTGGACTATTTCTCCTGTCTTATCCGGTGTCCTGTGTGAATTTAAGTATGCTCTCTCTAATTCTTTCTTTCTCTCTCTCTGAGGACCTGATCCCTAGGACCATGCCTCAGGACTACCTGGCATGATGACTCCTTGCTGTCCCCAGTCCATCTGGCTGTGCTGCTGCTCCAGTTTCAACTGTTCTGCCTGCGGCTATGGAACCCTGACCTGTTCACCGGACGTGCTACCTGTCCCAAACCTGCTGTTTTCAACTCTCTAGAGACAGCAGGAGTGGTAGAGATACGCCTGAATGATCGGCTATGAAAAGCCAACTGACATTTACTCCTGAGGTGCTGACCTGTTGCACCCTCGACAACCACTGTGATTATTATTATTTGACCCTGCTGGTCATCTATGAACATTTGAACATCTTGGCCATGTTCTGTTATAATCTCCACCCGGTACAGCCAGAAGAGGACTGGCCACCCCTCATAGCCTGTTTCCTCTCTAGGTTTCTTCCTAGGTTTTGGCCTTTCTAGGGAGCTTTTCCGAGCCACCGTGCTTCTACACCTGCATTGCTTGCTGTTTGGGGTTTAAGGCTGGTTTTCTGTACAGCACTTTGAGATATCAGCTGATGTAAGAAGGGCTATAGAAATAAAATTGATTTGATTTGGTGGTCTTGATTACCAACAACAACGAGACAGCCTACAGGGAGGATTTGAGGGCCCTCGGAGTGTGGTGTCAGGAAAACAACCTCTCACTCAACATCAACAAAACAAGGGAGATGATTGTGGACTTCGGGAAACAGCGGAGTGAGCATGCCCCTATCCACATCGATAGGACAGCAGTGGAGAAGGTGGTTTTACGTTCCTTGCCGTACACATCACAGACAACCTGCAATTGTCCAACCACACAGACAGTGTGGTGAAGAAGGCACCACAGCGCCTCTTCAATCTCAGGAGCCTGCGAAAATTTGGCTTGTCACCTAAAACGCTCAAACTTTTACAGATGCACATTTGAGAGCATCCTGTTGGGCTGTATCACCGCCTGGTACGGCAACTGCACTGCAAGGCTCTCCAGGGGGTAATGCAGTCTGCACAACTCATCACCGGGGGCAAATTACCTGCACTCCAGGACACCTACATTGCTCATCCATATATTTACATGTATATATTATTTCATCCGTTTACTTAGATTTGTGTGTATTAGGTAGTTGTCGTGGAATTCTTAGATTACTGTTAGATAAAAATATTTTTTTATTTAACCTCTAACGCCTCCCTAACCTGGATCCGGGATCCCCCCCAACACAAAAGCTGACTAGCATAGCCTAGCCTAAAGTTACAGGGATATCATAAAATAAAATGTTCATGAAATCACAAGTCCAAGACACCAAATGAAAGATACAGATCTTGTGATTTAAGCCATCATCTCTGATTTGTAAAATATTTTACAGGGAAGACACAATATGTAAATCTATTAGCTAACCACTGTTAGCAAAAGACAACAATTTTCTTACTCCACCATTTTCTTACTGCATCAGTAGCTATCACCAATTCGGCCAAATAAAGATATTGATAGCCACTAACCAAGAAAAAACCTCATCAGATGACAGTCTGATAACATATTTATGGTATAGGATAGGTTTTGTTAGAAAAATGTGCATATTTCAGGTATAAATCATAGTTTACAATTGCACCCACCATCACAAATCGACTAGAATAAATACAGAGAGCAACGTGTATTACCTAATTACTAATCATAAAACATTTCTTAAAAATACAGAGTGTACACTAATTGAAAGACACAGATCCTGTGAATCCAGACAATATTTCAGATTTTCTAAGTGTCTTAGAGCGAAAACGCAATAAATCGTTATATTAGCATAGCACATGTGCAAACATTACCCCAGCATTGATTCACGGCAAAAAGAGCGATAGCATTATCACCACCAAAATGTATTAATTTTTTCACTAACCTTCTCAGAATTCTTCAGATGACACTCCTGTAACATCATATTACAACATACATATAGAGTTTGTTCGAAAATTTGGATATTTAGCCACCAAAATCGTGGTTATACAATGAGAAAAGTAGCCAAGCTGGTCAGAAAATGTCGGGCGCCATATTAGACAGTGATCTAGTCTTATACATAAATACTCATAAACTTGACCAAAAAATACAGGTTGGACAGCGATTGATAGACAATTTAGTTCTTAATGCAATCACTGAATTACATTTTTTAAATTATCCTTACTTTTCAATACAGGTTGCGCCAAACGAAGCTACACCAAACAAAATGGCGGCATAAGCGTTTAACATTTTTTGACAGAAACACGATTTATCATCATAAATAGTTCTTACTATGAGCTGTTCTTCCATCAGAATCTTGGGCAATGAATCCTTTCTCCGGTCTAATCGTCTTTTGGTCGAAAGATGTCCTCTTGTCCCGTCGAAATGGCCACTAACGTTCACCATGCACTCGAAAAGTGCCCAGCTCCTCAAAGTGCATCACACAGAAATGCCATAAAATCGCCCTAAACGGATATAAATTCCTATAAAACGGTTCAAATTAACTACCTTATGATGTTTTTAACACCTATAACGAGTAAAAACATGACCAGAGAAATATTACTGGCTAAACAACAGCTTGGAAGGAGGCAAGTCCGATGTCCATCGTGCGTCAGGCGCAGAGACCAAAAGAAAGCTACTTCCGGTCATTGGTGTTTTATACAGGCCCTGATTGCGCAATCGACTCCATTCAAAACGTCACCACGTACTGACATCTAGAGGAAGACGTAGGCAGTGTTTGTTTCTCCATAGCATTTACAGAGACATTACAACTGACCTGGGAACAGGGGCCAAGATTTCTGAAATCTCACTCCCTGTCATGAAAAGTGCTGTATAAGGAGTTCTGTTTCACTCAGAGACATAATTCCAACGGCTATAGAAACTAGAGAGTGTTTTCTATCCAATATTAATAATAATATGCATATTGTACGAGCAAGAATTGAGTACTAGGCAGTTTAATCTGGAGACCGATTTATGCTAAGTCGAAACAGCCCCCCCTATATTCGCAAGAAGTTAAGTCGCTCCGGATAAGAGCGTCTGCTAAATGTCTCAAATTGAAATGCACACTCAGATTATAATACAAGGCCTGAATTTGTATGTAGCTGTCACGTTCTGACCTTAGTTCCATGGCACGAAGCCTCCAGTGATGATCCATGGCACGAAGCCTCCAGTGAGGATCCATGGCACGAAGCCTCCAGTGAGGAGTTATGGCACGAGTTTTCCAACGAAGGAAGCTAGGCCGGAGCCTCTAGCGTCGCCCTCTAGTCCGGAGCCTCCAGCGTCACCCTCTAGTCCGGAGCCTCCAGCGTCGCCCTCTAGTCTGGAGCATCCAGCGTTGCCCTCCGGTCCAGAGCCTCCAGCGTCGCCCTCCGGTCCGGAGCAGCCAGAGTCTCCCGTCTGTCCTAAGCTTCCAGAGCTGCCCGTCTGTCCTGAGCTGCCAGAGCCGCCCGTCAGTCAGGAGCTGCCAGAGTCGCCCTTCACTATGGCGCTGCCGGAGTCTCCCATCTATTCAGGGCCCGCTGCACGGGTCCCCAGTCCGAGGTCGGCGGCGAGGGTCGCCGCTCCAAAAAGCGCCACTTAAATGGGCAAAGTCTATGGTGGAGTGGGGTCCACGTCCCGCGCCAGAGCCGCCACCGTGGACAGACGCCCACAAAGACCCTCCCCTATAGGATCAGGTTTTGCGGCCAGAGTCCGCACCTGATCCTATAGGGGAGGGTCTGGGTGGGAGGGGGGGGTCGGGGGTCGGGGGGGATGGGGGTACTGTCACGTTCTGACCTTAGTTCCTTTTTTATGTCTTTGTGTTAGTTTGGTCAGGGCGTGAGTTGGGGTGGTTAGTCTATGTTCTTTTTTCTATGTTGTTATATTTCTGTGTTTGGACTTGTATGGTTCTCAATCAGAGGCAGCTGTCGATGGTTGTCTCTGATTGAGAATCATACTTAGGTAGCCTGTTTCCCCCATTTTGGTTGTGGGTGTTTGTTTCCTGTTTAGTGTTTTGTTTCACCTTTCAGGACTGTTTGTTTGTCAAGTGTTTTCGTATTTTATTTAAAAATATGACCACTTACCACGCTGCACCTTGGTCCACCTCTCCTTCTCCAGACGACAATCGTTATAGTAGCTTTAGAAAGCTCTTACTGTACCACACACACACACACACACACACACACACACACACACACACATCCTTGCCGCATCCTCCTCAAACACACACAGACACACACAGTCCTAACACAATTCATAGGGTTTTTATGTTTCTGACAGTTCTCTTACAGAAATAGTTTTTCTACATTTTTTTTCCTCTCTTGTTTTGCAATAATTGATTTAAGCATTACCAACTACACGTTCAAGGGCATCCCACAGAATCAACTAGGGATGTAAAATCTTGGATGAGAGCATCCTTAAGTACATAGCCATGCTTTTCACCACCAGGTTTATTTTGCCAAAAACAAAGGTAGTTGCATTTTACTTTAAGAAACAATGTCTTCTAACGCCCTGGTGTGTGTGTGTTTGGAGCCTGTCTCTCATTTACCTTGGGGAGTTCTATAGAGTGCTGTTGACTGCTTGATGCCTAGTTTGACCAACACAATGAGGCCTGATGATGGTATTAGCCACTCAGAATCCTGAGTTGAAAGACATTAAACATAAAACAGCCTTTCTTCTCTCAGCCCATGGCCAACAGCCGTGACCCACAGAACCCATCTTCCCCTGACCCTGGAAAAATGATAGAGCAATATCACAGAGAAACATTCATAAAGTGCTGTGTTTTGTCCTGGAGGGAGAAATGAAAATAAAATGTTGAACAGAGCCTAGAAAACAAGATAATTTAACTGAGACACACACATAAACACACACTCAGCTGAGTACAGAGTCGTAAAGTCTGTTATTATCTCTCCAAATCAATGGTATATTAATGCCAGGGGAGAAAACCCTGCCTGCAATAAGAGACACACTATAGAGAAATAGCTCTTTATTACGACCACATTGGGTAGGATAGGATGGTGTGAGGGGGTTTCTGTGGATATGGGGAAGAGACAAGCAAGTGTGTGTGTGTGTGTGTGTGTGTGTGTGTGTGTGTGTGTGTGTGTGTGTATACCATTACCAAGAAGCCTGAACGAGAGAATGAAAGCCAAGGCAGAAACACTGAGTCTCCTGAACTGGACTAGACTGGACTAACAGAGCCTAAAATACACCTTTTAAGGTTTGTTAAGAGATGATGGGGTTGAGGAGAGAACACACACTTTTAAGTTACATAAAACTGTTGGTATGCATTGGGTTTGGATCTGGGCAATAACAATTTTAGATATGTTCAGTAACTTTCAATCATCATGCCAATGTAAGCATTTTAAAAGGTTTCTCCAACTGACAGAAAATACAGTTGTACTGGAGTTGAACATGAGGGGTGATGATGCAGAGGACTGAACCTTCATATAAACACACACACACACACACACACACACACACACACACACACACACACACACACACACACACACACACACACACACACACACACACACACACACACACACACACACACACACACACACACACACACACACACACACACACACACACAGAGAGAAGCAGGTAGACTAACAGACAAACACACAGACAGACAGAGAGGCAGGCAGGCATACAGAGAGGCAGGCAGGCAGACAGAGAGGCAGGAAGGGATACAGACAGACAGGGAGGCAGACAGACAGAGAAACAGGCAGACAGGCAGTCAGTATCTACCTTTAGATGAGGTGCCATGCGGTTGGCATTATTTACTCTCACCAGAAAACCCAAATGAGCGAACAGGTAACTAACTACATGATCTGTATTTATAATCTTGTTTGTCTCCAGCATAAGAAAACTCATAACTATGTGAGACACTAAGGTTTAGCACAGTCGTTAATACAGTCACTAACAACGTCTAGCTAGAATATGTGTAGTACACCTGTAGCTGATATCGCAGAAAAACTGACATGTTTGAAAAGTCACTGACAAAATAAAAATGTGTTGTTCACATCATATGAAGATATGAACTACTAAATGTATACAGTTGAAGTCAGAAGTTTACATACATTTAGGTTGGAGTCATTAACTTCTTAGTGATCCTTTCGCGCGCCAATCCGGTTAACGGGATTGATTTGACAACCCCCAGTGAAATAGCAGCGCGCCAAATTCAAAAACAGAAATACTCATAATAATAATTCATAAATAATACAAGTGTTATACATCGGTTTAAAGATTAACTTCTTGTTAATCCAGACAGTGTCAGATTTCAAAAAGGCTTTACGGCGAAAGCAAACCATGCTATTATCTGAGGACAGCACCCCATCAAACATACACATGAAAATCATAATTCAACCTGCCAGGCATGACACAAAAGTCAGAAATAACGATATGATTCATGCCTTACCTTTGAAGATCTTCTTCTGTTGGCACTCCAATATGTCCATTAAACATCACAAATGGTCCTTTTGTTTCGATTAATTGTGTCGTTATATCCCCAAAATGTCAATTTATTTGGCTCGTTTGATTCTGAAAATACACCGGCTCCAACTCGCACAACATGACTACAAAGTATCTAATTAGTCACCTGTAAACTTGATCCAAACATTTCAAACAACTTTCCTAATCCAACTTTAGGTATTTTTAAACGTAAATAATCGATAAAATGTAAGACAGATTAAACTGTGTTCAATACCGGACGAAAACAAAGCGGAGCGAGCTTTCTGGTCGTGCGCGCCAACCACAACAGAACACTAGACTCGACCCTCGTTCTGCATCTTCATTTCTCAAAGGAAAAACATCAACCAATTTCTAAAGACTGTTGACATCTAGTGGAAGCGATAGGAACTGCAAGCAAGTGCCTTAGAAATCTAGATCCACATAGAAACCTAATTCAAAATAGAGTGACCTCAATAAAATACAATACCTGGATGGTTTGTCCTCAGGGTTTCGCCTGCCAAATATGTTCTGTTATACTCACAGACATAATTTTAACAGTTTAAGAAACTTTAGAGTGTTGTCTATCCAAATCTACCAATTACATGCATATTCTAGCTTCGGGGCCTGAGTAGCAGGCAGATTACTTTGGGCACACTTTCATCCGGACGTGAAAATAGTGCCCCCTAGCCTTAAGAAGTCGTTTTTCAACCACTCCACAATTTTCTTGTTAACAAACTATAGTTTTGGCAAGTCAGTTAGTTCATCCACTTTGTGCATAACACAATACATTTTTCCAACAATTGTTTACAGACAGATTATTTTACTTATAATTCACTGTATCACAATTCCGGTGGGTCAGAAGTTTACACATTAAACATTAAGTTGAATGTGCCTTTAAACAGCTTGGAAATTTCCAGAAAATGATGTCATGGCTTTAGAAGCTTCTGATAGGCTAATTGACATAATTTGAGTCTATTGGAGGTGTACCTGTGGATGTTTTTCAAGGCCTACCTTCAACCTCAACCTCCTCCTTTGCTTGACATCATGGGAAAATGAAAAAAACTTAGCCAAGACCTCAGAAAAAAATTATAGATGTCTACAAGTCTGGTTCATCCTTTGGAGCAATTTCCAAATGCCTGAAGATACCACGTTCATCTGTACAAACAATAGTATGCAAGTATAAACACCATGGGACCATGCAGCCGTGTGCAACTGCACATGGGGATAAAGATTGTGCTTTTTAGAGAAATCTCCTCTGGTCTGATGAAACAAAAATAGAACTGTTTGGCCATAATCACCATCATTATGTTTGGAGGAAAATGGGGGGGGGCTTGCAAGCCGAAGAACACCATCCCAACCGTGAAGCACGGGGGTGGGCAGCATCATGTTGTGGGGGGGATTTTCTGCAGGAGGGACTGGTGCAATTCACAAAAAAGATGGCATCATGAGACAGGAAAATGATATGGATATATTGAAGCATCATCTCAAGACATCAGTCAGGAAGTTAAAGCTTGGTCGCAAATGGGTCTTCCAAATGGACAATGACCCCAAGCATAATTCCAAAGTTGTGGAAAAATGGCTAAAGGACAACAAAGTCAAGGCATTTGAGTTGCCATCACAAAGCCCTGATCTCAATCCCATAGGAAATGTGTGGGCAGATCTGAAAAAGCGTGTGTGAGCAAGGAGGCCTACAAACCTGACTCAGTTACACCAGCTGTGTCAGGAGGAATGGGCCACAATTCACCCAACTTATTTTGGGAAGCTTGTGGAAGGCTACCCGAAATGTTTGACCAAAGTTAAACAATTTAAAATGCAATGCTACCAAATACTAATTGATTGTATGTAATCTTCTGACCCACTGGGAATGTGATGAAAGAAATAAAAGCTGAAATAAATCGTTCTCCACTATTATTCTGACATTTCACATTCTTCAAATAAAGTGGTGCTCCAATCTGACCTAAAACAGTGAATGTTTACCAGGATTAAATGTCAGGAATTGTGAAAAACTGAGTTCAAATGTATTTGGATAAACTTCCGACTTCAACTCTATGTCTTTAGAAAATAAAAATGTGTTTATATTTGCATCATCCACACTGCTCTGCCTCTGTCAAACTCAGTAATTGAGAGATTGTAAAACCAGTGGAGATTGTATGGATTTACATTACCCCCTAGGTCGGTGTGTAGGGGAAACAAATATATAAGCATGATCGCACACACACAGAGAGACAGACGTCACCAGGAGAGCAGCGGCCCACACTATTCCTGTGAGCCTACCAGAGGGGAGTCGCAGAGAAACAACATCTCTCAACATCTAGAACGCTTAAAGTCTACCCTTCAGATGAAAGAGAGAACAGAAAGAGGGATGGAGTGGGCGAAGGAGAGAGAGGGATAAGGATGGTATGGAGAGGAGCGGGTGGTAAGGGGGAAGCAGGAGGAGAATTCAAACAACGTGAGATAATGATTGAATGAAAGAGAACGAAGGGAGAAAAAGAGACTGAGAAAGCAAGAGAGGTGCGTTTATGGTATGCATACAGATGAACACACACACAAGTGAGAGAAGGGCTTCCTTTTTTTATGCGCCACAGAGGGCAGTCCTTATCAGGGCCCTCTAAAGAGGACAGATAACATGCATTAGACCACATCACCACAACAAGATAATGCCAGCCACACACAGAGCAAATCACACAAACACACACAGACAGACGCACGGACAGACGCACGGACAGACACTTTCACACTCTCTTCTCGCACTTCCAGATGCACATGATCAGGGAGAAATGACTGGGTAGCCTAGTAGTTTAAGAGTGTTGAGCCAGTAATCGAAAGGTTACTGGTTCGATTCCCAGAGCCGACTATGTGAAAAATCTGTTGATGTGCCCTTGAGCAATGATCTTAACCCTAATTGCGCCTGTTAGTTGCATTGGATAAGAGCGTCTGCTAAATAACTAAAATGTAAATGGCAGAGAAAGAGGGATACCTAGTCAGTTGTACAACTGAATGCATTCAACTGAAATGTCTTCCTCAGAGAGGTGCGGGGGGCTGCCGTCATTGGCGCCCGGGGAGCAGTTGTTGGAGGTTAACTGCCTTGCTTAGTTGCAGAATGTCAGCTCGGGGATTCGATCCAGCAACCTTTCGGTTAATGGCTCCTACCTGCCAGGGATGTTTACCAAAAGTTAGTATGGAGAGAGAGGTCTCAAGGTCTTCTTGCTGGGAAAAAGCAGACAGCAGCATATTATTCCAGAGCAGGTAGAAGAGGGTTGCAGGGTTAAAGTTCAGTTCAGACAAACACTCAAGGTCTTCTTGCTGGGTACTGATCTCTCTTGCTATGGCAGCGATCACCAGCCCTGGGTTTGGGCCTGCTCTTAATGATACACTGTGTAGCGTTTAAAAGTACAGTGGCAAGAAAAAGTATGTGAACCCTTTGGAATTATCTGGATTTCTGCATAAATTGGTCATAAAATTAGATCTGATATTCATCTAAGTCACAACAATAGACAAACACAGTCTGCTTAAATTAATAACACACAAACTATCGTATTTGTCTTGTATATATTGAATACATAATTTAAACATTCACAGTGTAGGTTGCAAAAAGTATGTGAACCCCTAGGCTAATGACTTCTCCAAAAGCCATTAGGAGTCAGCTAACCTGGAGTCCAATCAATGAGACGAGATTGGAGATGTTGGTTAGAGCTGCCCTGCCCTATAAAAAACACTCTCAAAATGTGAGTTTGCTATTCACAAGAAGCTATGCCTGATGTGAACCATGCCTCGTACAAAAGAGATCTCAGAAGACCCAAGATTAAGAATTGTTGACTTGCATAAAGCTGGAAAGGGTTACAAAAGTATCTCTAAAAGCCTTGATGTTCATAAGTTCACGGTAAGACAAATTGTCTATAAATGAAGATAGTTCAGCACTGTTGCTACTCTCCCTAGGAGTGGCCACCCTGCAAAGATGACTGCAAGAGCACAGCACAGAATGCTCAATGAGGTAAAGAAGAATCCTAGAGTCTAAGAAAAAGACTTACAGAAATCTCTGGAACATGCTAACATCTCTGTTCCACAACGCCACTGGCAAAATATTCTGTGGACAGATGAAACTAAAGTTGATTTGTTTTGGAAGGAACACACAACACTATGTGTGGAGAAAAAAAGGCACAGCACACCAACATCAAAACCTCATCCCAACTGTAAACTACGGTGACGGGAGCGTCATGGTTTGGAGCTGCTTTGCTGCCTCAGGGCCTGGTCAGCTTGCTATCATCGACAGAAAAATGAATTCCCAAGTTTATCAAGACATTTTGCAAGAGAATGTAAGGCTATCTGTCCGCCGATTGAAAATCAACAGAAGCTGTGTGATGCAACAGGACAACTACCCAAAACACAGAAGTAAATCAACTACAGAATGTCTTCAACAGAAGAAAATACGCCTTATGGAGTGGCCCAGTCAGAGTCCTGACCTCAACCCAATTGAGATGCTGTGGCATGATCTCAAGAGAACGGTTCATACCAGACATCCTAAGAATATTGCTGAACTGAAACAGTTTTGTAAAGAGGAGTGGTCCAAAATTCCTCCTGCCCGTTGTGCAGGTCTGATCCACAAGTACAGAAAATGTTTGGTTGAGGTTATTGCTGCCAAAGGAGGGTCAACCAGTTATTAAATCCAAGGGCTCACATAGTTTTTCAACCCTGCACTGTGACTGTTTACATGGTGTGTTCAATAAAGAAATGACAACGTATAATGTTTGTATGTTATTAGTTTAAGCAGACTGTGTCTATTGTTGTGACCTAGATGAAGATCAAATAAAATTTTCTGACCAATTTATGCAGTAATCCAGGTAATTCCAAAAGGATCACATACTTTTTCTTGCCACTGTAACTGTAACAGAGATGGAATACACACCAAAATATTCCCCTGAATAACCTTTCTATTTGCAGCAATACAAGCACAGAAATGGATACTCAAACTCTAGTGACTCTCTGGCAAATTCTCCCCTGTCCACTTCCATTACAGAGACAGACAGAGGAGAAGTGACCGACACATGGGATTGGGATTGGCAGTGAGAGAGAGAGAGAGAGAGAAGTCTTACAAGCGTTCTCATCAGTGTCATGTATCCACAGACCAATGAAGAAACATCACACACCATGCATGCATTCACCTACACACACAATACCATTATGGGCCTTTGAGTGAGACATCTGACGGCAGATTTCAGATGGATATTGATGTGACATGAGAGTCGTCAAGTCAGGCATTGAGCTGCAGGTCTTAAGTGCAGAGGGTCACTCAGAGAGACGATGAGAAATCCATCCACAGCATGTCTCTGGTTCTAAACATTAGTTCCAGAGGACAAGCATTTACCCAGCACTCATAAAACTTTGTCAGTTCAACACAGAGCATTTACCCAGCACTCATTAAACTTTGTCAGTTCAACACAGAGCATTTACCCAGCACTCATTAAACTTTGTCAGTTCAACACAGAGCATTTACCCAGCACTCATTAAACTTTGTCAGTTCAACACAGAGCATTTACCCAGCACTCATTAAACTTTGTCAGTTCAACACAGAGCATTTACCCAGCACTCATTAAACTTTGTCAGTTCAACACAGAGCATTTACCCAGCACTCATTAAACTTTGTCAGTTCAACACAGAGCATTTACCCAGCACTCATTAAACTTTGTCAGTTCAACACAGAGCATTTACCCAGCACTCATTAAACTTTGTCAGTTCAACACAGAGCATTTACCCAGCACTCATTAAACTTTGTCAGTTCAACACAGAGCATTTACCCAGCACTCATTAAACTTTGTCAGTTCAACACAGAGCATTTACCCAGCACTCATTAAACTTTGTCAGTTCAACACAGAGCATTTACCCAGCACTCATTAAACTTTGTCAGTTCAACACAGAGCATTTACCCAGCACTCATAAAACTTTGTCAGTTCAACACAGAGCATGTACCCAGTACTCATTAAACTATGTCAGTTCAACACAGAGCATGTACCCAGCACTCAATAAACTATGTCAGTTCAACACAGAGCATAAACCCAGTACTCAATAAACTATGTCAGTTCCAAGCACAGCATTTACCCAGCACTCATTAAACTTTGTCAGTTCAACACAGAGCATTTACCCAGCACTCATAAAACTTTGTCAGTTCAACACAGAGCATGTACCCAGCATTCAATCAACTATGTCAGTTCAACACAGAGCATTTATCCAGCACTCAATAAACTATGTCAGTTCAACACAGAGCATTTACCCAGTACTCAATAAACTATGTCAGTTCAACACAGAGCATTTACCCAGCACTCAATAAACTATGTCAGTTCAACACAGAGCATTTATCCAGCACTCAATAAACTATGTCAGTTCAACACAGAGCATTTACCCAGCACTCATTAAACTATGTCAGTTCAACACAGAGCATTTATCCAGCACTCAATAAACTATGTCAGTTCAACACAGAGCATGTACCCAGCACTCAATAAACTATGTCAGTTCAACACAGAGCATGTTCCCAGCACTCAATAAACTATGTCAGTTCAAAACAGAGCATTTACCCAGCACTCAATAAACTATGTCAGTTCAAAACAGAGCATTTACCCAGCACTCATTAAACTATGTCAGTTCAACACAGAGCATTTACCCAGCACTCAATAAACT
The DNA here is from genome assembly GCF_029448725.1 of Salvelinus fontinalis. Taxonomy (NCBI): domain Eukaryota; kingdom Metazoa; phylum Chordata; class Actinopteri; order Salmoniformes; family Salmonidae; genus Salvelinus; species Salvelinus fontinalis. Next base: position 40,580,604 of record NC_074692.1, read on the forward strand.
ATGTCAGTTCAAAACAGAGCATTTACCCAGCACTCATTAAACTATGTCAGTTCAACACACAGCATTTACCCAGTACTCAATAAACTGTCAGTTCAACACAGAGCATGTACCCAGCACTCAATAAACTATGTCAGTTCAACACAGAGCATTTACCCAGCACTCATTAAACTATGTCAGTTCAACACAGAGCATTTACCCAGCATTCAATAAACTATGTCAGTTCAACACAGAGCATTTACCCAGCATTCAATAAACTATGTCAGTTCAACACAGAGCATTTACCCAGCACTCAATAAACTATGTCAGTTCAACACAGAGCATGTACCCAGCACTCAATAAACTATGTCAGTTCAACACAGAGCATAAACCCAGTACTCAATAAACTATGTCAGTTCAACACAGAGCATTTACCCAGCACTCAATAAACTATGTCAGTTCCACACAGAGCATGTACCCAGCACTCATTAAACTATGTCAGTTCAACACACAGCATTTACCCAGTACTCAATAAACTATGTCAGTTCAACACAGAGCATGTACCCAGCACTCAATAAACTATGTCAGTTCAACACAGAGCATTTACCCAGCACTCATTAAACTATGTCAGTTCAACACAGAGCATTTACCCAGCATTCAATAAACTATGTCAGTTCAACACAGAGCATTTACCCAGCACTCAATAAACTATGTCAGTTCCAAGCACAGCATTTACCCAGCACTCAATAAACTATGTCAGTTCAACACAGAGCATTTACCCAGCACTCAATAAACTATGTCAGTTCAACACACAGCATTTACCCAGCACTCAATAAACTATGTCAGTTCAACACAGAGCATTTACCCAGCACTCAATAAACTATGTCAGTTCAACACACAGCATTTACCCAGCACTCAATAAACTATGTCAGTTCAACACAGAGCATGTACCCAGCACTCATTAAACTATGTCAGTTCAACACACAGCATTTACCCAGCACTCAATAAACTATGTCAGTTCAACACAGAGCATTTACCCAGCATTCAATAAACTATGTCAGTTCAACACAGAGCATTTACCCAGCACTCAATAAACTATGTCAGTTCAACACAGAGCATTTACCCAGCACTCAATAAACTATGTCAGTTCAACACAGAGCATTTACCCAGCCTTCAATAAACTATGTCAGTTCCAAGCAGAGCATTTACCCAGCACTCAATAAACTATGTCAGTTCAACACAGAGCATTTACCCAGCACTCAATAAACTATGTCAGTTCAACACAGAGCATTTACCCAGCATTCAATAAACTATGTCAGTTCCAAGCAGAGCATTTACCCAGCACTCAATAAACTATGTCAGTTCAACACAGAGCATTTATCCAGCACTCAATAAACTATGTCAGTTCAAAACAGAGCATTTATCCAGCACTCAATAAACTATGTCAGTTCAACACTGAGCATTTATCCAGCACTCAATAAACTATGTCAGTTCAACACAGAGCATTTACCCAGCACTCATTAAACTATGTCAGTTCAACACAGAGCATTTATCCAGCACTCAATAAACTATGTCAGTTCAACACAGAGCATTTACCCAGTACTCAATAAACTATGTCAGTTCAACACAGAGCATTTACCCAGCACTCAATAAACTATGTCAGTTCAACACAGAGCATTTACCCAGCATTCAATAAACTATGTCAGTTCCAAGCAGAGCATTTACCCAGCACTCAATAAACTATGTCAGTTCAACACAGAGCATTTACCCAGCACTCAATAAACTATGTCAGTTCAACACAGAGCATTTACCCAGCATTCAATAAACTATGTCCGTTCCAAGCAGAGCATTTACCCAGCACTCAATAAACTATGTCAGTTCAACACAGAGCATTTATCCAGCACTCAATAAACTATGTCAGTTCAAAACAGAGCATTTATCCAGCACTCAATAAACTATGTCAGTTCAACACAGAGCATTTATCCAGCACTCAATAAACTATGTCAGTTCAACACATAGCACTTACCCAGCACTAATTAAACTATGTCAGTTCAACACAGAGCATTTACCCAGCACTCAATAAACTATGTCAGTTCAACACAGAGCATTTACCCAGCACTCAATAAACTATGTCAGTTCAACACAGAGCATGTTCCCAGCACTCAATAAACTATGTCAGTTCAACACAGAGCATGTACCCAGCACTCAATAAACTATGTCAGTTCAAAACAGAGCATTTACCCAGCACTCATTAAACTATGTCAGTTCAACAAAGAGCATTTACCCAGTACTCAATAAACTATGTCAGTTCAACACACAGCATTTACCCAGCACTCATTAAACTATGTCAGTTCAACACAGAGCATTTACCCAGCACTCAATAAACTATGTCAGTTCAACACACAGCATTTACCCAGCACTCAATAAACTATATGTCAGTTCAACACAGAGCATGTACCCAGCACTCAATAAACTATGTCAGTTCAACACAGAGCATTTATCCAGCACTCAATAAACTATGTCAGTTCAACACATAGCACTTACCCAGCACTCATTAAACTATGTCAGTTCAACACAGAGCATTTACCCAGCACTCAATAAACTATGTCAGTTCAACACAGAGCATTTACCCAGCACTCAATAAACTATGTCAGTTCAACACAGAGCATGTTCCCAGCACTCAATAAACTATGTCAGTTCAACACAGAGCATGTACCCAGCACTCAATAAACTATGTCAGTTCAAAACAGAGCATTTACCCAGCACTCATTAAACTATGTCAGTTCAACACAGAGCATGTACCCAGCACTCAATAAACTATGTCAGTTCAACACAGAGCATTTACCCAGCACTCATTAAACTATGTCAGTTCAACACAGAGCATTTACCCAGCATTCAATAAACTATGTCAGTTCAACACAGAGCATTTACCCAGCACTCATTAAACTATGTCAGTTCAACACAGAGCATTTACCCAGCACTCATTAAACTATGTCAGTTCAACACAGAGCATTTATCCAGCACTCAATAAACTATGTCAGTTCAACAAAGAGCATTTACCCAGTACTCAATAAACTATGTCAGTTCAACACACAGCATTTACCCAGCACTCATTAAACTATGTCAGTTCAACAAAGAGCATTTACCCAGTACTCAATAAACTATGTCAGTTCAACACACAGCATTTACCCAGCACTCATTAAACTATGTCAGTTCAACACAGAGCATTTACCCAGCACTCAATAAACTATGTCAGTTCAACACACAGCATTTACCCAGCACTCAATAAACTATATGTCAGTTCAACACAGAGCATGTACCCAGCACTCAATAAACTATGTCAGTTCAACACAGAGCATTTATCAAGCACTCAATAAACTATGTCAGTTCAACACATAGCACTTACCCAGCACTCATTAAACTATGTCAGTTCAACACAGAGCATTTACCCAGCACTCAATAAACTATGTCAGTTCAACACAGAGCATTTACCCAGCACTCAATAAACTATGTCAGTTCAACACAGAGCATGTTCCCAGCACTCAATAAACTATGTCAGTTCAACACAGAGCATGTACCCAGCACTCAATAAACTATGTCAGTTCAAAACAGAGCATTTACCCAGCACTCATTAAACTATGTCAGTTCAACACAGAGCATGTACCCAGCACTCAATAAACTATGTCAGTTCAACACAGAGCATTTACCCAGCACTCATTAAACTATGTCAGTTCAACACAGAGCATTTACCCAGCATTCAATAAACTATGTCAGTTCAACACAGAGCATTTACCCAGCACTCATTAAACTATGTCAGTTCAACACAGAGCATTTACCCAGCACTCATTAAACTATGTCAGTTCAACACAGAGCATTTATCCAGCACTCAATAAACTATGTCAGTTCAACAAAGAGCATTTACCCAGTACTCAATAAACTATGTCAGTTCAACACACAGCATTTACCCAGCACTCATTAAACTATGTCAGTTCAACACAGAGCATTTACCCAGCACTCAATAAACTATGTCAGTTCAACACACAGCATTTACCCAGCACTCAATAAACTATATGTCAGTTCAACACAGAGCATGTACCCAGCACTCAATAAACTATGTCAGTTCAACACAGAGCATTTACCCAGTACTCAATAAACTATGTCAGTTCAACACAGAGCATTTACCCAGCACTCAATAAACTATGTCAGTTCAACACAGAGCATTTACCCAGCATTCAATAAACTATGTCAGTTCCAAGCAGAGCATTTACCCAGCACTCAATAAACTATGTCAGTTCAACACAGAGCATTTACCCAGCACTCAATAAACTATGTCAGTTCAACACAGAGCATTTACCCAGCATTCAATAAACTATGTCCGTTCCAAGCAGAGCATTTACCCAGCACTCAATAAACTATGTCAGTTCAACACAGAGCATTTATCCAGCACTCAATAAACTATGTCAGTTCAAAACAGAGCATTTATCCAGCACTCAATAAACTATGTCAGTTCAACACAGAGCATTTATCCAGCACTCAATAAACTATGTCAGTTCAACACATAGCACTTACCCAGCACTCATTAAACTATGTCAGTTCAACACAGAGCATTTACCCAGCACTCAATAAACTATGTCAGTTCAACACAGAGCATTTACCCAGCACTCAATAAACTATGTCAGTTCAACACAGAGCATGTTCCCAGCACTCAATAAACTATGTCAGTTCAACACAGAGCATGTACCCAGCACTCAATAAACTATGTCAGTTCAAAACAGAGCATTTACCCAGCACTCATTAAACTATGTCAGTTCAACACAGAGCATGTACCCAGCACTCAATAAACTATGTCAGTTCAACACAGAGCATTTACCCAGCACTCATTAAACTATGTCAGTTCAACACAGAGCATTTACCCAGCATTCAATAAACTATGTCAGTTCAACACAGAGCATTTACCGAGCACTCATTAAACTATGTCAGTTCAACACAGAGCATTTACCCAGCACTCATTAAACTATGTCAGTTCAACACAGAGCATTTATCCAGCACTCAATAAACTATGTCAGTTCAACAAAGAGCATTTACCCAGTACTCAATAAACTATGTCAGTTCAACACACAGCATTTACCCAGCACTCATTAAACTATGTCAGTTCAACACAGAGCATTTACCCAGCACTCAATAAACTATGTCAGTTCAACACACAGCATTTACCCAGCACTCAATAAACTATATGTCAGTTCAACACAGAGCATGTACCCAGCACTCAATAAACTATGTCAGTTCAACACAGAGCATTTACCCAGCACTCAATAAACTATGTCAGTTCAACACACAGCATTTACCCAGCACTCAATAAACTATATGTCAGTTCAACACAGAGCATGTACCCAGCACTCAATAAACTATGTCAGTTCAACACAGAGCATTTACCCAGTACTCAATAAACTATGTCAGTTCAACACAGAGCATTTACCCAGCACTCAATAAACTATGTCAGTTCAACACAGAGCATTTACCCAGCATTCAATAAACTATGTCAGTTCCAAGCAGAGCATTTACCCAGCACTCAATAAACTATGTCAGTTCAACACAGAGCATTTACCCAGCACTCAATAAACTATGTCAGTTCAACACAGAGCATTTACCCAGCATTCAATAAACTATGTCCGTTCCAAGCAGAGCATTTACCCAGCACTCAATAAACTATGTCAGTTCAACACAGAGCATTTATCCAGCACTCAATAAACTATGTCAGTTCAAAACAGAGCATTTATCCAGCACTCAATAAACTATGTCAGTTCAACACAGAGCATTTATCCAGCACTCAATAAACTATGTCAGTTCAACACATAGCACTTACCCAGCACTCATTAAACTATGTCAGTTCAACACAGAGCATTTACCCAGCACTCAATAAACTATGTCAGTTCAACACAGAGCATTTACCCAGCACTCAATAAACTATGTCAGTTCAACACAGAGCATGTTCCCAGCACTCAATAAACTATGTCAGTTCAACACAGAGCATGTACCCAGCACTCAATAAACTATGTCAGTTCAAAACAGAGCATTTACCCAGCACTCATTAAACTATGTCAGTTCAACACAGAGCATGTACCCAGCACTCAATAAACTATGTCAGTTCAACACAGAGCATTTACCCAGCACTCATTAAACTATGTCAGTTCAACACAGAGCATTTACCCAGCATTCAATAAACTATGTCAGTTCAACACAGAGCATTTACCGAGCACTCATTAAACTATGTCAGTTCAACACAGAGCATTTACCCAGCACTCATTAAACTATGTCAGTTCAACACAGAGCATTTATCCAGCACTCAATAAACTATGTCAGTTCAACAAAGAGCATTTACCCAGTACTCAATAAACTATGTCAGTTCAACACACAGCATTTACCCAGCACTCATTAAACTATGTCAGTTCAACACAGAGCATTTACCCAGCACTCAATAAACTATGTCAGTTCAACACACAGCATTTACCCAGCACTCAATAAACTATATGTCAGTTCAACACAGAGCATGTACCCAGCACTCAATAAACTATGTCAGTTCAACACAGAGCATTTACCCAGTACTCAATAAACTATGTCAGTTCCAAGCACAGCATTTACCCAGCACTCATTAAACTTTGTCAGTTCAACACAGAGCATTTACCCAGCACTCATAAAACTTTGTCAGTTCAACACAGAGCATGTACCCAGCATTCAATCAACTATGTCAGTTCAACACAGAGCATTTATCCAGCACTCAATAAACTATGTCAGTTCAACACAGAGCATTTACCCAGCACTCAATAAACTATGTCAGTTCAACACAGAGCATTTATCCAGCACTCAATAAACTATGTCAGTTCAACACAGAGCATTTACCCAGCACTCATTAAACTATGTCAGTTCAACACAGAGCATTTATCCAGCACTCAATAAACTATGTCAGTTCAACACAGAGCATGTACCCAGCACTCAATAAACTATGTCAGTTCAACACAGAGCATGTTCCCAGCACTCAATAAACTATGTCAGTTCAAAACAGAGCATTTACCCAGCACTCAATAAACTATGTCAGTTCAAAACAGAGCATTTACCCAGCACTCATTAAACTATGTCAGTTCAACACAGAGCATGTACCCAGCACTCATTAAACTATGTCAGTTCAACACACAGCATTTACCCAGTACTCAATAAACTATGTCAGTTCAACACAGAGCATGTACCCAGCACTCAATAAACTATGTCAGTTCAACACAGAGCATTTACCCAGCACTCATTAAACTATGTCAGTTCAACACAGAGCATTTACCCAGCATTCAATAAACTATGTCAGTTCAACACAGAGCATTTACCCAGCACTCAATAAACTATGTCAGTTCCAAGCACAGCATTTACCCAGCACTCAATAAACTATGTCAGTTCAACACAGAGCATTTACCCAGCACTCAATAAACTATGTCAGTTCAACACACAGCATTTACCCAGCACTCAATAAACTATGTCAGTTCTACACAGAGCATTTACCCAGCACTCAATAAACTATGTCAGTTCAACACACAGCATTTACCCAGCACTCAATAAACTATGTCAGTTCAACACAGAGCATGTACCCAGCACTCATTAAACTATGTCAGTTCAACACACAGCATTTACCCAGCACTCAATAAACTATGTCAGTTCAACACAGAGCATTTACCCAGCATTCAATAAACTATGTCAGTTCAACACAGAGCATTTACCCAGCAATCAATAAACTATGTCAGTTCCAAGCAGAGCATTTACCCAGCACTCAATAAACTATGTCAGTTCAACACAGAGCATTTACCCAGCACTCAATAAACTATGTCAGTTCAACACAGAGCATTTACCCAGCATTCAATAAAATATGTCAGTTCCAAGCAGAGCATTTACCCAGCACTCAATAAACTATGTCAGTTCAACACAGAGCATTTATCCAGCACTCAATAAACTATGTCAGTTCAAAACAGAGCATTTATCCAGCACTTAATAAACTATGTCAGTTCAACACTGAGCATTTATCAAGCACTCAATAAACTATGTCAGTTCAACACAGAGCATTTACCCAGCACTCATTAAACTATGTCAGTTCAACACAGAGCATTTATCCAGCACTCAATAAACTATGTCAGTTCAACACAGAGCATTTACCCAGTACTCAATAAACTATGTCAGTTCAACACAGAGCATTTACCCAGCACTCAATAAACTATGTCAGTTCAACACAGAGCATTTACCCAGCATTCAATAAACTATGTCAGTTCCAAGCAGAGCATTTACCCAGCACTCAATAAACTATGTCAGTTCAACACAGAGCATTTACCCAGCACTCAATAAACTATGTCAGTTCAACACAGAGCATTTACCCAGCATTCAATAAACTATGTCCGTTCCAAGCAGAGCATTTACCCAGCACTCAATAAACTATGTCAGTTCAAAACAGAGCATTTATCCAGCACTCAATAAACTATGTCAGTTCAACACAGAGCATTTATCCAGCACTCAATAAACTATGTCAGTTCAACACAGAGCACTTACCCAGCACTCATTAAACTATGTCAGTTCAACACAGAGCATTTACCCAGCACTCAATAAACTATGTCAGTTCAACACAGAGCATTTACCCAGCACTCAATAAACTATGTCAGTTCAACACAGAGCATGTTCCCAGCACTCAATAAACTATGTCAGTTCAACACAGAACATGTACCCAGCACTCAATAAACTATGTCAGTTCAAAACAGAGCATTTACCCAGCACTCATTAAACTATGTCAGTTCAACACAGAGCATGTACCCAGCACTCAATAAACTATGTCAGTTCAACACAGAGCATGTACCCAGCACTCATTAAACTTTGTCAGTTCAACACACAGCATTTACCCAGTACTCAATAAACTATGTCAGTTCAACACAGAGCATGTACCCAGCACTCAATAAACTATGTCAGTTCAACACAGAGCATTTACCCAGCACTCAATAAACTATGTCAGTTCAACACAGAGCATTTACCCAGCATTCAATAAACTATGTCAGTTCAACACAGAGCATTTACCCAGCACTCATTAAACTATGTCAGTTCAACACAGAGCATTTCCCCAGCACTCATTAAACTATGTCAGTTCAACACAGAGCATTTATCCAGCACTCAATAAACTATGTCAGTTCAACAAAGAGCATTTACCCAGTACTCAATAAACCATGTCAGTTCCAAGCACAGCATTTACCCAGCACTCAATAAACTATGTCAGTTCAACACAGAGCATTTACCCAGCACTCAATAAACTATGTCAGTTCAACACACAGCATTTACCCAGCACTCAATAAACTATGTCAGTTCAACACAGAGCATTTACCCAGCACTCAATAAACTATGTCAGTTCAACACACAGCATTTACCCAGCACTCAATAAACTATATGTCAGTTCAACACAGAGCATGTACCCAGCATTCATTAAACTATGTCAGTTCAACACACAGCATTTACCCAGCACTCAATAAACTATGTCAGTTCAACACAGAGCATTTACCCAGCATTCAATAAACTATGTCAGTTCAACACAGAGCATTTACCCAGCACTCAATAAACTATGTCAGTTCAACACAGAGCATTTACCCAGCACTCAATAAACTATGTCAGTTCAACACAGAGCATTTACCCAGCATTCAATAAACTATGTCAGTTCCAAGCAGAGCATTTACCCAGCACTCAATAAACTATGTCAGTTCAACACAGAGCATTTACCCAGCACTCAATAAACTATGTCAGTTCAACACAGAGCATTTACCCAGTACTCAATAAACTATGTCAGTTCAACACAGAGCATTTACCCAGCACTCAATAAACTATGTCAGTTCAACACAGAGCATTTATCCAGCACTCAATAAACTATGTCAGTTCAACACAGAGCATTTACCCAGCACTCATTAAACTATGTCAGTTCAACACAGAGCATTTACCCAGCACTCATTAAACTATGTCAGTTCAACACAGAGCATTTACCCAGCACTCAATAAACTATGTCAGTTCAACACAGAGCATGTACCCAGCACTCAATAAACTATGTCAGTTCAACACAGAGCATGTTCCCAGCACTCAATAAACTATGTCAGTTCAAAACAGAGCATTTACCCAGCAATCAATAAACTATGTCAGTTCAAAACAGAGCATTTACCCAGCACTCATTAAACTATGTCAGTTCAACACAGAGCATTTACCCAGCACTCAATAAACTATGTCAGTTCAAAACAGAGCATTTACCCAGCACTCATTAAACTATGTCAGTTCAACACAGAGCATGTACCCAGCACTCAATAAACTATGTCAGTTCAACACAGAGCATGTACCCAGCACTCATTAAACTATGTCAGTTCAACACACAGCATTTACCCAGTACTCAATAAACTATGTCAGTTCAACACAGAGCATGTACCCAGCACTCAATAAACTATGTCAGTTCAACACAGAGCATTTACCCAGCACTCATTAAACTATGTCAGTTCAACACAGAGCATTTACCCAGTATTCAATAAACTATGTCAGTTCAACACAGAGCATTTACCCAGCACTCAATAAACTATGTCAGTTCCAAGCACAGCATTTACCCAGCACTCAATAAACTATGTCAGTTCAACACAGAGCATTTACCCAGCACTCAATAAACTATGTCAGTTCAACACAGAGCATTTACCCAGCACTCAATAAACTATGTCAGTTCAACACACAGCATTTACCCAGCACTCAATAAACTATGTCAGTTCAACACACAGCATTTACCCAGCACTCAATAAACTATGTCAGTTCAACACAGAGCATGTACCCAGCACTCATTAAACTATGTCAGTTCAACACACAGCATTTACCCAGCATTCAATAAACTATGTCAGTTCAACACAGAGCATTTACCCAGCACTCAATAAACTATGTCAGTTCAACACAGAGCATTTACCCAGCACTCAATAAACTATGTCAGTTCAACACAGAGCATTTACCCAGCATTCAATAAACTATGTCAGTTCCAAGCAGAGCATTTACCCAGCACTCAATAAACTATGTCAGTTCAACACAGAGCATTTACCCAGCACTCAATAAACTATGTCAGTTCAACACAGAGCATTTACCCAGCATTCAATAAACTATGTCAGTTCAACACAGAGCATTTATCCAGCACTCAATAAACTATGTCAGTTCAAAACAGAGCATTTATCCAGCACTCAATAAACTATGTCAGTTCAACACAGAGCATTTATCCAGCACTCAATAAACTAATGTCAGTTCAACACAGAGCATGTACCCAGCACTCAATAAACTATGTCAGTTCAACACAGAGCATGTTCCCAGCACTCAATAAACTATGTCAGTTCAAAACAGAGCATTTACCCAGCACTCAATAAACTATGTCAGTTCAAAACAGAGCATTTACCCAGCACTCATTAAACTATGTCAGTTCAACACAGAGCATGTACCCAGCACTCAATAAACTATGTTAGTTCAAAACAGAGCATTTACCCAGCACTCATTAAACTATGTCAGTTCAACACAGAGCATGTACCCAGCACTCAATAAACTATGTCAGTTCAACACAGAGCATGTACCCAGCACTCATTAAACTATGTCAGTTCAACACACAGCATTTACCCAGTACTCAATAAACTATGTCAGTTCAACACAGAGCATGTACCCAGCACTCAATAAACGATGTCAGTTCAACACAGAGCATTTACCCAGCACTCATTAAACTATGTCAGTTCAACACAGAGCATTTACCAAGCATTCAATAAACTATGTCAGTTCAACACAGAGCATTTACCCAGCACTCATTAAACTATGTCAGTTCAACACAGAGCATTTACCCAGCACTCATTAAACTATGTCAGTTCAACACAGAGCATTTATCCAGCACTCAATAAACTATGTCAGTTCAACACAGAGCATTTACCCAGTACTCAATAAACTATGTCAGTTCCAAGCACAGCATTTACCCAGCACTCAATAAACTATGTCAGTTCAACACAGAGCATTTACCCAGCACTCAATAAACTATGTCAGTTCAACACACAGCATTTACCCAGCACTCAATAAACTATGTCAGTTCAACACAGAGCATTTACTCAGCACTCAATAAACTATGTCAGTTCAACACACAGCATTTACCCAGCACTCAATAAACTATGTCAGTTCAACACAGAGCATGTACCCAGCACTCATTAAACTATGTCAGTTCAACACACAGCATCTACCCAGCACTCAATAAACTATGTCAGTTCAAAACAGAGCATTTACCCAGCACTCATTAAACTATGTCAGTTCAACACAGAGCATGTACCCAGCACTCAATAAACTATGTCAGTTCAACACAGAGCATGTACCCAGCACTCATTAAACTATGTCAGTTCAACACACAGCATTTACCCAGTACTCAATAAACTATGTCAGTTCAACACAGAGCATGTACCCAGCACTCAATAAACTATGTCAGTTCAACACAGAGCATTTACCCAGCACTCATTAAACTATGTCAGTTCAACACAGAGCATTTACCCAGTATTCAATAAACTATGTCAGTTCAACACAGAGCATTTACCCAGCACTCAATAAACTATGTCAGTTCCAAGCACAGCATTTACCCAGCACTCAATAAACTATGTCAGTTCAACACAGAGCATTTACCCAGCACTCAATAAACTATGTCAGTTCAACACAGAGCATTTACCCAGCACTCAATAAACTATGTCAGTTCAACACACAGCATTTACCCAGCACTCAATAAACTATGTCAGTTCAACACACAGCATTTACCCAGCACTCAATAAACTATGTCAGTTCAACACAGAGCATGTACCCAGCACTCATTAAACTATGTCAGTTCAACACACAGCATTTACCCAGCATTCAATAAACTATGTCAGTTCAACACAGAGCATTTACCCAGCACTCAATAAACTATGTCAGTTCAACACAGAGCATTTACCCAGCACTCAATAAACTATGTCAGTTCAACACAGAGCATTTACCCAGCATTCAATAAACTATGTCAGTTCCAAGCAGAGCATTTACCCAGCACTCAATAAACTATGTCAGTTCAACACAGAGCATTTACCCAGCACTCAATAAACTATGTCAGTTCAACACAGAGCATTTACCCAGCATTCAATAAACTATGTCAGTTCAACACAGAGCATTTATCCAGCACTCAATAAACTATGTCAGTTCAAAACAGAGCATTTATCCAGCACTCAATAAACTATGTCAGTTCAACACAGAGCATTTATCCAGCACTCAATAAACTATGTCAGTTCAACACAGAGCATGTACCCAGCACTCAATAAACTATGTCAGTTCAACACAGAGCATGTTCCCAGCACTCAATAAACTATGTCAGTTCAAAACAGAGCATTTACCCAGCACTCAATAAACTATGTCAGTTCAAAACAGAGCATTTACCCAGCACTCATTAAACTATGTCAGTTCAACACAGAGCATGTACCCAGCACTCAATAAACTATGTTAGTTCAAAACAGAGCATTTACCCAGCACTCATTAAACTATGTCAGTTCAACACAGAGCATGTACCCAGCACTCAATAAACTATGTCAGTTCAACACAGAGCATGTACCCAGCACTCATTAAACTATGTCAGTTCAACACACAGCATTTACCCAGTACTCAATAAACTATGTCAGTTCAACACAGAGCATGTACCCAGCACTCAATAAACGATGTCAGTTCAACACAGAGCATTTACCCAGCACTCATTAAACTATGTCAGTTCAACACAGAGCATTTACCAAGCATTCAATAAACTATGTCAGTTCAACACAGAGCATTTACCCAGCACTCATTAAACTATGTCAGTTCAACACAGAGCATTTACCCAGCACTCATTAAACTATGTCAGTTCAACACAGAGCATTTATCCAGCACTCAATAAACTATGTCAGTTCAACACAGAGCATTTACCCAGTACTCAATAAACTATGTCAGTTCCAAGCACAGCATTTACCCAGCACTCAATAAACTATGTCAGTTCAACACAGAGCATTTACCCAGCACTCAATAAACTATGTCAGTTCAACACACAGCATTTACCCAGCACTCAATAAACTATGTCAGTTCAACACAGAGCATTTACTCAGCACTCAATAAACTATGTCAGTTCAACACACAGCATTTACCCAGCACTCAATAAACTATGTCAGTTCAACACAGAGCATGTACCCAGCACTCATTAAACTATGTCAGTTCAACACACAGCATCTACCCAGCACTCAATAAACTATGTCAGTTCAACACAGAGCATTTACCCAGTACTCAATAAACTATGTCAGTTCAACACAGAGCATTTACCCAGCACTCAATAAACTATGTCAGTTCAACACAGAGCATTTACCCAGCATTCAATAAACTATGTCAGTTCCAAGCAGAGCATTTACCCAGCACTCAATAAACTATGTCAGTTCAACACAGAGCATTTACCCAGCACTCAATAAACTATGTCAGTTCAACACAGAGCATTTACCCAGCATTCAATAAACTATGTCCGTTCCAAGCAGAGCATTTACCCAGCACTCAATAAACTATGTCAGTTCAACACAGAGCATTTATCCAGCACTCAATAAACTATGTCAGTTCAAAACAGAGCATTTATCCAGCACTCAATAAACTATGTCAGTTCAACACACAGCATTTACCCAGCACTCAATAAACTATGTCAGTTCAACACAGAGCATTTACCCAGCACTCAATAAACTATGTCAGTTCAACACACAGCATTTACCCAGCACTCAATAAACTATGTCAGTTCAACACAGAGCATGTACCCGTCACTCATTAAACTATGTCAGTTCAACACACAGCATTTACCCAGCACTCAATAAACTATGTCAGTTCAACACAGAGCATTTACCCAGCATTCAATAAACTATGTCAGTTCAACACAGAGCATTTACCCAGCACTCAATAAACTATGTCAGTTCAACACAGAGCATTTACCCAGCACTCAATAAACTATGTCAGTTCAACACAGAGCATTTACCCAGCATTCAATAAACTAAGTCAGTTCCAAGCAGAGCATTTACCCAGCACTCAATAAACTATGTCAGTTCAACACAGAGCATTTACCCAGCACTCAATAAACTATGTCAGTTCAACACAGAGCATTTACCCAGCATTCAATAAACTATGTCAGTTCCAAGCAGAGAATTTACCCAGCACTCAATAAACTATGTCAGTTCAACACAGAGCATTTATCCAGCACTCAATAAACTATGTCAGTTCAAAACAGAGAATTTATCCAGCACTCAATAAACTATGTCAGTTCAACACAGAGCATTTATCCAGCACTCAATAAACTATGTCAGTTCAACACAGAGCATTTACCCAGCACTCAATAAACTATGTCAGTTCAACACAGAGCATGTACCCAGCACTCAATAAACTATGTCAGTTCAACACAGAGCATGTACCCAGCACTCAATAAACTATGTCAGTTCAAAACAGAGCATTTACCCAGCACTCAATAAACTATGTCAGTTCAAAACAGAGCATTTACCCAGCACTCATTAAACTATGTCAGTTCAACACAGAGCATGTACCCAGCACTCAATAAACTATGTCAGTTCAAAACAGAGCATTTACCCAGCACTCATTAAACTATGTCAGTTCAACACAGAGCATGTACCCAGCACTCAATAAACTATGTCAGTTCAACACAGAGCATGTACCCAGCACTCATTAAACTATGTCAGTTCAACACACAGCATTTACCCAGCACTCAATAAACTATGTCAGTTCAACACAGAGCATGTAGCCAGCACTCAATAAACTATGTCAGTTCAACACAGAGCATTTACCCAGCACTCATTAAACTATGTCAGTTCGAAACAGAGCATTTACCCAGCATTAAATAAACTATGTCAGTTCAACACAGAGCATTTACCCAGCACTCAATAAACTATGTCAGTTCCAAGCACAGCATTTACCCAGCACTCAATAAACTATGTCAGTTCAACACAGAGCATTTACCCAGCACTCAATAAACTATGTCAGTTCAACACACAGCATTTACCCAGCACTCAATAAACTATGTCAGTTCAACACAGAGCATTTACCCAGCACTCAATAAACTATGTCAGTTCAACACACAGCATTTACCCAGCACTCAATAAACTATGTCAGTTCAACACAGAGCATGTACCCAGCACTCATTAAACTATGTCAGTTCAACACACAGCATTTACCCAGCACTCAATAAACTATGTCAGTTCAACACAGAGCATTTACCCAGCATTCAATAGACTCTGTCAGTTCAACACAGAGCATTTACCCAGCACTCAATAAACTATGTCAGTTCAACACAGAGCATTTACCCAGCACTCAATAAACTATGTCAGTTCAACACAGAGCATTTACCCAGCATTCAATAAACTATGTCAGTTCCAAGCAGAGCATTTACCCAGCACTCAATAAACTATGTCAGTTCAACACAGAGCATTTACCCAGCACTCAATAAACTATGTCAGTTCAACATAGAGCATTTACCCAGCATTCAATAAACTATGTCAGCTCCAAGCAGAGCATTTACCCAGCACTCAATAAACTATGTCAGTTCAACACAGAGCATTTATCCAGCACTCAATAAACTATGTCAGTTCAAAACAGAGCATTTATCCAGCACTCAATAAACTGTCAGTTCAACACAGAGCATTTACCCAGCACTCAATAAACTATGTCAGTTCAACACAGAGCATTTACCCAGCACTCATTAAACTATGTCAGTTCAACACAGAGCATTTACCCAGCACTCAATAAACTATGTCAGTTCAACACACAGCATTTACCCAGCACTCAATAAACTATGTCAGTTCAACACAGAGCATTTACCCAGCACTCAATAAACTATGTCAGTTCAACACACAGCATTTACCCAGCACTCAATAAACTATGTCAGTTCAACACAGAGCATGTACCCAGCACTTATTAAACTATGTCAGTTCAACACACAGCATCTACCCAGCACTCAATAAACTATGTCAGTTCAACACAGAGCATTTACCCAGTACTCAATAAACTATGTCAGTTCAACACAGAGCATTTACCCAGCACTCAATAAACTATGTCAGTTCAACACAGAGCATTTACCCAGCATTCAATAAACTATGTCAGTTCCAAGCAGAGCATTTACCCAGCACTCAATAAACTATGTCAGTTCAACACAGAGCATTTACCCAGCACTCAATAAACTATGTCAGTTCAACACAGAGCATTTACCCAGCATTCAATAAACTATGTCCGTTCCAAGCAGAGCATTTACCCTGCACTCAATAAACTATGTCAGTTCAAAACAGAGCATTTATCCAGCACTCAATAAACTATGTCAGTTCAAAACAGAGCATTTATCCAGCACTCAATAAACTATGTCAGTTCAACACAGAGCATTTACCCAGCACTCAATAAACTATGTCAGTTCAACACAGAGCATTTACCCAGCATTCAATAAACTATGTCAGTTCAACACAGAGCATTTACCCAGCACTCAATAAACTATGTCAGTTCAACACAGAGCATTTACCCAGCACTCAATAAACTATGTCAGTTCAACACAGAGCATTTACCCAGCATTCAATAAACTAAGTCAGTTCCAAGCAGAGCATTTACCCAGCACTCAATAAACTATGTCAGTTCAACACAGAGCATTTACCCAGCACTCAATAAACTATGTCAGTTCAACACAGAGCATTTACCCAGCATTCAATAAACTATGTCAGTTCCAAGCAGAGAATTTACCCAGC
The DNA here is from genome assembly GCF_029448725.1 of Salvelinus fontinalis. NCBI lineage: Eukaryota > Metazoa > Chordata > Actinopteri > Salmoniformes > Salmonidae > Salvelinus > Salvelinus fontinalis. The sequence goes on from NC_074692.1 coordinate 40,598,405, forward strand.
ACTCAATAAACTATGTCAGTTCAACACAGAGCATTTATCCAGCACTCAATAAACTATGTCAGTTCAAAACAGAGCATTTATCCAGCACTCAATAAACTATGTCAGTTCAACACAGAGCATTTATCCAGCACTCAATAAACTATGTCAGTTCAACACAGAGCATTTACCCAGCACTCAATAAACTATGTCAGTTCAACACAGAGCATGTACCCAGCACTCAATAAACTATGTCAGTTCAACACAGAGCATGTACCCAGCACTCAATAAACTATGTCAGTTCAAAACAGAGCATTTACCCAGCACTCAATAAACTATGTCAGTTCAAAACAGAGCATTTACCCAGCACTCATTAAACTATGTCAGTTCAACACAGAGCATGTACCCAGCACTCAATAAACTATGTCAGTTCAAAACAGAGCATTTACCCAGCACTCATTAAACTATGTCAGTTCAACACAGAGCATGTACCCAGCACTCAATAAACTATGTCAGTTCAACACAGAGCATGTACCCAGCACTCATTAAACTATGTCAGTTCAACACACAGCATTTACCCAGTACTCAATAAACTATGTCAGTTCAACACAGAGCATGTAGCCAGCACTCAATAAACTATGTCAGTTCAACACAGAGCATTTACCCAGCACTCATTAAACTATGTCAGTTCGAAACAGAGCATTTACCCAGCATTAAATAAACTATGTCAGTTCAACACAGAGCATTTACCCAGCACTCAATAAACTATGTCAGTTCAACACACAGCATTTACCCAGCACTCAATAAACTATGTCAGTTCAACACAGAGCATTTACCCAGCACTCAATAAACTATGTCAGTTCAACACACAGCATTTACCCAGCACTCAATAAACTATGTCAGTTCAACACAGAGCATGTACCCAGCACTCATTAAACTATGTCAGTTCAACACACAGCATTTACCCAGCACTCAATAAACTATGTCAGTTCAACACAGAGCATTTACCCAGCATTCAATAGACTCTGTCAGTTCAACACAGAGCATTTACCCAGCACTCAATAAACTATGTCAGTTCAACACAGAGCATTTACCCAGCACTCAATAAACTATGTCAGTTCAACACAGAGCATTTACCCAGCATTCAATAAACTATGTCAGTTCCAAGCAGAGCATTTACCCAGCACTCAATAAACTATGTCAGTTCAACACAGAGCATTTACCCAGCACTCAATAAACTATGTCAGTTCAACATAGAGCATTTACCCAGCATTCAATAAACTATGTCAGTTCCAAGCAGAGCATTTACCCAGCACTCAATAAACTATGTCAGTTCAACACAGAGCATTTATCCAGCACTCAATAAACTATGTCAGTTCAAAACAGAGCATTTATCCAGCACTCAATAAACTGTCAGTTCAACACAGAGCATTTATCCAGCACTCAATAAACTATGTCAGTTCAACACAGAGCATTTACCCAGCACTCATTAAACTATGTCAGTTCAACACAGAGCATTTACCCAGCACTCAATAAACTATGTCAGTTCAACACACAGCATTTACCCAGCACTCAATAAACTATGTCAGTTCAACACAGAGCATTTACCCAGCACTCAATAAACTATGTCAGTTCAACACACAGCATTTACCCAGCACTCAATAAACTATGTCAGTTCAACACAGAGCATGTACCCAGCACTCATTAAACTATGTCAGTTCAACACACAGCATCTACCCAGCACTCAATAAACTATGTCAGTTCAACACAGAGCATTTACCCAGTACTCAATAAACTATGTCAGTTCAACACAGAGCATTTACCCAGCACTCAATAAACTATGTCAGTTCAACACAGAGCATTTACCCAGCATTCAATAAACTATGTCAGTTCCAAGCAGAGCATTTACCCAGCACTCAATAAACTATGTCAGTTCAACACAGAGCATTTACCCAGCACTCAATAAACTATGTCAGTTCAACACAGAGCATTTACCAAGCATTCAATAAACTATGTCCGTTCCAAGCAGAGCATTTACCCAGCACTCAATAAACTATGTCAGTTCAACACAGAGCATTTATCCAGCACTCAATAAACTATGTCAGTTCAAAACAGAGCATTTATCCAGCACTCAATAAACTATGTCAGTTCAACACAGAGCATTTACCCAGCACTCAATAAACTATGTCAGTTCAACACACAGCATTTACCCAGCACTCAATAAACTATGTCAGTTCAACACAGAGCATTTACCCAGCACTCAATAAACTATGTCAGTTCAACACACAGCATTTACCCAGCACTCAATAAACTATGTCAGTTCAACACAGAGCATGTACCCGTCACTCATTAAACTATGTCAGTTCAACACACAGCATTTACCCAGCACTCAATAAACTATGTCAGTTCAACACAGAGCATTTACCCAGCATTCAATAAACTATGTCAGTTCAACACAGAGCATTTACCCAGCACTCAATAAACTATGTCAGTTCAACACAGAGCATTTACCCAGCACTCAATAAACTATGTCAGTTCAACACAGAGCATTTACCCAGCATTCAATAAACTAAGTCAGTTCCAAGCAGAGCATTTACCCAGCACTCAATAAACTATGTCAGTTCAACACAGAGCATTTACCCAGCACTCAATAAACTATGTCAGTTCAACACAGAGCATTTACCCAGCATTCAATAAACTATGTCAGTTCCAAGCAGAGAATTTACCCAGCACTCAATAAACTATGTCAGTTCAACACAGAGCATTTATCCAGCACTCAATAAACTATGTCAGTTCAAAACAGAGCATTTATCCAGCACTCAATAAACTATGTCAGTTCAACACAGAGCATTTATCCAGCACTCAATAAACTATGTCAGTTCAACACAGAGCATTTACCCAGCACTCAATAAACTATGTCAGTTCAACACAGAGCATGTACCCAGCACTCAATAAACTATGTCAGTTCAACACAGAGCATGTACCCAGCACTCAATAAACTATGTCAGTTCAAAACAGAGCATTTACCCAGCACTCAATAAACTATGTCAGTTCAAAACAGAGCATTTACCCAGCACTCATTAAACTATGTCAGTTCAACACAGAGCATGTACCCAGCACTCAATAAACTATGTCAGTTCAAAACAGAGCATTTACCCAGCACTCATTAAACTATGTCAGTTCAACACAGAGCTTGTACCCAGCACTCAATAAACTATGTCAGTTCAACACAGAGCATGTACCCAGCACTCATTAAACTATGTCAGTTCAACACACAGCATTTACCCAGTACTCAATAAACTATGTCAGTTCAACACAGAGCATGTAGCCAGCACTCAATAAACTATGTCAGTTCAACACAGAGCATTTACCCAGCACTCATTAAACTATGTCAGTTCGAAACAGAGCATTTACCCAGCATTAAATAAACTATGTCAGTTCAACACAGAGCATTTACCCAGCACTCAATAAACTATGTCAGTTCCAAGCACAGCATTTACCCAGCACTCAATAAACTATGTCAGTTCAACACAGAGCATTTACCCAGCACTCAATAAACTATGTCAGTTCAACACACAGCATTTACCCAGCACTCAATAAACTATGTCAGTTCAACACAGAGCATTTACCCAGCACTCAATAAACTATGTCAGTTCAACACACAGCATTTACCCAGCACTCAATAAACTATGTCAGTTCAACACAGAGCATGTACCCAGCACTCATTAAACTATGTCAGTTCAACACACAGCATTTACCCAGCACTCAATAAACTATGTCAGTTCAACACAGAGCATTTACCCAGCATTCAATAGACTCTGTCAGTTCAACACAGAGCATTTACCCAGCACTCAATAAACTATGTCAGTTCAACACAGAGCATTTACCCAGCACTCAATAAACTATGTCAGTTCAACACAGAGCATTTACCCAGCATTCAATAAACTATGTCAGTTCCAAGCAGAGCATTTACCCAGCACTCAATAAACTATGTCAGTTCAACACAGAGCATTTACCCAGCACTCAATAAACTATGTCAGTTCAACATAGAGCATTTACCCAGCATTCAATAAACTATGTCAGTTCCAAGCAGAGCATTTACCCAGCACTCAATAAACTATGTCAGTTCAACACAGAGCATTTATCCAGCACTCAATAAACTATGTCAGTTCAAAACAGAGCATTTATCCAGCACTCAATAAACTGTCAGTTCAACACAGAGCATTTATCCAGCACTCAATAAACTATGTCAGTTCAACACAGAGCATTTACCCAGCACTCATTAAACTATGTCAGTTCAACACAGAGCATTTATCCAGCACTCAATAAACTATGTCAGTTCAACACAGAGCATTTACCCAGTACTCAATAAACTATGTCAGTTCAACACACAGCATTTACCCAGCACTCAATAAACTATGTCAGTTCAACACAGAGCATTTACCCAGCACTCAATAAACTATGTCAGTTCAACACAGAGCATTTATCCAGCACTCAATAAACTATGTCAGTTCAAAACAGAGCATTTATCCAGCACTCAATAAACTGTCAGTTCAACACAGAGCATTTATCCAGCACTCAATAAACTATGTCAGTTCAACACAGAGCATTTACCCAGCACTCATTAAACTATGTCAGTTCAACACAGAGCATTTATCCATCACTCAATAAACTATGTCAGTTCAACACAGAGCATTTACCCAGTACTCAATAAACTATGTCAGTTCAACACAGAGCATTTACCCAGCACTCAATAAACTATGTCAGTTCAACACAGAGCATTTACCCAGCATTCAATAAACTATGTCAGTTCCAAGCAGAGCATTTACCCAGCACTCAATAAACTATGTCAGTTCAACACAGAGCATTTACCCAGCACTCAATAAACTATGTCAGTTCAACATAGAGCATTTACCCAGCATTCAATAAACTATGTCAGTTCCAAGCAGAGCATTTACCCAGCACTCAATAAACTATGTCAGTTCAACACAGAGCATTTATCCAGCACTCAATAAACTGTCAGTTCAACACAGAGCATGTAGCCAGCACTCAATAAACTATGTCAGTTCAACACAGAGCATTTACCCAGCACTCATTAAACTATGTCAGTTCGAAACAGAGCATTTACCCAGCATTCAATAAACTATGTCAGTTCAACACAGAGCATTTACCCAGCACTCAATAAACTATGTCAGTTCCAAGCACAGCATTTACCCAGCACTCAATAAACTATGTCAGTTCAACACAGAGCATTTACCCAGCACTCAATAAACTATGTCAGTTCAACACACAGCATTTACCCAGCACTCAATAAACTATGTCAGTTCAACACAGAGCATTTACCCAGCACTCAATAAACTATGTCAGTTCAACACACAGCATTTACCCAGCACTCAATAAACTATGTCAGTTCAACACAGAGCATGTACCCAGCACTCATTAAACTATGTCAGTTCAACACACAGCATTTACCCAGCACTCAATAAACTATGTCAGTTCAACACAGAGCATTTACCCAGCATTCAATAGACTCTGTCAGTTCAACACAGAGCATTTACCCAGCACTCAATAAACTATGTCAGTTCAACACAGAGCATTTACCCAGCACTCAATAAACTATGTCAGTTCAACACAGAGCATTTACCCAGCATTCAATAAACTATGTCAGTTCCAAGCAGAGCATTTACCCAGCACTCAATAAACTATGTCAGTTCAACACAGAGCATTTACCCAGCACTCAATAAACTATGTCAGTTCAACATAGAGCATTTACCCAGCATTCGATAAACTATGTCAGTTCCAAGCAGAGCATTTACCCAGCACTCAATAAACTATGTCAGTTCAACACAGAGCATGTACCCAGCACTCAATAAACTATGTCAGTTCAAAACAGAGCATTTACCCAGCACTCATTAAACTATGTCAGTTCAACACAGAGCATGTACCCAGCACTCAATAAACTATGTCAGTTCAACACAGAGCATGTACCCAGCACTCATTAAACTATGTCAGTTCAACACACAGCATTTACCCAGTACTCAATAAACTATGTCAGTTCAACACAGAGCATGTAGCCAGCACTCAATAAACTATGTCAGTTCAACACAGAGCATTTACCCAGCACTCATTAAACTATGTCAGTTCGAAACAGAGCATTTACCCAGCACTCATTAAACTATGTCAGTTCAACACAGAGCATTTACCCAGCACTCAATAAACTATGTCAGTTCCAAGCACATCATTTACCCAGCACTCAATAAACTATGTCAGTTCAACACAGAGCATTTACCCAGCACTCAATAAACTATGTCAGTTCAACACAGAGCATTTACCCAGCATTCAATAAACTATGTCAGTTCCAAGCAGAGCATTTACCCAGCACTCAATAAACTATGTCAGTTCAACACAGAGCATTTACCCAGCACTCAATAAACTATGTCAGTTCAACACAGAGCATTTACCCAGCATTCAATAAACTATGTCAGTTCCAAGCAGAGCATTTACCCAGCACTCAATAAACTATGTCAGTTCAACACAGAGCATTTATCCAGCACTCAATAAACTGTCAGTTCAACACAGAGCATGTAGCCAGCACTCAATAAACTATGTCAGTTCAACACAGAGCATTTACCCAGCACTCATTAAACTATGTCAGTTCGAAACAGAGCATTTACCCAGCATTCAATAAACTATGTCAGTTCAACACAGAGCATTTACCCAGCACTCAATAAACTATGTCAGTTCCAAGCACAGCATTTACCCAGCACTCAATAAACTATGTCAGTTCAACACAGAGCATTTACCCAGCACTCAATAAACTATGTCAGTTCAACACACAGCATTTACCCAGCACTCAATAAACTATGTCAGTTCAACACAGAGCATTTACCCAGCACTCAATAAACTATGTCAGTTCAACACACAGCATTTACCCAGCACTCAATAAACTATGTCAGTTCAACACAGAGCATGTACCCAGCACTCATTAAACTATGTCAGTTCAACACACAGCATTTACCCAGCACTCAATAAACTATGTCAGTTCAACACAGAGCATTTACCCAGCATTCAATAGACTCTGTCAGTTCAACACAGAGCATTTACCCAGCACTCAATAAACTATGTCAGTTCAACACAGAGCATTTACCCAGCACTCAATAAACTATGTCAGTTCAACACAGAGCATTTACCCAGCATTCAATAAACTATGTCAGTTCCAAGCAGAGCATTTACCCAGCACTCAATAAACTATGTCAGTTCAACACAGAGCATTTACCCAGCACTCAATAAACTATGTCAGTTCAACATAGAGCATTTACCCAGCATTCAATAAACTATGTCAGTTCCAAGCAGAGCATTTACCCAGCACTCAATAAACTATGTCAGTTCAACACAGAGCATTTATCCAGCACTCAATAAACTATGTCAGTTCAAAACAGAGCATTTATCCAGCACTCAATAAACTGTCAGTTCAACACAGAGCATTTATCCAGCACTCAATAAACTATGTCAGTTCAACACAGAGCATTTACCCAGCACTCATTAAACTATGTCAGTTCAACAAAGAGCATTTATCCAGCACTCAATAAACTATGTCAGTTCAACACAGAGCATTTACCCAGTACTCAATAAACTATGTCAGTTCAACACAGAGCATTTACCCAGCACTCAATAAACTATGTCAGTTCAACACAGAGCATTTACCCAGCACTCAATAAACTATGTCAGTTCAACACAGAGCATTTATCCAGCACTCAATAAACTATGTCAGTTCAAAACAGAGCATTTATCCAGCACTCAATAAACTGTCAGTTCAACACAGAGCATTTATCCAGCACTCAATAAACTATGTCAGTTCAACACAGAGCATTTACCCAGCACTCATTAAACTATGTCAGTTCAACACAGAGCATTTATCCAGCACTCAATAAACTATGTCAGTTCAACACAGAGCATTTACCCAGTACTCAATAAACTATGTCAGTTCAACACAGAGCATTTACCCAGCACTCAATAAACTATGTCAGTTCAACACAGAGCATTTACCCAGCATTCAATAAACTATGTCAGTTCCAAGCAGAGCATTTACCCAGCACTCAATAAACTATGTCAGTTCAACACAGAGCATTTACCCAGCACTCAATAAACTATGTCAGTTCAACACAGAGCATTTACCCAGCATTCAATAAACTATGTCAGTTCCAAGCAGAGCATTTACCCAGCACTCAATAAACTATGTCAGTTCAACACAGAGCATTTATCCAGCACTCAATAAACTGTCAGTTCAACACAGAGCATTTATCCAGCACTCAATAAACTATGTCAGTTCAACACAGAGCATTTACCCAGTACTCAATAAACTATGTCAGTTCAACACAGAGCATTTACCCAGCACTCATTAAACTATGTCAGTTCAACACAGAGCATTTATCCAGCACTCAATAAACTATGTCAGTTCCAAGCAGAGCATTTACCCAGCACTCAATAAACTATGTCAGTTCAACACAGAGCATTTACCCAGCATTCAATAAACTATGTCAGTTCAACACAGAGCATTTACCCAGCACTCAATAAACTATGTCAGTTCCAAGCACAGCATTTACCCAGCACTCAATAAACTATGTCAGTTCAACACAGAGCATTTACCCAGCACTCAATAAACTATGTCAGTTCAACACACAGCATTTACCCAGCACTCAATAAACTATGTCAGTTCAACACAGAGCATTTACCCAGCACTCAATAAACTATGTCAGTTCAACACACAGCATTTACCCAGCACTCAATAAACTATGTCAGTTCAACACAGAGCATTTATCCAGCACTCAATAAACTATGTCAGTTCAACACAGAGCATTTACCCAGCACTCATTAAACTATGTCAGTTCAACACAGAGCATTTACCCAGCACTCAATAAACTATGTCAGTTCAACACAGAGCATGTACCCAGCACTCAATAAACTATGTCAGTTCAACACAGAGCATGTACCCAGCACTCAATAAACTATGTCAGTTCAACACAGAGCATTTACCCAGAACTCAATAAACTATGTCAGTTCAACACAGAGCATGTACCCAGCACTCAATAAACTATGTCAGTTCAACACAGAGCATGTACCCAGCACTCAATAAACTATGTCAGTTCAAAACAGATCATTTACCCAGCACTCAATAAACTATGTCAGTTCAAAACAGAGCATTTACCCAGCACTCATTAAACTATGTCAGTTCAACACAGAGCATGTACCCAGCACTCAATAAACTATGTCAGTTCAAAACAGAGCATTTACCCAGCACTCATTAAACTATGTCAGTTCAACACAGAGCATGTACCCAGCACTCAATAAACTATATCAGTTCAACACAGAGCATGTACCCAGCACTCATTAAACTATGTCAGTTCAACACACAGCATTTACCCAGTACTCAATAAACTATGTCAGTTCAACACAGAGCATTTACCCAGCACTCAATAAACTATGTCAGTTCAACACAGAGCATGTACCCAGCACTCATTAAACTATGTCAGTTCAACACACAGCATTTACCCAGCACTAAATAAACTATGTCAGTTCAACACAGAGCATTTACCCAGCATTCAATAAACTATGTCAGTTCAACACAGAGCATTTACCCAGCACTCAATAAACTATGTCAGTTCAACACAGAGCATTTACCCAGCACTCAATAAACTGTCAGTTCAACACAGAGCATTTACCCAGCATTCAATAAACTATGTCAGTTCCAAGCAGAGCATTTACCCAGCACTCAATAAACTATGTCAGTTCAACACAGAGCATTTACCCAGCACTCAATAAACTATGTCAGTTCAACACAGAGCATTTACCCAGCATTCAATAAACTATGTCAGTTCCAAGCAGAGAATTTACCCAGCACTCAATAAACTATGTCAGTTCAACACAGAGCATTTATCCAGCACTCAATAAACTATGTCAGTTCAAAACAGAGCATTTATCCAGCATTCAATAAACTATGTCAGTTCAACACAGAGCATTTATCCAGCACTCAATAAACTATGTCAGTTCAACACAGAGCATTTACCCAGCACTCATTAAACTATGTCAGTTCAACACAGAGCATTTACCCAGCACTCAATAAACTATGTCAGTTCAAAACAGAGCATTTACCCAGCACTCAATAAACTATGTCAGTTCAAAACAGAGCATTTACCCAGCACTCATTAAACTATGTCAGTTCAACACAGAGCATGTACCCAGCACTCAATAAACTATGTCAGTTCAAAACAGAGCATTTACCCAGCACTCATTAAACTATGTCAGTTCAACACAGAGCATGTACCCAGCACTCAATAAACTGTCAGTTCAACACAGAGCATGTACCCAGCACTCATTAAACTATGTCAGTTCAACACACAGCATTTACCCAGTACTCAATAAACTATGTCAGTTCAACACAGAGCATGTACCCAGCACTCAATAAACTATGTCAGTTCAACACAGAGCATTTACCCAGCACTCAATAAACTATGTCAGTTCAAAACAGAGCATTTATCCAGCACTCAATAAACTGTCAGTTCAACACAGAGCATTTATCCAGCACTCAATAAACTATGTCAGTTCAACACAGAGCATTTACCCAGCACTCATTAAACTATGTCAGTTCAACACAGAGCATTTATCCAGCACTCAATAAACTATGTCAGTTCAACACAGAGCATTTACCCAGTACTCAATAAACTATGTCAGTTCAACACAGAGCATTTACCCAGCACTCAATAAACTATGTCAGTTCAACACAGAGCATTTACCCAGCATTCAATAAACTATGTCAGTTCCAAGCAGAGCATTTACCCAGCACTCAATAAACTATGTCAGTTCAACACAGAGCATTTACCCAGCATTCAATAAACTATGTCAGTTCAACACAGAGCATTTACCCAGCACTCAATAAACTATGTCAGTTCCAAGCACAGCATTTACCCAGCACTCAATAAACTATGTCAGTTCAACACAGAGCATTTACCCAGCACTCAATAAACTATGTCAGTTCAACACACAGCATTTACCCAGCACTCAATAAACTATGTCAGTTCAACACAGAGCATTTACCCAGCACTCAATAAACTATGTCAGTTCAACACACAGCATTTACCCAGCACTCAATAAACTATGTCAGTTCAACACAGAGCATTTATCCAGCACTCAATAAACTATGTCAGTTCAACACAGAGCATTTACCCAGCACTCATTAAACTATGTCAGTTCAACACAGAGCATTTACCCAGCACTCAATAAACTATGTCAGTTCAACACAGAGCATGTACCCAGCACTCAATAAACTATGTCAGTTCAACACAGAGCATGTACCCAGCACTCAATAAACTATGTCAGTTCAACACAGAGCATTTACCCAGCACTCAATAAACTATGTCAGTTCAACACAGAGCATGTACCCAGCACTCAATAAACTATGTCAGTTCAACACAGAGCATGTACCCAGCACTCAATAAACTATGTCAGTTCAAAACAGAGCATTTACCCAGCACTCAATAAACTATGTCAGTTCAAAACAGAGCATTTACCCAGCACTCATTAAACTATGTCAGTTCAACACAGAGCATGTACCCAGCACTCAATAAACTATGTCAGTTCAAAACAGAGCATTTACCCAGCACTCATTAAACTATGTCAGTTCAACACAGAGCATGTACCCAGCACTCAATAAACTATATCAGTTCAACACAGAGCATGTACCCAGCACTCATTAAACTATGTCAGTTCAACACACAGCATTTGCCCAGTACTCAATAAACTATGTCAGTTCAACACAGAGCATTTACCCAGCACTCAATAAACTATGTCAGTTCAACACAGAGCATGTACCCAGCACTCATTAAACTATGTCAGTTCAACACACAGCATTTACCCAGCACTAAATAAACTATGTCAGTTCAACACAGAGCATTTACCCAGCATTCAATAAACTATGTCAGTTCAACACAGAGCATTTACCCAGCACTCAATAAACTATGTCAGTTCAACACAGAGCATTTACCCAGCACTAAATAAACTATGTCAGTTCAACACAGAGCATTTACCCAGCATTCAATAAACTATGTCAGTTCCAAGCAGAGCATTTACCCAGCACTCAATAAACTATGTCAGTTCAACACAGAGCATTTACCCAGCACTCAATAAACTATGTCAGTTCAACACAGAGCATTTACCCAGCATTCAATAAACTATGTCAGTTCCAAGCAGAGAATTTACCCAGCACTCAATAAACTATGTCAGTTCAACACAGAGCATTTATCCAGCACTCAATAAACTATGTCAGTTCAAAACAGAGCATTTATCCAGCACTCAATAAACTATGTCAGTTCAACACAGAGCATTTATCCAGCACTCAATAAACTATGTCAGTTCAACACAGAGCATTTACCCAGCACTCATTAAACTATGTCAGTTCAACACAGAGCATTTACCCAGCACTCAATAAACTATGTCAGTTCAAAACAGAGCATTTACCCAGCACTCATTAAACTATGTCAGTTCAACACAGAGCATGTACCCAGCACTCAATAAACTATGTCAGTTCAAAACAGAGCATTTACCCAGCACTCATTAAACTATGTCAGTTCAACACAGAGCATGTACCCAGCACTCAATAAACTATATCAGTTCAACACAGAGCATGTACCCAGCACTCATTAAACTATGTCAGTTCAACACACAGCATTTACCCAGTACTCAATAAACTATGTCAGTTCAACACAGAGCATTTACCCAGCACTCAATAAACTATGTCAGTTCAACACAGAGCATGTACCCAGCACTCATTAAACTATGTCAGTTCAACACAGAGCATGTACCCAGCACTCAATAAACTATGTCAGTTCAAAACAGAGCATTTACCCAGCACTCATTAAACTATGTCAGTTCAACACAGAGCATGTACCCAGCACTCAATAAACTATATCAGTTCAACACAGAGCATGTACCCAGCACTCATTAAACTATGTCAGTTCAACACACAGCATTTACCCAGTACTCAATAAACTATGTCAGTTCAACACAGAGCATTTACCCAGCACTCAATAAACTATGTCAGTTCAACACAGAGCATGTACCCAGCACTCATTAAACTATGTCAGTTCAACACACAGCATTTACCCAGCACTAAATAAACTATGTCAGTTCAACACAGAGCATTTACCCAGCATTCAATAAACTATGTCAGTTCAACACAGAGCATTTACCCAGCACTCAATAAACTATGTCAGTTCAACACAGAGCATTTACCCAGCACTCAATAAACTGTCAGTTCAACACAGAGCATTTACCCAGCATTCAATAAACTATGTCAGTTCCAAGCAGAGCATTTACCCAGCACTCAATAAACTATGTCAGTTCAACACAGAGCATTTACCCAGCACTCAATAAACTATGTCAGTTCAACACAGAGCATTTACCCAGCATTCAATAAACTATGTCAGTTCCAAGCAGAGAATTTACCCAGCACTCAATAAACTATGTCAGTTCAACACAGAGCATTTATCCAGCACTCAATAAACTATGTCAGTTCAAAACAGAGCATTTATCCAGCATTCAATAAACTATGTCAGTTCAACACAGAGCATTTATCCAGCACTCAATAAACTATGTCAGTTCAACACAGAGCATTTACCCAGCACTCATTAAACTATGTCAGTTCAACACAGAGCATTTACCCAGCACTCAATAAACTATGTCAGTTCAAAACAGAGCATTTACCCAGCACTCAATAAACTATGTCAGTTCAAAACAGAGCATTTACCCAGCACTCATTAAACTATGTCAGTTCAACACAGAGCATGTACCCAGCACTCAATAAACTATATCAGTTCAACACAGAGCATGTACCCAGCACTCATTAAACTATGTCAGTTCAACACACAGCATTTACCCAGTACTCAATAAACTATGTCAGTTCAACACAGAGCATTTACCCAGCACTCAATAAACTATGTCAGTTCAACACAGAGCATGTACCCAGCACTCATTAAACTATGTCAGTTCAACACACAGCATTTACCCAGCACTAAATAAACTATGTCAGTTCAACACAGAGCATTTACCCAGCATTCAATAAACTATGTCAGTTCAACACAGAGCATTTACCCAGCACTCAATAAACTATGTCAGTTCAACACAGAGCATTTACCCAGCACTCAATAAACTGTCAGTTCAACACAGAGCATTTACCCAGCATTCAATAAACTATGTCAGTTCCAAGCAGAGCATTTACCCAGCACTCAATAAACTATGTCAGTTCAACACAGAGCATTTACCCAGCACTCAATAAACTATGTCAGTTCAACACAGAGCATTTACCCAGCATTCAATAAACTATGTCAGTTCCAAGCAGAGAATTTACCCAGCACTCAATAAACTATGTCAGTTCAACACAGAGCATTTATCCAGCACTCAATAAACTATGTCAGTTCAAAACAGAGCATTTATCCAGCATTCAATAAACTATGTCCGTTCAACACAGAGCATTTATCCAGCACTCAATAAACTATGTCAGTTCAACACAGAGCATTTACCCAGCACTCATTAAACTATGTCAGTTCAACACAGAGCATTTACCCAGCACTCAATAAACTATGTCAGTTCAAAACAGAGCATTTACCCAGCACTCAATAAACTATGTCAGTTCAAAACAGAGCATTTACCCAGCACTCATTAAACTATGTCAGTTCAACACAGAGCATGTACCCAGCACTCAATAAGCTATGTCAGTTCAAAACAGAGCATTTACCCAGCACTCATTAAACTATGTCAGTTCAACACAGAGCATGTACCCAGCACTCAATAAACTGTCAGTTCAACACAGAGCATGTACCCAGCACTCATTAAACTATGTCAGTTCAACACACAGCATTTACCCAGTACTCAATAAACTATGTCAGTTCAACACAGAGCATGTACCCAGCACTCAATAAACTATGTCAGTTCAACACAGAGCATTTACCCAGCACTCAATAAACTATGTCAGTTCAAAACAGAGCATTTATCCAGCACTCAATAAACTGTCAGTTCAACACAGAGCATTTATCCAGCACTCAATAAACTATGTCAGTTCAACACAGAGCATTTACCCAGCACTCATTAAACTATGTCAGTTCAACACAGAGCATTTATCCAGCACTCAATAAACTATGTCAGTTCAACACAGAGCATTTACCCAGTACTCAATAAACTATGTCAGTTCAACACAGAGCATTTACCCAGCACTCAATAAACTATGTCAGTTCAACACAGAGCATTTACCCAGCATTCAATAAACTATGTCAGTTCCAAGCAGAGCATTTACCCAGCACTCAATAAACTATGTCAGTTCAACACAGAGCATTTACCCAGCATTCAATAAACTATGTCAGTTCAACACAGAGCATTTACCCAGCACTCAATAAACTATGTCAGTTCCAAGCACAGCATTTACCCAGCACTCAATAAACTATGTCAGTTCAACACAGAGCATTTACCCAGCACTCAATAAACTATGTCAGTTCAACACACAGCATTTACCCAGCACTCAATAAACTATGTCAGTTCAACACAGAGCATTTACCCAGCACTCAATAAACTATGTCAGTTCAACACACAGCATTTACCCAGCACTCAATAAACTATGTCAGTTCAACACAGAGCATTTATCCAGCACTCAATAAACTATGTCAGTTCAACACAGAGCATTTACCCAGCACTCATTAAACTATGTCAGTTCAACACAGAGCATTTACCCAGCACTCAATAAACTATGTCAGTTCAACACAGAGCATGTACCCAGCACTCAATAAACTATGTCAGTTCAACACAGAGCATGTACCCAGCACTCAATAAACTATGTCAGTTCAACACAGAGCATTTACCCAGCACTCAATAAACTATGTCAGTTCAACACAGAGCATGTACCCAGCACTCAATAAACTATGTCAGTTCAACACAGAGCATGTACCCAGCACTCAATAAACTATGTCAGTTCAAAACAGAGCATTTACCCAGCACTCAATAAACTATGTCAGTTCAAAACAGAGCATTTACCCAGCACTCATTAAACTATGTCAGTTCAACACAGAGCATGTACCCAGCACTCAATAAACTATGTCAGTTCAAAACAGAGCATTTACCCAGCACTCATTAAACTATGTCAGTTCAACACAGAGCATGTACCCAGCACTCAATAAACTATATCAGTTCAACACAGAGCATGTACCCAGCACTCATTAAACTATGTCAGTTCAACACACAGCATTTGCCCAGTACTCAATAAACTATGTCAGTTCAACACAGAGCATTTACCCAGCACTCAATAAACTATGTCAGTTCAACACAGAGCATGTACCCAGCACTCATTAAACTATGTCAGTTCAACACACAGCATTTACCCAGCACTAAATAAACTATGTCAGTTCAACACAGAGCATTTACCCAGCATTCAATAAACTATGTCAGTTCAACACAGAGCATTTACCCAGCACTCAATAAACTATGTCAGTTCAACACAGAGCATTTACCCAGCACTAAATAAACTATGTCAGTTCAACACAGAGCATTTACCCAGCATTCAATAAACTATGTCAGTTCCAAGCAGAGCATTTACCCAGCACTCAATAAACTATGTCAGTTCAACACAGAGCATTTACCCAGCACTCAATAAACTATGTCAGTTCAACACAGAGCATTTACCCAGCATTCAATAAACTATGTCAGTTCCAAGCAGAGAATTTACCCAGCACTCAATAAACTATGTCAGTTCAACACAGAGCATTTATCCAGCACTCAATAAACTATGTCAGTTCAAAACAGAGCATTTATCCAGCACTCAATAAACTATGTCAGTTCAACACAGAGCATTTATCCAGCACTCAATAAACTATGTCAGTTCAACACAGAGCATTTACCCAGCACTCATTAAACTATGTCAGTTCAACACAGAGCATTTACCCAGCACTCAATAAACTATGTCAGTTCAAAACAGAGCATTTACCCAGCACTCAATAAACTATGTCAGTTCAAAACAGAGCATTTACCCAGCACTCATTAAACTATGTCAGTTCAACACAGAGCATGTACCCAGCACTCAATAAACTATGTCAGTTCAAAACAGAGCATTTACCCAGCACTCATTAAACTATGTCAGTTCAACACAGAGCATGTACCCAGCACTCAATAAACTATGTCAGTTCAACACAGAGCATGTACCCAGCACTCATTAAACTATGTCAGTTCAACACACAGCATTTACCCAGTACTCAATAAACTATGTCAGTTCAACACAGAGCATGTACCCAGCACTCAATAAACTATGTCAGTTCAACACAGAGCATTTACCCAGCACTCATTAAACTATGTCAGTTCGAAACAGAGCATTTACCCAGCATTCAATAAACTATGTCAGTTCAACACAGAGCATTTACCCAGCACTCAATAAACTATGTCAGTTCCAAGCACAGCATTTACCCAGCACTCAATAAACTATGTCAGTTCAACACAGAGCATTTACCCAGCACTCAATAAACTATGTCAGTTCAACACACAGCATTTACCCAGCACTCAATAAACTATGTCAGTTCAACACAGAGCATTTACCCAGCACTCAATAAACTATGTCAGTTCAACACACAGCATTTACCCAGCACTCAATAAACTATGTCAGTTCAACACAGAGCATGTACCCAGCACTCATTAAACTATGTCAGTTCAACACACAGCATTTACCCAGCACTCAATAAACTATGTCAGTTCAACACAGAGCATTTACCCAGCATTCAATAGACTATGTCAGTTCAACACAGAGCATTTACCCAGCACTCAATAAACTATGTCAGTTCAACACAGAGCATTTACCCAGCACTCAATAAACTATGTCAGTTCAACACAGAGCATTTACCCAGCATTCAATAAACTATGTCAGTTCAACATAGAGCATTTACCCAGCATTCAATAAACTATGTCAGTTCCAAGCAGAGCATTTACCCAGCACTCAATAAACTATGTCAGTTCAACACAGAGCATTTACCCAGCACTCAATAAACTATGTCAGTTCAACATAGAGCATTTACCCAGCATTCAATAAACTATGTCAGTTCCAAGCAGAGCATTTACCCAGCACTCAATAAACTATGTCAGTTCAACACAGAGCATTTATCCAGCACTCAATAAACTATGTCAGTTCAAAACTGAGCATTTATCCAGCACTCAATAAACTGTCAGTTCAACACAGAGCATTTATCCAGCACTCAATAAACTATGTCAGTTCAACACAGAGCATTTACCCAGCACTCATTAAACTATGTCAGTTCAACACAGAGCATTTATCCAGCACTCAATAAACTATGTAAGTTCAACACAGAGCATTTACCCAGTACTCAATAAACTATGTCAGTTCAACACAGAGCATTTACCCAGCACTCAATAAACTATGTCAGTTCAACACAGAGCATTTACCCAGCATTCAATAAACTATGTCAGTTCCAAGCAGAGCATTTACCCAGCACTCAATAAACTATGTCAGTTCAACACAGAGCATTTACCCAGCACTCAATAAACTATGTCAGTTCAACACAGAGCATTTACCCAGCATTCAATAAACTATGTCAGTTCCAAGCAGAGCATTTACCCAGCACTCAATAAACTATGTCAGTTCAACACAGAGCATTTACCCAGCACTCAATAAACTATGTCAGTTCAACACAGAGCATTTACCCAGCATTCAATAAACTATGTCAGTTCCAAGCAGAGCATTTACCCAGCACTCAATAAACTATGTCAGTTCAACACAGAGCATTTATCCAGCACTCAATAAACTATGTCAGTTCAAAACTGAGCATTTATCCAGCACTCAATAAACTGTCAGTTCAACACAGAGCATTTATCCAGCACTCAATAAACTATGTCAGTTCAACACAGAGCATTTACCCAGCACTCATTAAACTATGTCAGTTCAACACAGAGCATTTATCCAGCACTCAATAAACTATGTAAGTTCAACACAGAGCATTTACCCAGTACTCAATAAACTATGTCAGTTCAACACAGAGCATTTACCCAGCACTCAATAAACTATGTCAGTTCAACACAGAGCATTTACCCAGCATTCAATAAACTATGTCAGTTCCAAGCAGAGCATTTACCCAGCACTCAATAAACTATGTCAGTTCAACACAGAGCATTTACCCAGCACTCAATAAACTATGTCAGTTCAACACAGAGCATTTACCCAGCATTCAATAAACTATGTCAGTTCCAAGCAGAGCATTTACCCAGCACTCAATAAACTATGTCAGTTCAACACAGAGCATTTACCCAGCACTCAATAAACTATGTCAGTTCAACACAGAGCATTTACCCAGCATTCAATAAACTATGTCAGTTCCAAGCAGAGCATTTACCCAGCACTCAATAAACTATGTCAGTTCAACACACAGCATTTACCCAGCACTCAATAAACTATGTCAGTTCAACACAGAGCATTTACCCAGCATTCAATAGACTATGTCAGTTCAACACAGAGCATTTACCCAGCACTCAATAAACTATGTCAGTTCAACACAGAGCATTTACCCAGCACTCAATAAACTATGTCAGTTCAACACAGAGCATTTACCCAGCACTCAATAAACTATGTCAGTTCAACACAGAGCATTTACCCAGCATTCAATAAACTATGTCAGTTCAACATAGAGCATTTACCCAGCATTCAATAAACTATGTCAGTTCCAAGCAGAGCATTTACCCAGCACTCAATAAACTATGTCAGTTCAACACAGAGCATTTATCCAGCACTCAATAAACTATGTAAGTTCAACACAGAGCATTTACCCAGTACTCAATAAACTATGTCAGTTCAACACAGAGCATTTACCCAGCACTCAATAAACTATGTCAGTTCAACACAGAGCATTTACCCAGCATTCAATAAACTATGTCAGTTCCAAGCAGAGCATTTACCCAGCACTCAATAAACTATGTCAGTTCAACACAGAGCATTTACCCAGCACTCAATAAACTATGTCAGTTCAACACAGAGCATTTACCCAGCATTCAATAAACTATGTCAGTTCCAAGCAGAGCATTTACCCAGCACTCAATAAACTATGTCAGTTCAACACAGAGCATTTACCCAGCACTCAATAAACTATGTCAGTTCAACACAGAGCATTTACCCAGCATTCAATAAACTATGTCAGTTCCAAGCAGAGCATTTACCCAGCACTCAATAAACTATGTCAGTTCAACACACAGCATTTACCCAGCACTCAATAAACTATGTCAGTTCAACACAGAGCATTTACCCAGCATTCAATAGACTATGTCAGTTCAACACAGAGCATTTACCCAGCACTCAATAAACTATGTCAGTTCAACACAGAGCATTTACCCAGCACTCAATAAACTATGTCAGTTCAACACAGAGCATTTACCCAGCATTCAATAAACTATGTCAGTTCAACATAGAGCATTTACCCAGCATTCAATAAACTATGTCAGTTCCAAGCAGAGCATTTACCCAGCACTCAATAAACTATGTCAGTTCAACACAGAGCATTTACCCAGCACTCAATAAACTATGTCAGTTCAACATAGAGCATTTACCCAGCATTCAATAAACTATGTCAGTTCCAAGCAGAGCATTTACCCAGCACTCAATAAACTATGTCAGTTCAACACAGAGCATTTATCCAGCACTCAATAAACTATGTCAGTTCAAAACTGAGCATTTATCCAGCACTCAATAAACTGTCAGTTCAACACAGAGCATTTATCCAGCACTCAATAAACTATGTCAGTTCAACACAGAGCATTTACCCAGTACTCAATAAACTATGTCAGTTCAACACAGAGCATTTACCCAGCACTCAATAAACTATGTAAGTTCAACACAGAGCATTTACCCAGTACTCAATAAACTATGTCAGTTCAACACAGAGCATTTACCCAGCACTCAATAAACTATGTCAGTTCAACACAGAGCATTTACCCAGCATTCAATAAACTATGTCAGTTCCAAGCAGAGCATTTACCCAGCACTCAATAAACTATGTCAGTTCAACACAGAGCATTTACCCAGCACTCAATAAACTATGTCAGTTCAACACAGAGCATTTACCCAGCATTCAATAAACTATGTCAGTTCCAAGCAGAGCATTTACCCAGCACTCAATAAACTATGTCAGTTCAACACAGAGCATTTATCCAGCACTCAATAAACTATGTCAGTTCAAAACAGAGCATTTATCCAGCACTCAATAAACTGTCAGTTCAACACAGAGCATTTATCCAGCACTCAATAAACTATGTCAGTTCAACACAGAGCATTTACCCAGCACTCATTAAACTATGTCAGTTCAACACAGAGCATTTATCCAGCACTCAATAAACTATGTCAGTTCAACACAGAGCATTTACCCAGTACTCAATAAACTATGTCAGTTCAACACAGAGCATTTACCCAGCACTCAATAAACTATGTCAGTTCAACACAGAGCATTTACCCAGCATTCAATAAACTATGTCAGTTCCAAGCAGAGCATTTACCCAGCACTCAATAAACTATGTCAGTTCAACACAGAGCATTTACCCAGCATTCAATAAACTATGTCAGTTCAACACAGAGCATTTACCCAGCACTCAATAAACTATGTCAGTTCAACACAGAGCATTTACCCAGCACTCAATAAACTATGTCAGTTCAACACAGAGCATTTACCCAGCATTCAATAAACTATGTCAGTTCCAAGCAGAGCATTTACCCAGCACTCAATAAACTATGTCAGTTCAACACAGAGCATTTACCCAGCACTCAATAAACTATGTCAGTTCAACACAGAGCATTTACCCAGCATTCAATAAACTATGTCAGTTCCAAGCAGAGAATTTACCCAGCACTCAATAAACTATGTCAGTTCAACACAGAGCATTTATCCAGCACTCAATAAACTATGTCAGTTCAAAACAGAGCATTTATCCAGCACTCAATAAACTATGTCAGTTCAACACAGAGCATTTACCCAGCATTCAATAAACTATGTCAGTTCAACACAGAGCATTTACCCAGCACTCAATAAACTATGTCAGTTCAACACAGAGCATTTACCCAGCACTCAATAAACTGTGTCAGTTCAACACAGAGCATTTACCCAGCATTCAATAAACTATGTCAGTTCCAAGCAGAGCATTTACCCAGCACTCAATAAACTATGTCAGTTCAACACAGAGCATTTACCCAGCACTCAATAAACTATGTCAGTTCAACACAGAGCATTTACCCAGTACTCAATAAACTATGGCATTTCAACACAGAGCATTTACCCAGCACTCAATAAACTATGTCAGTTCAACACAGAGCATTTATCCAGCACTCAATAAACTATGTCAGTTCAACACAGAGCATTTACCCAGCACTCATTAAACTATGTCAGTTCAACACAGAGCATTTACCCAGCACTCAATAAACTATGTCAGTTCAACACAGAGCATGTACCCAGCACTCAATAAACTATGTCAGTTCAACACAGAGCATGTTCCCAGCACTCAATAAACTATGTCAGTTCAAAACAGAGCATTTACCCAGCAATCAATAAACTATGTCAGTTCAAAACAGAGCATTTACCCAGCACTCATTAAACTATGTCAGTTCAACACAGAGCATTTACAAAGCACTCAATAAACTATGTCAGTTCAAAACAGAGCATTTACCCAGCACTCATTAAACTATGTCAGTTCGAAACAGAGCATTTACCCAGCATTCAATAAACTATGTCAGTTCAACACAGAGCATTTACCCAGCACTCAATAAACTATGTCAGTTCCAAGCACAGCATTTACCCAGCACTCAATAAACTATGTCAGTTCAACACAGAGCATTTACCCAGCACTCAATAAACTATGTCAGTTCAACACACAGCATTTACCCAGCACTCAATAAACTATGTCAGTTCAACACAGAGCATTTACCCAGCACTCAATAAACTATGTCAGTTCAACACACAGCATTTACCCAGCACTCAATAAACTATGTCAGTTCAACATAGAGCATTTACCCAGCATTCAATAAACTATGTCAGTTCCAAGCAGAGCATTTACCCAGCACTCAATAAACTATGTCAGTTCAACACAGAGCATTTATCCAGCACTCAATAAACTATGTCAGTTCAAAACTGAGCATTTATCCAGCACTCAATAAACTGTCAGTTCAACACAGAGCATTTATCCAGCACTCAATAAACTATGTCAGTTCAACACAGAGCATTTACCCAGCACTCATTAAACTATGTCAGTTCAACACAGAGCATTTATCCAGCACTCAATAAACTATGTAAGTTCAACACAGAGCATTTACCCAGTACTCAATAAACTATGTCAGTTCAACACAGAGCATTTACCCAGCACTCAATAAACTATGTCAGTTCAACACAGAGCATTTACCCAGCATTCAATAAACTATGTCAGTTCCAAGCAGAGCATTTACCCAGCACTCAATAAACTATGTCAGTTCAACACAGAGCATTTACCCAGCACTCAATAAACTATGTCAGTTCAACACAGAGCATTTACCCAGCATTCAATAAACTATGTCAGTTCCAAGCAGAGCATTTACCCAGCACTCAATAAACTATGTCAGTTCAACACAGAGCATTTACCCAGCACTCAATAAACTATGTCAGTTCAACACAGAGCATTTACCCAGCATTCAATAAACTATGTCAGTTCCAAGCAGAGCATTTACCCAGCACTCAATAAACTATGTCAGTTCAACACAGAGCATTTATCCAGCACTCAATAAACTATGTCAGTTCAAAACAGAGCATTTATCCAGCACTCAATAAACTGTCAGTTCAACACAGAGCATTTATCCAGCACTCAATAAACTATGTCAGTTCAACACAGAGCATTTACCCAGCACTCATTAAACTATGTCAGTTCAACACAGAGCATTTATCCAGCACTCAATAAACTATGTCAGTTCAACACAGAGCATTTACCCAGTACTCAATAAACTATGTCAGTTCAACACAGAGCATTTACCCAGCACTCAATAAACTATGTCAGTTCAACACAGAGCATTTACCCAGCATTCAATAAACTATGTCAGTTCCAAGCAGAGCATTTACCCAGCACTCAATAAACTATGTCAGTTCAACACAGAGCATTTACCCAGCATTCAATAAACTATGTCAGTTCAACACAGAGCATTTACCCAGCACTCAATAAACTATGTCAGTTCAACACAGAGCATTTACCCAGCACTCAATAAACTATGTCAGTTCAACACAGAGCATTTACCCAGCATTCAATAAACTATGTCAGTTCCAAGCAGAGCATTTACCCAGCACTCAATAAACTATGTCAGTTCAACACAGAGCATTTACCCAGCACTCAATAAACTATGTCAGTTCAACACAGAGCATTTACCCAGCATTCAATAAACTATGTCAGTTCCAAGCAGAGAATTTACCCAGCACTCAATAAACTATGTCAGTTCAACACAGAGCATTTATCCAGCACTCAATAAACTATGTCAGTTCAAAACAGAGCATTTATCCAGCACTCAATAAACTATGTCAGTTCAACACAGAGCATTTACCCAGCATTCAATAAACTATGTCAGTTCAACACAGAGCATTTACCCAGCACTCAATAAACTATGTCAGTTCAACACAGAGCATTTACCCAGCACTCAATAAACTGTGTCAGTTCAACACAGAGCATTTACCCAGCATTCAATAAACTATGTCAGTTCCAAGCAGAGCATTTACCCAGCACTCAATAAACTATGTCAGTTCAACACAGAGCATTTACCCAGCACTCAATAAACTATGTCAGTTCAACACAGAGCATTTACCCAGTACTCAATAAACTATGTCATTTCAACACAGAGCATTTACCCAGCACTCAATAAACTATGTCAGTTCAACACAGAGCATTTACCCAGCATTCAATAAACTATGTCAGTTCAACATAGAGCATTTACCCAGCATTCAATAAACTATGTCAGTTCCAAGCAGAGCATTTACCCAGCACTCAATAAACTATGTCAGTTCAACACAGAGCATTTACCCAGCACTCAATAAACTATGTCAGTTCAACACAGAGCATTTACCCAGCATTCAATAAACTATGTCAGTTCAACATAGAGCATTTACCCAGCATTCAATAAACTATGTCAGTTCCAAGCAGAGCATTTACCCAGCACTCAATAAACTATGTCAGTTCAACACAGAGCATTTACCCAGCACTCAATAAACTATGTCAGTTCAACATAGAGCATTTACCCAGCATTCAATAAACTATGTCAGTTCCAAGCAGAGCATTTACCCAGCACTCAATAAACTATGTCAGTTCAACACAGAGCATTTATCCAGCACTCAATAAACTATGTCAGTTCAAAACTGAGCATTTATCCAGCACTCAATAAACTGTCAGTT
Organism: Salvelinus fontinalis; assembly: GCF_029448725.1. Classification (NCBI taxonomy): domain Eukaryota; kingdom Metazoa; phylum Chordata; class Actinopteri; order Salmoniformes; family Salmonidae; genus Salvelinus; species Salvelinus fontinalis. The sequence continues at coordinate 40,623,838 of NC_074692.1, forward strand.
CAACACAGAGCATTTATCCAGCACTCAATAAACTATGTCAGTTCAACACAGAGCATTTACCCAGTACTCAATAAACTATGTCAGTTCAACACAGAGCATTTACCCAGCACTCAATAAACTATGTAAGTTCAACACAGAGCATTTACCCAGTACTCAATAAACTATGTCAGTTCAACACAGAGCATTTACCCAGCACTCAATAAACTATGTCAGTTCAACACAGAGCATTTACCCAGCATTCAATAAACTATGTCAGTTCCAAGCAGAGCATTTACCCAGCACTCAATAAACTATGTCAGTTCAACACAGAGCATTTACCCAGCACTCAATAAACTATGTCAGTTCAACACAGAGCATTTACCCAGCATTCAATAAACTATGTCAGTTCCAAGCAGAGCATTTACCCAGCACTCAATAAACTATGTCAGTTCAACACAGAGCATTTATCCAGCACTCAATAAACTATGTCAGTTCAAAACAGAGCATTTATCCAGCACTCAATAAACTGTCAGTTCAACACAGAGCATTTATCCAGCACTCAATAAACTATGTCAGTTCAACACAGAGCATTTACCCAGCACTCATTAAACTATGTCAGTTCAACACAGAGCATTTATCCAGCACTCAATAAACTATGTCAGTTCAACACAGAGCATTTACCCAGTACTCAATAAACTATGTCAGTTCAACACAGAGCATTTACCCAGCACTCAATAAACTATGTCAGTTCAACACAGAGCATTTACCCAGCATTCAATAAACTATGTCAGTTCCAAGCAGAGCATTTACCCAGCACTCAATAAACTATGTCAGTTCAACACAGAGCATTTACCCAGCATTCAATAAACTATGTCAGTTCAACACAGAGCATTTACCCAGCACTCAATAAACTATGTCAGTTCAACACAGAGCATTTACCCAGCACTCAATAAACTATGTCAGTTCAACACAGAGCATTTACCCAGCATTCAATAAACTATGTCAGTTCCAAGCAGAGCATTTACCCAGCACTCAATAAACTATGTCAGTTCAACACAGAGCATTTACCCAGCACTCAATAAACTATGTCAGTTCAACACAGAGCATTTACCCAGCATTCAATAAACTATGTCAGTTCCAAGCAGAGAATTTACCCAGCACTCAATAAACTATGTCAGTTCAACACAGAGCATTTATCCAGCACTCAATAAACTATGTCAGTTCAAAACAGAGCATTTATCCAGCACTCAATAAACTATGTCAGTTCAACACAGAGCATTTACCCAGCATTCAATAAACTATGTCAGTTCAACACAGAGCATTTACCCAGCACTCAATAAACTATGTCAGTTCAACACAGAGCATTTACCCAGCACTCAATAAACTGTGTCAGTTCAACACAGAGCATTTACCCAGCATTCAATAAACTATGTCAGTTCCAAGCAGAGCATTTACCCAGCACTCAATAAACTATGTCAGTTCAACACAGAGCATTTACCCAGCACTCAATAAACTATGTCAGTTCAACACAGAGCATTTACCCAGTACTCAATAAACTATGGCATTTCAACACAGAGCATTTACCCAGCACTCAATAAACTATGTCAGTTCAACACAGAGCATTTATCCAGCACTCAATAAACTATGTCAGTTCAACACAGAGCATTTACCCAGCACTCATTAAACTATGTCAGTTCAACACAGAGCATTTACCCAGCACTCAATAAACTATGTCAGTTCAACACAGAGCATGTACCCAGCACTCAATAAACTATGTCAGTTCAACACAGAGCATGTTCCCAGCACTCAATAAACTATGTCAGTTCAAAACAGAGCATTTACCCAGCAATCAATAAACTATGTCAGTTCAAAACAGAGCATTTACCCAGCACTCATTAAACTATGTCAGTTCAACACAGAGCATTTACAAAGCACTCAATAAACTATGTCAGTTCAAAACAGAGCATTTACCCAGCACTCATTAAACTATGTCAGTTCGAAACAGAGCATTTACCCAGCATTCAATAAACTATGTCAGTTCAACACAGAGCATTTACCCAGCACTCAATAAACTATGTCAGTTCCAAGCACAGCATTTACCCAGCACTCAATAAACTATGTCAGTTCAACACAGAGCATTTACCCAGCACTCAATAAACTATGTCAGTTCAACACACAGCATTTACCCAGCACTCAATAAACTATGTCAGTTCAACACAGAGCATTTACCCAGCACTCAATAAACTATGTCAGTTCAACACACAGCATTTACCCAGCACTCAATAAACTATGTCAGTTCAACATAGAGCATTTACCCAGCATTCAATAAACTATGTCAGTTCCAAGCAGAGCATTTACCCAGCACTCAATAAACTATGTCAGTTCAACACAGAGCATTTATCCAGCACTCAATAAACTATGTCAGTTCAAAACTGAGCATTTATCCAGCACTCAATAAACTGTCAGTTCAACACAGAGCATTTATCCAGCACTCAATAAACTATGTCAGTTCAACACAGAGCATTTACCCAGCACTCATTAAACTATGTCAGTTCAACACAGAGCATTTATCCAGCACTCAATAAACTATGTAAGTTCAACACAGAGCATTTACCCAGTACTCAATAAACTATGTCAGTTCAACACAGAGCATTTACCCAGCACTCAATAAACTATGTCAGTTCAACACAGAGCATTTACCCAGCATTCAATAAACTATGTCAGTTCCAAGCAGAGCATTTACCCAGCACTCAATAAACTATGTCAGTTCAACACAGAGCATTTACCCAGCACTCAATAAACTATGTCAGTTCAACACAGAGCATTTACCCAGCATTCAATAAACTATGTCAGTTCCAAGCAGAGCATTTACCCAGCACTCAATAAACTATGTCAGTTCAACACAGAGCATTTACCCAGCACTCAATAAACTATGTCAGTTCAACACAGAGCATTTACCCAGCATTCAATAAACTATGTCAGTTCCAAGCAGAGCATTTACCCAGCACTCAATAAACTATGTCAGTTCAACACAGAGCATTTATCCAGCACTCAATAAACTATGTCAGTTCAAAACAGAGCATTTATCCAGCACTCAATAAACTGTCAGTTCAACACAGAGCATTTATCCAGCACTCAATAAACTATGTCAGTTCAACACAGAGCATTTACCCAGCACTCATTAAACTATGTCAGTTCAACACAGAGCATTTATCCAGCACTCAATAAACTATGTCAGTTCAACACAGAGCATTTACCCAGTACTCAATAAACTATGTCAGTTCAACACAGAGCATTTACCCAGCACTCAATAAACTATGTCAGTTCAACACAGAGCATTTACCCAGCATTCAATAAACTATGTCAGTTCCAAGCAGAGCATTTACCCAGCACTCAATAAACTATGTCAGTTCAACACAGAGCATTTACCCAGCATTCAATAAACTATGTCAGTTCAACACAGAGCATTTACCCAGCACTCAATAAACTATGTCAGTTCAACACAGAGCATTTACCCAGCACTCAATAAACTATGTCAGTTCAACACAGAGCATTTACCCAGCATTCAATAAACTATGTCAGTTCCAAGCAGAGCATTTACCCAGCACTCAATAAACTATGTCAGTTCAACACAGAGCATTTACCCAGCACTCAATAAACTATGTCAGTTCAACACAGAGCATTTACCCAGCATTCAATAAACTATGTCAGTTCCAAGCAGAGAATTTACCCAGCACTCAATAAACTATGTCAGTTCAACACAGAGCATTTATCCAGCACTCAATAAACTATGTCAGTTCAAAACAGAGCATTTATCCAGCACTCAATAAACTATGTCAGTTCAACACAGAGCATTTACCCAGCATTCAATAAACTATGTCAGTTCAACACAGAGCATTTACCCAGCACTCAATAAACTATGTCAGTTCAACACAGAGCATTTACCCAGCACTCAATAAACTGTGTCAGTTCAACACAGAGCATTTACCCAGCATTCAATAAACTATGTCAGTTCCAAGCAGAGCATTTACCCAGCACTCAATAAACTATGTCAGTTCAACACAGAGCATTTACCCAGCACTCAATAAACTATGTCAGTTCAACACAGAGCATTTACCCAGTACTCAATAAACTATGTCATTTCAACACAGAGCATTTACCCAGCACTCAATAAACTATGTCAGTTCAACACAGAGCATTTATCCAGCACTCAATAAACTATGTCAGTTCAACACAGAGCATTTACCCAGCACTCATTAAACTATGTCAGTTCAACACAGAGCATTTACCCAGCACTCAATAAACTATGTCAGTTCAACACAGAGCATGTACCCAGCACTCAATAAACTATGTCAGTTCAACACAGAGCATGTTCCCAGCACTCAATAAACTATGTCAGTTCAAAACAGAGCATTTACCCAGCAATCAATAAACTATGTCAGTTCAAAACAGAGCATTTACCCAGCACTCATTAAACCATGTCAGTTCAACACAGAGCATTTACAAAGCACTCAATAAACTATGTCAGTTCAAAACAGAGCATTTACCCAGCACTCATTAAACTATGTCAGTTCGAAACAGAGCATTTACCCAGCATTCAATAAACTGTGTCAGTTCAACACAGAGCATTTACCCAGCACTCAATAAACTATGTCAGTTCCAAGCACAGCATTTACCCAGCACTCAATAAACTATGTCAGTTCAACACAGAGCATTTACCCAGCACTCAATAAACTATGTCAGTTCAACACACAGCATTTACCCAGCACTCAATAAACTATGTCAGTTCAACACAGAGCATTTACCCAGCATTCAATAGACTATGTCAGTTCAACACAGAGCATTTACCCAGCACTCAATAAACTATGTCAGTTCAACACAGAGCATTTACCCAGCACTCAATAAACTATGTCAGTTCAACACAGAGCATTTACCCAGCACTCAATAAACTATGTCAGTTCAACACAGAGCATTTACCCAGCATTCAATAAACTATGTCAGTTCAACATAGAGCATTTACCCAGCATTCAATAAACTATGTCAGTTCCAAGCAGAGCATTTACCCAGCACTCAATAAACTATGTCAGTTCAACACAGAGCATTTACCCAGCACTCAATAAACTATGTCAGTTCAACATAGAGCATTTACCCAGCATTCAATAAACTATGTCAGTTCCAAGCAGAGCATTTACCCAGCACTCAATAAACTATGTCAGTTCAACACAGAGCATTTATCCAGCACTCAATAAACTATGTCAGTTCAAAACTGAGCATTTATCCAGCACTCAATAAACTGTCAGTTCAACACAGAGCATTTATCCAGCACTCAATAAACTATGTCAGTTCAACACAGAGCATTTACCCAGCACTCATTAAACTATGTCAGTTCAACACAGAGCATTTATCCAGCACTCAATAAACTATGTAAGTTCAACACAGAGCATTTACCCAGTACTCAATAAACTATGTCAGTTCAACACAGAGCATTTACCCAGCACTCAATAAACTATGTCAGTTCAACACAGAGCATTTACCCAGCATTCAATAAACTATGTCAGTTCCAAGCAGAGCATTTACCCAGCACTCAATAAACTATGTCAGTTCAACACAGAGCATTTACCCAGCACTCAATAAACTATGTCAGTTCAACACAGAGCATTTACCCAGCATTCAATAAACTATGTCAGTTCCAAGCAGAGCATTTACCCAGCACTCAATAAACTATGTCAGTGCAACACAGAGCATTTACCCAGCACTCAATAAACTATGTCAGTTCAACACAGAGCATTTACCCAGCATTCAATAAACTATGTCAGTTCCAAGCAGAGCATTTACCCAGCACTCAATAAACTATGTCAGTTCAACACAGAGCATTTATCCAGCACTCAATAAACTGTCAGTTCAAAACAGAGCATTTATCCAGCACTCAATAAACTGTCAGTTCAACACAGAGCATTTATCCAGCACTCAATAAACTATGTCAGTTCAACACAGAGCATTTACCCAGCACTCATTAAACTATGTCAGTTCAACACAGAGCATTTACCCAGCACTCAATAAACTATGTCAGTTCAACACAGAGCATTTACCCAGCATTCAATAAACTATGTCAGTTCCAAGCAGAGCATTTACCCAGCACTCAATAAACTATGTCAGTTCAACACAGAGCATTTACCCAGCATTCAATAAACTATGTCAGTTCAACACAGAGCATTTACCCAGCACTCAATAAACTATGTCAGTTCAACACAGAGCATTTACCCAGCACTCAATAAACTATGTCAGTTCAACACAGAGCATTTACCCAGCATTCAATAAACTATGTCAGTTCCAAGCAGAGCATTTACCCAGCACTCAATAAACTATGTCAGTTCAACACAGAGCATTTACCCAGCACTCAATAAACTATGTCAGTTCAACACAGAGCATTTCCCCAGCATTCAATAAACTATGTCAGTTCCAAGCAGAGAATTTACCCAGCACTCAATAAACTATGTCAGTTCAACACAGAGCATTTATCCAGCACTCAATAAACTATGTCAGTTCAAAACAGAGCATTTATCCAGCACTCAATAAACTATGTCAGTTCAACACAGAGCATTTACCCAGCATTCAATAAACTATGTCAGTTCAACACAGAGCATTTACCCAGCACTCAATAAACTATGTCAGTTCAACACAGAGCATTTACCCAGCACTCAATAAACTGTGTCAGTTCAACACAGAGCATTTACCCAGCATTCAATAAACTATGTCAGTTCCAAGCAGAGCATTTACCCAGCACTCAATAAACTATGTCAGTTCAACACAGAGCATTTACCCAGCACTCAATAAACTATGTCAGTTCAACACAGAGCATTTACCCAGTACTCAATAAACTATGTCATTTCAACACAGAGCATTTACCCAGCACTCAATAAACTATGTCAGTTCAACACAGAGCATTTATCCAGCACTCAATAAACTATGTCAGTTCAACACAGAGCATTTACCCAGCACTCATTAAACTATGTCAGTTCAACACAGAGCATTTACCCAGCACTCAATAAACTATGTCAGTTCAACACAGAGCATGTACCCAGCACTCAATAAACTATGTCAGTTCAACACAGAGCATGTTCCCAGCACTCAATAAACTATGTCAGTTCAAAACAGAGCATTTACCCAGCAATCAATAAACTATGTCAGTTCAACACAGAGCATTTACCCAGCACTCATTAAACTATGTCAGTTCAACACAGAGCATGTACCCAGCACTCAATAAACTATGTCAGTTCAACACAGAGCATGTACCCAGCACTCATTAAACTATGTCAGTTCAACACACAGCATTTACCCAGTACTCAATAAACTATGTCAGTTCAACAAAGAGCATGTACCCAGCACTCAATAAACTATGTCAGTTCAACACAGAGCATTTACCCAGCACTCATTAAACTATGTCAGTTCAACACAGAGCATTTACCCAGCATTCAATAAACCATTTCAGTTCAACACAGAGCATTTACCCAGCACTCAATAAACTATGTCAGTTCAAAGCACAGCATTTACCCAGCACTCAATAAACTATGTCAGTTCAACACAGAGCATTTACCCAGCACTCATTAAACTATGTCAGTTCAACACAGAGCATTTACCCAGCATTCAATAAACCATTTCAGTTCAACACAGAGCATTTACCCAGCACTCAATAAACTATGTCAGTTCCAAGCACAGCATTTACCCAGCACTCAATAAACTATGTCAGTTCAACACAGAGCATTTACCCAGCACTCAATAAACTATGTCAGTTCAACACAGAGCATTTACCCAGCACTCAATAAACTATGTCAGTTCAACACAGAGCATTTACCCAGCACTCAATAAACTATGTCAGTTCAACACACAGCATTTACCCAGCACTCAATAAACTATGTCAGTTCAACACAGAGCATGTACCCAGCACTCATTTAACTATGTCAGTTCAACACACAGCATTTACCCAGCACTCAATAAACTATGTCAGTTCAACACAGAGCATTTACCCAGCATTCAATAAACTATGTCAGTTCAACACAGAGCATTTACCCAGCACTCAATAAACTATGTCAGTTCAACACAGAGCATTTACCCAGCACTCAATAAACTATGTCAGTTCAACACAGAGCATTTACCCAGCATTCAATAAACTATGTCAGTTCCAAGCAGAGCATTTACCCAGCACTCAATAAACTATGTCAGTTCAACACAGAGCATTTACCCAGCACTCAATAAACTATGTCAGTTCAACACAGAGCATTTACCCAGCATTCAATAAACTATGTCAGTTCCAAGCAGAGCATTTACCTAGCACTCAATAAACTATGTCAGTTCAACACAGAGCATTTATCCAGCACTCAATAAACTATGTCAGTTCAAAACAGAGCATTTATCCAGCACTCAATAAACTATGTCAGTTCAACACAGAGCATTTATCCAGCACTCAATAAACTATGTCAGTTCAACACAGAGCATTTACCCAGCACTCATTAAACTATGTCAGTTCAACACAGAGCATTTATCCAGCACTCAATAAACTATGTCAGTTCAACACAGAGCATTTACCCAGTACTCAATAAACTATTTCAGTTCAACACAGAGCATTTACCCAGCACTCAATAAACTATGTCAGTTCAACACAGAGCATTTACCCAGCATTCAATAAACTATGTCAGTTCCAAGCAGAGCATTTACCCAGCACTCAATAAACTATGTCAGTTCAACACAGAGCATTTACCCAGCACTCAATAAACTATGTCAGTTCAACACAGAGCATTTACCCAGCATTCAATAAACTATGTCCGTTCCAAGCAGAGCATTTACCCAGCACTCAATAAACTATGTCAGTTCAACACAGAGCATTTATCCAGCACTCAATAAACTATGTCAGTTCAAAACAGAGCATTTATCCAGCACTCAATAAACTATGTCAGTTCAACACAGAGCATTTATCCAGCACTCAATAAACTATGTCAGTTCAACACAGAGCATTTACCCAGCACTCATTAAACTATGTCAGTTCCACACAGAGCATTTACCCAGCACTCAATAAACTATGTCAGTTCAACACAGAGCATGTACCCAGCACTCAATAAACTATGTCAGTTCATCACAGAGCATGTTCCCAGCACTCAATAAACTATGTCAGTTCAAAACAGAGCATTTACCCAGCACTCAATAAACTATGTCAGTTCAAAACAGAGCATTTACCCAGCACTCATTAAACTATGTCAGTTCAACACAGAGCATGTACCCAGCACTCAATAAACTATGTCAGTTCAAAACAGAGCATTTACCCAGCACTCATTAAACTATGTCAGTTCAACACAGAGCATGTACCCAGCACTCAATAAACTATGTCAATTCAACACAGAGCATGTACCCAGCACTCATTAAACTATGTCAGTTCAACACAGAGCATTTACCCAGCATTCAATAAACTATGTCAGTTCAACACAGAGCATTTACCCAGCACTCATTAAACTATGTCAGTTCAACACAGAGCATTTACCCAGCACTCACTAAACTATGTCAGTTCAACACAGAGCATTTATCCAGCACTCAATAAACTATGTCAGTTCAACACAGAGCATTTACCCAGTACTCAATAAACTATGCCAGTTCCAAGCACAGCATTTACCCAGCACTCAATAAACTATGTCAGTTCAACACACAGCATTTACCCAGCACTCAATCAACTATGTCAGTTCAACACAGAGCATGTACCCAGCACTCATTAAACTATGTCAGTTCAACACACAGCATTTACCCAGCACTCAATAAACTATGTCAGTTCAACACAGAGCATTTACCCAGCATTCAATAAACTATGTCAGTTCAACACAGAGCATTTACCCAGCACTCAATAAACTATGTCAGTTTAACACAGAGCATTTACCCAGCACTCAATAAACTATGTCAGTTCAACACAGAGCATTTACCCAGCATTCAATAAACTATGTCAGTTCCAAGCAGAGCATTTACCCAGCACTCAATAAACTATGTCAGTTCAACACAGAGCATTTACCCAGCACTCAATAAACTATGTCAGTTCAACACAGAGCATTTACCCAGCATTCAATAAACTATGTCAGTTCCAAGCAGAGAATTTACCCAGCACTCAATAAACTATGTCAGTTCAACACAGAGCATTTATCCAGCACTCAATAAACTATGTCAGTTCAAAACAGAGCATTTATCCAGCACTCAATAAACTATGTCAGTTCAACACAGAGCATTTATCCAGCACTCAATAAACTATGTCAGTTCAACACAGAGCATTTACCCAGCACTCATTAAACTATGTCAGTTCAACACAGAGCATTTACCCAGCACTCAATAAACTATGTCAGTTCAACACAGAGCATGTACCCAGCACTCAATAAACTATGTCAGTTCAACACAGAGCATGTACCCAGCACTCAATAAACTATGTCAGTTCAAAACAGAGCATTTACCCAGCACTCAATAAACTATGTCAGTTCAAAACAGAGCATTTACCCAGCACTCATTAAACTATGTCAGTTCAACACAGAGCATGTACCCAGCACTCAATAAACTATGTCAGTTCAAAACAGAGCATTTACCCAGCACTCATTAAACTATGTCAGTTCAACACAGAGCATGTACCCAGCACTCAATAAACTATGTCAGTTCAACACAGAGCATTTACCCAGCACTCATTAAACTATGTCAGTTCAACACACAGCATTTACCCAGTACTCAATAAACTATGTCAGTTCAACACAGAGCATGTACCCAGCACTCAATAAACTATGTCAGTTCAACACAGAGCATTTACCCAGCACTCATTAAACTATGTCAGTTCAACACAGAGCATTTACCCAGCATTCAATAAACTATGTCAGTTCAACACAGAGCATTTATCCAGCACTCAATAAACTATGTCAGTTCAACACAGAGCATTTACCCAGTACTCAATAAACTATGCCAGTTCCAAGCACAGCATTTACCCAGCACTCAATAAACTATGTCAGTTCAACACACAGCATTTACCCAGCACTCAATCAACTATGTCAGTTCAACACAGAGCATGTACCCAGCACTCATTAAACTATGTCAGTTCAACACACAGCATTTACCCAGCACTCAATAAACTATGTCAGTTCAACACAGAGCATTTACCCAGCATTCAATAAACTATGTCAGTTCAACACAGAGCATTTACCCAGCACTCAATAAACTATGTCAGTTTAACACAGAGCATTTACCCAGCACTCAATAAACTATGTCAGTTCAACACAGAGCATTTACCCAGCATTCAATAAACTATGTCAGTTCCAAGCAGAGCATTTACCCAGCACTCAATAAACTATGTCAGTTCAACACAGAGCATTTACCCAGCACTCAATAAACTATGTCAGTTCAACACAGAGCATTTACCCAGCATTCAATAAACTATGTCAGTTCCAAGCAGAGAATTTACCCAGCACTCAATAAACTATGTCAGTTCAACACAGAGCATTTATCCAGCACTCAATAAACTATGTCAGTTCAAAACAGAGCATTTATCCAGCACTCAATAAACTATGTCAGTTCAACACAGAGCATTTATCCAGCACTCAATAAACTATGTCAGTTCAACACAGAGCATTTACCCAGCACTCATTAAACTATGTCAGTTCAACACAGAGCATTTACCCAGCACTCAATAAACTATGTCAGTTCAACACAGAGCATGTACCCAGCACTCAATAAACTATGTCAGTTCAACACAGAGCATGTACCCAGCACTCAATAAACTATGTCAGTTCAAAACAGAGCATTTACCCAGCACTCAATAAACTATGTCAGTTCAAAACAGAGCATTTACCCAGCACTCATTAAACTATGTCAGTTCAACACAGAGCATGTACCCAGCACTCAATAAACTATGTCAGTTCAAAACAGAGCATTTACCCAGCACTCATTAAACTATGTCAGTTCAACACAGAGCATGTACCCAGCACTCAATAAACTATGTCAGTTCAACACAGAGCATTTACCCAGCACTCATTAAACTATGTCAGTTCAACACACAGCATTTACCCAGTACTCAATAAACTATGTCAGTTCAACACAGAGCATGTACCCAGCACTCAATAAACTATGTCAGTTCAACACAGAGCATTTACCCAGCACTCATTAAACTATGTCAGTTCAACACAGAGCATTTACCCAGCATTCAATAAACTATGTCAGTTCAACACAGAGCATTTACCCAGCACTCATTTAAACTATGTCAGTTCAACACAGAGCATTTACCCAGCACTCATTAAACTATGTCAGTTCAACACAGAGCATTTATCCAGCACTCAATAAACTATGTCAGTTCAACACAGAGCATTTACCCAGTACTCAATAAACTATGTCAGTTCCAAGCACAGCATTTACCCAGCACTCAATAAACTATGTCAGTTCAACACAGAGCATTTACCCAGCACTCAATAAACTATGTCAGTTCAACACACAGCATTTACCCAGCACTCAATAAACTATGTCAGTTCAACACAGAGCATTTACCCAGCACTCAATAAACTATGTCAGTTCAACACAGAGCATTTACCCAGCACTCAATAAACTATGTCAGTTCAACACAGAGCATTTACCCAGCACTCAATAAACTATGTCAGTTCAACACACAGCATTTACCCAGTACTCAATAAACTATGTCAGTTCAACAGAGAGCATTTACCCAGCTCCCTTCACAACAGTGTCTATTACTAATACTGCTGCTCCCTCCACAACAGTCTCTACTACTGTTCCCTTCACAACAGTCTCTCCTGCTGTTCCCTCCACAACAGTCTCTCCTGCTGTTCCCTCCACAACAGTCTCTCCTTCTGCTCCCTCCACAACAGTCTCTCCTGCTGTTCCCTCCACAACAGTCTCTCCTGCTGTTCCCTCCACAACAGTCTCTCCTTCTGCTCCCTCCACAACAGTCTCCCCTGCTGTTCCCTCCATAACAGTCTCTACTGCTTCTCCTTCCACAACAGTCTCTACTGCTTCTCCTTCCACAACAGTCTCTATGAATGCTCCCTCTACTACAGTCTCTACTACTGTTCCCTCCAGAACAGTCTCTACTGCTTCTCCTTCCACAACAGTCTCAACAACTGCTCCCTCCAATACAGTCTCTCCGACTGCTCCCTCCACAACAATCTCTCCCGCTGTTCCCTCCACAACAGTCTATCCTGCTGTTCCCTCCACAACAGTCTCTACTACTGCTCCCTCCACAACAGTCTCTACTACTGCTCCCTCCACAACATTCTCTACTACTGCTCCTTCCACAAAAGTCTATCCTGCTGTTCCCTCCAAAACAATCTCAACTACTGCTCCCTTCAATATAGTCTCTAGGACTGTTCCCTCCACAACAGTCTCTCCCACTTTTCCCTCCAAAACAGTCTCTCCTGCTGTTCCCTCCACAACAGTCTCTACTACTGCTCCTTCCACAACAGTCTCTACTACTGTTCCCTCCACAACAGTCTCTACTACTGCTCCTTCCAAAACAATCTCAACTACTGCTCCCTCCAATACAGTCTCTACGACTGCTCCCTGCACAAGAGTCTCTCCCACTGTTCCCTTCACATCAGTCTCTCCTGCTGTTCCCTCAACAACAGTCTCTACTACTGCTCCCTCAACAACAGTCTCTATGACTGCTGCCTCCACAACAGTCTCTATGACTGCTGCCTCCACAACAGTCTCTCCAGCTGTTTCCCTCCACAACAGTCTCTCCTGCTGTTTCCTCCACAACAGTCTCTCCTGCTGTTCCCTCCACAACAGTCTCTACGACTGCTCCCTCCACAACAGTCTCTCCTGCTGTTCCCTCCACAACAGTCTCTATGACTGTTCCCTCCACAACAGTCTCTCCTGCTGTTCTCTCCACAACAGTCTCTACGACTGTTCCCTCCACAACAGTCTCAACTACTGCTCCCTCCACAACAGCCTCTCCTGCTGTTCCCTCCACAACAGTCTCTACGACTGTTCCCTCCACAACAGGCTCTACTACTGTTCCCTCCACAACAGTCTCTACGACTGTTCCCCCCACAACAGTCTCTACGACTGTTCCCTCCACAACAGTCTCTACGACTGCTGCCTCCACAACAGTCTCTCCTGCTGTTCCCCCCACAACAGTCTCTACTACTGCTCCCTCCACAACAGTCTCTACGGCTGCTCCCTCCACAACAGTCTCTCCTGCTGTTCCCTCAACAACAGTCTCTACTACTGCTCCCTCCACAACAGTCTCTATGACTGCTGCCTCCACAACGGTCTCTATGACTGCTGCCTCCACAACAGTCTCTATGACTGCTGCCTCCACAACAGTCTCTATGACTGCTGCCTCCACAACAGTCTCTATGACTGCTGCCTCCACAACAGTCTCTCCAGCTGTTTCCCTCCACAACAGTCTCTCCTGCTGTTTCCTCCACAACTGTCTCTCCTGCTGTTCCCTCCACAACAGTCTCTCCTGCTGTTCCCTCCACAACAGTCTCTAGCCCTGCTCCCTCCACAACAGTCTCTACTGCTTCTCCTTCCAAAACAATCTCAACTACTGCTCCCTCCAATACAGTCTCTACGACTGTTCCCTCCACAACAGTCTCTCCCACTGTTCCCTCCACAACAGTCTCTCCTGCTGTTCCCCCCACAACAGTCTCAACTACTGCTCACTCCAATACAGTCTCTCCGACTGCTCCCTCCACAACAGTCTATCCTGCTGTTCCCTCCACAACAGTCTCTACTACTGATCCCTCCACAACATTCTCTACTACTGCTCCTTCCACATAAGTCTATCCTGCTGTTCCCTCCACAACAGTCTCAACTACTGCTCCCTCCACAACATTCTCTACTACTGCTCCTTCCACAAAAGTCTCTACTACTGTTCCCTCCACAACAGTCTCTACTGCTTCTCCTTCCACAACAGTCTCTACTACTGCTCCCTCCAATACAGTCTCTAGGACTGTTCCCTCCACAACAGTCTCTCCCACTGTTCCCTCCAAAACAGTCTCTCCTGCTGTTCCCTCCACAACAGTCTCTACTACTGCTCCTTCCACAACAGTCTCTACTACTGCTCCTTCCAAAACAATCTCAACTACTGCTCCCTCCAATACAGTCTCTACGACTGCTCCCTGCACAAGAGTCTCTCCCACTGTTCCCTCCACATCAGTCTCTCCTGCTGTTCCCTCAACAACAGTCTCTACTACTGCTCCCTCAACAACAGTCTCTATGACTGCTGCCTCCACAACAGTCTCTCCAGCTGTTTCCCTCCACAACAGTCTCTCCTGCTGTTCCCCCCACAACAGTCTCTACTACTGCTCCCTCCACAACAGTCTCTACGGCTGCTCCCTCCACAACAGTCTCTCCTGCTGTTCCCTCAACAACAGTCTCTACTACTGCTCCCTCCACAACAGTCTCTATGACTGCTGCCTCCACAACAGTCTCTATGACTGCTGCCTCCACAACAGTCTCTCCAGCTGTTTCCCTCCACAACAGTCTCTCCTGCTGTTTCCTCCACAACTGTCTCTCCTGCTGTTCCCTCCACAACAGTCTCTAGCCCTGCTCCCTCAACAACTGTCTCTCCTGCTGTTCCCTCCACAACAGTCTCTCCTGCTGTTCCCTCCACAACAGTCTCTAGCCCTGCTCCCTCCACAACAGTCGCTCCTACTGTTCCCTCCACAACAGTCTCTCCTGCTGTTCCCTCCACAACAGTCTCTACTGCTTCTCCTTCCACAACAGTCTCTACTGCTTCTCCTTCCACAACAGTCTCTATGACTGCTCCCTCTACTACAGTCTCTACTACTGTTCCCTCCAGAACAGTCTCTACTGCTTCTCCTTCCACAACAGTCTCAACTACTGCTCCCTCCAATACAGTCTCTCCAACTGCTCCCTCCACAACAATCTCTCCCGCTGTTCCCTCCACAACAGTCTATCCTGCTGTTCCCTCCACAACAGTCTCTACTACTGCTCCCTCCACAACATTCTCTACTACTGCTCCTTCCACAAAAGTCTATCCTGCTGTTCCCTCCACAACAGTCTCAACTACTGCTCCCTCCACAACATTCTCTACTACTGCTCCTTCCACAAAAGTCTCTACTACTGTTCCCTCCACAACAGTCTCTACTGCTTCTCCTTCCAAAACAATCTCAACTACTGCTCCCTCCAAAACAGTCTCTACGACTGTTCCCTCCACAACAGTCTCTCCCACTGTTCCCTCCACAACAGTCTCTCCTGCTGTTCCCCCCACAACAGTCTCAACTACTGCTCCCTCCAATACAGTCTCTCCGACTGCTCCCTCCACAACAATCTCTCCCGCTGTTCCCTCCACAACAGTCCATCCTGCTGTTCCCTCCACAACAGTCTCTACTACTGCTCCCTCCACAACATTCTCTACTACTGCTCCTTCCACAAAAGTCTATCCTGCTGTTCCCTCCACAACAGTCTCAACTACTACTCCCTCCACAACATTCTCTACTACTGCTCCTTCCACAAAAGTCTCTACTACTGTTCCCTCCACAACAGTCTCTACTGCTTCTCCTTCCAAAACAATCTCAACTACTGCTCCCTCCAATACAGTCTCTAGGACTGTTCCCTCCACAACAGTCTCTCCCACTGTTCCCTCCAAAACAGTCTCTCCTGCTGTTCCCTCCACAACAGTCTCTACTACTGCTCCTTCCACAACAGTCTCTACTACTGTTCCCTCCACAACAGTCTCTACTACTGCTCCTTCCAAAACAATCTCAACTACTGCTCCCTCCAATACAGTCTCTACGACTGCTCCCTGCACAAGAGTCTCTCCCACTGTTCCCTCAACAACAGTCTCTACTACTGCTCCCTCAACAACAGTCTCTATGACTGCTGCCTCCACAACAGTCTCTATGACTGCTGCCTCCACAACAGTCTCTCCAGCTGTTTCCCTCCACAACAGTCTCTCCTGCTGTTTCCTCCACAACGGTCTCTCCTGCTGTTCCCTCCACAACAGTCTCTATGACTGCTCCCTCCACAACAGTCTCTCCAGCTGTTTCCCTCCACAACAGCCTCTCCTGCTGTTCCCCCCACAACAGTCTCTCCTGCCGTTTCCTCCACAACAGTCTCTACGACTGCTCCCTCCACAACAGTCTCTCCTGCTGTTCCCTCCACAACAGTCTCTATGACTGTTCCCTCCACAACAGTCTCTCCTGCTGTTCTCTCCACAACAGTCTCTACGACTGTTCCCTCCACAACAGTCTCAACTACTGCTCCCTCCACAACAGCCTCTCCTGCTGTTCCCTCCACAACAGTCTCTACGACTGTTCCCTCCACAACAGGCTCTTCTACTGTTCCCTCCATAACAGTCTCTACGACTGTTCCCCCCACAACAGTCTCTATGACTGTTCCCTCCACAACAGTCTCTATGACTGTTCCCTCCACAACAGTCTCTCCTGCTGTTCCCCCCACAACAGTCTCTACTGCTGTTCCCTCAACAACAGTCTCTACTTCTGCTCCCTCCACAACAGTCTCTATGACTGCTGCCTCCACAACAGTCTCTATGACTGCTGCCTCCACAACAGTCTCTCCAGCTGTTTCCCTCCACAACAGTCTCTCCTGCTGTTTCCTCCACAACGGTCTCTCCTGCTGTTCCCTCCACAACAGTCTCTCCTGCTGTTCCCTCCACAACAGTCTCTAGCCCTGCTCCCTCCACAACAGTCTCTCCTGATGTTCCCTCCACAACAGTCTCTATGACTGTTCCCTCCACAACAGTCTCTCCTGCTGTTCTCTCCACAACAGTCTCTACGACTGTTCCCTCCACAACAGTCTCAACTACTGCTCCCTCCACAACAGCCTCTCCTGCTGTTCCCTCCACAACAGTCTCTACGACTGTTCCCTCCACAACAGCCTCCACGACTGTTCCCCCCACAACAGTCTCTATGACTGTTCCCTCCACAACAGTCTCTACTACTGATCCCTCCACAACAGTCTCTACGACTGTTCCCTCCACAACAGTCTCTACTACTGCTCCCTCCACAACAGTCTCAACTATTGCTCCCTCCTCAGCAGTCTCTATGACTGCTCCCTCCAATCAATCAATCAATTTTATTTTATATAGCCCTTCGTACATCAGATAATATCTCAAAGTGCTGTACAGAAACCCAGCCTAAAACCCCAAACAGCTAGAATGCAGGTGTAGAAGCACGGTGGCTAGGAAAAACTCCCTAGAAAGGCCAAAACCTAGGAAGAAACCTAGAGAGGAACCAGGCTATGAGGGGTGGCCAGTCCTCTTCTGGCTGTGCCGGGTGGAGATTATAACAGAACTATGCCAAGATGTTCAAAAATGTTCATAAGTGACAAGCATGGTCAAATAATAATCATGAATAATTTTCAGTTGGCTTTTCATAGCTGATCATTAGGAGTTGAAAAACAACAGGTCTGGGACAGGTGGCGGTTCCATAACCGCAGGCAGATCAGCTGAAACTGGAATAGCAGCAAGGCCAGGCGGACTGGGGACAGCAAGGAGTCACCACGGGCGGCAGTCCCGACGCATGGTCCTAGGGCCCAGGTCCTCCGAGAGAAAGAAAGAGAGAAGGAGAAAATTAGAGAGAGCCAAGATTTTCAAAATGTTCATAAATGACAAGCATGGTCAAATAATAATCAGGAATAAATCTCAGTTGGCTTTTCATAGCCGATCATTAAGAGTTGAAAACAGCAGGTCTGGGACAGGTAGGGGTTCCATAACCGCAGGCAGAACACAACAATCTCAACTATTGCTCCTTTGGCAACAGTCTCTACTACTGTTCCTTCCACAAGAGTCTCTACGACTGTTCCCTCCACAACAGTCTCTACTACTGTTCCCTCCACAACAGTCTCTATGACTGTTCCCTCCACAACAGTCTCTACTGCTGCTCCCTCCACGACAGTCTCAACTATTGCTCCCTCCACAACAGTCTCTATGACTGCTCCCTCCACAACAGTCTCTATTATTGCTCCTTCAGCAACAGTCTCTACTACTGTTCCCTCCACAACAGTCTCTACTACTGCTCCCTCCACAACAGTCTCAACTACTGCTCCCTCCACAACATCTCTCAACTACTGCTCCATCCACAACAGTCTCTACTGCTGGTTGCTCTACAACAGTCTCTCCAGCTGTTTCCCTCCACAACAGTCTCTCCTGCTGTTTCCTCCACAACAGTCTCTCCTGCTGTTCCCTCCACAACAGTCTCTATGACTGTTCCCTCCACAACAGTCTCTCCTTCTGTTCTCTCCACAACAGTCTCTACGACTGTTTCCTCCACAACAGTCTCAACTACTGCTCCCTCCACAACAGCCTCTCCTGCTGTTCCCTCCACAACAGTCTCTACAACTGTTCCCTCCACAACAGGCTCTACTACTGTTCCCTCCACAACAGGCTCTACTACTGTTCCCCCCACAACAGTCTCTATGACTGTTCCCTCCACAACAGTCTATCCTGCTGTTCCCCCACAACAGTCTCTACGACTGCTCCCTCCACAACAGTCTCTACGACTGCTCCCTCCACAACAGTCTCTCCTGCTGTTCCCTCAACAACAGTCTCTACTACTGCTCCCTCCACAACAGTCTCTATGACTGCTGCCTCCACAACAGTCTCTATGACTGTTTCCCTCCACAACAGTCTCTCCTGCTGTTCCCTCCACAACAGTCTCTCCTGCTGTTCCCCCCACAACAGTCTCTACTACTGCTCCCTCCACAACAGTCTCTACTACTGCTCCCTCCACAACAGTCTCTACTACTGCTCCCTCCACAACAGTCTCTACTACTGCTCCCTCCACAACAGTCTCTATGACCGCTGCCTCCACAACAGTCTCTATGACTGCTGCCTCCACAAAAGTCTCTATGACTGCTGCCTCCACAACAGTCTCTCCAGCTGTTTCCCTCCACAACAGTCTCTCCTGCTGTTTCCTCCACAACAGTCTCTCCTGCTGTTTCCTCCACAACAGTCTCTCCTGCTGTTCCCTCCACAACAGTCTCTCCTGCTGTTCCCTCCACAACAGTCTCTAGCCCTGCTCCCTCCACAACAGTCTCTCCTGCTGTTCCCTCCACAACAGTCTCTATGACTGTTCCCTCCAGAACAGTCTCCCCTGCTGTTCTCTCCACAACAGTCTCTACGACTGTTCCCTCCACAACAGTCTCAACTACTGCTCCCTCCACAACATCCTCTCCTGCTGTTCCCTCCACAACAGTCTCTACGACTGTTCCCCCCACAACAGTCTCTATGACTGTTCCCCCCACAACAGTCTCTATGACTGTTCCCTCCACAACAGTCTCTACTGCTGTTCCCTCCACAACAGTCTCTACGACTGTTCCCTCCACAACAGGCTCTACTACTGTTCCCTCCACAACAGTCTCTATGACTGTTCCCTCCACAACAGTCTCTCCTTCTGTTCTCTCCACAACAGTCTCTACGACTGTTTCCTCCACAACAGTCTCAACTACTGCTCCCTCCACAACAGCCTCTCCTGCTGTTCCCTCCACAACAGTCTCTACAACTGTTCCCTCCACAACAGGCTCTACTACTGTTCCCTCCACAACAGGCTCTACTACTGTTCCCCCCACAACAGTCTCTACGACTGTTCCCTCCACAACAGTCTCTCCTGCTGTTCCCCCACAACAGTCTCTACGACTGCTCCCTCCACAACAGTCTCTACGACTGCTCCCTCCACAACAGTCTCTCCTGCTGTTCCCTCAACAACAGTCTCTACTACTGCTCCCTCCACAACAGTCTCTATGACTGCTGCCTCCACAACAGTCTCTATGACTGTTTCCCTCCACAACAGTCTCTCCTGCTGTTCCCTCCACAACAGTCTCTCCTGCTGTTCCCCCCCACAACAGTCTCTACTACTGCTCCCTCCACAACAGTCTCTACTACTGCTCCCTCCACAACAGTCTCTACTACTGCTCCCTCCACAACAGTCTCTACTACTGCTCCCTCCACAACAGTCTCTATGACCGCTGCCTCCACAACAGTCTCTATGACTGCTGCCTCCACAAAAGTCTCTATGACTGCTGCCTCCACAACAGTCTCTCCAGCTGTTTCCCTCCACAACAGTCTCTCCTGCTGTTTCCTCCACAACAGTCTCTCCTGCTGTTTCCTCCACAACAGTCTCTCCTGCTGTTCCCTCCACAACAGTCTCTCCTGCTGTTCCCTCCACAACAGTCTCTAGCCCTGCTCCCTCCACAACAGTCTCTCCTGCTGTTCCCTCCACAACAGTCTCTATGACTGTTCCCTCCACAACAGTCTCCCCTGCTGTTCTCTCCACAACAGTCTCTACGACTGTTCCCTCCACAACAGTCTCAACTACTGCTCCCTCCACAACAGTCTCTCCTGCTGTTCCCTCAACAACAGTCTCTACTACTGCTCCCTCCACAACAGTCTCTATGACTGCTGCCTCAGAACAGTCTCTATGACTGCTGCCTCCACAACAGTCTCTATGACTGTTTCCCTCCACAACAGTCTCTCCTGCTGTTTCCTCCACAACAGTCTCTCCTGCTGTTCCCTCCACAACAGTCTCTCCTGCTGTTCCCTCCACAACAGTCTCTAGCCCTGCTCCCTCCACAACAGTCTCTCCTGCTGTTCCCTCCACAACAGTCTCTATGACTGTTCCCTCCACAACAGTCTCTCCTGCTGTTCTCTCCACAACAGTCTCTACGACTGTTCCCTCCACAACAGTCTCAACTACTGCTCCCTCCACAACAGCCTCTCCTGCTGTTCCCTCCACAACAGTCTCTACGACTTTTCCCTCCACAACAGACTATACGACTGTTCACCCCACAACAGTCTCTATGACTGTTCCCTCCACAACAGTCTCTATGACTGTTCCCTCCACAACAGTCTCTACTACTGATCCCTCCACAACAGTCTCTACGACTGCTCCCTCCACAACAGTCTCAACTATTGCTCCTTTGGCAACAGTCTCTACTACTGTTCCCTCCACAAGAGTCTCTACGACTGTTCCCTCCACAACAGTCTCTACTACTGTTCCCTCCACAACAGTCTCTATGACTGTTCCCTCCACAACAGTCTTTACTGCTGCTCCCTCCACAACAGTCTCAACTATTGCTCCCTCCACAACAGTCTCTATGACTGCTCCCTCCACAACAGTCTCTATTATTGCTCCTTCAGCAACAGTCTCTACTACTGTTCCCTCCACAACAGTCTCAACTACTGCTCCCTCCACAACATCTCTCAACTACTGCTCCCTCCACAACAGTCTCTACTGCTGGTTGCTCTACAACAGTCTCTCCTGCTGTTCCGTCCATAACGTCTCTACGACTGCTCCTTCCACAACAGTCTCTACGACTGCTCCCTCCACAATAGTCTCTATGACTGTTCCCTCCACAACAGTCTCTCCTGCTGTTCTCTCCACAACAGTCTCTACGACTGTTCCCTCCACAACAGTCTCAACTACTGCTCCCTCCACAACAGCCTCTCCTGCTGTTCCCTCCACAACAGTCTCTACGACTGTTCCCTCCACAACAGTCTCTACGACTGCTCCCTCCACAACAGTCTCTCCTGCTGTTCCCTCAACAACAGTCTCTACCACTGCTCCATCCACAACAGTCTCCATGACTGCTGCCTCCACAACAGTCTCTATGACTGCTGCCTCCACAACAGTCTCTCCAGCTGTTTCCTCCACAACAGTCTCTCCTGCTGTTCCCTCCACAACAGTCTCTACGACTAGTCCCTCCACAACAGTTGCTCCTGCTGTTCCCTCCACAACAGTCTCTACAACTGTTCCCTCCACAACAGTCTCTACAACTGTTCCCTCCACAACAGTCTCTCCTGCTGTTCTCTCCACAACAGTCTCTACGACTGTTCCCTCCACAACAGTCTCAACTACTGCTCCCTCCACAACAGCCTCTCCTGCTGTTCCCTCCACAACAGTCTCTACGACTGTTCCCTCCACAACAGGCTCCACTACTGTTCCCTCCACAACAGTCTCTACGACTGTTCCCCCCACAACAGTCTCTATGACTGTTCCCTCCACAACAGTCTCTACTACTGATCCCTCCACAACAGTCTCTATGACTGTTCCCTCCACAACAGCCTCTCCTGCTGTTCCCTCCACAACAGTCTCTACGACTGTTCCCTCCACAACAGTCTCTACGACTGCTCCCTCCACAACAGTCTCTCCTGCTGTTCCCTCAACAACAGTCTCTACTACTGCTCCATCCACAACAGTCTCCATGACTGCTGCCTCCACAACAGTCTCTATGACTGCTGCCTCCACAACAGTCTCTCCAGCTGTTTCCTCCACAACAGTCTCTCCTGCTGTTCCCTCCACAACAGTCTCTACGACTAGTCCCTCCACAACAGTTGCTCCTGCTGTTCCCTCCACAACAGTCTCTACAACTGTTCCCTCCACAACAGTCTCTACAACTGTTCCCTCCACAACAGTCTCTCCTGCTGTTCTCTCCACAACAGTCTCTACGACTGTTCCCTCCACAACAGTCTCAACTACTGCTCCCTCCACAACAGCCTCTCCTGCTGTTCCCTCCACAACAGTCTCTACGACTGTTCCCTCCACAACAGGCTCCACTACTGTTCCCTCCACAACAGTCTCTACGACTGTTCCCCCCACAACAGTCTCTATGACTGTTCCCTCCACAACAGTCTCTACTACTGATCCCTCCACAACAGTCTCTATGACTGTTCCCTCCACAACAGTCTCTACTACTGCTCCCTCCACAACAGTCTCAACTACTGCTCCCTCCACAACATCTCTCAACTACTGCTCCCTCCACAACAGTCTCTACTGCTGGTTGCTCTACAACAGTCTCTCCTGCTGTTCCCTCCATAACATCTCTACGACTGCTCCCTCCACGACAGTCTCCCCTGCTGTTCCCTCAACAACAGTCTCTATTACTGCTCCATCCACAACAGTCTCTATGACTGCTGCCTCCACAACAGTCTCTATGACTGCTGCCTCCACAACAGTCTCTCCAGCTGTTTCCCTCCACAACTGTCTCTCCTGCAGTTTCCTCCACAACAGTCTCTGCTGCTGTTCCCTCCACAACAGTCTCTACGACTGCTCCCTCCACAACAGTCTCTCCTGCTGTTCCCTCCACAACAGTCTCTACGACTGTTCCCTCCACAACAGTCTCAACTACTGCTCCCTCCACAACAGCCTCTCCTGCTGTT
Source organism: Salvelinus fontinalis (assembly GCF_029448725.1). Taxonomy (NCBI): domain Eukaryota; kingdom Metazoa; phylum Chordata; class Actinopteri; order Salmoniformes; family Salmonidae; genus Salvelinus; species Salvelinus fontinalis. Next base: position 40,647,971 of record NC_074692.1, read on the forward strand.
CCCTCCACAACAGTCTCTACGACTGTTCCCTCCACAACAGGCTCTACTACTGTTCCCTCCACAACAGTCTCTACGACTGTTCCCCCCACAACAGTCTCTATGACTGTTCCCTCCACAACAGTCTCTACTACTGATCCCTCCACAACAGTCTCTACGAATGTTCCCTCCACAACAGTCTCTACTGCTTCTCCTTCCACAACAGTCTCTACTGCTTCTCCTTCCACAACAGTCTCTATGACTGCTCCCTCTACTACAGTCTCTACCACTGTTCCCTCCAGAACAGTCTCTACTGCTTCTCCTTCCACAACAGTCTCAACTACTGCTCCCTCCAATACAGTCTCTCCGACTGCTCCCTCCACAACAATCTCTCCCGCTGTTCCCTCCACAACAGTCTATCCTGCTGTTCCCTCCACAACAGTCTCTACTACTGCTCCCTCCACAACATTCTCTACTACTGCTCCTTCAACAAAAGTCTATCTTGCTGTTCCCTCCACAACAGTCTCAACTACTGCTCCCTCCACAACATTCTCTACTACTGCTCCTTCCAATACAGTCTCTACGACTGCTCCCTACACAAGAGTCTCTCCCACTGTTCCCTCCACATCAGTCTCTCCTGCTGTTCCCTCAACAACAGTCTCTACTACTGCTCCATAAACAACAGTCTCTATGACTGCTGCCTCCACAACAGTCTCTATGACTGCTGCCTCCACAACAGTCTCTATGACTGCTGCCTCCACAACAGCCTCTATGACTGCTGCCTCCACAACAGTCTCTCCAGCTGTTTCCCTCCACAACAGTCTCTCCTGCTGTTTCCTCCACAACAGTCTCTCCTGCTGTTCCCTCCACAACAGTCTCTACTACTGCTCCCTCCACAACAGTCTCAACTACTGCTCCCTCCACAACATCTCTCAACTACTGCTCCCTCCACAACAGTCTCTACTGCTGGTTGCTCTACAACAGTCTCTCCTGCTGTTCCCTCCATAACGTCTCTACGACTGCTCCCTCCACAACAGTCTCTCCTGCTGTTCCCTCCACAACAGTCTCTACGACTGGTCCCTCCACAACAGTTGCTCCTGCTGTTCCCTCCACAACAGTCTCTACAACTGTTCCCTCCACAACAGTCTCTCCTGCTGTTCTCTCCACAACAGTCTCTACGACTGTTCCCTCCACAACAGGCTCAACTACTGCTCCCTCCACAACAGCCTCTCCTGCTGTTCCCTCCACAACAGTCTCTACGACTGTTCCCTCCACAACAGGCTCTACTACTGTTCCCTCCACAACAGTCTCTATGACTGTTCCCCCCACAACAGTCTCTATGACTGTTCCCTCCACAACAGTCTCTACTACTGATCCCTCCACAACAGTCTCTACAACTGTTCCCTCCACAACAGTCTCTACTACTGCTCCCTCCACAACAGTCTCAACTATTGCTCCCTCCACAGCAGTCTCTATGACTGCTCCCTCCACAACAGTCTCAACTATTGCTCCTTTGGCAACAGTCTCTACTACGGTTCCCTCCACAACAGTCTCTACTACTGTTCCCTCCACAACAGTCTCTACTACTGTTCCCTCCACAACAGTCTCTACTACTGTTCCCTCCACAACAGTCTCTAAGGCAGTTCCCTCCACAACAGTCTCTACTGCTGCTCCCTCCACAACAGTCTCAACTATTGCTCCCTCCACAACAGTCTCTATGACTGCTGCCTCCACAACAGTCTCTATGACTGCTGCCTCCACAACAGTCTCTCCAGCTGTTTCCCTCCACAACAGTCTCTCCTGCTGTTCCCTCCACAACAGTCTCTCCTGCTGTTCCCCCCACAACAGTCTCTACTACTGCTCCCTCCACAACAGTCTCTACGACTGCTCCCTCCACAACAGTCTCTCCTGCTGTTCCCTCAACAACAGTCTCTACTACTGCTCCCTCCACAACAGTCTCTATGACTGCTGCCTCCACAACAGTCTCTATCACTGCTGCCTCCACAACAGTCTCTATGACTGCTGCCTCCACAACAGTCTCTCCAGCTGTTTCCCTCCACAACAGTCTCTCCTGCTGTTCCCTCCACAACAGTCTCTCCTGCTGTTCCCCCCACAACAGTCTCTACTACTGCTCCCTCCACAACAGTCTCTACGACTGCTCCCTCCACAACAGTCTCTACGACTGTTCCCTCCACAACAGTCTCTCCTGCTGTTCCCCCCACAACAGTCTCTACTACTGCTCCCTCCACAACAGTCTCTACGACTGCTCCCTCCACAACAGTCTCTACGACTGTTCCCTCCACAACAGGCTCTACTACTGTTCCCTCCACAACAGTCTCAACTACTGCTCCCTCCACAACAGCCTCTCCTGCTGTTCCCTCCACAACAGTCTCTACGACTGTTCCCTCCACAACAGGCTCTACTACTGTTCCCTCCACAACAGTCTCTATGACTGTTCCCCCCACAACAGCCTCTATGACTGTTCCCTCCACAACAGTCTCTACTACTGTTCCCTCCACAACAGTCTCTATGACTGTTCCCTCCACAACAGTCTCTACTGCTGCTCCCTCCACGACAGTCTCAACTATTGCTCCCTCCACAACAGTCTCTATGACTGCTCCCTCCACAACAGTCTCTATTATTGCTCCTTCAGCAACAGTCTCTACTACTGTTCCCTCCACAACAGTCTCTACTACTGCTCCCTCCACAACAGTCTCAACTACTGCTCCCTCCACAACATCTCTCAACTACTGCTCCATCCACAACAGTCTCTACTGCTGGTTGCTCTACAACAGTCTCTCCTGCTGTTCCCTCCATAACGTCTCTACGACTGCTCCTTCCACAACAGTCTCTACGACTGCTCCCTCCACAACAGTCTCTCCTGCTGTTCCCTCAACAACAGTCTCTACTACTGCTCCATCCACAACAGTCTCTAGCCCTGCTCCCTCCACAACAGTCTCTCCTGCTGTTCCCTCCACAACAGTCTCTCCTGCTGTTCCCTCCACAACAGTCTCTCCTGCTGTTCCCTCCACAACAGTCTCTAGCCCTGCTCCCTCCACAACAGTCTCTCCTGCTGTTCCCTCCACAACAGTCTCTATGACTGTTCCCTCCACAACAGTCTCTCCTGCTGTTCTCTCCACAACAGTCTCTACGACTGTTCCCTCCACAACAGTCTCAACTACTGCTCCCTCCACAACAGCCTCTCCTGCTGTTCCCTCCACAACAGTCTCTACGACTTTTCCCTCCACAACAGACTATACGACTGTTCACCCCACAACAGTCTCTATGACTGTTCCCTCCACAACAGTCTCTATGACTGTTCCCTCCACAACAGTCTCTACTACTGATCCCTCCACAACAGTCTCTACGACTGTTCCCTCCACAACAGTCTCAACTATTGCTCCTTTGGCAACAGTCTCTACTACTGTTCCCTCCACAAGAGTCTCTACGACTGTTCCCTCCACAACAGTCTCTACTACTGTTCCCTCCACAACAGTCTCTATGACTGTTCCCTCCACAACAGTCTTTACTGCTGCTCCCTCCACAACAGTCTCAACTATTGCTCCCTCCACAACAGTCTCTATGACTGCTCCCTCCACAACAGTCTCTATTATTGCTCCTTCAGCAACAGTCTCTACTACTGTTCCCTCCACAACAGTCTCAACTACTGCTCCCTCCACAACATCTCTCAACTACTGCTCCCTCCACAACAGTCTCTACTGCTGGTTGCTCTACAACAGTCTCTCCTGCTGTTCCGTCCATAACGTCTCTACGACTGCTCCTTCCACAACAGTCTCTACGACTGCTCTCTCCACAACAGGCTCTACTACTGTTCTCTCCACAACAGTCTCTACGACTGTTCCCTCCACAACAGTCTCAACTACTGCTCCCTCCACAACAGCCTCTCCTGCTGTTCCCTCCACAACAGTCTCTACGACTGTTCCCTCCACAACAGTCTCTACGACTGCTCCCTCCACAACAGTCTCTCCTGCTGTTCCCTCAACAACAGTCTCTACTACTGCTCCATCCACAACAATCTCCATGACTGCTGCCTCCACAACAGTCTCTATGACTGCTGCCTCCACAACAGTCTCTCCAGCTGTTTCCTCCACAACAGTCTCTCCTGCTGTTCCCTCCACAACAGTCTCTACGACTGCTCCCGCCACAACAGTCTCTCCTGCTGTTCCCTCCACAACAGTCTCTACGACTAGTCCCTCCACAACAGTTGCTCCTGCTGTTCCCTCCACAACAGTCTCTACAACTGTTCCCTCCACAACAGTCTCTACAACTGTTCCCTCCACAACAGTCTCTCCTGCTGTTCTCTCCACAACAGTCTCTACGACTGTTCCCTCCACAACAGTCTCAACTACTGCTCCCTCCACAACAGCCTCTCCTGCTGTTCCCTCCACAACAGTCTCTACGACTGTTCCCTCCACAACAGGCTCCACTACTGTTCCCTCCACAACAGTCTCTATGACTGTTCCCCCCACAACAGTCTCTATGACTGTTCCCTCCACAACAGTCTCTACTACTGATCCCTCCACAACAGTCTCTATGACTGTTCCCTCCACAACAGTCTCTACTACTGCTCCCTCCACAACAGTCTCAACTACTGCTCCCTCCACAACATCTCTCAACTACTGCTCCCTCCACAACAGTCTCTACTGCTGGTTGCTCTACAACAGTCTCTCCTGCTGTTCCCTCCATAACATCTCTACGACTGCTCCCTCCACGACAGTCTCCCCTGCTGTTCCCTCAACAACAGTCTCTATTACTGCTCCATCCACAACAGTCTCTATGACTGCTGCCTCCACAACAGTCTCTATGACTGCTGCCTCCACAACAGTCTCTCCAGCTGTTTCCCTCCACAACTGTCTCTCCTGCTGTTTCCTCCACAACAGTCTCTGCTGCTGTTCCCTCCACAACAGTCTCTACGACTGCTCCCTCCACAACAGTCTCTCCTGCTGTTCCCTCCACAACAGTCTCTACGACTGTTCCCTCCACAACAGTCTCAACTACTGCTCCCTCCACAACAGCCTCTCCTGCTGTTCCCTCCACAACAGTCTCTACGACTGTTCCCTCCACAACAGGCTCTACTACTGTTCCCTCCACAACAGTCTCTACGACTGTTCCCCCCACAACAGTCTCTATGACTGTTCCCTCCACAACAGTCTCTACTACTGATCCCTCCACAACAGTCTCTACGAATGTTCCCTCCACAACAGTCTCTACTGCTTCTCCTTCCACAACAGTCTCTACTGCTTCTCCTTCCACAACAGTCTCTATGAATGCTCCCTCTACTACAGTCTCTACCACTGTTCCCTCCAGAACAGTCTCTACTGCTTCTCCTTCCACAACAGTCTCAACTACTGCTCCCTCCAATACAGTCTCTCCGACTGCTCCCTCCACAACAATCTCTCCCGCTGTTCCCTCCACAACAGTCTCTCCTGCTGTTCCCTCCACAACAGTCTCTAGCCCTGCTCCCTCCACAACAGTCTCTCCTGCTGTTCCCTCCACAACAGTCTCTATGACTGTTCCCTCCACAACAGTCTCCCCTGCTGTTCTCTCCACAACAGTCTCTACGACTGTTCCCTCCACAACAGGCTCTACTACTGTTCCCTCCACAACAGTCTCTACGACTGTTCCCCCCACAACAGTCTCTATGACTGTTCCCTCCACAACAGTCTCTCCTGCTGTTCCCCCCACAACAGTCTCTACAACTGCTCCCTCCACAACAGTCTCTACGACTGCTCCCTCCACAACAGTCTCTCCTGCTGTTCCCTCAACAACAGTCTCTACTACTGCTCCCTCCACAACAGTCTCTATGACTGCTGCCTCAGAACAGTCTCTATGACTGCTGCCTCCACAACAGTCTCTATGACTGTTTCCCTCCACAACAGTCTCTCCTGCTGTTTCCTCCACAACAGTCTCTCCTGCTGTTCCCTCCACAACAGTCTCTCCTGCTGTTCCCTCCACAACAGTCTCTAGCCCTGCTCCCTCCACAACAGTCTCTCCTGCTGTTCCCTCCACAACAGTCTCTATGACTGTTCCCTCCACAACAGTCTCTATGACTGTTCCCTCCACAACAGTCTCTCCTGCTGTTCTCTCCACAACAGTCTCTACGACTGTTTACCCCACAACAGTCTCTATGACTGTTCCCTCCACAACAGTCTCTATGACTGTTCCCTCCACAACAGTCTCTACTACTGATCCCTCCACAACAGTCTCTACGACTGTTCCCTCCACAACAGTCTCAACTATTGCTCCTTTGGCAACAGTCTCTACTACTGTTCCCTCCACAAGAGTCTCTACGACTGTTCCCTCCACAACAGTCTCTACTACTGTTCCCTCCACAACAGTCTCTATGACTGTTCCCTCCACAACAGTCTTTACTGCTGCTCCCTCCACAACAGTCTCAACTATTGCTCCCTCCACAACAGTCTCTATGACTGCTCCCTCCACAACAGTCTCTATTATTGCTCCTTCAGCAACAGTCTCTACTACTGTTCCCTCCACAACAGTCTCAACTACTGCTCCCTCCAAAACATCTCTCAACTACTGCTCCCTCCACAACAGTCTCTACTGCTGGTTGCTCTACAACAGTCTCTCCTGCTGTTCCGTCCATAACGTCTCTACGACTGCTCCTTCCACAACAGTCTCTACGACTGCTCTCTCCACAACAGTCTCTATGACTGTTCCCTCCACAACAGTCTCAACTACTGCTCCCTCCACAACAGCCTCTCCTGCTGTTCCCTCCACAACAGTCTCTACGACTGTTCCCTCCACAACAGTCTCTACGACTGCTCCCTCCACAACAGTCTCTCCTGCTGTTCCCTCAACAACAGTCTCTACTACTGCTCCATCCACAACAGTCTCCATGACTGCTGCCTCCACAACAGTCTCTATGACTGCTGCCTCCACAACAGTCTCTCCAGCTGTTTCCTCCACAACAGTCTCTCCTGCTGTTCCCTCCACAAGAGTCTCTACGACTGCTCCCTCCACAACAGTCTCTCCTGCTGTTCCCTCCACAACAGTCTCTACGACTAGTCCCTCCACAACAGTTGCTCCTGCTGTTCCCTCCACAACAGTCTCTACAACTGTTCCCTCCACAACAGTCTCTACAACTGTTCCCTCCACAACAGTCTCTCCTGCTGTTCTCTCCACAACAGTCTCTACGACTGTTCCCTCCACAACAGTCTCAACTACTGCTCCCTCCACAACAGCCTCTCCTGCTGTTCCCTCCACAACAGTCTCTACGACTGTTCCCTCCACAACAGGCTCCACTACTGTTCCCTCCACAACAGTCTCTACGACTGTTCCCCCCACAACAGTCTCTATGACTGTTCCCTCCACAACAGTCTCTACTACTGATCCCTCCACAACAGTCTCTATGACTGTTCCCTCCACAACAGTCTCTACTACTGCTCCCTCCACAACAGTCTCAACTACTGCTCCCTCCACAACATCTCTCAACTACTGCTCCCTCCACAACAGTCTCTACTGCTGGTTGCTCTACAACAGTCTCTCCTGCTGTTCCCTCCATAACATCTCTACGACTGCTCCCTCCACGACAGTCTCCCCTGCTGTTCCCTCAACAACAGTCTCTATTACTGCTCCATCCACAACAGTCTCTATGACTGCTGCCTCCACAACAGTCTCTATGACTGCTGCCTCCACAACAGTCTCTCCAGCTGTTTCCCTCCACAACTGTCTCTCCTGCTGTTTCCTCCACAACAGTCTCTGCTGCTGTTCCCTCCACAACAGTCTCTACGACTGCTCCCTCCACAACAGTCTCTCCTGCTGTTCCCTCCACAACAGTCTCTACGACTGTTCCCTCCACAACAGTCTCAACTACTGCTCCCTCCACAACAGCCTCTCCTGCTGTTCCCTCCACAACAGTCTCTACGACTGTTCCCTCCACAACAGGCTCTACTACTGTTCCCTCCACAACAGTCTCTACGACTGTTCCCCCCACAACAGTCTCTATGACTGTTCCCTCCACAACAGTCTCTACTACTGATCCCTCCACAACAGTCTCTACGAATGTTCCCTCCACAACAGTCTCTACTGCTTCTCCTTCCACAACAGTCTCTACTGCTTCTCCTTCCACAACAGTCTCTATGACTGCTCCCTCTACTACAGTCTCTACCACTGTTCCCTCCAGAACAGTCTCTACTGCTTCTCCTTCCACAACAGTCTCAACTACTGCTCCCTCCAATACAGTCTCTCCGACTGCTCCCTCCACAACAGTCTCTACTACTGCTCCCTCCACAACATTCTCTACTACTGCTCCTTCCACAAAAGTCTATCCTGCTGTTCCCTCCACAACAGTCTCAACTACTGCTCCCTCCACAACATTCTCTACTACTGCTCCTTCCAATACAGTCTCTACGACTGTTCCCTCCACAACAGTCTCTCCCACTGTTCCCTCCAAAACAGTCTCTCCTGCTGTTCCCTCCACAACAGTCTCTACTACTGCTCCCTCCACAACAGTCTCTACTACTGCTCCTTCCAAAACAATCTCAACTACTGCTCCCTCCAATACAGTCTCTACGACTGCTCCCTACACAAGAGTCTCTCCCACTGTTCCCTCCACATCAGTCTCTCCTGCTGTTCCCTCAACAACAGTCTCTACTACTGCTCCATAAACAACAGTCTCTATGACTGCTGCCTCCACAACAGTCTCTATGACTGCTGCCTCCACAACAGCCTCTATGACTGCTGCCTCCACAACAGTCTCTCCAGCTGTTTCCCTCCACAACAGTCTCTCCTGCTGTTTCCTCCACAACAGTCTCTCCTGCTGTTCCCTCCACAACAGTCTCTACTACTGCTCCCTCCACAACAGTGTCAACTACTGCTCCCTCCACAACATCTCTCAACTACTGCTCCCTCCACAACAGTCTCTACTGCTGGTTGCTCTACAACAGTCTCTCCTGCTGTTCCCTCCATAACGTCTCTACGACTGCTCCCTCCACAACAGTCTCTCCTGCTGTTCCCTCCACAACAGTCTCCACGACTGGTCCCTCCACAACAGTTGCTCCTGCTGTTCCCTCCACAACAGTCTCTACAGCTGTTCCCTCCACAACAGTCTCTCCTGCTGTTCTCTCCACAACAGTCTCTATGACTGTTCCCCCCACAACAGTCTCTATGACTGTTCCCTCCACAACAGTCTCTACTACTGATCCCTCCACAACAGTCTCTACAACTGTTCCCTCCACAACAGTCTCTACTACTGCTCCCTCCACAACAGTCTCAACTATTGCTCCCTCCACAGCAGTCTCTATGACTGCTCCCTCCACAACAGTCTCAACTATTGATCCTTTGGCAACAGTCTCTACTACGGTTCCCTCCACAACAGTCTCTACTACTGTTCCCTCCACAACAGTCTCTACTACTGTTCCCTCCACAACAGTCTCTAAGGCAGTTCCCTCCACAACAGTCTCTACTGCTGCTCCCTCCACAACAGTCTCAACTATTGCTCCCTCCACAACAGTCTCTATGACTGCTGCCTCCACAACAGTCTCTATGACTGCTGCCTCCACAACAGTCTCTCCAGCTGTTTCCCTCCACAACAGTCTCTCCTGCTGTTCCCTCCACAACAGTCTCTCCTGCTGTTCCCCCCACAACAGTCTCTACTACTGCTCCCTCCACAACAGTCTCTACGACTGCTCCCTCCACAACAGTCTCTCCTGCTGTTCCCTCAACAACAGTCTCTACTACTGCTCCCTCCACAACAGTCTCTATGACTGCTGCCTCCACAACAGTCTCTATCACTGCTGCCTCCACAACAGTCTCTATGACTGCTGCCTCCACAACAGTCTCTCCAGCTGTTTCCCTCCAGAACAGTCTCTCCTGCTGTTCCCTCCACAACAGTCTCTCCTGCTGTTCCCCCCACAACAGTCTCTACTACTGCTCCCTCCACAACAGTCTCTACGACTGCTCCCCCCACAACAGTCTCTCCTGCTGTTCTCTCCACAACAGTCTCTACGACTGTTCCCTCCACAACAGTCTCAACTACTGCTCCCTCCACAACAGCCTCTCCTGCTGTTCCCTCCACAACAGTCTCTACGACTGTTCCCTCCACAACAGGCTCTACTACTGTTCCCTCCACAACAGTCTCTATGACTGTTCCCCCCACAACAGTCTCTATGACTGTTCCCTCCACAACAGTCTCTACTACTGATCCCTCCACAACAGTCTCTACAACTGTTCCCTCCACAACAGTCTCTACTACTGCTCCCTCCACAACAGTCTCAACTATTGCTCCCTCCACAGCAGTCTCTATGACTGCTCCCTCCACAACAGTCTCAACTATTGCTCCTTTGGCAACAGTCTCTACTACGGTTCCCTCCACAACAGTCTCTACTACTGTTCCCTCCACAACAGTCTCTACTACTGTTCCCTCCACAACAGTCTCTAAGGCAGTTCTCTCCACAACAGTCTCTACTGCTGCTCCCTCCACAACAGTCTCAACTATTGCTCCCTCCACAACAGTCTCTATGACTGCTGCCTCCACAACAGTCTCTATGACTGCTGCCTCCACAACAGTCTCTCCTGCTGTTCCCCCCACAACAGTCTCTACTACTGCTCCCTCCAATACAGTCTCTACGACTGCTCCCTACACAAGAGTCTCTCCCACTGTTCCCTCCACATCAGTCTCTCCTGCTGTTCCCTCAACAACAGTCTCTACTACTGCTCCCTCAACAACAGTCTCTATGACTGCTGCCTCCACAACAGTCTCTATGACTGCTGCCTACACAACAGCCTCTATGACTGCTGCCTCCACAACAGTCTCTCCAGCTGTTTCCCTCCACAACAGTCTCTACGACTGCTCCCTCCACAACAGTCTCTCCTGCTGTTTCCTCCACAACAGTCTCTCCTGCTGTTCCCTCCACAACAGTCTCTACGACTGCTCCCTCCACAACAGTCTCTCCTGCTGTTCCCTTCACAACAGTCTCTATGACTGTTCCCTCCACAACAGTCTCTCCTGCTGTTCTCTCCACAACAGTCTCTACGACTGTTCCCTCCACAACAGTCTCTACGACTGTTCCCTCCACAACAGCCTCTCCTGCTGTTCCCTCCACAACAGTCTCTACGACTGTTCCCTCCACAACAGGCTCTACTACTGTTCCCTCCACAACAGGCTCTACTACTGTTCCCTCCACAACAGTCTCTACGACTGTTCCCCCCACAACAGTCTCTATGACTGTTCCCTCCACAACAGTCTCTCCTGCTGTTCCCCCCACAACAGTCTAGACTACTGCTCCCCCCACAACAGTCTCTACGACTGCTCCCTCCACAACAGTCTCTCCTGCTGTTCCATCAACAACAGTCTCTACTACTGCTCCCTCCACAACAGTCTCTATGACTGCTGCCTCCACAACAGTCTCTATGACTGCTGCCTCCACAACAGTCTCTATGACTGCTGCCTCCACAACAGTCTCTATGACTGCTGCCTCCACAACAGTCTCTCCAGCTGTTTCCCTCCACAACAGTCTCTCCTGCTGTTCCCTCCACAACAGTCTCTACTACTGCTCCCTCCACAACAGTCTCTATGACTGCTCCCTCCACAACAGTCTCTACGACTGCTCCCTCCACAACAGTCTCTACGACTGCTCCCTCCACAACAGTCTCTCCTGCTGTTCCCTCAACAACAGCATCTACGACTGCTGCCTCCACAACAGTCTCTATGACTGCTGCCTCCACAACAGTCTCTATGACTGCTGCCTCCACAACAGTCTCTCCTGCTGTTTCCTCCACAACAGTCTCTCCTGCTGTTCCCTCCACAACAGTCTCTAGCCCTGCTCCCTCCACAACAGTCTCTCCTGCTGTTCCCTCCACAACAGTCTCTATGACTTTTCCCTCCACAACAGTCTCTATGACTGTTCCCTCCACAACAGTCTCTCCTGCTGTTCTCTCCACAACAGTCTCAACTACTGCTCCCTCCACAACAGCCTCTCCTGCTGTTCCCTCCACAACAGTCTCTACGACTGTTCCCTCCACAACAGTCTCTAAGACTGTTCCCCCCACAACAGCCTCTACGACTGTTCCCCCCACAACAGTCTCTATGACTGTTCCCTCCACAACAGTCTCTACTACTGATCCCTCCACAACAGTCTCTACTACTGCTCCCTCCAGAACAGTCTCAACTATTGCTCCCTCCTCAGCAGTCTCTATGACTGCTCCCTCCACAACAGTCTCAACTATTGCTCCTTTGGCAACAGTCTCTACTACTGTTCCCTCCACAAGAGTCTCTACGACTGTTCCCTCCACAACAGTCTCTACTACTGTTCCCTCCACAACAGTCTCTATGACTGTTCCCTCCACAACAGTCTCTACTGCTGCTCCCTCCACAACAGTCTCAACTATTGCTCCCTCCACAACAGTCTCTATGACTGCTCCCTCCACAACAGTCTCTATTATTGCTCCTTCAGCAACAGTCTCTACTACTGTTCCCTCCACAACAGTCTCTACTACTGCTCCCTCCACAACAGTCTCAACTACTGCTCCCTCCACAACATCTCTCAACTACTGCTCCCTCCACAACAGTCTCTACTGCTGGTTGCTCTACAACAGTCTCTCCTGCTGTTCCCTCCATAACGTCTCTACGACTGCTCCTTCCTCAACAGTCTCTACGACTGCTCCCTCCACAACAGTCTCTCCTGCTGTTCCCTCAACAACAGTCTCTACCACTGCTCCATCCACAACAGCCTCTATGACTGCTGCCTCCACAACAGTCTCTATGACTGCTGCCTCCACAACAGTCTCTATGACTGCTGCCTCCACAACAGTCTCTCCAGCTGTTTCCCTCCACAACAGTCTCTCCTGCTGTTTCCTCCACAACAGTCTTTCCTGCTGTTCCCTCCACAACAGTCTCTACGACTGCTCCCTCCACAACAGTCTCTCCTGCTGTTCCCTCCACAACAGTCTCTATGACTGGTCCCTCCACAACAGTCTCTCCTGCTGTTCCCTCCACAACAGTCTCTATGACTGGTCCCTCCACAACAGTTGCTCCTGCTGTTCCCTCCACAACAGTCTCTACAACTGTTCCCTCCACAACAGTCTCTACAACTGTTCCTTCCACAACAGTCTCTCCTGCTGTTCTCTCCACAACAGTCTCTACGACTGTTCCCTCCACAACAGTCTCAACTACTGCTCCCTCCACAACAGCCTCTCCTGCTGTTCCCTCCACAACAGTCTCTACGACTGTTCCCTCCACAACAGGCTCTACTACTGTTCCCTCCACAACAGGCTCTACTACTGTTCCCTCCACAACAGTCTCTACGACTGTTCCCCCCACAACAGTCTCTATGACTGTTCCCTCCACAACAGTCTCTACTACTGATCCCTCCACAACAGTCTCTACAACTGTTCCCTCCACAACAGTCTCTACTACTGCTCCCTCCACAACAGTCTCAACTATTGCTCCCTCCACAGCAGTCTCTATGACTGCTCCCTCCACAACAGTCTCAACTATTGCTCCTTTGGCAAGAGTCTCTACTACTGTTCCCTCCACAACAGTCTCTACTACTGTTCCCTCCACAACAGTCTCTACTACTGTTCCCTCTACAACAGTCTCTAAGGCTGTTCCCTCCACAACAGTCTCTACTGCTGCTCCCTCCACAACAGTCTCAACTATTGCTCCCTCCACAACAGTCTCTATGACTGCTCCCTCCACAACAGTCTCTATTATTGCTCCTTCAGCAACAGTCTCTACTACTGTTCCCTCCACAACAGTCTCTACTACTGCTCCCTCCACAACAGTCTCAACTACTGTTCCCTCCACAACAGTCTCTACTGCTGGTTGCTCTACAACAGTCTCTCCTGCTGTTCCCTCCATAACGTCTCTACGACTGCTCCCTCCAGAACAGTCTCAACTATTGCTCCCTCCTCAGCAGTCTCTATGACTGCTCCCTCCACAACAGTCTCAACTATTGCTCCTTTGGCAACAGTCTCTACGACTGTTCCCTCCACAACAGTCTCAACTACTGCTCCCTCCACAACAGCCTCTCCTGCTGTTCCCTCCACAACAGTCTCTACGACTGTTCCCTCCACAACAGGCTCCACTACTGTTCCCTCCACAACAGTCTCTACGACTGTTCCCCCCACAACAGTCTCTATGACTGTTCCCTCCACAACAGTCTCTACTACTGATCCCTCCACAACAGTCTCTATGACTGTTCCCTCCACAACAGTCTCTACTACTGCTCCCTCCACAACAGTCTCAACTACTGCTCCCTCCACAACATCTCTCAACTACTGCTCCCTCCACAACAGTCTCTACTGCTGGTTGCTCTACAACAGTCTCTCCTGCTGTTCCCTCCATAACATCTCTACGACTGCTCCCTCCACGACAGTCTCCCCTGCTGTTCCCTCAACAACAGTCTCTATTACTGCTCCATCCACAACAGTCTCTATGACTGCTGCCTCCACAACAGTCTCTATGACTGCTGCCTCCACAACAGTCTCTCCAGCTGTTTCCCTCCACAACTGTCTCTCCTGCTGTTTCCTCCACAACAGTCTCTGCTGCTGTTCCCTCCACAACAGTCTCTACGACTGCTCCCTCCACAACAGTCTCTCCTGCTGTTCCCTCCACAACAGTCTCTACGACTGTTCCCTCCACAACAGTCTCAACTACTGCTCCCTCCACAACAGCCTCTCCTGCTGTTCCCTCCACAACAGTCTCTACGACTGTTCCCTCCACAACAGGCTCTACTACTGTTCCCTCCACAACAGTCTCTACGACTGTTCCCCCCACAACAGTCTCTATGACTGTTCCCTCCAAAACAGTCTCTACTACTGATCCCTCCACAACAGTCTCTACGAATGTTCCCTCCACAACAGTCTCTACTGCTTCTCCTTCCACAACAGTCTCAACTACTGCTCCCTCCAATACAGTCTCTCCGACTGCTCCCTCCACAACAGTCTCTACTACTGCTCCCTCCACAACATTCTCTACTACTGCTCCTTCCACAAAAGTCTATCCTGCTGTTCCCTCCACAACAGTCTCAACTACTGCTCCCTCCACAACATTCTCTACTACTGCTCCTTCCAATACAGTCTCTACGACTGTTCCCTCCACAACAGTCTCTCCCACTGTTCCCTCCAAAACAGTCTCTCCTGCTGTTCCCTCCACAACAGTCTTTACTACTGCTCCCTCCACAACAGTCTCTACTACTGCTCCTTCCAAAACAATCTCAACTACTGCTCCCTCCAATACAGTCTCTACGACTGCTCCCTACACAAGAGTCTCTCCCACTGTTCCCTCCACATCAGTCTCTCCTGCTGTTCCCTCAACAACAGTCTCTACTACTGCTCCATAAACAACAGTCTCTATGACTGCTGCCTCCACAACAGTCTCTATGACTGCTGCCTCCACAACAGCCTCTATGACTGCTGCCTCCACAACAGTCTCTCCAGCTGTTTCCCTCCACAACAGTCTCTCCTGCTGTTTCCTCCACAACAGTCTCTCCTGCTGTTCCCTCCACAACAGTCTCTACTACTGCTCCCTCCACAACAGTCTCAACTACTGCTCCCTCCACAACATCTCTCAACTACTGCTCCCTCCACAACAGTCTCTACTGCTGGTTGCTCTACAACAGTCTCTCCTGCTGTTCCCTCCATAACGTCTCTACGACTGCTCCCTCCACAACAGTCTCTCCTGCTGTTCCCTCCACAACAGTCTCCACGACTGGTCCCTCCACAACAGTTGCTCCTGCTGTTCCCTCCACAACGGTCTCTACAGCTGTTCCCTCCACAACAGTCTCTCCTGCTGTTCTCTCCACAACAGTCTCTACGACTGTTCCCTCCACAACAGTCTCAACTACTGCTCCCTCCACAACAGCCTCTCCTGCTGTTCCCTCCACAACAGTCTCTACGACTGTTCCCTCCACAACAGGCTCTACTACTGTTCCCTCCACAACAGTCTCTATGACTGTTCCCCCCACAACAGTCTCTATGACTGTTCCCTCCACAACAGTCTCTACTACTGATCCCTCCACAACAGTCTCTACAACTGTTCCCTCCACAACAGTCTCTACTACTGCTCCCTCCACAACAGTCTCAACTATTGCTCCCTCCAAAGCAGTCTCTATGACTGCTCCCTCCACAACAGTCTCAACTATTGCTCCTTTGGCAACAGTCTCTACTACGGTTCCCTCCACAACAGTCTCTACTACTGTTCCCTCCACAACAGTCTCTACTACTGTTCCCTCCACAACAGTCTCTAAGGCAGTTCCCTCCACAACAGTCTCTACTGCTGCTCCCTCCACAACAGTCTCAACTATTGCTCCCTCCACAACAGTCTTTATGACTGCTGCCTCCACAACAGTCTCTATGACTGCTGCCTCCACAACAGTCTCTCCAGCTGTTTCCCTCCACAACAGTCTCTCCTGCTGTTCCCTCCACAACAGTCTCTCCTGCTGTTCCCCCCACAACAGTCTCTACTACTGCTCCCTCCACAACAGTCTCTACGACTGCTCCCTCCACAACAGTCTCTCCTGCTGTTCCCTCAACAACAGTCTCTACTACTGCTCCCTCCACAACAGTCTCTATGACTGCTGCCTCCACAACAGTCTCTATCACTGCTGCCTCCACAACAGTCTCTATGACTGCTGCCTCCACAACAGTCTCTCCAGCTGTTTCCCTCCAGAACAGTCTCTCCTGCTGTTCCCTCCACAACAGTCTCTCCTGCTGTTCCCCCCACAACAGTCTCTACTACTGCTCCCTCCACAACAGTCTCTACGACTGCTCCCTCCACAACAGTCTCTCCTGCTGTTCTCTCCACAACAGTCTCTACGACTGTTCCCTCCACAACAGTCTCAACTACTGCTCCCTCCACAACAGCCTCTCCTGCTGTTCCCTCCACAACAGTCTCTACGACTGTTCCCTCCACAACAGGCTCTACTACTGTTCCCTCCACAACAGTCTCTATGACTGTTCCCCCCACAACAGTCTCTATGACTGTTCCCTCCACAACAGTCTCTACTACTGATCCCTCCACAACAGTCTCTACAACTGTTCCCTCCACAACAGTCTCTACTACTGCTCCCTCCACAACAGTCTCAACTATTGCTCCCTCCACAGCAGTCTCTATGACTGCTCCCTCCACAACAGTCTCAACTATTGCTCCTTTGGCAACAGTCTCTACTACGGTTCCCTCCACAACAGTCTCTACTACTGTTCCCTCCACAACAGTCTCTACTACTGTTCCCTCCACAACAGTCTCTACTACTGTTCCCTCCACAACAGTCTCTAAGGCAGTTCTCTCCACAACAGTCTCTACTGCTGCTCCCTCCACAACAGTCTCAACTATTGCTCCCTCCACAACAGTCTCTATGACTGCTGCCTCCACAACAGTCTCTATGACTGCTGCCTCCACAACAGTCTCTCCTGCTGTTCCCCCCACAACAGTCTCTACTACTGCTCCCTCCAATACAGTCTCTACGACTGCTCCCTACACAAGAGTCTCTCCCACTGTTCCCTCCACATCAGTCTCTCCTGCTGTTCCCTCAACAACAGTCTCTACTACTGCTCCCTCAACAACAGTCTCTATGACTGCTGCCTCCACAACAGTCTCTATGACTGCTGCCTACACAACAGCCTCTATGACTGCTGCCTCCACAACAGTCTCTCCAGCTGTTTCCCTCCACAACAGTCTCTACGACTGCTCCCTCCACAACAGTCTCTCCTGCTGTTTCCTCCACAACAGTCTCTCCTGCTGTTCCCTCCACAACAGTCTCTACGACTGCTCCCTCCACAACAGTCTCTCCTGCTGTTCCCTCCACAACAGTCTCTATGACTGTTCCCTCCACAACAGTCTCTCCTGCTGTTCTCTCCACAACAGTCTCTACGACTGTTCCCTCCACAACAGTCTCTACGACTGTTCCCTCCACAACAGCCTCTCCTGCTGTTCCCTCCACAACAGTCTCTACGACTGTTCCCTCCACAACAGGCTCTACTGCTGTTCCCCCCACAACAGTCTCTATGACTGCTGCCTCCACAACAGTCTCTATGACTGCTGCCTCCACAACAGTCTCTATGACTGCTGCCTCCACAACAGTCTCTATGACTGCTGCCTCCACAACAGTCTCTCCAGCTGTTTCCCTCCACAACAGTCTCTCCTGCTGTTCCCTCCACAACAGTCTCTACTACTGCTCCCTCCACAACAGTCTCTATGACTGCTCCCTCCACAACAGTCTCTACGACTGCTCCCTCCACAACAGTCTCTACGACTGCTCCCTCCACAACAGTCTCTCCTGCTGTTCCCTCAACAACAGCATCTACGACTGCTGCCTCCACAACAGTCTCTATGACTGCTGCCTCCACAACAGTCTCTATGACTGCTGCCTCCACAACAGTCTCTCCTGCTGTTTCCTCCACAACAGTCTCTCCTGCTGTTCCCTCCACAACAGTCTCTAGCCCTGCTCCCTCCACAACAGTCTCTCCTGCTGTTCCCTCCACAACAGTCTCTATGACTTTTCCCTCCACAACAGTCTCTATGACTGTTCCCTCCACAACAGTCTCTCCTGCTGTTCTCTCCACAACAGTCTCAACTACTGCTCCCTCCACAACAGCCTCTCCTGCTGTTCCCTCCACAACAGTCTCTACGACTGTTCCCTCCACAACAGTCTCTAAGACTGTTCCCCCCACAACAGCCTCTACGACTGTTCCCCCCACAACAGTCTCTATGACTGTTCCCTCCACAACAGTCTCTACTACTGATCCCTCCACAACAGTCTCTACTACTGCTCCCTCCAGAACAGTCTCAACTATTGCTCCCTCCTCAGCAGTCTCTATGACTGCTCCCTCCACAACAGTCTCAACTATTGCTCCTTTGGCAACAGTCTCTACTACTGTTCCCTCCACAAGAGTCTCTACGACTGTTCCCTCCACAACAGTCTCTACTACTGTTCCCTCCACAACAGTCTCTATGACTGTTCCCTCCACAACAGTCTCTACTGCTGCTCCCTCCACAACAGTCTCAACTATTGCTCCCTCCACAACAGTCTCTATGACTGCTCCCTCCACAACAGTCTCTATTATTGCTCCTTCAGCAACAGTCTCTACTACTGTTCCCTCCACAACAGTCTCTACTACTGCTCCCTCCACAACAGTCTCAACTACTGCTCCCTCCACAACATCTCTCAACTACTGCTCCCTCCACAACAGTCTCTACTGCTGGTTGCTCTACAACAGTCTCTCCTGCTGTTCCCTCCATAACGTCTCTACGACTGCTCCTTCCTCAACAGTCTCTACGACTGCTCCCTCCACAACAGTCTCTCCTGCTGTTCCCTCAACAACAGTCTCTACCACTGCTCCATCCACAACAGCCTCTATGACTGCTGCCTCCACAACAGTCTCTATGACTGCTGCCTCCACAACAGTCTCTATGACTGCTGCCTCCACAAAAGTCTCTCCAGCTGTTTCCCTCCACAACAGTCTCTCCTGCTGTTTCCTCCACAACAGTCTTTCCTGCTGTTCCCTCCACAACAGTCTCTACGACTGCTCCCTCCACAACAGTCTCTCCTGCTGTTCCCTCCACAACAGTCTCTATGACTGGTCCCTCCACAACAGTCTCTCCTGCTGTTCCCTCCACAACAGTCTCTATGACTGGTCCCTCCACAACAGTTGCTCCTGCTGTTCCCTCCACAACAGTCTCTACAACTGTTCCCTCCACAACAGTCTCTACAACTGTTCCTTCCACAACAGTCTCTCCTGCTGTTCTCTCCACAACAGTCTCTACGACTGTTCCCTCCACAACAGTCTCAACTACTGCTCCCTCCACAACAGCCTCTCCTGCTGTTCCCTCCACAACAGTCTCTACGACTGTTCCCTCCACAACAGGCTCTACTACTGTTCCCTCCACAACAGGCTCTACTACTGTTCCCTCCACAACAGTCTCTACGACTGTTCCCCCCACAACAGTCTCTATGACTGTTCCCTCCACAACAGTCTCTACTACTGATCCCTCCACAACAGTCTCTACAACTGTTCCCTCCACAACAGTCTCTACTACTGCTCCCTCCACAACAGTCTCAACTATTGCTCCCTCCACAGCAGTCTCTATGACTGCTCCCTCCACAACAGTCTCAACTATTGCTCCTTTGGCAAGAGTCTCTACTACTGTTCCCTCCACAACAGTCTTTACTACTGTTCCCTCCACAACAGTCTCTACTACTGTTCCCTCTACAACAGTCTCTAAGGCTGTTCCCTCCACAACAGTCTCTACTGCTGCTCCCTCCACAACAGTCTCAACTATTGCTCCCTCCACAACAGTCTCTATGACTGCTCCCTCCACAACAGTCTCTATTATTGCTCCTTCAGCAACAGTCTCTACTACTGTTCCCTCCACAACAGTCTCTACTACTGCTCCCTCCACAACAGTCTCAACTACTGTTCCCTCCACAACAGTCTCTACTGCTGGTTGCTCTACAACAGTCTCTCCTGCTGTTCCCTCCATAACGTCTCTACGACTGCTCCTTCCACAACAGTCTCTATGACTTCTCCCTCCACAACAGTCTCAACTACTGCTCCCTCCACAACAGTCTCTATCACTGCTCCCTCCACAACAGTCTCTACGACTGCTCCCTCCACAACAGTCTCAACTACTGCTCCTTCCATAACAGTCTCTACTGCTGGTTGCTCTACAACAGTCTCTCCTGCTGTTCCATCCAACACAGTCTATATAACCTCTCCCTCCACAACAGTCTTTATTACTGCTCCTTCCACAACAGTCTATATTATTGCTCCCTCCACAACAGTCTCTACTACTGTTCTATGAATGAATGTGAATGTTTGTCTGTTTGTGTGGTTGTAGTCTCTAACGTCTCCCACAGCAGAGTAGTTAGAGAGAGGAAGTGTGTGTCATTGCTGTAAATCTAGACAGACCAGGACTGCCCAGATGACATGACACAAGGCCTGTGTGTCTGTGCCAGTGTGCTTGTGTGTGCATGTTTGTGTGTGTGTTGGACTAAGCAGTGCAACATATCTCCTTCGCATAGAGTTGATCAGGCTGTTGATTGTGGCCTGTGGCCCACTCATCTTCAATGGCTGTGCGAAGTTGCTGGTTATTGATGGGAACTGGAACACACTGTCATACATGTCGATCGAGAGCATCCCAAACATGCTCAATGGGTGACATGTCTGGTGGGTATGCAGGCCATGGAAGAACTGGGACATTTTCAACTTCCAGGAATTGTTTAACGACATGGGGCCTTGCAATATCTTGCTGAAACATGAGGTGATGGCGGTGGATGAATGGCACGACAAGATCGCATCACGTTATCTCTGTGAGTTCAACTGCAGCCAGGTCAAGACCCTGGTGAGGACAACGAGCACGCATTTGAGCTTCCCTGAGAAATTCTTCAGTTTTGCAAACCCACAGTTTCATCAGCTGTACAGGTTGCTCGTTTGAGACGATCCCGCAGATGAAGAAGCCAGATGTGGAGGTCCTGGGCTGATGTGATTACACGTAGTCTGCGGTTGTGAGGCCAGTTGGACGTACTGACAAATTCTCTAAAACGACGCCGGAGGCAGCTTATGGTAGAGAAATTAACATTACATTCTCTGGCAACAGCTCTGTTGGACATTCCTGCAGTCGGCATGCCAATTGCACATTCCCTCAACACTTGAGACATCTGTGGCATTGTGTTGTGGTACAAAACTGCACATTTTAGAGTGGCCTTTTATTGCCCCCAGCACAAGGCGCACCTGTGTAACGATCATGCTGTTTAATCAGCTTCTTGATTTGCTACACCTGTCAGCTGGATGTATTATCTTAACGAAGGAGAAATGCTCACTAAGAGGGATGTAGACACATTTGTACACAGAATTTGAGAGAAATAAGTTGTGACCCAATTCAGCAAACTAGGCATATGTCTCAAGCCACGACTTTACAGGAGAGCCATTTGAACGTAATTTTTTTAAATCAAAATGTGTTTTTTGACAGAAATGCCCTTTCGAACATGTGAACATTCATGTGCCTTAACAACCAATGTGCACGCCATCTGTAAATACGAATACAATTGTTAAATTACAAGCCTTGTTGGTTAAGCCACAGAAAAAGCAACCTTCCCACTAGCCATGATTGGCTGAGATAATGAGTGGACTGGACATGCCTAGAGAGGTGTTTGGATTGGTCTGCCATAGAAGCTTGTCAGTCTGTGTTGGTAATCCTGTCGAAAGCTTCTTTTTTGTTATGTACTGTGTAGTGGATCTGCATAAGTGTTGCTCTCCACTTTCTGGAGGATCAAGTTTTGAAATCAGTTGAAATAGAGTTTGATAACTAAAGAGATGGAGAAAACACCTGTCTCCGGATTACATCTTCAATCTAAGGGCAACCGTGGCATGGCATTCCTGACAGGGAGACGCGTCCATCATGCATGATGATGTATACAGGTAAGATAGTCTAGCGTTAGCTAGCTACATTTTCAGATATTACAAGTTTTCTAATTTTGACAGAAAGTGGTTTTATTTCAAGCTAAAGTTTACTGTTAGCTAGCTAGCTAACGTTAGCTGGCTGGCTCCCTAGCTAACGTTGTTATTCGTTTCCCAGAGCTTTTTGCTGTTCTAGTTAGAGCCTAATGTTAGGTAGCTAACATTAAACATGGTTGGTTAGCTCCCAGCACTGTGGCATTGTTGGCACTGTTCACTGTTGTTTAACTAGCTAACGTTAGCTGGCTGGCTTGTTAGCTAATGTTACATGACGTGTGTACAACACCCGTTGAATATGGCCAGTGTCAGTAAACGTCTGCAAAAAAGCATAATGAAATTGTTGCCAGCAGAGCTGGTTAGGCTGTTTTCATGTTATCCAGAGGTAAACAAATCATTGTACAGAGCGTCAAGTGTGCGCTTCGAGAGTGAAACGAGATGGGTGGGGCTAAAGCTTAAGAGGGTGTGAACGATGCTGAATGGGTGTAGACAAAGAGCTCTTCTCTAGATAGCAAAACATTCAATGGCGATTTTCTCAAAAGTGAGTTTACAAGTTGATCAACTTTCAAAGCAGAATAACTTCCCATTGTTCCTCAAATGCAGTGTATGATATACCATTTTGTAGCTCTGAGTCTCTCCTTTTATCTCATGTAAAAAAACACAACTTCAATTTTTGCTACATAAGACCGAATCCAGGTGGTGAGTCACATTTTTGTGGAATGGAACATTTCTGGGATATTTTATTTCAGCTCATGAAACATGGGACGAACACTTTACATTTTGCGTTTACTGTATATATTTTTGTTCAGTATACATGTTTAATGTGTAACTAAATCTCCATTACTAAAGCTATTTCTTCCCTTGTTATTGTCTCCCTCTCCACCTCCCCCCTTCCCCTCTTTCTAATAAAAACTAAACACACAGGAAGAGAATGACCAGGGGAAATGGAACAATTGATCACAAGCGGCTCGTAGACATCTCAAATGTTCTCCTGGCAGCCATTAATATAGAATCATTATTGTAGAAGATGAGCGGAACAGACTGGCCCAGCATGGCAGATGGAAAGCCTCACGTCTAGGATTCCATTTATCAAAGGCTGGAGCAGGAATCATTCTATTAGATCTGGGAGAGGAGGGAGGACATCTCTATCCGGCCACAACAGGAAGGCCTGACAATACACACACACAAAAACATGCATACACGCAGACCCCTGAGACCTGAAGTAGTCACTGATGGTCTGAAAGGTCATTAATAAAGAGAGAAGATCCGGGATCACTAATTAATCTTGTTCAGAGAGAGAGAACGAGAACAAGAGAGAGAGAGAGAGAGAGAGAGAGAGAGAGAGAGAACAAGAGAGCGAGAGGTGGTCATTTATCAAGTTGTCGGTGCACGGTTCAGGTCCAGTATGAACACACAGAAACACTCAAGGGGAGTGGTCAAGTGATTACAGTCACAATGGGTGTGCTAGAGGGGAGTGGTCCAGTGATTACAGTCACAATGGGTTGGCTAGAGGGGAGTGGTTCAGTGATTACAGTCACAATGGTTTGGCTAGTGTGGAAACACATGGCAGTGAAACCCCTGAACGATTTAACACATGAACACACAGAGTTCCCCTGACCACCACAGACTAGGCTGAGATACCATAGGATCTTACACTGGGGAGAAAAATACTAGACCAACAAATTAGTGAGTAGTGTGAGTAACGTCCATGCTACCAAGGGCTTGACATGCAAACACAATTCATGAAACCATTACTGTATTGGGTTGGTCGAGAGGAGAGAGAGCTCACTAGGTTCAGATCTGATGATGTGTGTGGATTATAGATGAGGTATTTAAATAATATCAGTAAACATGAAAGGGGTGTACAGGATCTGAGTCCGGAGCTGAAGAGACACAGTCACCTTTCTGAGGTCAACTAAAACAGAATACACACACAGTACAACAACTCGCACTCTCTCTCTGTCTCGCACTCTCTCTCTGTCTCGCACTCTCTCTCTGTCTCACACTCTCTCTCTGTCTCGCACTCCCTCTCTCTCTGTCTCGCACTCCCTCTCTCTCTGTCTCGCACTCTCTCTCTCTCTGTCTCGCACTCTCTCTCTCTCTGTCTCGCACTCTCTCTCTCTCTGTCTCGCACTCTCTCTCTCTCTGTCTCGCACTCTCTCTCTCTCTGTCTCGCACTCTCTCTCTGTCTCGCACTCTCTCTCTGTCTCGCACTCTCTCTCTGTCTCTCACTCTCTCTCTCACTCTCTCTCTGTCTCGCACTCTCTCTCTGTCTCGCACTCTCTCTCTGTCTCGCACTCTGTCTCTGTCTCGCACTCTGTCTCTGTCTCGCACTCTCTCTCTGTCTCGCACTCTCTCTCTGTCTCGCACTCTCTCTCTGTCTCGCACTCTCTCTCTGTGTCACACTCTCTCTCTGTGTCACACTCTCTCTCTGTGTCACACTCTCTCTCTGTCTCACACTGTTCCTGATAGAGAATAGTACTGAGAGAGAGAGAGAGCAGAAGTTATAGAAATAGAGGGAATAGAGTGTGATGTTTACCGTGATCTGTGATCTTGCAGGAGACCAGGTAGAGTTCTTTGAGATTCATCCCCTCCTTAGCGATGATCTCTACATACCTGGGAGGAAGAGACGGAGAAAAGGGGGATGAGAGGAGAGGTCTAGATCACCTAACGATTTAAAAACTTACAGGGTTTGGCTCTATGCTTATTACTTCTACGCCGACCGATACACACACGGTGGGCAGTATTCCCCACTTTAGGTTAAACATGACAGCTCCAGGCTCATATCCGTTCACATGTATTCACTGTGTTGCTTCTCCTAACACTTACACTGATCAACAATGAACCACTTTCTGCTCTCGTTTAAAAAATATATATATATTTCACCTTTATTTAACCAGGTAGGACAGTTGAGAACAAGTTCTCATTTACAACTGCGACCTGGCCAGGATTAAGCAAAGCAGTGTGACATGAACACAGAGTTACACATGGGATACATGGATAAATAAACATAGTCAATAACACAATAGAAAAATCTGTATACAGTGTGTGCAAATGAAGTAAGGAGGTAAGGCAATAAATAGGCCATAGTGGCGAAGTAATTACAATTTAGCATTTAACACTGGAGTGATAGACGTGCAGATGAGGATGTGCAAGCAGAAATACTGGTGTGCAAAAGAGCAAAAAAAACAAATATGGGATGTGGTAGGTAGTTGGTTGGTTGGATGGGCTATTTACAGATGGGCTGTGTTGTAGATTTCTATTGAATGCCATTACAGTATCCATTGACTTAGGACTCAAATTGCACTTCCTATGGCTTCCGCTGGATGTCAACAGTCTTTAGAAACTGTTTCAGGCTTGTATTCTGAAAAATTAGAGAGTAAGTCCACTCTGAATGAGTGGACCCTAGAGTGTCCCAGAGATTTTTCATGCGCATGACCGAGAGTGCGCCTTTCTTGTTTACCTTTTATATTGACAACGTTATTGTCCGGTTGAAATATTATTGATTATTTAGGCTAAAAACAACCTGAGGATTGATTATAAACATCGTTTGACATGTTTCAACGAACTTTACGGATACAATTTGGATTTTTCGTCTGCCTGTTGTGACTGCGTTTGAGCCTGTAGATTACTGAACAAAACGCGCAAACATTAACTTCTTGCTATTTCAGCCAATGTGTCAGATTTCAAAAAGGCTTTACGGCGAAAGCAAACCATGCGATTATCTGAGGACAGTGCCCCGCATACAAATGCATGACAAATCATTTTCAACCAGGCAGTTGCGACACGAAAGTCTGAAATAGCAATATAATAAATGCCTTACCTTTGAAGATCTTCTTCTGTTGGCACTCCAAAAGGTCCCATTTACATTACAAATGGTCCTTTTGTTCGATAAAGTTCTTCTTTATATCCCCAAAAACTCAGTTTAGCTGACACGCTTCAGTCAATAATCCACCGGTTTCCCTCCATCAAAATGCATACAAAATGAATCCCAAACGTTACTAATAAACTTATCCAAACAAGTCAAACAACGTTTATAATCAAACCTTAGGTACCCTAATACGCAAATAAACAATGAAATTTAAGACGGCGAATCGTTATTGTCTTTACCAGAGATCAACAAAAAGAACATGCTCTCTCGTCCATTCGCATGGAAACACTACAGCCAAAATTGGAGCAACTTAGAAAAACTACAACTTCTCCTTCATTTAAAAAAACCCCAGCCTGAAACTCTTTCTAAAGGCTGTTGACATCAAATGGAAGCCCTAGGAACTGCAGTTTG
The DNA here is from genome assembly GCF_029448725.1 of Salvelinus fontinalis. NCBI lineage: Eukaryota > Metazoa > Chordata > Actinopteri > Salmoniformes > Salmonidae > Salvelinus > Salvelinus fontinalis. The sequence continues at coordinate 40,674,660 of NC_074692.1, forward strand.
GGAGGATTTTGCCTTATAATAAAAGTGCCAGCCATTGAAATCAGTGGTAGGCCGAATTTTTTTGGGGGGGAGGGTTGGTTTGTCCTCAGGATTTCACCTGCCATTTCAGTTCTGTTATACTCACAGACATTATTATGCATATCCTAGCTTCTGGGCCTGAGTAACAGGCAGTTTAATTTGGGCACGCTTTTCATCCGGACGTCAAAATACTGCCCCCTAGCCCAAAGGGGTTTTAAAGTTATTGAGGGTGTAACATGGACCAAAGTGCAGCGTGGTAAGTGTGATATTTGATGATATTTTATTTCTCAAAAAACACTCGAACAAAACGACAAAGTGAAAAAACGGAACAGTTCTGTCAGGTGCAGACACTAAACAGAAACTAACTACCCACAAAACCCAACGGAAAAGGACAACTTATATATGATCCCCAATCAGAGACAACGATAGACAGCTGCCTCTGATTGAGAACCACACAAACATAGAAATAAAGAAACTAGAATGCCCACCCTAGTCACACTCAGTGATCCTCTCAGGGACAGAGGGAGATATAAGTCTCCAACTTCGTTCCAGTCATTGGCAGCATGGAAGGCGGCCAAAGGAGGTGTTGGTTTGAGAATGACCAAAGCCAACAGAAAATGATGCCGGAAGAAATGACAGCAGTTTTAGGGGCGCCCAACCAATTGTGCTATTATGTGTTTTTTTTCACGTTATTTGTAACTTATTTTGTACATAATGTTTCTGCAGCTGTGGATATCAAGAGCTTCTGGATATCAGGACAGCGATCACTCACCTCGGATTTGACATTGATTTTTTTTCAACAAGCAGGATGCACAGGACATTCTCCGAACAACCGACAAGGCCAACATTCCAGTCATTTGCAAGAGGAAGAGACGCAGGAACAAAGGACACAGAGCGAGATGCCTCATGAGGCTCCGCAAAAGGCGAGTGGGAAAGCTGCCATTACCGTCAATATTACACGCCAACGTGCAAACATTGGACAGTAAATTAGACGAGGTTCGATCACGAATATCCAACCAACGGGACATCAAAAACTGTAATATCCTATGTTTCACGGAATCGTGGCTGAATGATGATATGGATATTCAGCTAGCGGGATATACGCTGCACCGGCAAGATAGAACAGCACACTCCGGTAAGACGAGGGAGGGAGGTCTGTGCATATTTGTAAACAACAGCTGGTGCACGAAATCTAAGGAAGTCTAAGATTTACCTCATCTGAAGTAGAGTATATTGTGATAAATTGCAGGCCACACTACCTGCCTAGAGAGTTTTCAGCTATACTTTTCGTGACTGTTTACCAGTGACTCGGTCTATAAAAAAGTGGTGAGATGAAGCAGATGCTAAACTACAGCACTGTTTTGCTATCACAGACTGGAATATGTTCCGGGATTCTTCTGATGGCATTGAGGAGAACACCACATCAGTCACTGGATTTATCAATAAGTGCATAGAGGACGTCGTCCCCACAGTGACTGTACGTACAAACCCCAACCAGAAGCCGTGGATTACAGGCAACAATCGCACTCAGCTAAAGAGCTGCCACTTTCAAGGTGTGGGACTCTAACCCGGAAGCTTACAAGAAATCCTGCTTTGCCCTGCGACGAACCATCAAACAGACAAAGTGTCAATACAGGGCTAAGATTGAATCATACTACACCTGCTCCGAAGCTTGTCTTATGTGGCAGGGCTTGCAAACTATCACAGACTACAAAAGGAAGCAAAGCCGCGAGCTGCCCAGTGACACAAGCCTACCAGACGAGCTAAATCACTTCTATGCTCGCTTCGAGGCAAGCAACACTGAGGCATGCATGAGAGTATCAGCTGTTCCGGACGACTGTGTGATCACGCTCTCCGTAGCCGACGTGAGTAAGACCTTTAAACAGGTCAACATTCACAAGGCTGCAGGGCCAGACGGATTACCAGGACGTGTACTCAGGGCATGTGCTGACCAACTGGCAGGTGTCTTCACTGACATTTTCAACATGTCCCTGATTGAGTCTGTAATACCAACATGTTTCAAGCAGACCACCATAGTCCCTGTACACAAGAACACAAAGGCAACCTGCCTAAATGACTACAGACCCTTAGCACTCACATCCGTAGCCATGAAGTGCATTAAAAGGCTGGTAATGGCTCACATCAACACCATTATCCCAAAAACCTTAGACCTACTAATTTGCATACCGCCCAAACAGATCCACAGATGATGTAATCTCTATTGCACTCCACACTGCCCTTTCCCACCTCGACAAAAGGAACACCTATGTGAGAATGCTATTCATTGACTACAGCTCAGAGTACCCTCAAAGCTCATGACTAAGCTAAGGATCCTTGGACTAAACACCTCCCTCTGCAACTGGATCCTGGACTTCCTGACGGGCCGCCCCCAGGTGGTGAGGGTAGGTAGCAACACATCTGCCATGCTGATCCTCAATACTGGAGCCCCCCTAGGGGTACTCCTGTACTCCTTGTTCACCCACGACTGCATAGCCAGGCATGACTCCAACACCACCATTAAGTTTGCAGACGACACAACAGTGGTAGGCCTGATCACCAACAACAACGAGACATCCCATAGTGAGTTCAGAGACCTGGCTGGGTGGTGCAAGAATAACAACCTATCCCTCAACGTAACCAAGACTAAGGAAATTATTGTGGATTACAGGAAAAGGAGGACCGAACATGCCCCCATTCTCATCGACGGGGCTGTAGTGGACCAGGTTGAGAGCTTCAAGTACCTTGGTGTTCACATCACCAACAAACTAGAATGGTCCAAACACACCAAGACAGTCGTGAAGTGGGCACGACAAAGCCTATTCCCCCTCAGGAAACTAAAAAGATTTGGCATGGGTCCTCAGATCCACAAAAGGTTCTACAGCTGCAACATCGAGAGCATCCTGACTGGTTGCATCACTGCCTGGTACACCAATTGTTCGGCCTCCAACCGCAAGGCACTACAGGGGTTAGTACGTACGGCCCAGTACATCACTGGGGCTAAGCTGCCTGCCATCCAGGACATCTACACCAGGCGGTGTCAGAGGAAGGTCCTAAAAATTGTCAAAGACCCCAGCCACCCCAGTCATAAACTGTTATCTCTACTACCGCATGGCAAGCGGTACCAGAGTACCAAGTCTTGCACAAAAAGGCTTCTCAACAGTTTTTACCCCCAAGCCATAAGACTCCTGAACAGCTAATCAAATGGCTACCCGGACAGCATTGTGTGCCCCCCCCCACCCCTCATTTATGCTGCTGCTACTCTCTTTTTTATCATATATGCATAGTTACTAACAATACATTAATGTACACACTACCTCAATTGGCCCGGCCAACCCTTGCCCCAGCACATTGGCTATCTGCATTGTGTCGCACCACCCACCACCCGCCAACCCCTCGTTTACGCTACCGCTACTCTCTGTTCATCATATATGCATAGTCACTTCAACCATATGTACATACTACCTCAATCAGCCTGACTAACCGGTGCCTGTATGTAGCCTCGCTACAGTTATAGCCTCGCTACTGTTATTTTTCACAGCCTTTTTAGTGTTGTTTTTAATTCTTTACTTACCTATTGTTCACCTAATACCTTTTTTGCACTGTTGGTTAAATCCTGTAAGTAAGCATTTCACTGTAAGGTTGTATTCGGCGCATGTGACAAATACACTTTGATTTGATTTGACCAGTGAAATATACCTGCTGGAGCGCGTGCTATGGGTGGGTGTTGCTATTATGACCAGTGAGCTGAGATAAGGCAGAGCTTTACCTCGCAAAGACTTATAGATGACATGGAGCCAGTGGGCCTGGCGATGAATATGTAGCGAGGACCAGCCAACAAGAGCATACATGTCGCAGTGGCGTGTAGAATATGGGGCTTTGGTGACAAATCAGATGGCACTGTGATAGACTGCATCCAATTTGCTTAGTAGAGTGTTGGAGGCTATTTTGTAAATGACATCGCCAAAGTAAAGGATCGGTGGTATAGTCAGTTTTACAAGGGTATGTTTGGCAGCATGAGTGAAGGAGGCTTTGTTGCGAAATAGGAAGCCAATTTTGGCAATTTTGGCTTTTAATTTTGGATTGAAGATGCTTAATATGAGTCTGGAAGGAGAGTTTACAGTCTAGCCAGACGCCTCGGTATCTATAGTTGTCCACACAAGTCAAAACCGTCCAGAGTAGTGATGCTAGTCGGGCGGGTGGGTGCGGGCAGTGATCGGTTGATTCATTAAAGTGTGTGTGTGTGTGTGTGTGTGTGTGTGTGTGTGTGTGTGTGTGTGTGTGTATGTGTGTGTGTGTGTGTTTATGTGTGTGTGCACGTGTGTATGCATGCTTGCGTGCGTAGGCACTCCACAGGAGGCTGGAGGAAGATCAGAGAAGCTCTTTCAGATGATTCCCTGTAAATGGTCCTAATGAGGCGAGGGTTAGCAACAACACTGTTCCCTTCAATATGTTTGACCCATTAACCTTCAGCAAAACCCTTTGATCTTTTTGTCAGGATGATGCTGCATATTTAATATAATCAAATACACTCAGGGGATTTCTCATGAGTTTAGAGTGAAACAGTATGACGCTCCACTGTCTTCTATTTTGCCCTACAAAGGCAAAACGCAGTTACTACAAATTTGGTAAAAAATGTTTTGATCTGTTGTAATGACCAGGTATATTATCTGATTAATGTGGTATTTAGTTTCCTGACACAAGAACAAGGCAGTTGGTCAGAATACATTATGGAGTATCAGAAATTGCTGTCTGTCTAGACCAAAACATACTTTGAAGTCAGATTTTGCAGTAAAAGAAATGACGTTGTTGCTGCATTTTGAAGGGCAGGATTTCTGAAGGATGGGCCTTTCAGGTTCTGGGCCCGTATTCATAAAGCATCTCAGAGTAGAGTCTTAGAGAACTGAGCTAGGATCAGGTCCCTACTGTCCATGTCATCTTATTCATTATGATCTAAAACACAAAACTGATCCTACATCCACACAAACTGCCTCATGTCACCCATTCTCTCTGGAGAATTAGGATCACGAGCAGAAAACTATTCCATTGTCCACATTGGTTACGTCTCAAATTACCAGGGCAAATGTAGTACACAAGGGGAACTCAAATACTGTTTGAGAAGGTCCGGTCACACAAATGTCCTAGGTAGCAAAGGTCCAGATATTGTCATTTATCGGAGTAGTAGCAAACTCCCACCTCGCAACCCATGCGACCACAAACTGTTCAAACTCTTCACGCTCATCTTCTTGGCCGAGGCAAAAATTATCCGTTTTATAGCTAATTTCCTGCAATTATACACATAAGGCCAAGGTTGGGCAATAATTTTGTCTTGAATTTTCATGGTTGTTGTAAGAACGGGACCAAGGCGCAGCGGATGTTGAGTTCCGCATATTTATTTCAAAAGTGAAACTTAAAGCAAAACCAATAAATCAATAAACGAACAACGAAACGTTACTACGTGGTGCACAAACACAAAACAATATCCCACAAACACAGGTGGGAAAAATAGCTACTTAAATATGATCCCCAATTAGAGACAACAATTACCAGCTGCCTCTAATTGGGAATCATACAAAACACCAACATAGAAAAATTAAGCTAGAACACCCCCTAGTCACGCCCTGACCTACTACACCATAGAGAAACAAGGGCTCTCTATGGTCAGGGCGTGACATGAATGCCACATCGGGATAAAAACATTTAGCCATTTAAAGCTAATTTCTTGAAATTCTAAAATAATTCCATGTCTTTTGTTCATATGATACCAGGAGTTGAATCCCAAGCGAATCCCCTTCCCAAAATGTTTTATAGTAATTGTTTATTTTATTTGTCAGCAACCGCGGACCGTAATGACCCCGTTCTGGTTCCGGATCCGGCCTGTGTTCTGCCTATTGAGTAGGGCTGTAGTACACTATACAAAGATTAGGGTGCCATTTTGGATGCAGTCGTTGTCTTCTGCTCCACACAGCGTAGTGAAAACATGAGCGCTTCACTACACCACTACACTGCGAGATAGTTCAGATGGAAATGTGTTGTATTGAGACAAATCCCATCCTTTTCGTCTCCATGTGAGATTCTCCACTTTTCATTTGATACAATACACTTGCGCTCACATATAAAAGACCGCATGGATAAGTATTCTCATATGCTACACCTAGTATTGTGACACATTGCAATGAAACACTCAGAGGTAAAAGAAAACATGAAAGTCTGTGACAGCATCATCAAGAATGGGTACAGGGTATATTCTCATATTCCGGTATTGATTGAGTTTGACCCCCAACATGTGTTGGCCCCATTAGCTTTAGTTCACTGGTCTGAATCCAAATAGATAACATTATATATTATATATTACATTGTGCCTCCCCCCTTATCGCTGTCTTTCCATTTCCACTGCAAACGATCTTCCAAATGGAGGGAAAACTTTACTTGAAATTGACTGCCGTTTAATGTGTCTCAGTGGTGCCCATGAAAAGGCTATTGAGGACCATTGCTAGACCATCAGATAACAATACCCTGCTCTCCACACAACTAATGCTGTTTCCATCTCTTTCCAAACCCCTCTCCCCCACAGGACCTGATACGCAGTCCTGTGGGGGAGATAGGCCGTTGTAAATAGGCCGTTACAGGTTCATTCTAAACTGTAAATGTTTGTGTCTCTATGAGTTGAACTGCACGCAAGCTCCACTAATTCGGTTTGTCTGCGAAAAGTGGCGCCGTTCTGGTCAAAATGGTGAAGTTGAGACACAACACTCTAGCTGTGGTAGTCATAGTAGAGAAAAAGACAAATACCTACTCAGATCTCATCAAACATGAGTAGTAGAACCTGAGACACCAGTCCAATGGGTCAAACTGGGCAGCTGAGGCAGAACCATTAAGTCCCATGGACCATGATTCTCCCTGGAGCATCTTAGTGCTGCAGCATTAGGGACCATACAGGGTGACAAATGAGCACATGGAGCAGAGGTAGAGGGGTAACGGATGTAGGGAGGAGTGTGATGGTTCCTTTGAGAGCTTGTTACTGTGTGCCCAAGTGTCTGGGGTATGGGTAGAGGTAGAGAGGTAGAGAGTGAGAGAGATTTTTCATGAAAGTCAATGAACTAGGTAGACCAGACCCAGGTGCTATTGTATTGGTGTCTATGGGAGAGCCTGAGCGAACTATCTACATTAATCCACCATCTATAAAGGGCATCATGGTAAGTGTCACATTAAAGAATTCCCCCTGATTGAGAGGCAACGATGCACACTGCCTCCCCTTGGTTCCCACATGCCCACACCCCACTGACATTAATTAGTGATCCACTCTCATTCAATCATGTAGAGAAGCCATGATAAAAGGCCCTGGCGAAGGGATACATGGAGCAGGGGCTTAGTGTGCACAACACCTCTGTTATATGAATGCTATTAATGCTAGTAGTCCTGGTGCTATGAGTAGAGCCCTGTGTTTGGCACAAACATGTCACATGACCGCGATTTTAACCTTTATTTCAAGCTTTTTCAAAAAACTGTCCCCTTTTATTTTTACATCAGATGGTCCAGCACCATTCTCAGACAATTGGCTACATTTTTTTTTTTCATTCTCATTTCTGAAAAAGGCTTAAAATAAAGGTTCAAATCTAGGTCATGTGAAATGATAACCCAAAACATAAGTCCCTCGCTAAAAGCAATGCAGCTGGTGGGGTAAGGTCAATGTAGGCATTACTATGGTTTCACTTAGAACTTGACTTAGACGTTCAACGTTAGTGTGTAGGAATACGTTTCTGAACTGTTATGAGTAGTTGAGTCTTGTATGCATGTTTCTGCTGTACTGTTGTTCTTGCATCCTGTTTGAGCAGTGATATTTTATTTCCAGTAAGATCATAGGTGTTACTATATCAGGGAATATAGCATGGCTTTGAATGCTTTCTGCCAATTATTGTCCAGAACCCTGTGTTCGACTGCCTGTTAGAACGCTACCCAATACTGCCTCAACCCCCAATAGCCAACAAGGGGACATCAAATGAGTTACCATGACAACAAAAATACTCCACAGTTGAGTGATTTGTGTGAGTGGCATCGAAAAAAGAGGAGAAAGAGAGAAAAAAAGGAAAGAGGGAGACCGAGATACAGAGAAAAGGAAAAGGAAAGAGAGAGATATCTACACTGCAAAGTACATCAACTAAGTAGTGGAAACAACATAATACACACTTTGAACCAAAAATAAAACAGAGAGGAATGTCGCTCTGTGTGTAAGAGAGAGAATGAGAGAGAGAAGTAAAGAGAGAAGTAGAGGGAGAAGGAGAGCGGGAAGGAGAGAGAGAAGGAGAGCGAGAAGGAGAGCAAGAAGGAGAGAGAGAATGAGAGAGAGAATGAAAGAGAGAAGGAGAGAGAGAATGAGAGAGAGAATGGGGAGAGAAGGAGAGAGAGAAGGAGAGCGGGAAGGAGAGAGAGAGAAGGAGAGAGAGAGAATGAGAGAGAGAATGAGAGAGAAAAGGAGAGAGAGAAGGAGAGAGAGAAGTAGAGAGAGAATGAGAGAGAGAATGAGAGAGAAAAGGAGAGAGAAAAGGAGAGAGAGAAGGAGAGAGAGAAGGAGAGCGGGAAGGAGAGAGAAGGAGAGAGAATGAGAGAGAAAAGGAGAGAGAAAAGGAGAGAGAGAAGTAGAGAGAGAATGAGAGAGAGAATGAGAGAGAGAATGAGAGAGAAAAGGAGAGAGAAAAGGAGAGAGAGAAGGAGAGCGGGAAGGAGAGAGAGAAGGAGCGAGAGAAGGAGCGAGAGAATGAGAGCGAGAAGGAGAGCGAGAAGGAGAGAGAGAAGGAGAGAAGGAGAGCGAGAAGGAGAGAGAGAAGGAGAGAGAGAAGGAGAGAGGGAAGGAGAGCGGGAAGGGGAGCGGGAAGGGGAGAGAGAATGAGAGAGAGAAGTAGAGCGAGAAGGAGAGCGAGAAGGAGAGCGGCAAGGAGAGAGAGAAGGGGAGAGAGAAGGAGAGCGGGAAGGAGAGCAGGAAGGAGAGAGAGGAGAGAGAGAAGGAGAGAGAGAAGGAGAGAGAGAAGGAGAGCGGGAAGGAGAGAGAGAAGGAGAGAGAGAATGAGAGAGAGAAGGAGAGAGAGAAGGAGAGCGGGAAGGAGAGCGGGAAGGAGAGCGGGAAGGAGAGCGGGAAGGAGAGAGGGAAGGAGACAGAGAGAGAGAGAGGGAGAGAGAGAATGAGAGAGAGAGAGAGGGAGAGAGAGAATGAGAGAGAGAATGAGAGAGAGAAGGAGAGAGAGAAGGAGAGAGAGAAGGAGAGCGGGAAGGAGAGAGAGAAGTAGAGAGAGAATGAGACAGAGAATGAGAGAGAAAAGGAGAGAGAAAAGGAGAGAGAGAATGAGAGAGAGAATGAGAGAGAGAATGAGAGAGAAAAGGAGAGAGAGAAGGAGAGCGGGAAGGAGAGAGAGAAGGAGCGAGAGAATGAGAGAGAGAGAATGAGAGAGAGGAGAGAGAGAAGGAGAGCGAGAAGGAGAGCGGGAAGGAGAGAGAGAAGGAGCGCGGGAAGGAGAGAGAGAAGGAGAAAGAGAGAGAAGGAGGAGAGAGAGAAGGAGAGAGAGAAGGAGAGAGAGAAGGAGAGCGAGAAGGAGAGCGGGAAGGAGAGCGAGAAGGAGAAAGAGAGAGAAGGAGAGAGAGAAGGAGAGCGGGAAGGAGAGAGAGAAGGAGAGAGAGAAGGAGAGAGAGAATGAGAGAGAGAATGAGAGAGAGAATGAGAGAAAAAAGGGAAGAGAGAAGGAGAGAGGGAAGGAGCGAGAGAAGGAGCGAGAGAATGAGAGAGAGAAGGAGAGAGGGAAGGAGAGAGAGAAGGAGAGAGAGAAGTAGAGAGAGAAGGAGAGAGAAGGAGAGAGAGAAGGAGAGCGAGAAGGAGAGAGAGAAGGAGAGCGGGAAGGAGAGAGAAGGAGAGCGGGAAGGAGAGAGAGAATGAGAGAGAGAAGGAGAGAGAGAAGGAGAGAGAGAATGAGAGAGAGAAGTAGAGCGAGAAGGAGAGCGAGAAGGAGAGCGGAAGGAGAGAGAGAAGGGGAGAGAGAAGGAGAGAGAGAAGGAGAGAAAAAAGGGGAGAGAGAAGGAGAGAGAGAATGAGAGAGAGAATGGGAGGGAGAAGGAGAGAGAGAAGGAGAGCGGGAAGGAGAGAGAGAGAAGGAGAGAGAGAGAATGAGAGAGAGAATGAGAGAGAAAAGGAGAGAGAAAAGGAGAGAGATAAGTAGAGAGAGAATGAGAGAGAGAATGAGAGAGAAAAGGAGAGAGAGAAGGAGAGAGAGAAGGAGAGCGGAAAGGAGAGAGAGAAGGAGCGAGAGAATGAGAGAGAGAATGAGAGAGAGAAGGAGAGAGAGAAGGAGAGAGAGAATGAGAGAGAGAAGGAGAGAGAGAAGGAGAGAGAGAAGGAGAGAGAGAAGGAGAGCGGGAAGGAGAGCGAAGGAGAGAGAATGAGAGAGAAAAGGAGAGAGAAAAGGAGAGAGAGAAGTAGAGAGAGAATGAGAGAGAGAATGAGAGAGAGAATGAGAGAGAAAAGGAGAGAGAGAAGGAGAGCGGGAAGGAGAGAGAGAAGGAGCGAGAGAAGGAGCGAGAGAATGAGAGAGAGAAGGAGAGCGAGAAGGAGAGAGAGAAGGAGAGCGAGAAGGAGAGAGAGAAGGAGAGAGAGAAGGAGAGAGAGAAGGAGAGAGAGAAGGAGAGCGGGAAGGGGAGAGAGAATGAGAGAGAGAAGTAGAGCGAGAAGGAGAGCGGCAAGGAGAGAGAGAAGGGGAGAGAGAAGGAGAGCGGGAAGGAGAGCAGGAAGGAGAGAGAAGGAGAGAGAGAAGGAGAGAGAGAAGGAGAGAGAGAAGGAGAGAGAGAAGGAGAGCGGGAAGGAGAGAGAGAAGGAGAGAGAGAAGGAGAGAGAGAAGGAGAGAGAGAAGGAGAGCGGGAAGGAGAGCGGGAAGGAGAGCTGGAAGGAGAGCGGGAAGGAGAGCGGGAAGGAGAGAGAGAGAGAGGGAGAGAGAGAATGAGAGAGAGAGAGAGGGAGAGAGAGAATGAGAGAGAGAATGAGAGAGAGAAGGAGAGAGAGAAGGAGAGAGAGAAGGAGAGAGAGAAGGAGAGCGGGAAGGAGAGAGAGAAGGAGAGAGAGAAGTAGAGAGAGAATGAGACAGAGAATGAGAGAGAAAAGGAGAGAGAAAAGGAGAGAGAGAATGAGAGAGAGAATGAGAGAGAGAATGAGAGAGAGAATGGGAGAGAGAAGGAGAGAGAGAAGGAGAGCGGGAAGGAGAGAGAGAGAAGGAGAGAGAGAGAATGAGAGAGAGAATGAGAGAGAAAAGGAGAGAGAGAAGGAGAGAGAGAAGTAGAGAGAGAAGGAGAGCGGGAAGGAGAGAGAAGGAGAGAGAATGAGAGAGAAAAGGAGAGAGAAAAGGAGAGAGAGAAGTAGAGAGAGAATGAGAGAGAGAATGAGAGAGAGAATGAGAGAGAAAAGGAGAGAGAAAAGGAGAGAGAGAAGGAGAGCGGGAAGGAGAGAGAGAAGGAGCGAGAGAAGGAGCGAGAGAATGAGAGCGAGAAGGAGAGCGAGAAGGAGAGAGAGAAGGAGAGAAGGAGAGCGAGAAGGAGAGAGAGAAGGAGAGAGAGAAGGAGAGAGGGAAGGAGAGCGGGAAGGGGAGCGGGAAGGGGAGAGAGAATGAGAGAGAGAAGTAGAGCGAGAAGGAGAGCGAGAAGGAGAGCGGCAAGGAGAGAGAGAAGGGGAGAGAGAAGGAGAGCGGGAAGGAGAGCAGGAAGGAGAGAGAGGAGAGAGAGAAGGAGAGAGAGAAGGAGAGAGAGAAGGAGAGCGGGAAGGAGAGAGAGAAGGAGAGAGAGAATGAGAGAGAGAAGGAGAGAGAGAAGGAGAGCGGGAAGGAGAGCGGGAAGGAGAGCGGGAAGGAGAGCGGGAAGGAGAGCGGGAAGGAGAGAGAGAGAGAGAGAGGGAGAGAGAGAATGAGAGAGAGAATGAGAGGGAGAGAGAGAATGAGAGAGAGAATGAGAGAGAGAAGGAGAGAGAGAAGGAGAGAGAGAAGGAGAGCGGGAAGGAGAGAGAGAAGGAGAGAGAGAAGTAGAGAGAGAATGAGACAGAGAATGAGAGAGAAAAGGAGAGAGAAAAGGAGAGAGAGAATGAGAGAGAGAATGAGAGAGAGAATGAGAGAGAGAATGAGAGAGAAAAGGAGAGAGAGAAGGAGAGCGGGAAGGAGAGAGAGAAGGAGCGAGAGAATGAGAGAGAGAGAATGAGAGAGAGAAGGAGAGAGAGAAGGAGAGCGAGAAGGAGAGCGGGAAGGAGAGAGAGAAGGAGCGCGGGAAGGAGAGAGAGAAGGAGAAAGAGAGAGAAGGAGGAGAGAGAGAAGGAGAGAGAGAAGGAGAGAGAGAAGGAGAGCGAGAAGGAGAGCGAGAAGGAGAGCGGGAAGGAGAGCGAGAAGGAGAAAGAGAGAGAAGGAGAGAGAGAAGGAGAGCGGGAAGGAGAGAGAGAAGGAGAGAGAGAAGGAGAGAGAGAATGAGAGAGAGAATGAGAGAGAGAATGAGAGAAAAAAGGGAAGAGAGAAGGAGAGAGGGAAGGAGCGAGAGAAGGAGCGAGAGAATGAGAGAGAGAAGGAGAGAGGGAAGGAGAGAGAGAAGGAGAGAGAGAAGTAGAGAGAGAAGGAGAGAGAAGGAGAGAGAGAAGGAGAGCGAGAAGGAGAGAGAGAAGGAGAGCGGGAAGGAGAGAGAAGGAGAGCGGGAAGGAGAGAGAGAATGAGAGAGAGAAGGAGAGAGAGAAGGAGAGAGAGAATGAGAGAGAGAAGTAGAGCGAGAAGGAGAGCGAGAAGGAGAGCGGGAAGGAGAGAGAGAAGGGGAGAGAGAAGGAGAGAGAGAAGGAGAGAAAAAAGGGGAGAGAGAAGGAGAGAGAGAATGAGAGAGAGAATGGGAGGGAGAAGGAGAGAGAGAAGGAGAGCGGGAAGGAGAGAGAGAGAAGGAGAGAGAGAGAATGAGAGAGAGAATGAGAGAGAAAAGGAGAGAGAAAAGGAGAGAGAGAAGTAGAGAGAGAATGAGAGAGAGAATGAGAGAGAAAAGGAGAGAGAGAAGGAGAGAGAGAAGGAGAGCGGAAAGGAGAGAGAGAAGGAGCGAGAGAATGAGAGAGAGAATGAGAGAGAGAAGGAGAGAGAGAAGGAGAGAGAGAATGAGAGAGAGAAGGAGAGAGAGAAGGAGAGAGAGAAGGAGAGAGAGAAGGAGAGCGGGAAGGAGAGCGAAGGAGAGAGAATGAGAGAGAAAAGGAGAGAGAAAAGGAGAGAGAGAAGTAGAGAGAGAATGAGAGAGAGAATGAGAGAGAGAATGAGAGAGAAAAGGAGAGAGAGAAGGAGAGCGGGAAGGAGAGAGAGAAGGAGCGAGAGAAGGAGCGAGAGAATGAGAGAGAGAAGGAGAGCGAGAAGGAGAGAGAGAAGGAGAGCGAGAAGGAGAGAGAGAAGGAGAGAGAGAAGGAGAGAGAGAAGGAGAGAGAGAAGGAGAGCGGGAAGGGGAGAGAGAATGAGAGAGAGAAGTAGAGCGAGAAGGAGAGCGGCAAGGAGAGAGAGAAGGGGAGAGAGAAGGAGAGCGGGAAGGAGAGAGAGAAGGAGAGAGAGAATGAGAGAGAGAAGGAGAGAGAGAAGGAGAGCGGGAAGGAGAGCGGGAAGGAGAGCTGGAAGGAGAGCGGGAAGGAGAGCGGGAAGGAGAGAGAGAGAGAGGGAGAGAGAGAAGTAGAGAGAGAATGAGACAGAGAATGAGAGAGAAAAGGAGAGAGAAAAGGAGAGAGAGAATGAGAGAGAGAATGAGAGAGAGAATGAGAGAGAGAATGAGAGAGAAAAGGAGAGAGAGAAGGAGAGCGGGAAGGAGAGAGAGAAGGAGCGAGAGAATGAGAGAGAGAGAATGAGAGAGAGAAGGAGAGAGAGAAGGAGAGCGAGAAGGAGAGCGGGAAGGAGAGAGAGAAGGAGCGCGGGAAGGAGAGAGAGAAGGAGAAAGAGAGAGAAGGAGAAGGAGAGAGAGAAGGAGAGAGAGAAGGAGAGAGAGAAGGAGAGAGAGAAGGAGAGAGAGAAGGAGAGCGAGAAGGAGAGCGAGAAGGAGAGCGGGAAGGAGAGAGAGAAGGAGAAAGAGAGAGAAGGAGAGAGAGAAGGAGAGCGGGAAGGAGAGAGAGAAGGAGAGAGAGAAGGAGAGAGAGAAGGAGAGAGAGAATGAGAGAGACAATGAGAGAGAGAATGAGAGAAAAAAGGGAAGAGAGAATGAGAGAAAAAAGGGAAGAGAGAAGGAGAGAGGGAAGGAGCGAGAGAAGGAGCGAGAGAATGAGAGAGAGAAGGAGAGAGGGAAGGAGAGAGAGAAGGAGAGAGAGAAGTAGAGAGAGAAGGAGAGAGAAGGAGAGAGAGAAGGAGAGCGAGAAGGAGAGAGAGAAGGAGAGCGGGAAGGAGAGAGAAGGAGAGCGGGAAGGAGAGAGAGAATGAGAGAGAGAAGGAGAGAGAGAAGGAGAGAGAGAATGAGAGAGAGAAGTAGAGCGAGAAGGAGAGAGAGAAGGAGAGCGGGAAGGAGAGAGAGAAGGGGAGAGAGAAGGAGAGAGAGAAGGAGAGAAAAAAGGGGAGAGAGAAGGAGAGAGGGAAGGAGAGAGAGAAGGAGCGAGAGAATGAGAGAGGGAAGGAGAGCGAGAAGGAGAGAGAGAATGAGAGAGAGAAGGAGAGAGAGAAGGAGAGCGAGAAGGAGAGCGAGAGCGAGAATGAGAGCGGGAAGGAGAGAGAGAAGGAGAGCGGGAAGGAGAGAGAGAATGAGAGAGAGAAGAGGAGAGAGAAGGAGAGAGAGAATGAGAGAGAGAAGTAGAGCGAGAAGGAGAGCGAGAAGGAGAGCGGGAAGGAGAGAGAGAAGGGGAGAGAGAAGGAGAGAGAGAAGGAGAGAGGGAAGGAGAGAGAGAATGAGAGAGAGGAGAGAGAAGGAGAGAGAGAAGGAGAGAGGGAAGGAGAGCGGGAAGGAGAGAGAGAAGGAGAGAGAGAATGAGAGAGAGAAGGAGAGAGGGAAGGAGAGAGAGAATGAGAGAGAGAATGAGAGAGAGAAGGAGAGCGGTAATGAGAGAGAGAAGGAGAGCGAGAATGAGAGAGAGAAGGAGAGAGAGACGGAGAGCGAGAAGGAGAGCGGGAAGGAGAGAGAGAAGGAGATCGAGAAGGAGAGCGGGAAGGAGCGAGAGAATGAGAGAGAGAAGGAGAGTGGGAAGGAGAGAGAGAAGGAAAGTGAGAAGGAGAGCGGGAAGGAGAGAGAGAAGGAGAGAGAGAAGGAGAGAGAGTTAAGGGGAGCGAGAATGAGAGCGGGAAGGAGAGAGAGAAGGAGAGCGGGAAGGAGAGAGAGAATGAGAGAGAGAAGAGGAGAGAGAAGGAGAGAGAGAATGAGAGAGAGAATGAGAGAGAGAAGGAGAGAGAGAATGAGAGAGAAAAGGAGAGAGAGAAGGAGAGCGGGAAGGAGAGAGAGAAGGAGCGAGAGAATGAGAGAGAGAGAATGAGAGAGAGAAGGAGAGAGAGAAGGAGAGCGAGAAGGAGAGCGGGAAGGAGAGCGGGAAGGAGAGAGAGAAGGAGCGCGGGAAGGAGAGAGAGAAGGAGAAAGAGAGAGAAGGAGAAGGAGAGAGAGAAGGAGAGAGAGAAGGAGAGAGGGAAGGAGAGAGAGAAGGAGAGAGAGAATGAGAGAGAGAAGGAGAGAGAGAAGGAGAGCGGGAAGGAGAGCGGGAAGGAGAGCGGGAAGGAGAGCGGGAAGGAGAGAGAGAGAGAGGGAGAGAGAGAATGAGAGAGAGAGAGAGGGAGAGAGAGAATGAGAGAGAGAATGAGAGAGAGAAGGAGAGCGGGAAGGAGAGCGGGAAGGAGAGCGGGAAGGAGAGCGGGAAGGAGAGAGAGAGAGAGGGAGAGAGAGAATGAGAGAGAGAGAGAGGGAGAGAGAGAATGAGAGAGAGAATGAGAGAGAGAAGGAGAGAGAGAAGGAGAGAGAGAAGGAGAGCGGGAAGGAGAGAGAGAAGGAGAGAGAGAAGTAGAGAGAGAATGAGACAGAGAATGAGAGAGAAAAGGAGAGAGAAAAGGAGAGAGAGAATGAGAGAGAGAATGAGAGAGAGAATGAGAGAGAAAAGGAGAGAGAGAAGGAGAGCGGGAAGGAGAGAGAGAAGGAGCGAGAGAATGAGAGAGAGAGAATGATAGAGAGGAGAGAGAGAAGGAGAGCGAGAAGGAGAGCGGGAAGGAGAGCGGGAAGGAGAGAGAGAAGGAGCGCGGGAAGGAGAGAGAGAAGGAGAAAGAGAGAGAAGGAGAAGGAGAGAGAGAAGGAGAGAGAGAAGGAGAGAGAGAAGGAGAGAGAGAAGGAGAGCGAGAAGGAGAGCGGGAAGGAGAGCGGGAAGGAGAGCGGGAAGGAGAGAGAGAAGGAGAAAGAGAGAGAAGGAGAGAGAGAAGGAGAGCGGGAAGGAGAGAGAGAAGGAGAGAGAGAAGGAGAGAGAGAAGGAGAGAGAGAATGAGAGAGACAATGAGAGAGAGAATGAGAGAAAAAAGGGAAGAGAGAATGAGAGAAAAAATGGAAGAGAGAAGGAGAGAGGGAAGGAGCGAGAGAAGGAGCGAGAGAATGAGAGAGAGAAGGAGAGAGGGAAGGAGAGAGAGAAGTAGAGAGAGAAGGAGAGAGAAGGAGAGAGAGAAGGAGAGCGAGAAGGAGAGAGAGAAGGAGAGCGGGAAGGAGAGAGAAGGAGAGCGGGAAGGAGAGAGAGAATGAGAGAGAGAAGGAGAGAGAGAAGGAGAGAGAGAATGAGAGAGAGAAGTAGAGCGAGAAGGAGAGAGAGAAGGAGAGCGGGAAGGAGAGCGGGAAGGAGAGAGAGAAGGGGAGAGAGAAGGAGAGAGGGAAGGAGAGAGAGAAGTAGCGAGAGAATGAGAGAGGGAAGGAGAGCGAGAAGGAGAGAGAGAATGAGAGAGAGAAGGAGAGAGAGAAGGAGAGCGAGAAGGAGAGCGAGAGCGAGAATGAGAGCGGGAAGGAGAGAGAGAAGGAGAGCGGGAAGGAGAGAGAGAATGAGAGAGAGAAGAGGAGAGAGAAGGAGAGAGAGAATGAGAGAGAGAAGTAGAGCGAGAAGGAGAGCGAGAAGGAGAGCGGGAAGGAGAGAGAGAAGGGGAGAGAGAAGGAGAGAGAGAAGGAGAGAGGGAAGGAGAGAGAGAATGAGAGAGAGGAGAGAGAAGGAGAGAGAGAAGGAGAGAGGGAAGGAGAGCGGGAAGGAGAGAGAGAAGGAGAGAGAGAATGAGAGAGAGAAGGAGAGAGGGAAGGAGAGAGAGAATGAGAGAGAGAATGAGAGAGAGAAGGAGAGCGGTAATGAGAGAGAGAAGGAGAGCGAGAATGAGAGAGAGAAGGAGAGAGAGACGGAGAGCGAGAAGGAGAGCGGGAAGGAGAGAGAGAAGGAGATCGAGAAGGAGAGCGGGAAGGAGCGAGAGAATGAGAGAGAGAAGGAGAGAGAGAAGGAGAGTGGGAAGGAGAGAGAGAAGGAAAGTGAGAAGGAGAGCGGGAAGGAGAGAGAGAAGGAGAGAGAGAAGGAGAGAGAGAAGGAGAGAGAGTTAAGGGGAGCGAGAATGAGAGCGGGAAGGAGAGAGAGAAGGAGAGCGAGAAGGAGAGAGAGACGGAGAGCGGGAAGGATAGAGAGAAGGAGAGCGGGAAGGAGAGAGATAATGAGAGAGAGAAGGAGAGCAAGAAGGGGAGAGAGAAGGAGAGAGAGAAGGAGAGAGAGAAGGAGAGAGAGAAGTGGAGCGAGAATGAGAGCGGGAAGGAGAGAGAGAAGGAGAGAGAGAAGGAGAGAGAGAAGGAGAGCCAGAAGGAGAGAGAGTGAGAGAGGTGCGTGGTAGTGTCTCACCCAGGGGTCAGAGTGCATTTTGACTCCCTGTCACCACACTGTCACACTGAGCCAGGTAAGCAGTAATAAACCTGTCTCTGCTCACACACAAAGTTAAATAAGCACCACGTAGCACAGACAACACACACACACACGCACAGCAGCCACCTGCTGTCGATGGCCATGTGGGGTGAACACTGACCGTCAAAAGGATAATAGAATGCCTGGTGATGACCTGGGGTCACAGAGAGGGCTCAGGACTAAGGTCAAAGGTGAGGGAGAGTCTTAGAATTCTTCCTGCTTCTGTTCACTTACTGGCCAACTGATTGTGATGACATGGATTGATATGCTTTTCTCTCGTTTCAGAACAGTAGATTACAACAAAAGTGTCTTTCTATCAAGAATAGAATAACTAGCTCCATATTGAAATTGTCAGTAGCATTCCAATAGAATATATATCAGAAGGAAAGCAGTCCTAAGAGATCATGATTATGCAAGCTCGCTGTATCTAGTCATACATTCAAAACCTTGCTGTCTATAACGTATTTAAAGCATTCGATACACCAGTGATAAGTATGGTATTAATTCAATTTCACAGAGCATGCTTTTATCCGAGGTGATTGTTCCACCTTTGTACAATATGTCACTGTCTATTCGCCCTACAAACGAATCCCTGCCATTCAGTACAAGGGCTTTCTGATCCCTTTTCAAAATGGATGCAGAGCAGCTCCGAACAGGCGCTTTATCAACCCTGGCCAGTGTTTGAAATCACAAAGACAGCAAGCGGAGACGATCACTCGGACTTGGACTGCCGTCAAAAAAGTGCTTTGTTGGGTGTGTGTGTGCGTAGAAAGAGTTTTGTTGGGTGTGTGTGTGCGTAGAAAGAATTTTGTTGGGTGTGTGTGTACATAGAAAGTGTTTTGTTGGGTGTGTGTGTGTGCGTAGAAAGTGCTTTGTTGGGTGTGTGTGTGTACGTAGAAAGTGCTTTGTTGGATGTGTGTGTGCGTAGAAAGTGTTTTGTTGGGTGTGTGTGTGCGTAGAAAGTGTTTTGTTGGGTGTGTGTGTGCGTAGAAAGTGTTTTGTTGGGTGTGTGTGTGCGTAGAAAGAGTTTTGTTGGGTGTGTGTGTGCGTAGAAAGTGTTTTGTTGGGTGTGTGTGTGCGTAGAAAGAGTTTTGTTGGATGTGTGTGTGCGTAGAAAGTGTTTTGTTGGGTGTGTGTGTGCGTAGAAAGTGTTTTGTTGGGTGTGTGTGTGCGTAGAAAGAGTTTTGTTGGGTGTGTGTGTGCGTAGAAAGTGTTTTGTTGGGTGTGTGTGTGCGTAGAAAGTGCTTTGTTGGATGTGTGTGTGCGTAGAAAGTGCTTTTATCTGCGTAGCAGTACCTGTACCCTCAGAGGAGTTGAGTGTGCTACTCAACGCCATGTCTGTGCTGTTGCACTGCTACCTGATCACAGCTCAGCATTAATACTTTGATTCCTGCTTAGAGAAAAATATGCTCTGTTAGATATAAACTCAGCTTTAGCTAAAAGGCACCTCGGGGGTTTGTGGTATATGGCTAATATACCACGGCTAAGGGCTGTATCCAGGCATTCTGCGTTGCATTGTGCATAAGAACAGCCCTTAGCTGTGGTATATTGGCCATATACCACACCCCCTCGAGCCTTATTGCTTACATAAATTAGCCACACTTAGAAATAGAAAGATTTAGTATGTTACGTTGTTTCAGACCCTTGTTCAACATGACCTTTACAGTATTCATCTACAGCACATGAATACAGTGGCTGTACAGAGTCCGAGTGACGCAGCAGTCTAAGGCACTGCATCTCAGTGCAATAGGCATCAGTAGAGACCCTGGTTTGATTCCAGGCTGTATCACAACCAGCTGTGGCTGGGAGTCCTATAGGGCAGTGCACAATTGGCCCAGCGTCGTCTGGGTTAGGGTTTGTAAATAAGAATTTGTTCTTAACTGGCTTGCCTAGTTAAATAATGGTTAAAATTAAAAAAAATGTCAATAAATGACAAAAAGATCCATTGACATACAAGTCTGTGGCCCGTGTGGTAGTAGCCAGAATGCATTAAGCACCATTTTGTACATAGTCGGCCGCACATATGATTCTTATTGATGTAATAGCTTGTAGACATCCGTCATAAAAAGGAGTTCCCAGTACAACGCTGTCTGTGGAACTACATCAGTGGAACGTGGGGGCCTTCCAAACACACAGGCCTAAGCCCCTAATGGAAACACGTCTACTCAGGACTTTTACTGGGCCCAGACACAGCCTCAACTCTACAACAAGGATTAGCACAGGAGACAGGCAGGGGGAAGGAGGGAAGGAAGGAAAGAGAGAGTGTACGTGCCAAAGAAGTGGAGCTAATCTACTCCTTCACAGTGTGACCAGATAATCCAGACAGGCTGAGAAATAACAACAACAATAGTTGTGAGGACAAGCGCTCCCTATTATCACAAAGCCTGCAGACAGACAGTCAGGCAACAGCCATGTGTAGCGCTTCTCTTTAGCAGCAAGCCACAATGGAGGAGGAAGAAAGGAGCGAACCAGTAGAATGGCTCTATGTACGTACAGTACTGTAGACCAACACACACAAACACACACGCAGCAGAGTTTCATCCTCTCTCACACATAGGCAGCAGGAAAATAGAAAATAATGATTTTTGAGGTAGAGAGAAAAAAATAGTTCAGCATGAAAAAAGTGGCTCAAGGTCTGGAAAAGGGTGAACACATAAAAGAAGGCGGTGGAGAGACGTTGCTGGTCTGTAGCTGTCTTCAGGCTTAATGACATGGAAGGGGCGGAGCGTGCTAGGAAAGGAGGAGAGGAGAGGAAGTCAGGATTTTATACTTCTGAGGGAATCGCTTTCTCAGAATTTTTATTGCAGTACATTTAGTTTACATTCACCCATAAATCCATGCCTCTGTCTCAGACTACTTGCAACATTGAGATGTTAACAAAAACTAGAAGACTTTATTTTCCTTAGACTAATAGAACTGAATGTCAAATATCCAACATACCCCAGGGAGTCTTTCAATGGGTAACTAGTCCTCAACATCGAAGAAGCGAAATGATCTGGAGATGGAATAACACAGGCCACATGGATGGCCAGTGAAAGGGTAGTGATGCAGTCATTGTTACAGGAAATGCCTGTTCAGTACAAACACAATAACTCTATGTTCTCTCTTTAACACTGAGAAACAAAGCCAAGACTGAGATGTACTAAAATACCGTTATCAGCAACAGGCTTGTAAATCTTTTTATAAATCTTTTGATATAAATACTTATTGAAAAGGAGCAGAGTGTTGCCCTTTAAGTGCTTTTTAGCAACAATGTAGACTTTTTCGAGGTCAACTACGATTCAAATACACTTTAACAAAGGAACATTTTTGCTTCTCCATTTCTTTGTCAATACACCACACAATTAGTTCCTGTATTGTATGTACGCTTTCAGACGGGTTGAATTCACCATCAATGCATCCACTCTTTTATTTAACAGTATTTCTGTCCATATACGAAATTAGTCTGTGGATGTTATGGCAGGCTCATACAGAGAGAGAGGGTCTGCTGGAGCATTTAGGACCTGGCTGGAGGCCTTCCATTCCTAGCATGCCTAGCTCCAGCTCTCCCTCTGGCTCCAGTGCTCATCGTTAAAATGAGATTCACATTTCTTTTGTGTTGAGCGGGGTCGTTTATCATGCTGGAATATGGCCGTGGTGATTCCAGACCCTTGTCATCCGGCCTGCTCAAAGCTGAGCCCATGGACTCATAACTGAACACATGAATGCCCACCATCGTCTCTGCTCTCAGCAGGCTTTGTGAAATAGGCCCTGGTCAAAAGTAGTGCACTACATAAGGGATAGGATGCCATTTAGGATGCAGCCTTTGTGTGGGAGACAACTGGTTGGGGCGACGGTAAAGACACACAGTTAGCCAACAGAGCAGAAGAGAGGGGTGAGATCATTTATCATAAACAGCACCTCAAAACCTGTCAGGGGGCTGAATGTTTGGCTCGGTTTGGGCTTTTCATTCATTCATTAATTCATTAACTTTTTTGACCACTGAATTTTCCCTAAACAGAGAACCAATCACACTTCAACAAAAAAAAAACCTGGGTGTAACGGCGTTCCTCCTCCTCTTCATACGAAGAGGAGGAGTAGTGATTCGACCAACGTGCAGCGGGTTGTGCATACATAATAATTTATTAACACAAAGACGAAACACGAAAACAAACACTCGGAAGGATTACCAAAATAACAAACCGACCTAAACAGACTTAAACCTAAGAACTTACATGTAACACGAAGAACGCAAGGACAGGGAAAACAGACTACACAAAAACCGAACAAACATACCGAAACAGTCCCGTGTGGCGCAACATACACAGACACGGAAGACAACCACCCACAACGAACATTGTGAAACAACCTACCTCAATATGACTCTCAATTAGAGGAAACGCCAAACACCTGCCTCTAATTGAGAGCCATACCAGGCAACCCTTAAACCAACATAGAAACAGAAAACAGACTACCCACCCAAATTCACGCCCTGACCAATTAAAACACATACCAAAACAACAGAAAACAGGTCAGGAACGTGACACTGGGTTTCACTATGAAAAATCACATGAACAGAGTGGCCCACTCCAGCATCTCCTGTCTCTTTTTCTCAAAAGTTTACTGTTGCAACCCCCCACAGCTGTAAACACATACTGTGCTTCTGTGAAGCAACACCATCCACCCACACCCCCTCACATCTCTCTCGCTCATGTCTTAGTGTCTCAAGAAGGGTTGGGCAGTGCCCTGTGGGCAGACACTGATAAGACCTGACGGAATGGTGTATGTGTTCTGATGTGAGAAGGACAGTGCGATGTTGGTCCATGATAAACAGGCTGTGAAGGGAGAGAGGTCTTAGTTTCTGTTTCCTTGTTTTTCTCTTCTTTGGGACTGGGGAGATGTCATTCATTCAGTCTAGAACGGACAAAAAATGTTACCAGCACTTGTACAACATCTGAAAAAAAGATGTTGAAAAAAAAAACTTGTCATTAATGGACTGTTTACCTACATAAACTAGAGCATAAATGGATGGAGAAGGGGAGAGGGATGGATGGAGAAGGAGAGATGGGTGGAGAAGGAGAGAGGGATGGATGGAGAAGGAGAGAGGGTTGGATGAGAAGGAGAGAGGGATGGATGGAGAAGGAGAGAGGGATGGATGGAGAAGGAGAGAGGGATGGAGAAGGAGAGAGGGATGGAGAAGGAGAGAGGGATGGATGGAGAAGGAGAGATGAGTGGAGAAGGAGAGATGAGTGGAGAAGGAGAGAGGGATGGATGGAGAAGGAGAGAGGGATGGATGGAGAAGGAGAGATGAGTGGAGAAGGAGAGAGGGATGGATGGAGAAGGAGAGAGGGATGGGTGGAGAAGGAGAGAGGGATGGATGGAGAAGGAGAGAGGGATGGATGGAGAAGGAGAGAGGGATGGATGGAGAAGGAGAGAGGGATGGATGGAGAAGGAGAGAGGGATGGATGGAGAAGGAGAGAGGGATGGATGGAGAAGGAGAGAGGGATGGATGGAGAAGGAGAGAGGGATGGATGGAGAAGGAGAGAGGGATGGATGGAGAAGGAGAGAGGGATGGATGGAGAAGGAGAGAGGCATGGAGAAGGAGAGACGGATGGATGGAGAAGGAGAGAGTGATGGATGGAGAAGGAGAGAGGCATGGAGAAGGAGAGACGGATGAATGGAGAAGGAGAGAGGGATGGAGAAGGAGAGAGGGATTTGATTTGATTTATTAAGATCCTCATTAGTCGACACCAATGGAGACAGCTAGTCATACTGGGGTCCGACAAATAACAGAAAATACATTACAGAAGAAAATACTTTACAATTTACAGACATTTAAAAACATTAACATGTAGTGTTTGTACCTATCAGTTACACATACAGAGCATTCGGAATATATTCAAATCCCTTGACTTTTTCTACATTTTGTTACGTCACAGCTTTATTCTAAGATGGATTAAATAACATATTTTCCTCGTCAATCTACACAAAATACCCCATAATGATGAATCGAAAACAGGTTTATAGAAATGTTTGCAAATTAAAAAAAATGTGCACAAAAGAAAAACTGAAATACCTTATTTACATAAGTATTCAGACCCTTTGCTATGAGACTCCAAATTGAGCTCAGGTGCGTCCTGTTTTCATTGATCATCCTTGAGATGTTTCTACAATTTGATTGGAGTCGACCTGTAGTAAATTCAATTGATTGGACATGATTTGGAAAAGCACACACCAGTATATATAAAGTCCCACAGTTGACAGTGCATGTCAGAGCAAAAACCAAGGGATGAGGTTGAAGGAATTGTCCGTAGAGCTCCGAGATAGGATTGCGCCAAGGCATAGATCTGGGGAAGGGTACCAAAACCTTTCTGCTGCATTGAACGTCACCAAGAACACAGTGGCCTCCATCATTCTTAAAGAGAAGAAGTTTGGAACCACCAAGATTCTTCCTCGGGGGAATGTCACTCTGACATAACTCCAGAGTTCCTATGTGGAGATGGGAAAATCTTCCAGAAGGACAACCATCACTGAAGTACTCTACCAATCAGGCCTTTATAGTAGAGTGGCGAGACGGAAGCAACTCCTCAATAAAAGGCCCTTGACAGACGGCTTGGTGATTGTCAAATGGCACCTAATGTGACGCCCTGACCTTAGAGAGCATTTTTATGTCTCTATTTTGGTTTGGTCAGGGTGTGATTTGGGTGTGCGTTCTATGTTCTTTATTTCTTCTGGTAGAGTGTGGTTCCCAATCAGAGGCAGCTGTCTATCGTTGTCTCTGATTGGGGATCATACTTAGGCAGCCCTTTTCCCTCCTTCTGTGTGGGATCTTGTTCTTTGTTTGTATGCAGGTAGTTTGCACAACGAAGCTGTTCGGTCGTTGTATTCTTTTGTATTTTTCTAAAGTTTCACTTCGTTAATAAATGATGTGGAACTCAAAGAACGCTGCGCCTTGGTCTCATCCTTCCGATGACACCCGTTACACCTTAAGGACTCTCAGGCCGTGAGAAACAGATTCTCTGGTCTGATGAAACAAAGATTGAACTTTTTGGCCCTGATTGCCAAGCGTCACATCTGGAGGAAACGTGGCACCATGCCTACGGTAAAGCATGGTGGTGGCAGCATCATGCTGTGGGGATGTTTTTCAGCAGCAGAGACTGGGAGACTAGTCAGAATCGAAGGATGAACGAACGAAGGATGAACGGAGCCAGGTACAGAGCGATCCTTGATGAAAACCTGCTCCAGAGCGCTCTGGACCTCAGACTGGGGAGAAGTTTCACCTTCCAACAGGAAAACGACCCTAAGCACACAGCCAAGACAACACAGGAGTAGCTTTGGGACAAATCTCTGAATGTCTTTGAGTTGCCCAGCCAGAGCACAGACTTGAACCCCATCTAACATCTCTGGAGAGACTTCAAAATAGATGTGCAGTGACGATCCCCATCCAACCTGACAGAGCTTGAGAGGATCTGCAGAGAAGAATGGGAGAAACTCCCCAAATACAGGTGTGCCAAGCTTGTAGTGTCATACCCAAGAAGACTTGTGGCTGTAATCGCTGCCAAAGGTGCTTCAGCAAAGTACTGAGTAAAGGGTCTGAATACTTACGTAAATTAAATATTTCATTTTTTTTGGGCGAAAATGTCTAAAAACCTGTTTTTGCTTTATCATTATGCGGTATTGTGTGTTGATTGATTAAGGGAAAAAAACGATTTAATCAATTTTAGAATAAGGCTGTAACATATATTTTTTAAATAAGGTCAAGGGGTCTGAATACAGTGCACTGTACATGTCAGTACATACACACAACAATTAGGTCACATGGGGGAGAGGCATTATGCCATGAGGTGTTGCTTTATTGTTTTTTTAAACCAGGTTTACTGTTCACTTGCGCTATATAAGATGGAAGGGAGATCCATGCACTCATGTCTCTGCATAATACTGTACGTTTCCTTGAATTTGTTCTGGACCTGGGGACTGTGAAAAGACCCCTGGTAGCTTGTCTGGTGAGGTAAGTGTGTTTGTTAGTGCTGTGTGTAAATTGACTATGCAAAAAATGATTTTCAACACATGAATGTTTCTCATAAAAACAAGAAGTGACACAGTCAGTCTCTCCTCAACTCTCAGCCAAGAGAGACAGGCATGCATAGATATTAACCCTCTGATTACAATGAAGAGCAAGACGTGCCGCTCTGTTCTGGGCCAGCTGCAGCTTAACTAGGTCTTTCTTTGCAGCACTTGACCACATGACTGGACAATAATCAAGATAAGACTAAACTAGAGCCTGTGGGACTTGCTTTGTGGAGTGTGGTGTCAAAAAAGCAGAGCATGACTATATTACGGACAGACCTCTCCCCATCTTTACAACCATTTCATCTATATGTTTTGACCATGACAGTTTACAATCTAAGGTAATGCCAAGTAATTTAGTATCCTCAACTTATTCAATAGTCAAATCATTCATTACCAGATTCAGCTGAGGTATAAAACTTAGGGAATGATTTGTACCAAATACAATGCTCTTAGTTTTAGAGGTGTTCAGGACCAGTTTATTACTGGCCACCCATTGCACAGACTGCAACTCTTTATGGGTTTCAGTGACTATTATTAGCTGTGGTTGCTGATGTGTATATGGTTGAATCATCAGCATACATGGACCCACATTCTTTGTTGCCAGTGGCAGGTCATTGGTAAAAATAGAAAAGAGTAGAGGGCCTCGAGATGGCGAATGAGAGAGGGATGGAGAAGGAGAGAGGGATGGGGAAAAAAATACTACAAATTCTGGAGAACGGAGAAACAAGTCATATTCTAGCGCGTAATTTTCCCACTACTATGACGGAGTGCAGAAACTTCAATTACACTGTGTGGCTGTAATTACAGGAAATATGTCTCCGATGTGTGATCACAATCAGAGTGAATGTTCCTTCTCCAGGGCGCTGTGTGCTGCGGCTCTGTGAGATGGATACTGCTTCTCTATGCAGCGGATGAAAACTGGGCTGTGAGAAGTTGATCTATGGGCTGCAGAGTTGTAACTAAGCAGTAAGACTCTAGCCCACACATGGCTTCATAATAAGTAACTGTTTTAATACTGCAACAATAGGCTACATATTTCCTTACTCTCTTCCTGGAGGTCACCATTGATCCGGTATTGGTGAAACCAATATCACACATTAAAATATCAAATTATATGTATATAACGTACCATCTAAATTCAATAAAGTTACAGCCATGAAAGTGCATGGATATTGGCACATAAGAAGAGTTCTGTAGGGCTCAGAAAGAAAGGGAGCTGACTCCTGATGTTCCATTAAGCAGAGAGACATGCACACAATCTGGATGGAGATTAGGAAGGGGTATTGTGGTCTGGCTGTACACTGTTGGCTACTCTTATATGGCTGGTCCATAAACTTCTCTTTTTCTCTAGTTCCCTAGCCAGAGAGAGGTGTTGGTTCATGAAAAGAGAAGGGTGAGAAAGAGAGAGATCAGGGAGAGGAAGTGGGAGGAATGGGGAGAGAGAGCATGGAGATATGGAGAGAGAGAAAAACTCAATAGAAAAACACTCTGTCTCATCATTTTACGATACATTTAGTTTTCTATGAAATCATTTCAACATGTACAGGCCAGGCATCACAAACACCAAATAGACTCTCTGGCATGTTCCAAAACAGAACATCCAGGTAAAAAGAGCTCCAAATTAGAGAAAAAAAAGGACTCAGTACGTGATTGAGAGTGAATGAGTGAGCGGTGGATGGGGTGAATTCCAAAAACAACATTTTAGATGCTTAAGTAAAGCTCTATGCCAGGGGTGTCAATCTCATTTTTACCACAGGTCGCATTTGGTCTTCACAGAAGTCCGGAGGGCCGCACTCAAAATCGATTACATTTCCTCGCTGTCCAAAATGTACATTTTCAATGCTCCCTGACTGCCTTACTTTCATTCCGATGACTGTTAGCACACCGGACAGAGTGAAGAGTAAAAAAAAAAAAAAAAATAAATAAATCTATAGATGACTGTTAGCACGCTGGACAGAGTGAAGAGAATAGATGACTGTTAGCACACTGGACAGAGTGAAGAGACTATAGCTGACTGTTAGCACACTGGACAGAGTGAAGAGAATAGATGACTGTTAGCATGCTGGACAGAGTGAAGAGACTAGATGACTGTTATCTAGCTGGACAGAGTGAAGAGAATAGATGACTGTTTGCACACTGGACAGAGTGAAGAGACTATAGATGACTGTTAGCACACTGGACAGAGTGAAGAGAATAGATGACTGTTAGCACACTGGACAGAGTGAAGAGACTATAGATGACTGTTAGCACACTGGACAGAGTGAAGAGAATAGATGACTGTTAGCACACTGGACAGAGTGAAGAGACTATAGATGACTGTTAGCACACTGGACAGAGTGAAGAGAATAGATGACTGTTAGCACACTGGACAGAGTGAAGAGACTATAGATGACTGTTAGCACACTGGACAGAGTGAAGAGAATAGATGACTGTTAGCACACTGGACAGAGTGAAGAGACTATAGATGACTGTTAGCACACTGGACAGAGTGAAGAGAATAGATGACTGTTAGCACACTGGACAGAGTGAAGAGAATAGATGACTGTTAGCATGCTGGACAGAGTGAAGAGAATAGATGACTGTTAGCACACTGGACAGAGTGAAGAGAATAGATGACTGTTAGCACACTGGACAGAGTGAAGAGACTAGATGACTGTTAGCACACTCGACAGAGTGAAGAGACTAGATGACTGTTAGCACACTGGACAGAGTGAAGAGAATAGATGACTGTTAGCATGCTGGACAGAGTGAAGAGAATAGATGACTGTTAGCATGCTGGACAGAGTGAAGAGACTATAGATGACTGTTAGCATGCTGGACAGAGTGAAGAGAATAGATGACTGTTAGCACACTGGACAGAGTGAAGAGACTAGATGACTGTTAGCACACTGGACAGAGTGAAGAGAATAGATGACTGTTAGCATGCTGGACAGAGTGAAGAGAATAGATGACTGTTAGCACACTGGACAGAGTGAAGAGAATAGATGACTGTTAGCCCACTGGACAGAGTGAAGAGAATAGATGACTGTTAGCATGCTGGACAGAGTGAAGAGACTAGAGGACTGTTAGCATGCTGGACAGAGTGAAGAGAATAGATGACTGTTAGCACACTGGACAGAGTGAAGAGACTATAGCTGACTGTTAGCACACTAGACAGAGTGAAGAGAATAAATGACTGTTAGCATGCTGGACAGAGTGAAGAGAATAGATGACTGTTAGCACACTGGACAGAGTGAAGAGACTATAGATGACTGTTAGCACACTGGACAGAGTGAAGAGACTATAGATGACTGTTAGCATGCTGGACAGAGTGAAGAGAATAGATGACTGTTATCAAGCTGGACAGAGTGAAGAGACTAGATGACTGTTAGCATGCTGGACAGAGTGAAGAGACTATAGATGACTGTTAGCACACTGGACAGAGTGAAGAGACTAGATGACTGTTAGCACACTGGACAGAGTGAAGAGAATAGATGACTGTTAGCACACTGGACAGAGTGAAGAGACTATAGATGACTGTTAGCACACTGGACAGAGTGAAGAGAATAGATGACTATTAGCATGCTGGACAGAGTGAAGAGACTATAGATGACTGTTAGCACACTGGACAGAGTGAAGAGAATAGATGACTGTTAGCACACTGGACAGAGTGAAGAGACTAGAAATGAAGGTCTATTATCAATTCCACACAGTTAAAATTTGGTTTTAGTCAGTTCAATGTCAATCTAAAATTAATACTTTTTACTCAAACCACCCGCTGGACAGATTGAGTGGGCTTGAGTTTGACATGTTCCTTTGCAATTGCTAAACATCTTTGAAGCTTTAGAAGTGAGTTGATTCTAACAAACCACTCTTCTCATAGACGGGTTAGCTGACGTCACTAAAACGATGCGCGCTTCAAAAGGTCAGAAGGCTGTGTGTCGCTATGGTTCTGGTTGGCCAGATAGGTTCTTGTGTCACGGCTCCTCCTCTGCAGTGCAGGGGGCGGTTCCTCCTGCAGGCAGAGGAGGGTCGTTAGTGATTGGAGCCACCTGGGCTCAGGGTATAAAGCTGTCACTAATCACTCTTGCTCTCTCTCTCTCTCTGCTCCTCCAGGTATGCTCATGATTTGTTTGTTCCTTTTTAGTTTTGCATAGTTTCCACTCAGTCATGTTCACACACCCATATTCATGCACCCATGCACTTTACATACACCTTACATTATGATACATCCACACCTCATTCCTATTTCTTAGTTTAAGTTAATAGTTTGCTTAATAATAAAGAACACTTTTGAATTGGCCTATACCTGTTGTTCGTGTCCCCTCATTTTTGTCACAGGCTATGAGCCGGCTTGTGACAAGTGGGGACTCGTCCGGGATAGTAGTTAACTTGGGTTAGTTTAGTTCAGATTGACTTTTTTTTGTTTGAGTGGATGTTTTGGTTGGGCCAATTTTGTTGAAGAGAGCGTTGAGAGCCATGTGTTCTTTTGGTTCAGTTAGCTTGGTAGCTAAGCAATTCACTTTTTTTCTGGGTTTTGTTCAGGTGGGAGTCCTCTCCTGTTCAGGCATATCAGCAAGTGTCCATAGGAGGCTTGTGGTGTTTTTGTTTTAGGTGGCAGTGAACGTGGGTAGAGCATCCTTTTCCCTTTTCCCCTACATCGGCTCGGGAGCACCTCCGTGGTTATGGGAGGGCTGCCAGTTTCTGGTTGTCTTTTCCTCTCCACTGGTTTTGTGTGCATAAAACCCCACCACATGTGACTGCACGAAGACCAGGGCCAGTTAGTTAGTAGTTTTGGAGGATAGTGGGGTGTGGCTCCTGTCCTTGAACCCAGATTGACAGCAGGTGAGTTGTGTTTTTTTTTGAGCATTTGTAATAGTTGTATTGGTTGAGGGAAAATGTCTTCCATTTTGAGTAGTTTTGTTCAAGCTCCTTCAGAGGTAGCCTTAGAGTTGTGTACTAAGGAGCAGTTAATTGAAATTGCTGAACATTATCAGATTGAGATTGTTGATAAAAAAATTAAAGAGACTGTTAAAACTAGCTTAAAGCAGGGTCTTAGGGAAATGGGTGTTTTTGGCGGTCAGTCTGCTAGTAGTGAGGGTGCAAGTTTTCAGGCTAGCCCTTCATTAACTTTTGAGCAGCAGAGGGAACTGTTGCAAATGCAAAGGCAAATGCAATTAGAGCAAATGCAAATGCAATTAGAGATAGAGCGATTGAGAAATGCTAATAGACCGGAAAGACTACCACAGTTTGATGTTTCACAGAATCTTCATTTGTTGCCTAAATTTGATGAGTCAGATCCAGACACATACTTTACTTTATTTGAGCGTATTGCGGAAGCTAGAGCTTGGTCAGATTTGGACATGACTACGTTGTTGCAATGTGTACTTACAGGTAAAGCACGTGAGGCTTTTGCAGCACTGAGTGTAGCTGACAGTAAAGTTTATGCTAAAGTTAAATCAGCAGTTCTGAAGGTCTACGAGCTTGTGCCAGAGGCATATCGTCAACGTTTTCGTTACAGGAAAAAGTTAGATTCACAAACCTATTCTGAGTTTGTTTGTGATTTAACTTCTGCATTTAATCGTTGGTGTACAGCTTCTGAAGTTAGTACTTTTGAGGGGCTGTCTAATTTGATTGTGTTAGAACAGTTCAAAAATTCTGTTTCTGACCAGGTTGCTACATACATGAATGAACGTAAAGTTAAGTCTCCAAGTGATGCAGCAATCCTTGCCGATGAGTACAGGCTAACACATAAAAGCCATTTTGAGTCAAACAGTGATATGTACCATAAGAATAACTTTACTCCTAGGAATAGTAGGTCACCTTTTTGGGGGGCATCTTTCCAAAGGCCTCAGCAGAAGTTTGGGTCTGGAGGACTTAAAGCACCGGTTAATGCTAATACTTGTCGCTACTGTTTAGTTGAAGGACATTGGAAGAAAGATTGTCCTCGGCTTCATTCAAAACAGTCAGGTCAAGTTAAACCTGCTATGATGGCAGCTCCTGTTACAGCCTCTGACCACCAGGGTGAGCTGTTTCAGCCACTAGTTGAGTTTGATTCTCAGTTTTCCCGCTGTGATTTTTCAGCCTTTATTTCAGATGGTGTGGTGTCCCTGGTAGATGGCAACCAGAATGTTAAAATCAAGATCCTAAGAGACACTGGAGCTTTAGATTCTTTTATTCTGGAATCTGTTTTGCCGTTCTCTAAAGAGTCTGATACTGGCCGTTGTGTAATGGTATGTGGTATGGGTTTATTTCCATTCTCTTGTCCTTTAAAAAAAGTTACCCTAAAATGTGGTCTGATAGAGGGTGATGTAGATGTTGGGGTTAGACCTCAGTTGCCAGTAGAGGGAGTACACATGATTTTGGGGAATGACTTGGCAGGTAGTAAGGTGTGGGCAGATGGCAAATTAAACATCTGTAAGAAGCAACCTTCAGTGTCACCTGCAAGGGAATCTCCGGATCAGAACTGTGTGTCTCCTGAGGTATTTCCAGTTTGTGCGGTTACCCGCGCAGCCTCTCGTAAGGAGATTGAGAGTAAGCCAGAAAGTCTTGAGTTGCCAATCAAACTCCAGACAGAACAGTTGACTAGTTCTAGAGATTCATTGATGGCTGAGCAAAAAGCCGATACTACTTTGGCTGATCTGTTTGATAAAGTGGTTCCTGATTCAGTGGTGAGGAATAGTGCTCAGTGTTATTTTCTTCTTGATGGGCTGTTGGTCAGGAAATGGGTTCCACACTATGATAAGGGTTTAGGAGAACCAGTCTTTCAAATAGTTGTACCTACTACTTTGCGAAATAAAGTGTTGCAAACTTCACATGGTGATGTGGCAGGTCATATGGGTGTTCGTAAAACGTATGATCGTATACTTCGTTATTTTTTCTGGCCACGTTTAAAGCGGGATGTATCTCAGTTTATTAAAACTTGTGATACGTGTCAGCGCACAAGCAAGCCAAATCAGGTTGTAAAGCCTGCACCGATGTATCCAATACCAGCCGTAGGGCAACCTTTTGAGCATCTTATTATCGATTGTGTTGGGCCATTACCAAGGTCCAAGTCAGGTCATAGCTACTTATTAACTGTTATGTGTCAAGCAACCAGATATCCGGCAGCTTTTTCCTTGCGTACCATAACTTCAAAATCAGTAGTTAAAGCTTTAACTCAATTTATTTCAACATTTGGGATTCCAAAAACCATCCAGTCAGATCAGGGGTCTAACTTTACCTCTCATTTATTTGCTCAGGTTCTCAAACAGCTTAAAGTTAAACACAACAAGTCTACTGCGTTCCATGCCCAGAGCCAGGGAGCTTTGGAACGTTTTCATCAAACTTTAAAATCCTTGCTTCGTGCATATTGTACGGAACTGTCTGTCGACTGGGAGGAGGGGTTACCTTGGCTGTTACTAGCTGCTCGTGAAGTAGTGCAGGAAAGCACAGGGTTTAGCCCAAATGACTTAGTGTTTGGCCATAAGGTGCGTGGGCCTTTAGCAGTGTTGCAGGATGGTTGTTTGCCTGAGGAACCACCTCGGAACCTTATTGACTATGTAAATGGCTTTAGGTTGAAGTTGTATAGGGCTGGTGAACTAGCGAAAGAAAAACTAAAATGTTCTCAACGGAAAATGAAACTGAAATATGACGGACAGGCTGAGCTGCGTGAGTTTAGTCCCGGTGATCGGGTACTTGCTCTTCTGCCTCTTGTAAGTTCACCTTTTCAGGCAAAATACTGTGGTCCTTTCACTGTGTTGCGTAAAGTGTCAGATTTGAACTATCTTATTGAAACCCCTAGTCATAGGAAGTCCTCTAAATTATGCCATGTGAACCTGTTAAAATGTTATCACTCCCGTGATCTAAGCAAAGTTGAAGGCACTCCAGCAGTGAGGTCAGTGTTGACTGCTGCCCCAGTCCCTGCATCTTGTGGCTTTAATTTGGTGGAGGGGGGAGAAGAGGAAGTTAAAGTTTCAGATGAGGTCTTACAAGGACGGTTGAAAAACTCCCAGACTTTGCAAAACCTTGGGGTTTTGGTAGATCATTTAGACTCTGAGAAACGTGATGAATTGGTTGCTCTTATTAGAAACTACCCTTGTTTTGTTTTCTGACACTCCATCACAAACCCACTTAACCTGTTGGGGATGGGGGCGCTGTTTAGACTATTTATGCTAATGTGGCTAATTTTTTAAACGGCTTCCCACAAAATCCTTGATCGTACAATATGCATATTATTATTATTGGATAGAAAACAGTCTATAGTTTCTATAGGAGTTGAAATTTTGTCTCTAAGTGGAACAGAGCCCATTCTACAGCAATTTCCCTGACATGGAGTCAGATTTGAGAAATGTTGGCCACTTTTCTGAAGTCAGTTAAAAGGGCACTGTCGTTGCTATGACTATACGGACACTTCTTACGTCTTCCCCTGGATGCCTTTACGTGATGACGATTCCAACGGGGTCGATTGCTCGTTCACAGGCCCTACAAATGAAAAAAACCTTTAGCTAGCAAGTCTTTTCTTGCTGCGTAACGCGCGTGGAAGACACCGACCCTCTCCTGTTCCAAGCGTTAGTTTAGCCTGTTATATTTCTCCGGTCATCTTTTCACTCGTTATAGGAGTTAAAAACATCATAAGGTAGTTAATTTAAAGCGTTTTATAGCAATTTATATCCGTTTAGTGCGATTTTGGGACATTTATTTTTGCAACGATGTGAAAAGTTGGGCATGCTTTTCAGTTCATCCCGAACTCAGTTGACATTTCCACATGGCAAGAGGACAGCTTTCCACCAAAAGACGATTTCTCCCAAGAAAGGATCCTTTGCCCAAGATACTGATGGAAGAACAGCTCAAGGTAGGACATTTTTATTATGATAAATCGTGTTTCTGTCGAAACATTTTAGTGGCTTAGGACGCCATGTTTTTTGACGTAGCTTCGCTTGGCGCAAACTGTATTGAAAAGTAAGGATAAATTAAAAAATGTAATAACGCAATTGTATTAAGAATTAAATTGTCTATCAATCCCTGTCCACCCTATATTTTTTAGTCACGTTTATGAGTATTTATGTATAAGAGTAGATCACTGTCTAAGTGGCGCAAGGACATTTTCTGACCAGCTGAGCTACATTTCATTGTCTAACCATGATTTTGGTGGCTAAATATAAACATTTTCGATCAAACTGTATATGCATGTTGTAATGTGATGTTACAGGAGTGTCATCGGAAGAATTCTGAGAAGGTTAGTGAAAAAATTAATATCTTTTGGCGATGTTGACTTTTATCGCTCACTTTGGCTAGAATCAATGCTGGGCTGCTAATTGCTATGTGCTAAGCTAATATAACGATTTATTGTGTTTTCGCTGTAAGACACTTAGAAAATCTGAAATATTGTCTGTATTCACAGGATCTGTGTCTTTCGATTCGTGTATGCTGTGTATTTTTACGAAATGTTTGATGATTAGTAGTTAGGTAAACACGTTGCTCATTGTAATTATTCTAGTCCATTTGTGATGGTGGGTGCAATTGTAAACTATGCCATATACCTGAAATATGCACTTTTTTCTAACAAAACCTATCCCATACCATAAATATGTTATCAGACTGTCATCTAATGAGTTTTTTTGTTGGTTAGGGGCTATAAATATCTTAGTTTAGCCGAATTGGTGATGGCTACTGGTGTTGGTGGACAAATAAAAGATGGTGGATTATGCTAATGTGTTTTTAGGTAATAGATGTACATCTTTACATATTGTGTCTTCCCTGTAAAACATTTTAAAAATCGGAAATGTTGACTGTATTCACAAGATCTGTGTCTTTCATTAGCTGTATTGGACTTTAATGTGTGAAAGTTAAATATTTTAAAAAAATATTTTTTTTGAATTTCGCGGCACTGGTTTTTCAGTGGGGGGGGGGGGGGTGTGCCGCTAGCGCCACGCTGATCCTAGACAGGTTAATTGAACATGATATAGACATCGGAGATGCTAAGCCTATCAAACACAGATTTGATCGTGTATCTGAGGAGAAGAGACTAAAACTGGAAACAGAGATGCAGTCTATGTTGGACACAGGTATTAATTTGGAAAAATGTGAGTTTGCCAAAGCTACAGTCACATACCTAGGCAAGGTTGTGGGTCAGGGATTTGTCTGTCCCGTGGAAGCCAAGGTTCAGGCTGTGAGGCAGTTCCCACAGCCCTCTACAAAGAAAGAACTGATGCGCTTCCTGGGAATGGCGGGGTACTACCGTGCTTTTTGTAAAAACTTTTCGGGAGTAGTGTCCCCACTGACCAATCTGTTGAAGGCCAAGGCTGAATTTATCTGGTCCACCCAGTGTCAAGAGGCATTTGATGCAGTTAAGACTCTTTTGTGTTTGGCACCTGTGTTGGCAGCACCACAT
The DNA here is from genome assembly GCF_029448725.1 of Salvelinus fontinalis. Classification (NCBI taxonomy): domain Eukaryota; kingdom Metazoa; phylum Chordata; class Actinopteri; order Salmoniformes; family Salmonidae; genus Salvelinus; species Salvelinus fontinalis. The sequence goes on from NC_074692.1 coordinate 40,710,947, forward strand.
TTTGGGAAACCTTTCAAATTGCAGGTAGACGCCAGTCAAATCGGTGCTGGGGCTGTGCTTCTCCAGGAGAATGACGACAAGGTTGAGTGTCCAGTCAGTTTCTTCTCCCGAAAATTTAATAAGTATCAGAAAAACTATTCTGTAATTGAAAAGGAGGCTTTAGGTCTCATTTGGGCTTTACAGCACTTCGAGGTCTATGTTGGTTCTGGTTTGACCCCTTTAACTGTGTTCACTGACCACAACCCACTTGTTTTTCTGAGGTCCCTGCAAAACCCCAACCAGCGCCTGATGCGTTGGGCTTTGTTCTTGCAACCATTCAACCTTGATATTAGGCACATTAAGGGTAAGGATAATATCATTGCTGATGCTCTGTCCCGTGCTCCTTTAACCTAGCTTGTACCTTTTCTCTGTTGACCCCTACGGGCTGTCTGTGCCTCTTTCCTCTTAAATTGCTCCCCAGGTACCAGGGCTGCCGAGTTTGAGGGACGGACAGTCGGCTGGGGGACACGGGGCTACTGCTAGGAGCCGGGATTGTTTTTTTTTGTTTATTTGTTTTTGGGGAAATTTGAATTATTTTGATTATGTTGGAGGAAGTTGGGTTGAGGGTGGGACCCTCATTTTAAGGAGGGGGGTGTCACGGCTCCTCCTCTGCAGTGCAGGGGGCGGTTCCTCCTGCAGGCAGAGGAGGGTCGTTAGTGATTGGAGCCACCTGGGCTCAGGGTATAAAGCTGTCACTAATCACTCTTGCTCTCTCTCTCTCTCTGCTCCTCCAGGTATGCTCATGATTTGTTTGTTCCTTTTTAGTTTTGCATAGTTTCCACTCAGTCATGTTCACACACCCATATTCATGCACCCATGCACTTTACATACACCTTACATTATGATACATCCACACCTCATTCCTATTTCTTAGTTTAAGTTAATAGTTTGCTTAATAATAAAGAACACTTTTGAATTGGCCTATACCTGTTGTTCGTGTCCCCTCATTTTTGTCACAGGCTATGAGCCGGCTTGTGACACTTGTCATTGTTGCTAGCTGTCATGTGGTAAATCATAAGTGTCTCGGTTCAGCTCATTTGATCTTGTTCTTGATGCCATGTCTTGTTTTGAGGTGGTTTGATTTATGTCACATCTATGCTAATATGGCAAACAATTTGCTAGCTAGCTAACCAATAATTTTAACAATGTATTTGTCACGTTCCTGACCTATTTCTGTTAGTTTGTTGTATGTGTTAGTTGGTCAGGACGTGAGTTTGGGTGGGCATTCTATGTTTTCTGTTTCTATGTTGGTTTAAGGGTTGCCTGGTATGGCTCTTAATTAGAGGCAGGTGTTTGGCGTTCCTCTAATTGAGAGTCATATTTAGGTAGGTTGTTTCACAGTGTTCGTTGTGGGTGGTTGTCTCCTGTGTCAGTGTTTGTCGCACCATACGGGACTGTTCGGTTTGTTTTTGTACATCGTCATTTTGTGTAGTCTATTTTCCCTGTTTGTGCGTTCTTCGTGTTTAATGTAAGTTCGTTCTGTCTACTCCGTTTGTTGTTTTGTTAGTTATAGTGAAGTTCGTGTTTTTTAGTCTTGTCTTTAAATAAATTATGTGTTCACAACCCGCTGCGCCTTGGTTCCATCACTACTCCTCCTTTTCGGTTGAAGAGGAGGAAGACCACCGTTACAGAACCACCCACAATTCCAGAATCAAGCAGCAGTGTAATCGGAGGAAGGGACAGCGCAAGAAGGAGGAATGGACTTGGGACGATGTTTTGGACGGGAAAGGTTGCTACACATGGGAGGAGATCCTGGCTGGAAGGGATCGCCTCCCATGGGAACAGCTGGAGGCACTGAGGAGAGCAGAGGCAACCGGAGAAGGGAACCGGCGTTATGAGGGGACGCGTCTAGCACGGAAGCCCGAAAAGCCCGTGAGTACCAGCCAAACATTTCTTGGGGGGGGGCTAAGAGGTAGTGGGCCAAGGGCAGGTAGGAGAACTGCGCCCACTTCCTAGGCTAACCGTGGAGAGCGGGAGTACGGGCAGGCGCCGTGTTACGCAGTAGAGCGCACGGTGTCTCCTGTACGTGTGCATAGCCCAGTGCGGGTTATTCCACCTCCCCGCACTGGTAGGGCTAGATGGAGCATTGAGCCAAGCGCCATGAAGCCGGCTCTACATATCTGGCCACCAGTACGTCTCTTTGGGCCGGCTTACATGGCACCAACCTTACGCATGGTGTCCCCGGTTCGCCTACATAGCCCGGTGCGGGTTATTCCACCTCCCCGCACTGGTCGGGCGACGGGGAGCATTCAACCAGGTAAGGTAGGGCAGGCTCGGTGCTCAAGGGAGCCAGTACGCTTGCACGGTCCGGTATTTCCGGCGCTACCTCCCCGCCCCAGCCCAGTACCACCAGTGCCTACACCACGCACCAGGCTTCCAGTGCGTTTCCAGAGCGCTGTTCCTCCTCCACGCACTCTCTCTATGGTGCGTGTCTCCAGTCCGGTGCCTCCAGTTCCGGCACCACGCACTAAGCCACCTGTGCGCCTCCGGAGCCCTGTACACACTGTTCCTTCTCCCCGTACTCGTCCTGATGTGCGTGCACTCAGCCCGGTGCCACCAGTGCCGGCACCACGCACCAGGCCTACAGTGCGTATCAGCCGGCCAGAGTCTGCTGTCTGCCCAACGGCGCCTGAACTGTCCGTCTGCCATGAGCCTACAGAGCCTTCCGCCAGACAGGAGCAGCCAAAGCCTTCCGCCAGACAGGATCAGTCTGAGCCATCCTGCTCCGCAGCGCCATCTGAGCCATCCGTCTCCGCAGCGCCATCTGAGCCATCCGTCTCCGCAGCGCCATCTGAGCCATCCGTCTCCGCAGCGCCATCTGAGCCATCCGTCTCCCCAGCGCCATCTGAGCCATCCGTCTCCCCAGCGCCGTCTGAGCCGCCCGTCTGTCCCGAGCCGTCAGAGCCGTTAGTCAGTCAGGAGCCGCTAGAGCCATTCGTCAGTCAGGATCTGCCAGAGCCGCCAACCAGACAGGATCTGCCAGAGCCGTCAGTGAGCCATGAGCGTCCAGAGCCGTCAGCCAGCCATGAGCGTCCAGAGCCGTCAGCCAGCCATGAGCGTCCTGAGCCGTCAGCCAGCCATGAGCGTCCTGAGCCGTCAGCCAGCCATGAGCGTCCAGAGCCGTCAGCCAGCCATGAGCGTCCAGAGCCGTCAGCCAGCCATGAGCGTCCAGAGCCGTCAGCCAGCCATGAGCGTCCAGAGTCGTCAGCCAGTCATGAGCTGTCCCTCAGCCCAGAGCGGCTATTTATCCAGAACTGCCCCTCAGTCCAGAGCTGTCTCTCTGTCCGGAGCTGCCTTTTAGTCCGGAGTTGCCCCTCTATCCTGAGCTACCTCTCTATCCTGAGCTACCTCTCTATCCTGAGCTACCTCTCTATCCTGAGCTATCCCTCTGTCCTGAGCTATCCCTCTGTCCTGAGCTATCCCTCTGTCCTGAGCTATCCCTCTGTCCTGAGCTATCCCTCTGTCCTGAGCTATCCCTCTATCCCGGTGCTGCCCCTTGTGTCGATGTTACCCAAAAGTTTTAGTGGGTGTAATATGAGGGTGGTCATTTGTAGGGGGAGATGTAAGCTGGGATTGACTATGGTGGGGTGGGGACCTCGCCCTGAGCCTGAGCCACCACCGTGGTCAGATGCCCACCCAGACCCTCCCCTAGACTTTGTGCTGGTGCGCCCGGAGTTCGCACCTTATGGGGGGGGGGGGGGTTATGTCACGTTCCTGACCTATTTCTGTTAGTTTGTTGTATGTGTTAGTTGGTCAGGACGTGAGTTTGGGTGGGCATTCTATGTTTTCTGTTTCTATGTTGGTTTAAGGGTTGCCTGGTATGGCTCTTAATTAGAGGCAGGTGTTTGGCGTTCCTCTAATTGAGAGTCATATTTAGGTAGGTTGTTTCACAGTGTTCGTTGTGGGTGGTTGTCTCCTGTGTCAGTGTTTGTCGCACCATACGGGACTGTTCGGTTTGTTTTTGTACATCGTCATTTTGTGTAGTCTATTTTCCCTGTTTGTGCGTTCTTCGTGTTTAATGTAAGTTCGTTCTGTCTACTCCGTTTGTTGTTTTGTTAGTTATAGTGAAGTTCGTGTTTTTTCGTCTTGTCTTTAAATAAATTATGTGTTCACAACCCGCTGCGCCTTGGTTCCATCACTACTCCTCCTTTTCGGTTGAAGAGGAGGACCACCGTTACAGTATTTGAGAGACAAGTGCTCATTTTGTAGCTTTATTCATGTTTTCAATAAACATTAGAGCCAACCCCGTCTGTTTTGCCTCATTCTTGCACATACGTCAGTTGTGTTGCTAAACAACCAACCCACCTACAGCTTTATTATAAGAGAGAATTTAATTTCTGACCTAGTTATATACCATTCAAACTGCTGACATAAGAAAAACAAAACAAACACAGGCGTTACATATAAAACACTCCTCAAAAGAGAATGAGTAAGCCACACTAACAAATATCCCAGTTGCTAATCAATTGTTTCCCCTGTGGGTAGAGAGGAAGAGGAGGTGGAGGAGAGGTAAAACACTGTAATGGGAACCTTGTGGCTAAATAACAATATGATAGGGAGAGAGAGCACGAAAGAGCGAGCGAGCGAGACAGAGAGAGAAAGAGAGAGAAAGATTGACTCTGGTGACACACAGCCATTAGGTATTCACTAAAACAGATGTCAACCAGCTTGAGTGCTTCTCCACAGCCAATGGCCAGAATCCCAAATGAATTTCCCAAGGAACGCCGTTTGATCCCGTGCCAAGAAAGAGCAATGATATTTTCTCCCGCAGGAGAGGGGAAAGGAGGATGGAAGGAGGAGAGGAAGGGAGGGGAGGGAGAGAGAGCATGGTTTATCCCATTTCAACGTGCACAGTCTTCTCTTCCCCTGTCCCCCTTCTCCCAGTCTTGAAGATGCCATTTTAGGGGAGCAGAGGAAAACAGAATATCATTAGTTTGATAGCCAAGTTAATTTGTTAAAGGAGACTGGAATAGGCACTCCAATTGCTTATCATTGGTTAAGCAGACATGGCTTAGTTTCAGAAGTGGAGAGGGAGAAATGTGGAAAAAGAAAGAGAGGGGGGACTATCCTTAATCCCCCTTAAATAACTTCTCAGGTTTTTAAAAATTTGTGGCACTGAAGGTAATGTCATTAACTTGGTGTATGTACTGTGTCTACAGATGTAGGATCTTAATTTGATCACACTGTTGCAGGAAAATGTTCCCGCAACGCAGGACATTTAAACCTTGTAGTGTATTTGAGGTTTAAAAAGGTTTCTGAAGGTTGTAATTTCCACTTTAAAATGTCAGACTTGATTTCCGCTTTATAAACCGCTACAAAAATGTAAATTCAATATAATCCAAAAAATAACATAATAATAATAATAATAATCCACATAATAATTCAAATTTCCTGTTTCTGCGGGATTAATATTCAGGATGTAGGAATCTGGATCAAATTAAGATCCTACATCTGTATGCGTGTCTGTGTCAGTGAGAGCATGGGACAACATTAGTTAGAGTACCAGTCCTGTTACTTTAGTTGTGTTTCCATTATATCTCCTGTTGTAATACACTAATTATCCTTTTATCATCCTCCTCCCATCACATCCTCTTTCATTTACAGAACTGGACAACAGGCTGGTTGGATAGAGAGAAAGATGGAAGAGAGGGAGGAGAATGACAGAAGAAAGGGATATGGAAATGAGAGGAACGGGGGGAGAGAGGGAGGAAGAGAGGAAAGAGGAAAAGAGAAAGAGAGAAAGAAGAAAAAAGAGAGGATTTAATAGACAGTGTTTGGCAATGGTGTTATAATAGCCTTTCATACAGTCCAACCATACTTGATAGATTCTAGATGCCGACCGTACTCTCTCTCTCTTTCTCGTTCCCTTTCTATTTCTCCATGTCTCACTGGTCTACAGCAGATCCCCACATTCTTCCTTTTTTATGCTGTTGTCTTCCCCCTCTTTCCTCTCTCTTTCCTCTCTCTTTCCTCTCCCCCCTCTCTTCATCTGTTTAACAGCAAGACAGTTAACCACATCCTAGATCTAGGATTCTATCTTTCTCCTTGTTGCTCATTCTCAACCTCTCTCTCTCATCCTCTGATGTGGTCCCTCCTCCATCTCCCCATCTCTTTCTCTCATCACTACCTATTTATATTCTTCCAGCCATCACTTTCTGTCTTTGATTCTCTCTATATACTTCTCTCCCTCCATCCATATATTTATGTCTGTTCCCCACCCCATCCCTGACTCTGTGTGTACAGAATGTTCAAGAGAAGACGTTAAGTAGACACTCTTCCATGACTAGCACATGTGCTGTCCCTGACTCTGCCACGCACTAATGACAAAAACAATGACCAGCGACAAGAAACACGCCAAAACGATCCTCTCTACCCAGGACAGTGTTACCACGACAGACACACTACTTAGACAGTGTTACCACGACAGACACACTACTTAGACAGTGTTACCACGACAGACACACTACTTAGACAGTGTTACCACGACAGACACACTACTTAGACAGTGTTACCACGACAGACACACTACTTAGACAGTGTTACCATGACAGATACACTACTTAGACAGTGTTACCACGACAGACACACTACTTAGACAGTGTTACCACGACAGACACACTACTTAGACAGTGTTACCACGACAGACACACTACTTAGACAGTGTTACCACGACAGACACACTACTTAGACAGTGTTACCACGACAGACACACTACTTAGACAGTGTTACCATGACAGACACACTACTTAGACAGTGTTACCACGACAGACACACTACTTAGACAGTGTTACCACGACAGACACACTACTTAGACAGTGTTACCATGACAGACACACTACTTAGACAGTGTTATCATGATAGACACACTACTTAGACAGTGTTACCACGACAGACACACTACTTAGACAGTGTTACCACGACAGACACACTACTTAGACAGTGTTACCACGACAGACACACTACTTAGACAGTGTTACCATGACAGACACACTACTTAGACAGTGTTACCCCGACAGACACACTACTTAGACAGTGTTACCCCGACAGACACACTACTTAGACAGAGTTACCACGACAGACACACTACTTAGACAGCGTTACCACGACAGACACACTACTTAGACAGTGTTACCATGACAGACACACTACTAGCCAGATGTATCACTGCTTCAACCTTACCACAACAGAGACCTTCAGCATTATCTCTCTATTTCACATGATATCCTCTTAATCTTAGTCAAACCGCAATCATTACACACTCAATGAGCTAGGGCGCAGCTGTGTGTGTGTGTGTGTGTGTGTGTGAGAGAGAGAGACTGGGAAACAACGGGACAACTCGCTGTCAAAGCCTCTGTAATACGCCATGACGCTGTAAAAATACTGACTGGATTCATGGTCTGTGTCACACACATGAACACACCTACCATGACGCATTGAACACAATGATTTGTGACTGTATGGCTCGTGTCAGCCACACCAATAAGGAGAAACCATAACTAATGCTAATTCTAACCATCAATAAGGAGAAAACCGTAACTAATGCTAATTCTAACCATCAATAAGGAGAAAACCGTAACTAATGCTAATTCTAACCATCAATAAGGAGAAAACCGTAACTACTGATAATTCTAACCATCATAAAAAACACTGATGGGTATTGGAGTCACGTGTGTGTGTTTGTATGTATGCACATGCGTTTGTGTATGAAGAGCTGCCTTTTATTCCAGAAAGACGTATGTAATATAGTGTATAACAGCAGTATGTATGTTGATGTCATTCCAACAGGCCGAATTGTTCTAAGTGATAATGTACTCCTATAATGGTCTCAATATTTCTCTCAATACAATAGAGCGCTCCAGTCCAGAGATGTTTCAGCACCTCTCTGTATCCAGCTTACATTCAAGGACACTGAACATGGTTCCTGCCAAAACCGAAGGGTTGGATTCTGATCTGAACTACATAAGCTCTCAAAGCTGGTCACACAGACGCCCACGCACACACACACACCACTTTGCATTAACTGTAGGGAATTGGAGTCTGTTGGCTCTCAATCTGCCATCTCGGTTTTGATGTCTCTACAATCCACTCAGCATGGAACCCTACACCACGTGTGTGTGTGTGTGTGTGTGTGTGTGTGTGTGTGTGTGTGTGTTTGTTTGTTTATGCCACATGAGAGCCAAGGGGAGCATTTTTGGAATGTGGTCCCTGGTGAGCAATCCATTATATGTGTGTGTGTGTGTCCAGGTCTGAAATCTGTCTTGTCTACTACTTACAGTATTTAAACTGCACACTGTGTACTAATCATACTATATAGCACTTACTGTTTAGTAAAAACGAATGCTGCAAGCAACAAATATCAGCATACTAGGCTCATCCTATTTGCCTGATACTATATGATGGGACTAGGGGTATCACAGATAGTGACTTCACCCACAGGGTGGGCTTGCATCCTGTGTGTGTGTGTGTGTGTGTGTGTGTGTGTGTGTGTGTGTGAGAGAGAGAGGGAGGGAGACAGAGAGACAGAGCCTGGTTGAGTCAGGAAAAGTCATTCCACCACTGTCTGGTTATGACATCTCTGGGAACTTTTCAGGAACTTTTCAGTCTGTTACGTTTCAATAGCATTCAACACACCGACCGACAACCCACCACCGACCGACAAACTGACCAGACCACTAAATGAGGAGGGGGGAGAGGGGTACAAATAGGGCTGGTAATGTATGGTATTGTATAGTATGTTATGGTACTCTGTGTAAGTCCTCTTCTGGCTCTCTGCTGGAGTCTATAAAATGTCTTTAGTGGTAATCAAAGTCCCAGGCTTGCTAACCATAAGAAGGGCTTTGCACAAGACTAACTGAACAAACACACACATACGCTTACTCTACTAACACACACACACACACACACACACACACACACACACACCCGTTGGTTGCCCTAGGAACCGTTCGTCCCCCCAGCATTGAGACTGGGGCTAATTGTTCTCTGGCTCTCTATTTTATTTTCATCACCGTCTTCATCCATAATCCTCAGTTTCACGATTATATGGTAATTGTGCCAGCCTTAAATTGGAGGTTAGACATGACAATATGAGAAACTCATTAAATGACGTCTTTAGTAAGTCATCCTGCTGTGTAAAATACATGGTATTATCTTGTAATATGGGCATACTGCTATTTCATTCAATGTAATACAATGGCACTGTCTAAAGGTCAGGCGGAAAGCTGGCCAATAGAGACAGGGATGTTGGAGCTAGTGTGCTTGGCAGAAGCACCCACACACATACATGTCTGTCTTTCTGTCTGCCCATCTATCTCTGTCGTTCAGAGATATGTTCCCTGTATGTTGTCTCTCTCTCGTGTTGGGACATCATACGCATATCTCAGTAGCTCAGTGTGTTAGTGTTGACCAAAGGCAGAAAACACATGACTAAGTATCTCTGTATGGATGGCTTGTCACCTTCAACCACCCCAATGTGTTACCCAATACATGGGTAAGTGCCTCTGTATGCATGGCCTGTCACCTTCAACCCCCCCCCCCCCAAATGTATATCTCTCAAAACATGGGTAAGTACCTCTGCATGTGAGGCCTGTCGCTGGATTAACTGTGGCGTTTGTCGCTGAATTAACCTCAACCACACACAAGTCGTTGGAACCCCAAAGATTACGTACGGCCAGTCTCTCTCTCTCAAACATGCACACACACACACACACACACACACACACACACACACACACACACACACACACACACGCATCATTTCATGTGAGATGGGTGAGGTTTAGAACAAACAATAAATATCCATCCTTCAACCTTATCCTCTCTCATCTGGCATCCTTTCTTCTCTCTCACTCTTCCGATCCCTCTCCCTATCCTTTACTAAAGCAGCTACTTGACACACACACCACACACACACACACACACACACACACCATCCCCTCACCTGTTCACTGTTCTAACGCCTTCATTGGTGAATATACAAACACACATAAGCCTAGCCACACATCTTTCTATAAATAACGAGGGCCAATGTGTAACATTGGAAACCACATTTTCAAAATGGTTTGAAACAAAAATAAATGTGATTTTTATGCAGTTCCACATATGTACAGAGGAATACATGCCAATGGACCCATAACCCCAGCTATACAACAGCATAGGTCTAGGACTATACGTCCTTTAAACAGGGTTCATAAAGACATCGGCAAGTCACATTCAAGGACTTTCAGGGAGATTTTCAAGCAGTTCATTGTAATTTTCAAGGACATCAATGTTATACAATTGTATAATTTAAATATTTGTACATATAGGGCCTAATATAGAACCCTCCTCCCCCCAAAAAAGTCAAAGAAAAAAGTAGGCCATTATCACTTTTGGAATAATTAATATTTTAGGCCTTGATATTCAAATTATTATTATATTATAAAATATGTGAGAATAATGTGGACATTGCCTGACTAAATAGAGATGTGGCCTGTGTAGGTGACGCAGGCACACATAATAAAGACATGCATTTATCTCATCATCGTTGTTTCTATGGAAACCACGTTCCTTTTTTACTGGAAGGATTTGTATGGAAAGCCAAGTTGAAGGCAACATTAGATGTTGTTGTCCTCATAATAACCTCACGTGGTTTTACTGCAACAGAATAGCACAACACCATTCAAATGAAGCAACGGGAAACAAACGAAAGTGGCAATCTCTCACAAAAACTGATACAAAATTAAATCAAGGAAGAACATATAAACAGACTACAATAATTACAATAACTTTTCAAGCACCAAATTGAGGAAATGTCAGATTTTCCAGGTAGGTGAATTCCAGTACTTTCTGAGCTCCAAATTCAAGTTCAAGTAGGCTGCATCAAGCCCCTTGTATGGTTAGAAATTGCAGGTGTAACATGGTAACAAAGTGTATTTGTCATGTTTTGTCATTACCTGATTATATTGTGAACCCACTAGGCCATGTAATAATGTAATTTGTTGTCATTATATGCAGAATAATTCATTAGAAGAGCATTGGGTGTTGCACAATAGTCTATCCTACACAATTGCACACAGTAGACTTGGTGTCCAATCTGAGGCACAAAAACATATGAAAACATGAACTCAGTAACTTGAAGCTTTCTATGTTAAATCTAACTAGACTCTGCTGTAAATCAAGCAGACACCAACAGATGATCAACATCCATTGGCTAGAGATATTAGATCCAACGTGGATCCAGACGCAACTGTCTTCCCCCGGCATAATGAATGAGACAACAAAATATTCTGGACATTCCTTTTATCCAGCATTTGAGCTGTTGTTGCATTACCTGCTATCACAACAGCTGTTCATCACTTGGCTGTCATTCTGAAAAGTCCTTCTTGGATCAGACGATCCATAATGAAACAGCTCAACACCAAATGCTCATCCAACAAGTATTATGCATACTTATTGAAGAGCCATTATGCATACTTATTGAAGAGCCACATCAATGACAGTATTGATTTAGGTTTTAAGTATCAATGTAAGGTGACTCTATTTGTTAGAAGCATTCGATTTTTCAAAAGCAATTATTATTTATTAAAACTGTTTCCACCCTGTAACATAAGGAGACACAAAATGCTATCTAGTTACACTGCATTTCTGAGATCTCTATACACAAAACTGTCCAACAGCTAGATCCAAAATTCTTACAGGGTTCAAGTACAATGTCTAATTTAACTGATTCATTCAGCAATAAGGCCTGAGGGCGTGTGGTATATTGACCATATACCACAAACCCCCGAGGTGCCTTATTGCTATTATAAACTGGTTACCAACATAATTAGAACAATAAAAATGTATGTTTTGTCATACGCTTGGTAAACAGTCTGATATACCACGGTTGTCAGCCAATCAGCATTCAGGGCTTGAACCAACCAGTTTGTAATGCTAAATATATGATCCAACCTTATATCGTAATGTAATGACATGAAAAAAAATGATCAGTGACTTATCAACAGCTGTAACATGTTGATCATTGTAAGTAATCCTCACTGGTACCCTAGTTTAAAAAGACCCATATACACAAACACAGAATCTGTCCAAGCCTACAGCAAAATAAGTAAGTGTTCATTTACCCCCAGTAAAAGACCAATGATTTAGGGAGCACACCCACACACACCCAACCACAGCACAGATATAAAGATTTGTTTATTCTCAGCCTGATTTGTTTTCTTTGGGAAACAAATGTGTGAGACGGCAACAAACACCCCACTACACCTCAATTCCCTCTGATAAAACTCAGTTGCTGCCTCGAAGGTTCCCCTTTGTGTCATCCAACTTATCATCCCCAAATGTGTACAATGTGTCTTTTCTTAAAAAGTCATTTCCCCCTGAAAATGGGTTTTTAAGTCTATTTTGTACCGCCTTTAAGATTCTAATAAACTCATTCCAGAGTGATGCAGGATAGAGGCTTTTTCAATTTCACCAGGCTTTGTTCAAATTTGTTTTACATTATGAATGCGGAGGGGAGGAAAAGTACGATGTAGCGAGAACAGAGTGAGAGAGATAATTGATGGAGAGAGGGGAGAGAGAGAGACAGAGAGAGAGAGAGAGAGAGAGAGAGAGAGAGAGGGGGAACGAAGTGAGATCAAGGAGTGCTGTGGTTGGCCTGTTGCGTTTCAATGTCTTCTGCCAACAAACACAAACACAAACACAGACACAGACACAGACACAGACACAGACACAGACACAGACACAGACACAGACACACAGACACACACACACACACCACATTCAAAAAGGCAAAGCCGCTACCTGTAGCCTAACAGATATGTATTATCTAAAGAGCAGAAAACAACCTGCCTGTAAGACTCTTTATCCACACAACCCACTGTTTACCCTGCACAGTATGGTGTATTAAATCTGTGTCATAACCCACTGTTTACCCTGCACAGTATGGTGTATTAAATCTGTGTCATAACCCACTGTTTACCCTGCACATTATGGTGTATTAAATCTGTGTCATAACCCACTGTTTACCCTGCACATTATGGTGTATTAAATCTGTGTCATAACCCACTGTTTACCCTGCACATTATGGTGTATTAAATCTGTGTCATAACCCACTGTTTACCCTGCACAGTATGGTGTATTAAATCTGTGTCATAACCCACTGTTTACCCTGCACAGTATGGTGTATTAAATCTGTGTCATAACCCACTGTTTACCCTGCACAGTATGGTGTATTAAAGCTAGATCACAACCCACTGTTTACCCTGCACAGTATGGTGTATTAAATCTAGATCACAACCCACTGTTTACCCTGCACAGTATGGTGTATTAAATCTGTGTCATAACCCACTGTTTACCCTGCACAGTATGGTGTATTAAATCTGTGTCATAACCCACTGTTTACCCTGCACAGTATGGTGTATTAAATCTAGATCACAACCCACTGTTTACCCTGCACAGTATGGTGTATTAAATCTAGATCACAACCCACTATGTACCCTGCACAGTATGGTGTATTAAATCTAGATCACAACCCACTGTTTACCCTGCACAGTATGGTGTATTAAATCTAGATCACAACCCACTGTTTACCCTGCACAGTATGGTGTATTAAATCTAGATCACAACCCACTGTTTACCCTGCACAGTATGGTGTATTAAATCTAGATCATAACCCACTATTTACCCTGCACAGTATGGTGTATTAAATCTAGATCACAACCCACTGTTTACCCTGCACAGTATGGTGTATTAAATCTGTGTCACAACCCACTGTTTACCCTGCACAGTATGGTGTATTAAATCTGTGTCACAACCCACTGTTTACCCTGCACAGTATGGTGTATTAAATCTGTGTCACAACCCACTGTTTACCCTGCACAGTATGGTGTATTAAATCTGTGTCACAACCCACTGTTTACCCTGCACAGTATGGTGTATTAAATCTGTGTCACAACCCACTGTTTACCCTGCACAGTATGGTGTATTAAATCTGTGTCACAACCCACTGTTTACCCTGCACAGTATGGTGTATTAAATCTAGATCACAACCCACTGTTTACCCTGCACAGTATGGTGTATTAAATCTGTGTCACAACCCACTGTTTACCCTGCACAGTATGGTGTATTAAATCTGTGTCACAACCCACTGTTTACCCTGCACAGTATGGTGTATTAAATCTGTGTCACAACCCACTGTTTACCCTGCACAGTATGGTGTATTAAATCTAGATCACAACCCACTGTTTACCCTGCACAGCATGGTGTATTAAATCTAGATCACAACCCACTGTTTACCCTGCACATTATGGTGAATAAAATCTGTGTCATAACCCACTGTTTACCCTGCACAGTATGGTGCATTAAATCTGTGTCACAACCCACTGTTTACCCTGCACAGTATGGTGTATTAAATCTAGATCACAACCCACTGTTTACCCTGCACAGTATGGTGTATTAAATCTAGATCACAACCCACTGTTTACCCTGCACAGTATGGTGTATTAAATCTAGATCACAACCCACTGTTTACCCTGCACAGTATGGTGTATTAAATCTGTGTCACAACCCACTGTTTACCCTGCACAGTATGGTGTATTAAATCTGTGTCACAACCCACTGTTTACCCTGCACAGTATGGTGTATTAAATCTAGATCACAACCCACTGTTTACCCTGCACAGTATGGTGTATTAAATCTGTGTGACAACCCACTGTTTACCCTGCACAGTATGGTGTATTAAATCTGTGTCACAACCCACTGTTTACCCTGCACAGTATGGTGTATTAAATCTGTGTCACAACCCACTGTTTACCCTGCACAGTATGGTGTATTAAATCTAGATCACAACCCACTGTTTACCCTGCACAGCATGGTGTATTAAATCTAGATCACAACCCACTGTTTACCCTGCACATTATGGTGTATTAAATCTGTGTCATAACCCACTGTTTACCCTGCACAGTATGGTGTATTAAATCTGTGTCACAACCCACTGTTTACCCTGCACAGTATGGTGTATTAAATCTAGATCACAACCCACTGTTTACCCTGCACAGTATGGTGTATTAAATCTGTGTCACAACCCACTGTTTACCCTGCACAGTATGGTGAATTAAATCTAGATCACAACCCACTGTTTACCCTGCACAGTATGGTGTATTAAATCTGAGTCACAACCCACTGTTTACCCTGCACAGTATGGTGTATTACATCTGTGTCATAAACCAACTGTTTCCCCTGCACATTATGGTGAATTAAATCTGTGTCATAACCCACTGTTTACCCTGCACAGTATGGTGTATTAAATCTGTGTCACAACCCACTGTTTACCCTGCACAGTATGGTGTATTAAATCTAGATCACAACCCACTGTTTACCCTGCACAGTAAGGTGTATTAAATCTAGATCACAACCCACTGTTTACCCTGCACAGTATGGTGTATTAAATCTAGATCACAACCCACTGTTTACCCTGCACAGTATGGTGTATTAAATCTGTGTCACAACCCACTGTTTACCCTGCACAGTATGGTGTATTAAATCTGTGTCACAACCCACTGTATACCCTGCACAGTATGGTGTATTAAATCTAGATCACAACCCACTGTTTACCCTGCACAGTATGGTGTATTAAATCTGTGTCATAACCCACTGTTTACCCTGCACAGTATGGTGTATTAAATCTGTGTCATAACCCACTGTTTACCCTGCACATTATGGTGAATTAAATCTGTGTCATAACCCACTGTTTACCCTGCACAGTATGGTGTATTAAATCTGAGTCACAACCCACTGTTTACCCTGCACATTATGGTGAATTAAATCTGTGTCATAACCCACTGTTTACCCTGCACAGTATGGTGTATTAAATCTGTGTCACAACCCACTGTTTACCCTGCACAGTATGGTGTATTAAATCTAGATCACAACCCACTGTTTACCCTGCACAGTATGGTGTATTAAATCTAGATCACAACCCACTGTTTACCCTGCACAGTATGGTGTATTAAATCTAGATCACAACCCACTGTTTACCCTGCACAGTATGGTGTATTAAATCTGTGTCACAACCCACTGTTTACCCTGCACAGTATGGTGCATGAAATCTGTGTCACAACCCACTGTTTACCCTGCACAGTATGGTGTATTAAATATAGATCACAACCCACTGTTTACCCTGCACAGTATGGTGTATTAAATCTGTGTCATAACCCACTGTTTACCCTGCACAGTATGGTGTATTAAATCTGTGTCACAACCCACTGTATACCCTGCACAGTATGGTGTATTAAATCTAGATCACAACCCACTGTTTACCCTGCACAGTATGGTGTATTAAATCTGTGTCATAACCCACTGTTTACCCTGCACAGTATGGTGTATTAAATCTGTGTCATAACCCACTGTTTACCCTGCACATTATGGTGAATTAAATCTGTGTCATAACCCACTGTTTACCCTGCACAGTATGGTGTATTAAATCTGAGTCACAACCCACTGTTTACCCTGCACATTATGGTGAATTAAATCTAGATCACAACCCACTGTTTACCCTGCACATTATGGTGTATTAAATCTGTGTCATAACCCACTGTTTACCCTGCACAGTATGGTGTATTAAATCTAGATCACAACCCACTGTTTACCCTGCACATTATGGTGTATTAAATCTAGATCACAACCCACTGTTTACCCTGCCCAGTATGGTGTATTAAATCTAGATCACAACCCACTGTTTACCCTGCACATTATGGTGTATTAAATATAGATCACAACTCACTGTTTACCCTGCACAGTATGGTGTATTAAATCTAGATCACAACCCACTGTTTACCCTGCACATTATGGTGTATTAAATATAGATCACAACCCACTGTTTACCCTGCACAGTATGGTGTATTACATCTAGATCACAACCCACTGTTTACAATGCACAGTATGGTGTATTAAATCTAGATCACAACCCACTGTTTACCCTGCACATTATGGTGTATTAAATATAGATCACAACCCACTGTTTACCCTGCACAGTATGGTGTATTACATCTAGATCACAACCCACTGTTTACAATGCACAGTATGGTGTATTAAATCTAGATGACAACCCACTGTTTACCCTGCACATTATGGTGTATTAAATCTAGATCACAACCCACTGTTTACCCTGCACAGTATGGTGAATTAAATCTGTGTCATAACCCACTGTTTACCCTGCACAGTATGGTGAATTAAATCTGTGTCATAACCCACTGTTTACCCTGCACAGTATGGTGAATTAAATCTAGATCACAACCCACTGTTTACCCTGCACATTATGGTGTATTAAATCTGTATTAAAACCCACTGTTTACCCTGCACAGTATGGTGAATTAAATCTGTGTCATAACCCACTGTTTACCCTGCACGGTATGGTGAATTAAATCTGTGTCATAACCCACTGTTTACCCTGCACATTATGGTGAATTAAATCTGTGTCATAACCCACTGTTTACCCGGCACAGTATGGTGAATTAAATCTGTGTCATAACCCACTGTTTACCCTGCACATTATGGTGTATTAAATATAGATCACAACCCACTGTTTACCCTGCACATTATGGTGTATTAAATCTAGATCACAACCCACTGTTTACCCTGCACAGTATGGTGAATTAAATCTGTGTCATAACCCACTGTTTACCCTGCACAGTATGGTGAATTAAATCTGTGTCATAACCCACTGTTTACCCTGCACAGTATGGTGAATTAAATCTAGATCACAACCCACTGTTTACCCTGCACATTATGGTGTATTAAATCTGTATCATAACCCACTGTTTACCCTGCACAGTATGGTGAATTAAATCTGTGTCATAACCCACTGTTTACCCTGCACGGTATGGTGAATTAAATCTGTGTCATAACCCACTGTTTACCCTGCACAGTATGGTGAATTAAATCTGTGTCATAACCCACTGTTTACCCTGCACATTATGGTGAATTAAATCTGTGTCATAACCCACTGTTTACCCGGCACAGTATGGTGAATTAAATCTGTGTCATAACCCACTGTTTACCCTGCACATTATGGTGAATTAAATCTGTGTCATAACCCACTGTTTACCCTGCACATTATGGTGTATTAAATCTGTGTCATAACCCACTGTTTACCCTGCACATTTTGGTGAATTAAATCTGTGTCATAACCCACTGTTTACCCTGCACGGTATGGTGAATTAAATCTGTGTCATAACCCACTGTTTACCCTGCACAGTATGGTGAATTAAATCTGTGTCATAACCCACTGTTTACCCTGCACATTATGGTGAATTAAATCTGTGTCATAACCCACTGTTTACCCGGCACAGTATGGTGAATTAAATCTGTGTCATAACCCACTGTTTACCCTGCACATTATGGTGAATGAAATCTGTGTCATAACCCACTGTTTACCCTGCACATTATGGTGTATTAAATATAGATCACAACCCACTGTTTACCCTGCACATTATGGTGTATTAAATCTAGATCACAACCCACTGTTTACCCTGCACATTATGGTGTATTAAATCTGTGTCATAACCCACTGTTTACCCTGCACAGTATGGTGAATTAAATATATTACACAACCCACTGTTTACCCTGCACATTATGGTGTATTAAATCTGTGTCATAACCCACTGTTTACCCTGCACAGTATGGTGAATTAAATATATTACACAACCCACTGTTTACCCTGCACATTATGGTGAATTAAATCTAGATCACAACCCACTGTTTACCCTGCACATTATGGTGAATTAAATCTAGATCACAACCCACTGTTTACCCTGCACAGTATGGTGAATTAAATCTGTGTCATAACCCACTGTTTACCCTGCACATTATGGTGAATTAAATCTGTCATAACCCACTGTTTAACCTGCACATTATGGTGTATTAAATCTGTGTCATAACCCACTGTTTACCCTGCACATTATGGTGAATTAAATCTGTGTCATAACCCACTGTTTACCCTGCACATTATGGTGTATTAAATCTAGATCACAACCCACTGTTTAGCCTGCACAGTATGGTGTATTAAATCTGTGTCATAACCCACTGTTTACCCTGCACATTATGGTGTATTAAATCTGTGTCATAACCCACTGTTTACCCTGCACATTATGGTGTATTAAATCTGTGTCATAACCCACTGTTTACCCTGCACAGTATGGTGAATTAAATCTGTGTCATAACCCACTGTTTACCCTGCACATTATGGTGAATTAAATCTGTGTCATAACCCACTGTTTACCCTGCACATTATGGTGTATTAAATCTGTGTCATAACCCACTGTTTACCCTGCACATTATGGTGTATTAAATCTGTGTCATAACCCACTGTTTACCCTGCACAGTATGGTGAATTAAATCTGTGTCATAACCCACTGTTTACCCTGCACATTATGGTGAATTAAATCTGTGTCATAACCCACTGTTTACCCTGCACATTATGGTGTATTAAATCTGTGTCATAACCCACTGTTTACCCTGCACATTATGGTGTATTAAATCTGTGTCATAACCCACTGTTTACCCTGCACAGTATGGTGAATTAAATCTGTGTCATAACCCACTGTTTACCCTGCACAGTATGGTGAATTAAATATATTACACAACCCACTGTTTACCCTGGGTGTGATGGTGGCGATGGTGTTTGTGATGGTGCAGGTGATGGTATTGGAGTATTGGTGATGTGGTGGGGATGGTGATGGTGGATGGTATTGGTGATGGTGTGTGTAGCTGAACAGCGTCAAACAGAGTAACAGTCATTACAGATAATAATGCTGATAATAAGAACACCTGAATGCTGGCAGGATACTGTACGGACTTGTTCTGTTGATTGCAATCATAGTTAATGCAACCGCTGTGTCAGATTTCAATTTTTTTTTTACGGAAATAGCAAACCATGCAATAATTTGAGTACAGCGCTCAGACGACAAATCAACCCAAAGAGATATCCGCCATGTTGGAGTCAACATAAGTCAGAAATAGCATTATAAATATTCACTTACCTTTGATGATCTTCATCAGAATACACTCCCAGGAATCCTAGTTCCACAATAAATGTTTGTTTTGTTCGATAATGTCCATCATTTATGTCCAAATTCCTCCTTGTTGTTTGTGCGTTCAATACACAATCTAAACTCACGACGCGCGTGCAAGTCCAGCGGAAAGTACGGACGAAAAGTCCAAAAAGTTCCTTTACAGTCCATAGAAACATGTCAAACGATGTATAGAATCAATCTTTAGGATGTTTTTAACATAAATCTTCAATAATGTTCCAATCGAAGAATTCCTTTGTCTTCAGCAATGCGATGGAACGCAGCTAACTCTCACATGAACGCGCATGGTCAGCGCATGGTCAGCTTGTGGTACTCTGGGAGAGACCTTATTCAATCTCCTCTCATTCGCCCCCACTTCACAGTAGAAGCATCAGACAAGGTTCTAAAGACTGTTGACATCTCGTGGAAGCCTTAGGAAGTTCAACATGACTCCATAGACACTGTATCTTGGATAAGCAAAGAGTTGAAAACCTACAAACCTCAGATTTCCCACTTCCTGGTTGGATTTGTTCTCAGGTTTTTGCCTGCCATATGAGTTCTGTTATACTCACAGACATCATTCATACAGTTTTAGAAACTTCAGAGTGTTTTCTATCCAAATATACTAATAATATGCATATCCTAGGATCTGGGCCTGAGTAGCAGGCAGTTTACTCTGGGCACGCTTTTCATCCGGACGTGAAAATGCTGCCTCCTACCCCAAAGAAGTTAAGATATGAAGGTCAGACAATACGGAAAATGTCAAGAACTTTAAAAGTTTATTCAAGTGCAGTTGCAAAAACCATCAAGCACTCTGATGAAACTGGCTCTCATGAGGACCGCCACAAGAAAGGAAGACCCAGAGTTACCTCTGCTGCATAAGGATAAGTTCATTCACCTCTCTTGGGTACATGAGACGTTAGCGTCCCACCTCTTCAATAGCCAGTGAAACTGCTGGGCGCCAAATTCAAATACAGAAATACTCATTATAAAAATTCCGAAAACAAAACATATTTTACATAGGTTTAAAGATGAACTTCTTGTAAATCCAACCACGTTGTCAGATTTAAAAAATGCTTTACGGCAAAAGCATACCTTATGATTATTTGAGAACATAGCCCAGCAGACAAATCATTACAAACAGTAACCAGCCAAGTAGAAGAGTTACACAAGTCAGAAATAGAGATAAAATTAATCCCTTACCTTTGATGATCTTCATATGGTTGCACTCAGCAGACGTTAATTTACTCAATAAATGATCCTTTTGTTCGATAACGTCTCTTAATATCCAAAAACCTCCGTTTTGTTCGCGTTTTCTCCAGTAATCCATAGGCTCAAACGTAGTCAAAACAGGCAGACAAAAACAAAATTGTATCCGTAAAGTTCATAGAAACATGTCAAATGATGTTTATATTCAATCCTCAGGTTGTTATTGGCCTAAATAATTGATAATATTTCAACCGGACAATAACGTCGTCAATATAAAAGGTAAATAAGAAAGGCACTCTCTCGGTCACGCGGATGAAAAAGCTCTTTGACACTTTAGGGTCCACTCATTTAGACTGCTCTTACTTCCTCATTTTTCAGAATACAAGCCTGAAACTATTTCTAAAGACTGTTGACATCTAGTGGAAGGCATAGGAACTGCAATTTGAGTCCTAAGTCAATGGATACTGTAATGGCATTGAATAGAAAACTACAAAACCAAACAAAAACTACTTCCTGAATGGATTTTTCTCAGGTTTTCGCCTGCCAAATCAGTTCTGTTATACTCACAGACACTATTTTAACAGTTTTGGAAACTTTAACTTTATATCCATAACATATCTTCTGGGCCCGAGAAGCAGGCAGTTTAATTTGGGCATGCTTTACATCCAAAATTCATAATGTTGCCCCCTACCCTAGAGAAGTTAACCTGTTGAGGCTAGGGGGTGCTGTTGTCACTATTTATGGAAATCTTGTAATTTTTGAAACGGCTTCTTACAAAATTCTTGATCGTACAATATGCATATTATTATTATTATTGGATAGAAAACAGTCTATAGTTTCTATAGGCGTTGAAATTTTGTCTAAGTGGAACAGAACTCATTCTACAGCAATTTCCCTGACATGGAGTCAGATTTCACACATTTTGGCCCCTGTTCTGGAGTCAGTTTTAAGGCCACTGTTATTCCTATGAGTATACGGACACTGCTTACATCTTCCCCTGGATGCCTTTACGTGATGACGATTTGAATGGTATCGATTGCCCAATCACAGCCACTATAAATGAAAAAACCCTGTAGGTAGGAACTCTTTTCTTGGTGCGTCATGCGCGCGGAGGATACCGAACTACTGTTTTTCCAAGCATTAGTGTAGCCAGTTATATTTCTTCGGTCATATTTTTACTCGTTATAGGAGTTAAAAACATCATAAGGTAGTTAATTTAAAGCGTTTTATAGCAATTTATATCCGTTTAGTGCGATTTTGGGACATTTATTTCTGAGACACTGTGAATCTCTGGGCACCGTTCCAGTTCATGCCGAACGCAATGTGCATTTCTGCATGGCAAGAGGACAGCTTTCGACCAAAAGACGATTAGACCCAAGAAAGGATTCTTTGACCAAGATTCTGATGGAAGAACAGCTCAAAGTAGGAACAATTTATTATGATAAATCGTGTTTCTGTCGAAAAATGTTAGTGGCTTAGGACGCCATGTTTTTTGACTTAGCTTCGCTTGGCGCAAATTGTATTGAAAAGTAAGGATAATTTAAAAAATGTAATTCCGCGATTGTATTAGGAATTAAATTGTCTATCAATCGCTGTCCACCCTATATTTTTTAGTCACGTTTATGAGTATTTATGTATACGACTAGATCACTGTCTAATATGGCGCACAAACATTTTCTGACCAGCTGGGCTACTTTTCTCATTGTCTAACCATGATTTTGGTGGCTAAATATGCACATTTTCGAACAAACTGTATATGTATGTTGTAATGTGATGTTACAGGAGTGTCATCTGAAGAATTCTGAGAAGGTTAGTGAAAAAATTAATATATTTTGGCGATGTTTACGTTATTGCTCTCTTTGGCTAGAATCAATGCTGGGGTAATGTTTGCACATGTGCTATGCTAATATAACGATTTATTGTGTTTTCGCTGTAAGACACTTAGAAAATCTGAAATATTGTCTGTATTCACAGGATCGGTGTCTTTCGATTAGTGTATGCTGTGTATTTTTACGAAATGTTTGATGATTAGTAGTTAGGTAAACACGTTGCTCATTGTAATTATTCTAGTCCATTTGTGACGGTGGGTGCAATTGTAAACTATGACATCTACCTGAAATATGCACATTTTTCTAACAAAACCTATCCTATACCATAAATATGTTATCAGACTGTCATCTGAGGAGGTTTTTTCTTGGTTGGTGGCTATCAATATCTTAGTTTAGCCGAATTGGTGATAGCTACTGGTGTTGGTGGACAAAGAAAAAATGGTGGATTATGCTAATGTGTTTAGCTAATAGATTTACATCTTTACATATTGTGTCTTCCCTGTAAAACATTTTAAAAATCGGACATGTTGGCTGGATTCACACGATCTGTGTCTTTCATTAGCTGTATTGGACTTTAATGTGTGAAAGTTAAATATTAAAAAAAAAAAAAATTTTGAATTTCGCGGCTCTGCCTTTTCAGTGGGGGTGGGGGGGGGAGTGCCGCTAGTGGCACCCCAGTCCTAGACAGGTTAATCAGCCTCAGAAATTGCAGCCCAAAGAAATGCTTCACAGAGTTCAAGTAACAGACACATCTCAACATCAACTGTTCAGAGGAGACTGTGTGAATCAGGCCTTTGTGGTCAAATTTCTGCAAAGAAACAATTACTAAAGGACACCAATAATAAGAAGAGACTTGCTTGGGCCAAGAAACACGAGCAATGCATATTAGACTGGTGGAAATGTGGCTTTTGGTCTGGAGTCCAAATTTGACATTTTTGGTTCTAACCGCCGTGTCTTTGTGAGACGCAGAGTAGGTGAACAGATGATCTCCGCACTTGTTAGTTCCTACTGTGAAGCATGGAGGAGGAGGTGTGATTGTGTGGGGGTGCTTTGCTGGTGACACTGTCTGTGATTTATTTAGAATTTAAGGCACACTTAACCAGCATGGCTAGCACAGCATTCTGCCGTGATATGCCATCCCATCTGGTTTGCGCTTAGTGGGACTATCATTTATTTTTCAACAGGACAATGACCAAAATCACACCTCCATGCTGTGTAAGGGCTATTTGACCAAGAAGGAGAGTGATGGAGGGCTGCATCAGATGACTTGGCCTCCACAATCACCCGACCTCAACCCAATTGAGATGGTTTGGGATGAGTTGGACAGCAGAGGGAAGGAAAAGCAGCCAACAAGTGCTCAGCATATGTTGGAACTCCTTCAAGACTGTTGGAAAAGCATTCCTTATGAAGCTGGTTGAGAGAATGCCAAAAGTGTGCAAAGCTGTCATCAAGGCGAAGTGTGGCTACTTTGATGAATCTAAAATACATTTTCAATTGTTTAACACTTTTTTGGTTAGTACATGATTCCATATGTGTTATTTCATAGTTTTGATGTCTTCACTATTATTCTACGATGTAGAAAATAGTAAAAATAAAGAAAAACCTTTGAATGAGTAGGTGTGTTTCAACTTTTGACTGGTACTGTATATTATTCATTATCATTACAACATATAGGTAACTACTGCTAACAGGTGAAGAAAGTACAGGACAGAGGAACAAAGCTCTTGAGACTAGGCTATATTTCACAATGTCAAACACTCCTTTCAAGTCTGTTTAGCAGTACTATTACAAAGGCTTTGACAAGCATTTTACATGAGTCTCGTGTGTGTGTGTGTCCTCTACTAACTACAATGTATTTTTATGTGTTTTACATTACTCCTATTATATCACTTTTCTGGTATGTGTTCCAACTCTTTCCCCAAAGCCAAGCCTTTTATAACCATCCATGTTAAAGTTTACTTCCCATTCTCTTGAAGCTGTTATACAACAGGGACATAATGTTCAAGACAAGGTACTTTCAGGCCTAGCAACAGTAATTAGGCCTAGTAACAGTAACTCGGCCAAGCAACAGTAACTAGGCCTAGCAACAGTAACTAGGCCCAAATTCTCTACTATACAGATTGTCTTAGTGGACTTTACAACAAGGAAGGTCCTGGATGCTGCTAGGCAACTACAAAAACATAGCTTCCCACTCCTACCCTAACCATAGAGGAAGTGGCAAAGTGAGAGTGTTATCTCTTGCCTAAATCTGTCCACAATAAGCCCAATTCTTTTCTATGGGCTTAATATGCAGGCCTGCCTTCCTGCCTTTGGGAGAGCGACTCCCATTGTTAGGGTGGAGACATGAGCATCTCGTCATTAAATACAGATCTCTGCCCTAACTATAGTGAACAAAAATATAAATGCAACATTCAACAATTTCAACAATTTTACTGAGTTAAAGTTCATATAAGGAAATCAGTCAATTGAAATAAATGCATAGGGCCCCAATATGTGGATTTCACATGACTGGGAATACAGATATGCATCTGTGGGTCACAGATAACTTTAAAAAAAAATGGGTCTCACAATGGGCCTCAGGATCTGATCACGGTATCTCTGTGCATTCAAATTGCCATTGATAAAATGCAATTGTGCTCCTTGTCTGTAGCTTATGCCTGCACCTACCATAACCCAACCTCCACCATGGGGCACTCTGTTCACAATGTTGACATCAGCAAACCGCTTGGCCACATGACGCAATTTATTGATTTTATTTATTTAACCTTTATTTAACTAGGCAAGTCAGTGAATAACAAATTCTTATTAAGCTTTTTGGAGTTTTATGCCCATTCATTTTATTTTGTTTGCTAAAAGTCGGGGATGCTATTCACAAGGACATACTGTTCTTGTCTCGCGATTCCCAAGCATGAAATGGCACCGGTGATGTTCAGTGTTCTGCATGGCTAAAGAATTGACGAAAAACAGATTCCATGGGAGTGAATGGTGGTCTTTTGCACAGATTGGGCTCCATCTATGGCGGGACAGAGGGCAGGCCTCTGTACTCTAGTTATGAATGTGTCTCGCTCTGCCATATGGACACATTGTATGATACACAGAGAGCAACTGGGGGCAAAAGAGCTGAGCACAGAACTCTGAGATATGCAGCAGGTAACTTCCAATGTAAACTACATCGTGCACACCCGTTCGCAAAACTATGTGGAGATATGGGATCACAGCATGGCAATGCTCTATTTCGTAGTGTAGTGTTGAAAATATTTTTCTTTGAGAGAGGAACAGTTGTCATTCACAATGGATGTAAAAAAAAAAGTGTGTCTCCTTGCCTATGTAACAGACATATTTGGGAAACTGAACGAACTAAAGCAAAATAATTATAATTATACAGATGAGTGACTGAATCAGCGAAATCCGTTTGACTGTGATCCTGGCTCAGTTGACATGCCGGCAAGTGAAATCAAACAGCTGATCGAGCTGTCATGTGACCGAATGCTGCAGACAACACATTCACGGGTCACTATGGAGGAGTTTTGGTTCCTGTCTCAAAGGGAATACTGTGCCGTCTCCCTCCTATCGTTAAAACTCATAGTAATCTGATTCTGTGCTCTCGTCTGCATTAAAAACAAATATCGATCAGGTTGGATGTGACAGCAGAGATGAGGTGCGCACTTTTGACCACGCCCCTTGGCTCTAAGAAGCTCTGATGCAATATGTATCAAGCACATCTATGTCACTAGTGGTGGTGAGAGAATATAAATTATGTCAGACTAATTTGCAATTGTCTCTCATATCCTCACATTAAACAAGTTAACATTGGCTGTTCATTACATAAGTTGAAGAAACATCTCAAGGATGATCAATGGAAACAGGATGAACGTGAGCTCAATTTCGAGTCTCATAGCAAAGGGTCTGAATGCTTATGTAAATAGAGTATTTCTGGGTTTTATTTTTTATTAATTAGCATACATGTCTAAATCTGTTTTCACTTTGTCATTATGGGGTATTGTGTGTAGATTGATGAGGAAAACAAATATTTTAATCAATTTTAGAACACAGCTGTAAAGTAACAAAAGGTGGAAAAAGTCAAAGGGTCAAAATACTTTCCGAATGCCCAGTATAGACATAATATACTATCCGGATAAGAAAGTGTCTGATCACACAATATTCGGTTGTAATTCCTTCACAGTAAAAGGTATTACTATTCTGATTTCAGATGAACAATCCTTACAAAATAAATAAGACTCAATAAGCTCTAAGTTATTAGGAAAATGTGTAAATGGCAGTTGTTTTCTTAACAGATTACCATTTGATTGATGTGGTGCCACTGCATGTCATAATTTGAAAGGGTTGTTTCCCAGCTTTGAAAATATGTATCATGTTTTCATTTATGGTTTTACACCAGCAAAGTATGTTCATAAATGTACACATAGGTCATGGTCTCAGTAAATTCAGGAATTTCAAAACTCTTCTACCGAAGATGCAACAATGCCATTATGGAGATTTACTGTTAGAGTTAGCTGGTGTTAAGGAGGGAGGAGAAGGTGGGAAAGAGTTTCCTAGGGTTAGAGGCAGATGCTTGACATTTTGAGTGATAGAAAGCAGCTTTGGTAGTGGATACAGAATAAGACAAGGTAGAGAGGAGAGAGTGGAAAGGATGAAGGATCCTCCGGAAGTTTAGTTTTCCTCCATTTTCGCTCAGCTGCCTGCAGCCCTGTTCTGTAAGCATGCAAGGAGTCACTCAGCCACGGAGCAGGAGGGGAAAGCCGAGCTGGGAGGGAGGAAAGGCGACAGTGCGAGTCATAGGATTCTGAAAGGGAGGAGAGTAGGGTTGAAAAGGCAGAATCAGGAGACGTGAGGGAGAAGGATTTAGCAAAAGGGAGAGATGATAGGACAGAAGAGGAAAGAGTAGTGGGAGAAAGAGCTAAGATTGCGACATCGCATGTCCATCTGGGTAGGGGCTGAGTGGTTAGGGTTGGAGGAAAGGGAGACAGAAAACGGAACAAAGTAGTGATCAGAGACCTGGGGGGGTTGCAGTGAGATTAGTTGGCGGACAGCCTCTAGTAAAGATGAGGTCAAGCGTATTGCCTGCCTTGTGAGTGGGAGGGGACTGGGAAAGGTTGAGGTCAAGAGGCAAGGAGGGGAAAGAGAGAGTTGTAAAGAAATTAATCGAAGGCAGACATCTGGAGGTAGACGTCGCCAAGTACGAAGAGCAGTGAGCCATCGTCAGGAAATTAGCTTATCAAGGTGTCAAGCTCATTGAGGAACTCTCTAAGGTCACCTGGTGGGCAATATATGAGAACAATGTTAAGCTTGAGTGGACAAGTGACAGTGACAGTAGAATTCAAATGAAGAGATGAACAGGTGAGAGAGGGAGAAAAGAGAAAATCTCTACATAGGAGAAATGAGTAGCCCTGTGCCACCACCGTGACGACCAGATACTCTCNTGAGCCATCGTCAGGAAATTAGCTTATCAAGGTGTCAAGCTCATTGAGGAACTCTCTAAGGTCACCTGGTGGGCAATATATGAGAACAATGTTAAGCTTGAGTGGACAAGTGACAGTGACAGTAGAATTCAAATGAAGAGATGAACAGGTGAGAGAGGGAGAAAAGAGAAAATCTCTACATAGGAGAAATGAGTAGCCCTGTGCCACCACCGTGACGACCAGATACTCTCTGACTATGAGAGAAAACGTAGTTACTGCTACACTGGAGTAGCAGTGTTCTCTGGGGTGATCCATGTCTCAGTCAGGGCCAAAAATGCTAAGGGACAGAAAGGCAGCATAGGCTGAGATGAACTCTGCATTCTGGACCACAGATCGGCAGTTCCAAACGCTGCCAGAGACCAGGAATTCCACATGGATTGTGCGCGCAGGGAACACTAAATTAGAAGGGTTGCAGCCACGTGGAGGGAATCGTCTGTAAAGCCTACAAGGTGAGGAGCAAACTGGGATAGAAACACACACGTAGTTGCCAAAGTTACAAAAGAGCAAAATGAGATCTGAAAATAACTAGGTAGGATACTCAAGTGAGAGCGTGGTGTGGAGCCTTCCTCTCTTTCCTTGAACAACTTGGCAGAACCGTCTTTGTTTCGATGACAGTCTTAGTTTCGCGACAAGACCGCTGCTGATACAACTGCCACTTACAGCTACCACTGAGAAGACAGGGGAGACTGAATTACTAATACTAGTTGCTTTGCAAAGGTGAAGAGCACAGCTCCCGGTACTAATTGCTGATTGCCTAGGAGAGGAGAAACCACTCCCCCTCCATACAGA
Source organism: Salvelinus fontinalis (assembly GCF_029448725.1). Taxonomy (NCBI): domain Eukaryota; kingdom Metazoa; phylum Chordata; class Actinopteri; order Salmoniformes; family Salmonidae; genus Salvelinus; species Salvelinus fontinalis. The sequence goes on from NC_074692.1 coordinate 40,740,338, forward strand.
CACTGATTACCAAAACAACAACAGTCACAAGTTGCCCTGCCCCTTAATCCTGGTTTGTGTGTCAACAATCATCTGCAGGTTAATAGCAGTCAGCAGTTCACACACCAGTAGGCTACTGGGAAGACAGGCAGCACTAAAAGTAGATGGCCCTAGCTAGCAAAAAGACAACAAAAGATAGACAAAAATGATACTCATCACTCCTGGAGATCTAGTGTAGCTATAGAATGAAGCATTTTCATGCATTAGGTGGTATTTGGAGATTTGGGGCAGGAGTAGAAATTGAATTTCATAGATTGTCCTCTTCTCTCTCTAGTGTTGAGCTCTGTGTTACAGGCACTGTTTGATTTTGAAAGGAGAAAAGCACATACTTAGACACCAACACACTTACTCAGACAATATTTCATTACACACTTTGCTTAACTTTGGAAAAGATGCTTAAGCCTCTGCTATTTCTGGCTTAAATCTCCCCTTGGAGGATAGCAGAGGATTGTTCTGGAGATTGAGGCCGTCACTTTTAATAATACCCCAGGTCTTATTTGTGGGAACTCATATAGGTCTCTCTCTCTCTCTCTCTCTCTCTCACTCTCTCCTCTCTCTCTCTTCTCTCTCTCTCTCTCCTCTCTCTGCTCCTCTTCTCATCTCTCTCTCTCTCTCCTCTCTCTCTTCTCCTCTCTCTCTCTCTCTCCCTTCTCTCTCTCTCTCTCCTCTCCTCTCTCTCCTCTCTCTCTCTCTCCTCTCTCTCATCTCCTCTCTCCTCTCTCTCTCTCTCTCTCCTCTCTCTCTCTCTCTCTCTCTCTCTCTCTCTCTCTCTCTCCTCTCTCTCCTCTCTCTCTCTCTCTCTCCTCTCTCTCTCTCTCTCTCTCTCTCTCTCTCTCTCTCTCTCTCCTCATCTCTCTCTCTCTCTCTCTCTCTCCTCTCTCTCACTCTCTCTCTCTCCTCTCTCTCTCTCTCTCTCTCTCTCTCTCTCTCTCTCTCTCTCTCTCTCTCCTCTCTCTCTCTCTCTCTCTCTCTCTCTCTCTCCTCTCTCCTCTCTCTCTCACTCTCTCTCTCTCTCTAATAAGTGTACCCTCAGGACACAATAATGTGTGTGGGTCTGCTTTATTGCTAGCTATGAGGTTCACATTTAGAGAAGAGGCCCCGGCGTACTCTTATTACACCCATGGTGACGAATATGGACAATTTCTTTTTTTAATCACTTTGCTGTGTGTGTGTTTGGAGCCTGTCTCTCATTTACCTTGGGGAGTTCTATAGAGTGCTGTTGACTGCTTGATGCCTAGTTTGACCAATACAATGAGGCCTGATGATGGTATTAGCCACTCAGAATCCTGAGTTGAAAGACATTAAACATAAAACAGCCTTTCTTCTCTCAGCCCATGGCCAACAGCCGTGACCCACAGAACCCATCTTCCCCTGACCCTGGAAAAATGATAGAGCAATATCACAGAGAAACATTCATAAAGTGCTGTGTTTTGTCCTGGAGGGAGAAATGAAAATAAAATGTTGAACAGAGCCTAGAAAACAAGATAATTTAACTGAGACACACACATAAACACACACTCGGTTGAGTACAGAGGAATCTGGGATAGCGAGGAGATTGCACAGATATTTCATGTGTTGCAGGATGAGACACAACTCCAATCCCTTCTATAGGACAACTGGTATTGAGCAGGACCTGAGCAGGAGTAAGTGTCTGCTATAGCTTAGAGCTGAACACACTGAGTCAACAAGAACCTCTCTAATGGATTTACACACCTCTCTTCACCTCCCCATTCTCTTTCTTTCTTTTTCTTCTTTCTTTCTCTTGTTCTCTCTTGAAAACTGAATTGCTGACATACAAAACATTTTTGGACTATAGCAACAATGAAACAAGTACCAACATGGAGTTTTCCTTTAAGACTCCATAATGTTTCATCTGTAGGTGCTACAGTGCAATCATTAGTCTCATATGCAGAACACAGTATCAGATAGTATAATACAGTATCAAACAGTAGAACACAGTATCAGACAGTAGAATGAAGTATTAGACACATTATCAGACAGTAGAACACAGTATCAGACAGTAGAACACAGTGTCAGACAGTAGAACACAATGTCAGACAGTAGAACACAGTGTCAGACAGTTGAACACAGTGTCAGACAGTAGAACAGTAAAACACAGTGTCAGACAGTAGAACACAGTGTAAGACAGTAGAACACAGTGTCAGACAGTAGAACACAGTGTCAATCAGTAGAACACAGTACCAAACAGTAGAACACAGTGCCAAACAGAAGAACACAGTGTCAAACAGTAGAACACAGTGTCAAAGAGTAGAACATAGTATCAGACAGTAGAACACAGTGTAAGACAGTAGAGCACAGTGTCAGGCAGTAGAATACAGTGTCAGACAGTAGAACACAGTATCAGACAGTAGAACACAGTGTCAGACAGCAGAACACAGTATCAGACAGTAGAACACAGTGTCAGACAGCAGAACACAGTATCAGACAGTAGAACACAGCGTCAAACACTAGAACACAGTGTCAAAGAGTAGAACACAGTATCAGACAGTAGAACATAGTATCAGACAGTAGAACACAGTGTCAGACAGTAGAACACAGTGTCAGTCAGTAGAACACAGTGTCAGACAGTAGAACACAGTGTCAGACAGCAGAACACAGTGTCAGAGAGCAGAACACAGTATCAGACAGTAGAACACAGTGTCAGACAGCAGAACACAGTATCAGACAGTAGAACACAGTGTCAGACAGTAGAACACCATGTCAGACAGTAGAACACAGTATCAGACAGTAGAACACAGTATCAGACAGTAGAACACAGTGTCAGACAGCAGAACACAGTATCAGACAGTAGAACACAGTGTCAGACAGCAGAACACAGTATCAGACAGTAGAACACCATGTCAGACAGCAGCACACAGTGTCAGACAGCAGAACACAGTATCAGACAGTAGAACATAGTGTCAGACAGCAGAACACAGTATCAGACAGTAGAACACAGTGTCAGACAGCAGAACACAGTATCAGGCATTAGAACACCATGTCAGACAGCAGCACACAGTGTCAGACAGCAGAACACAGTATCAGACAGTAGAACACAGTGTCAGACAGCAGAACAGTGTCAGACAGTAGAACACAGTGTCAGACAGTAGAACACAGTATCAGACAGTAGAACACAGTGTCAGACAGCAGAACAGTGTCAGACAGTAGAACACAGTGTCAGACAGCAGAACACAGTATCAGACAGTAGAACACAGTGTCAGACAGCAGAACAGTGTCAGACAGTAGAACACAGTGTCAAAGAGTAGAACATAGTATCAGACAGTAGAACACAGTGTAAGACAGTAGAGCACAGTGTCAGGCAGTAGAATACAGTATCAGACAGTAGAACACAGTATCAGACAGTAGAACACAGTGTCAGACAGCAGAACACAGTATCAGACAGTAGAACACAGTGTCAGACAGCAGAACACAGTATCAGACAGTAGAACACAGCGTCAAACACTAGAACACAGTGTCAAAGAGTAGAACACAGTATCAGACAGTAGAACATAGTATCAGACAGTAGAACACAGTGTCAGACAGTAGAACACAGTGTCAGACAGTAGAACACAGTGTCAGACAGTAGAACACAGTGTCAGACAGCAGAACACAGTGTCAGAGAGCAGAACACAGTATCAGACAGTAGAACACAGTGTCAGACAGCAGAACACAGTATCAGACAGTAGAACACAGTGTCAGACAGTAGAACACCATGTCAGACAGTAGAACACAGTATCAGACAGTAGAACACAGTATCAGACAGTAGAACACAGTGTCAGACAGCAGAACACAGTATCAGACAGTAGAACACAGTGTCAGACAGCAGAACACAGTATCAGACAGTAGAACACCATGTCAGACAGCAGCACACAGTGTCAGACAGCAGAACACAGTATCAGACAGTAGAACATAGTGTCAGACAGCAGAACACAGTATCAGACAGTAGAACACAGTGTCAGACAGCAGAACACAGTATCAGGCAGTAGAACACCATGTCAGACAGCAGCACACAGTGTCAGACAGCAGAACACAGTATCAGACAGTAGAACACAGTGTCAGACAGCAGAACAGTGTCAGACAGTAGAACACAGTGTCAGACAGTAGAACACAGTATCAGACAGTAGAACACAGTGTCAGACAGCAGAACACAGTATCAGGCAGTAGAACACCATGTCAGACAGCAGCACACAGTGTCAGACAGCAGAACACAGTATCAGACAGTAGAACACAGTGTCAGACAGCAGAACAGTGTCAGACAGTAGAACACAGTGTCAGACAGTAGAACACAGTATCAGACAGTAGATCACAGTGTCAGACAGCAGAACAGTGTCAGACAGTAGAACACAGTGTCAGACAGCAGAACACAGTATCAGACAGTAGAACACAGTGTCAGACAGCAGAACAGTGTCAGACAGTAGAACACAGTCCAGGCCTATTATACACTTCAGCTGATCAATAGTACAGATAGGATGAGATCAGCCTACTGAACTTACACTCGGTGTTTGTGTGCGTTTGTGTGAGTGCGTGTGCGTGCGTACAGTGCTTCAGCAATAGGACACCCAGCAGTGGATCTCGCTCTCTCTCGGAATACCATGGAGGTTCTAGAAGCTATTACATAGAATCATGAAGAGAACACATGAGAACTGTCTTCCTGTCCACATGCAGGGCAGAAATTAGGAGCACAAAATAGTGTAGTGTCGTGGTAATGGTGGGTTTATAGTAGTAATGATTTGCTGGCTGGTGTTTAGTCACTTGTGTTGTGTTTCTCCCTCGCTCTTTTCCCCCTCTCAACATGTTTATCATGTTGATATTAGAATTGCACATTAAATATTGAAGATGGTGAAAAATATTGATATGAAATATACGTAACAAAATACAATATAAACGCATAACATTTTTTTTTTTTTTACTGGGTTACAGTTCATACCAGGAAATCAGTCAATTGAAACAAATAAATTAGGCCCTAATCTATGGATTTTACATGACTGGGAATACAGATATGCATCTGTTGGTCACAGATACCTTAAGGGTCAGTATCTGGTGTGGCCATCATGTGCCTCATGCAGCACGACACATCTCCTTTGCATAGAGATGATCAGGTTGTTGATTGTGGCCTGTGGAATGTTGTCCCACTCCACTTTAATGGGTGTGCGAAGTTGCTGGATATTTGCAGGAACTGGAACACGCTGTCGTACACAGCAATCCAGAGCATCCCAAACATGCTCAATGGGTGACATGTCTGGTGAGTATGCACGCCGTGGAAGAACTGGGACAATTTCAGCTTCCAGGAATTGTGTACAGATCCTTGTGACATGGGACTGTGCATTATGATGCTGAAACTAATGCAGCGGATGAATGGCACGAAAATGGGCCTCAGGATCTCATCAAGGTATCTTTGTTCATTCAAATCTCCATTGATAAAATGCAATTGTGTTCATTGTCCGTAGTTCATTCCTGCCCATACCTTAATCCCACCGCCACCATGGGGCACTCTGTTCACAATGTTGACATCAGCAAACCGCTCATCCACATGACGTAATACACGTTGTCTGCCATCTGCCCGGTACAGTTGAAACTGGTATTCATCCGTGAAGATTACACTTCTGCAGCGTGACAGTGGCCATCAAAGGTGAGCATTTACCCACTGATGTCGGTTACGAAGCTGAACTGCAGTCAGATCAAGACCCTGGTGAGGATGATGAGCATGCAGATGAGCTTCCCTGAGACATTTCTGACAGTTTGTGCAGAAATGATTCGGTTGCGCAAACCCACAGTTCATCAGCTATCCCGGTGGCTCATCTCATACCATCCCGCAGGTGAAGAAGCTGGATGTGGAGGTCCTGGGTTGGCGTGGTTACATGTGGTCTAAGGTTGTGAGGTCAGTTGGACGTACTGCCAAATTCTCTAAAACGAGACTTATGGTAGAGAAATTAACATAAAATTATCTGGCAACAGCTCTGATGGAGATTCCTGCAGTCAGTATACCAGTTGCATGCTCCCTCACAACTTGATACATCTGTGGCATTGTGTTGTGAAACAAAACTGCACATTTTAGAGTGGCCTTTTCTAGTCCCGAGCACAAGGTGCAACTGTGTAAGGATCATGCTGTTTAATTATCTTCTTGATATGTCACACCTGTCAGGTGGATGGATTATTTTGGCAAAGGAGAAATGTTCACTAACAGGAATGTAAATACATTTGTCCGCAACATTTTGGAGAAATAAGCTTTGTATGAGTATGGACCATTTCTGGGTCTTTTATTTCAGCTCATGAAAACAACACTTTACGTGCTACGATTATATTTTTGTTCATTATACATTATAGGTTATTGAATCCCATGATTCATTTAAAAGAACATATATGAAATGCTTGTGCCATTTGCACAGTAGAGCCTATACTGCTCACATCCATCCATCCATCCATCCATCCATCCATCCATCCATATCTATAGAGAATCAGTGTGTTTTCATGTGCATGTGTGTGCATTCACACATGTTTTTGTGTGTCCTAGCGCGTGCGTGTGTGTGTGTGCGTAACATCAGGTGTGAGCAGAGCCATGCATGCGGACCCTGGATATGAGGAATTAGGTATTCATCTCCATACTCCAATGGCTGGATGTTAGTTACAAAGCCTGTCTAGCTAACTGACTAATGTAGCAGGAGGACTCCACAGGCCCACATACTGCACCCTACACACGTGTGTGTATGGCCTGTGTGAGTGTGCGTGCGTGTGTGTTTGTGTTTGTATGTGTGCTCGGGCACGTGTTAGGTGGTTGGCAGCACATGCACATGCTCTGCATGTCTAAGAGGTCAGTGTTATTTTGTTGATGCAATACATTATAACAACAACTATTTGTACACGAGACATCATATGGAATAGAAAATGTCTGTTAACTTGAGTACAGGGCTTCTCTCCAGCTCTGTAGATCACTGGTCCTTTGATTTAATAGCGAGATAGTAATAAGTTTGACAGACGGCTTGGATTGCCCTGAGGCCTGCTTTACCTACACTGTTGCTAATCTCAAACTCCTCTACCCCCCCCCCCCCCCCCCATTATCTTGCTGTAACCTGTTGCTTCCCTCCTTCCCTTCTCATCTCCTCTCTCCTCTCCTCCTCTAATATCTCCCTCATATGTGAAGACTCATTTACAGAGCTGACTTAATCAGATGTGCCCCAACGAGAGCGCTATGTTAGAGGCGTGTGTTTGTGTGACAGAAAGAGAGAACGTGTGTGGCCTGCAGATAGCAAGGCTTAGCAGAAGGGGACTGTACTGTAAGCCCTCAATTATATGCCCGGCAGATTGATACTGCATTGAGACACGGATGGATGGATGTGTGTGTGTGTGTGTGTGTCTGTGTGTCTGTGTGTCTGTGTGTCTGTGTGTCTGTGTGTCTGTGTGTCTGTGTGTCTGTGTGTCTGTGTGTCTGTGTGTCTGTGTGTCTGTGTGTCTGTGTGTCTGTGTGTCTGTGTGTCTGTGTGTCTGTGTGTCTGTGTGTCTGTGTGTCTGTGTGTCTGTGTGTCTGTGTGTCTGTGTCTGTGTCTGTGTGTGTGTGTGTGTGTGTGTGTGTGTGTGTGTGTGTGTGTGTGTGTGTGTGTGTGTGTGTGTGTGTGTGTGTGTGTGTCAGATAGAGAGAGATGTATAGTGCCTGTGAGACTATACATGTTTCTTAGTGTTTTTGTCATGGTCCTTTCTGAGAAATGAAAGTACTCTTCTTCTCTCTACAGCTGACTATATTGACTTGTCTCTTCCAGCAGAGAGAATAACATAACAAATTCTGTTCTCTCACTCAGTCTCTCTCACTCAGTCTCTCTCACTCTGTCTCTTTCACTCTGTCTCTCTCACTCTGTCTCTTTCACTCTGTCTCTCTCACTCTGTCTCTCTCTCTCACTCTCTCTCTCTCTATCTCTCTCTCTCTGTCTCCATTCCACGGGGCTTCATTGACATGGGGAACATGTTTATATTGCCAAAGCAAGTGAAGACTCAAAACATGAACAAAAAACGATTAGAAATTAACATTAAATATTGCCCTCAAAAAGGTGGGGAAAGTGGAAGAAGCTTTTTCAAGCACTCCCTTGAATGCTGTGGCCACCCTTTCCTGCTGTGCTCTCAGGTCGTTTGTGCCTGTATGAATTAGGATGTGGCTGGGTGACCCTAGTTGGTCCTCAGACAGCAGATCGAGGGCGTGCTGGGTGTTTGGGGAAATGTAAATGTTCTTCTATGTATTTCCCATTCGAGTCCATAAGGAGTACAATCTGTGGCTTTGATGTGTCCTTAACGGGTGTCCAATGGTTTTCATAAGGGATGCTAGGAGTGGATGAGGGCTGCTGGGTTGGTGGTTCTTAATTTATCTTTTCTGCTGGGGTGTCGAGACTGCGGTCAGGGTCTGATGTGACATGTTCTGTTGTGGTGTCGAGGCTGTGGTCAGGATCTGGACTGTTTTGCTGGGGTGTCGAGGCTGTGGTCAAGGTCTGGGCTGCTCTGCTGCGGTGTTGAGGCTGTGGTCAGGGTCTGGGCTGTTCTGCTGGGGTGTCGAGGCTGTGGTCAGGATCTGGACTGTTTTGCTGGAGTGTCGAGGCTGTGGTCAGGGTCTGGGCTATTTTGCTGGGGTGTCGAGGCTGTGGTCAGGATCTGGACTGTTCTGCTGGGGTGTCGAGGCTGTGGTCAGGATCTGGACTGTTTTGCTGGGGTGTCGAGGCTGTGGTCAGGGTCTGGGCTGTTTTGCTGGGGTGTCGAGGCTGTGGTCAGGATCTGGACTGTTTTGCTGGGGTGTCTAGGCTGTGGTCAGGATCTGGACTGTTCTGCTGGGGTGTCGAGGCTGTGGTCAGGATCTGGACTGTTCTGCTGGGGTGTCGAGGCTGTGGTCAGGGTCTGGGCTGTTCTGCTGGGGTGTCGAGGTTCTGTTCATGGTCTGGGCTGTTCTGCTGGGGTGTCGAGGTTCTGGTCATGGTCTGGGCTGTTCTGCTGGGGTGTTGAGGTTCTGGTCATGGTCTGGGCTGTTCTGCTGGGGTGTCGAGGTTCTGGTCATGGTCTGGGCTGTTCTGCTGGGGTGTCAAGGTTCTGGTCATGGTCTGGGGTAGGATGTTCTGCTGGCTTCGCTGGGGGAGTGGCCAGCTCTTTCATGGGTTGTTCTCTGTCGCACCTCATCTTTCTCTCCTCCTCATTCAGCTTTCTCTCCTCCTCTAGTGTTTTTATCTTCTCCTGCCGCTGGCTCCTCCTCTTTCCTCTCCTCTTCTTTGTCCTGTTGAAGTTGTCTCACCACAGTCCAAAGTGCTGACACATCTCTCTCCCCCTCCCGGTCTCTGGGTCTAGTTGAGGGGGTGTTGTTATGCTGGACTGTTGTCTGGGTCTGTGCTGACTGGAGTGTGACGACTTACTGCAGCTGTCTGAGGCACTGCATCTCAGTGCAAGATGTGTCACTACCGTCCCTGGTTCGAATCCAGGCTGTATCACATCTGGCTGTGATTTGGAGTCTAATAGGGCGGCACACACCTGGCCCAGCGACGTCCAGGTTTGGCCAGGGTAGGCCTTCATTGTAAATAAGAATTTGTTCTTAACTGACCTGCCTAGTTAAATTTAAAAAACACTGTTCGAGTTCCACCTGCCTTACCTCCAGCTGGATGAATTAATCCCTCATTTCAATAAGGTAGTAGTGCTCTGTGCTGGGGGGGGACTCTCCTCTTGGGGTTGTTCATCTGTGGGGGTGTGAACCGACTCACTTGGCATGGGTGAAGAGCTTCTCCTGCTGTACGATCTTTTTGATTCTGTAAAAGTATTTTTGGACGTGTTTGAAGTTTCCCTGCACCACCACTGTTCCAACCTTGAACAAATTGAGGCTGTCTCAGTCTGTCTCAGTCTGTGTCCTCGTGTTCCAGTATTCTGAGTTTCCACCCTGGGCCAATACCCTGTCTCTTGACAGGGGGGTAGCATGCTCTTATAGCACTGTTCCATCCCAGGGGATTGTGCGTATGGAAAATTAAGTTTATCATTTTCCCAGTCTTTTAACAGTCGCAAATAGTGTCTCCGGATTGTCCCTGAGGAGCATCTGTTTGTACTCTTTTCTGTACTATGCTAGGCTCTGCACTGGGAGGTAAGGACGCCATGGGGCAGAGGGCCTCTGAGGTTGTGATTCTCTGTTGACATTGTTGGTTCAAGGGCGTTCACACCTCTCACTTCACACTTCAGTGCTAATTGAAGATAGTACTAGCACGCTTCGAAGTATAATATCTAGGTTATTGTAATGGCATTTACTTCTTAGCTTTAAACATTGTTTCAGATTGAACATTACTCACTCAGTTCCAGGTTGGATGGTATGTTTAGGTTTCTGCTGTGCTTCTTCTGCTGGTTGTTGGTTTTCCAAAAAGTTTGTTGGATAGTCCTAGGTGGTAAAACTCCTTCCAGGTAATTTTGTCCAAAATACAGGTGGTATGTTAGGAGTTTTGGTTTAAAATGAAGGTTATGATGTAGAGGGTAATATCATTTTATAGGTCCTTATGAAAAAAGTGGAACAAGTATTTAAGTTTATCTAACTCTAAATCTGGTATTTTTTTACAGAAATGTTCAGGAGCTCATGACCTCTCTCTAATCTCTCTCTCTCCCTACATCTCTCTCTCTAATCTCTCTCTCTCCCTACATCTCTCTCTCCCTACATCTCTCTCTCCCTACATCTCTCTCTCTACCTACATCTCTCTCTCCCTACATCTCTCTCTCTCCCTACATCTCTCTCTCTCCCTACATCTCTCTCTCTCCCTACATCTCTCTCTCTCCCTACATCTCTCTCTCCCCCTACATCTCTCTCTCTCCCTACATCTCTCTCTCCCTACATCTCTCTCTCTCTCTAATCTCTCTATCTCTCTAATCTCTCTCTCTCTCCCTACATCTCTCTCTCTCCCTACATCTCTCTCTCTCCCTACATCTCTCTCTCTCCCTACATCTCTCTCTCTCCCTACATCTCTCTCTCTCTACATCTCTCTCTCCCTACATCTCTCTCTCCCTACATCTCTCTCTCTCCCTACATCTCTCTCTCTCCCTACATCTCTCTCTCTCCCTACATCTCTCTCTCTCACTACATCTCTCTCTCTCCCTACGTCTCTCTCTCTCTCTCTAATCTCTCTCTCTCCCTACATCTCTCTCTCCCCCTACATCTCTCTCTCTCCCTACATCTCTCTCTCTCTACATCTCTCTCTCCCTACATCTCTCTCCCTACATCTCTCTCTCTTCCTACATCCCCCTCTCTCTCCCTACATGTCTCTCTCTCCCTACATCTCTCTCTCTCTCTCTCTCTCTCTCTAATCTCTCTCTCTCCCTACATCTCTCTCTCCCTACATCTCTCTCTATCTCTATCTCAAGAAACAAGCGGGAAATAAACAAGGCAAAAGAAAAGAAAACATGAACAGTAAAGCCATTTCAAATGTTAAATTATGGCTATGTATAATGTTGTAACAATGTTCAAATAGTTGAAGTACGAAAGAGAAAATAAATTAACAGATGAATATAGTTTGTTATTACAATGGTGTTTGTTCTTTAGTGGTTTCCCTTTCTTGTGGCAACAGGTCACAAATCTTGCTGCTGTGAAGGCACACTGGTGGTATTTCACCTAATAGATATCGGAGTTTATCAAGATTCTATTTGTTTTCAAATTCTTTGTGGGTCTGTGTGATCTGAGGGAAATATGTGTCTCTAATATGGTCATACATTTGGCCAAAGGTTAGGAAGTGCAGCTCGGTTTCCACCTCATGATGGGGTGGAAACATAGCCTGTCTATCTCTTGAGAGCCATTCATTTTGGGTCAGTCACAATTGTCAGGTATTCTGCTACTGTGTACTCTCTGTTTAGGGCCAAATAATATTCCAGTTTGCTACATTTTTTGTTGATTCTTTCCAATGTGTCAAATAATTAACTTTCTGTTTTCTCATGATTTGGATGTGTCTCATTGTATTGCTCTCCTGGTGCTCAATGAGGTCTTTGTGTTTCTGAGCAGAGCCCCAGGACCGGCTTGCTTAGGGGACTTTTCTCCAGGTTCATCTCTCTGTAGGTGATGGCTTTGTTATGAAAAGTTTGGGAATCGCTTCCTTTTAGGTGGTTGTAGAATTTAACAGCTCATTTCTGGATTTTGATCATTAGGGGGTATCGGCCTAGTTCTGTTCTGCATGCATTATTTGGTGTTTTACGTTGTACACAGAGGATATTTTTGCAGAATTCTGCATGCAGAGTCTCAATTTGGTGTTTGTTCCATTTTGTGAATTCTTGGTTGGTGAGCAGACCCCAGACCTCACAACCATAAAGGGCAATGGGTTCAGGCACTGATTCAAGTATTTTTAGCCAGATCCTAATTGGTATGTCAAATTTCATGTTCCTTTTGATGGCATAGAAGGCCGTTCTTGCCTTGTTCTCAGATCGTTAACCTTTCTGAACCACCCGTCCCGGATCCGGGATAATTGTCATCAGAAACGCTGACTAGCATAGCGTAGCATAGCGCCACAGGTAAATAATATTACTAGAACATATTCATATTCATAAAATCACAAGTGCAATATTGCAAAACACAGCTTAGCCTTTTGTTAATCCATCTGTCGTCTCAGATTTTGAAATTAGCTTTACAGCGAAAGCAATACAAGCGTTTGTGTAAGTTTATCGATCGCTCGACAAAACAATAAGTACACCTAGCATCAGGTAACTTGGTCACGAAAATCAGAAAAGCAATCAAATTAATCGTTTACCTTTGATGATCTTCGGATGTTTTGACTCACGAGACTTCCAGTTAGACAACAAATGTTCCTTTTGTTCCATAAAGATATTTTTTATATCCAAATACCTCCGTTAGTTTGATGCGTTATGCCCAGGAATCCAACGGAAAGAGCGGTCAGGACAATGCCGAAAAAAATTCCAAATTATATCCATAATGTCCACAGAAACATGTCAAACGTTTTTCATAATCCATCCTCAGGGTGTTTTTCAAATATCTATTCGACAATATATCAACCGGGACAGTTGGCTTTTCACTAGGACCAGGAGTAACAATGGCTGCCTTTCCCTTTTGCGCACAACTCACTCTGAGAGCCCCCACCTATCCACTTACGCAATGTGGTCGTTCACGCTCATTCTTCAAAATAAAAGCCTGAAACTATGTCTAAATGCTGTTGACACCTTAGGGAAGCCATAGAAAAAGAAGTCTGGTTGATATCCCTTTATATGGGCAATAGGGATGCATAGGAACAGAGAGCTTTCAAAAACAGGGACACACCCTGATTGGATTTTCCTCCGGTTTTCGCCTGCAATATCAGTTCTGTTTAACTCACAGACAATATTAAGACAGTTTTGGAAACTTTAGAGTGTTTTCTATCCTAATCTGACAATTACATGCATATTCTATTTTCGGGAGCTGAGAAATAGCCAGTTTCAAATGGGTATGTTTTTTAGCCATAAATGAAAATACCGCCCCCTAGTCTTAAGAAGTTTTAACAGCTTTGTGGAAGTTACCTGTGGTGCCCATGTTAAGGCCAAGGTATGTATAGTTTTTTTGTGTGCTCTAGGGTAACGGTGTCTAGATGGAATTTGTATTTGTGGTACTGGCGACTGGACCTTTTTTGGAACACCATTATTTTGGTTTTACTGAGATTTACTGTCAGGGCCCAGGTCTGGAAGAATCTGTACAGAAGATCTAGGTGCTGCTGTATGGCCTCCTTCGTTGGTGACAGAAGCACCAGATCATCAGCAAACAGTAAACATTTGACTTCAGATTCTAGTAGGGTGAGGCCGGGTGCTGTACCCTCGCCAATTCATTGATATATATGTTGAAGAGGGTGGGGCTTAAACTGCATCCTTGTCTCACCCCACAGCCCTGTGGGAAGAAAATGGTGTATTGTTTGCCACTTTTAACAGCACACTTGTTGTTTGTGTACATAGATTTTATAACGTCATATGTTTTTCCACCAACACCTCTTTCCATCAATTTGTATGGCAGGCCCTCATGCCAAATTGAGTCAAAGACTTTTTTGAAATCAACAAAGCATGAGAAGACTTTGCCTTTGCTTTTGTTTTGGTTTGTTTGTTTGTCAATTAGGGTGTGCAGCGTGAATACATGGTCTGTCGTACGATAATTTGGTAAAAAGCCAATTTGACATTTGCTCAGTACATTGTTTTCACTGAGGAAATGTACGAGTTTGCTGTTAATGATAATGCAGAGGATTTTCCCATGGTTTCTGTTGATGAATATCCCACAGTAGGTAATAGGGTTATTTTGTGGATTGGGGTGATCAGTGCTTGGTTGCAAATGTTGGGGAAGATGCCAGAGCTAAGGATGATGTTAATAAAGAGTTTAAGTATAGCCAATTGGAATTTGTTGTCTGTATATTTGATAATTTCATTGATGATACCATCAACACCACAGGCCTTTTTGTGTTGTAGGGTTTTTATTTTGTCCTCTAGTTCATTCAATGTATTTGGATAATCCACTGGGTTCTGGTAGTCTTTAATAGTTGATTCTAAGATTTGTATTTGATCATGATTTTGCGGTTTGTTCTTCGTTATAGAGCCAACAAGATTGGAGAAGTGGTTTATCCATTCATCTCCATTTTGGATAGATAATTCTTTGTGTTGTTGTTTGTTTAGTGTTGTCCAATTTTCCCAGGAGAGGTTAGATTCTATGGATTCTTCAATTACATGGAGCTGAGTTCTGACGTGCTGTTCATTCTTTTTCCATAGTACATTTCTGTATTGTTTTAGTGATTCACCATAGTGAAGGCATAGACTCAGGTTTTCTGGGTCTCTATGTTTTTGGTTGGACAAACCATTTGTCATTGTTTATCGTTTTCCATTTGAGATTTTTTGATTTGATAGGGAAGCTAAGAGGTCAAATATACTGTTAAGATTTTCTACTGCCAAGTTTACACCTTCACTATTACACTGGGACGTTTTGTCCAGGAAGTTGTTTAAAAGGGATTGAATTTATTGTTGCCAAATTTCCACACTGCATTCCTTCCATCTATAGCATTTCTTAATATTTCTAAATTCCTTTGGCTTTGATGCCTCATGATTGAGTATTGCTCTGTTCAAGTAGACTGTGATTTTGCTGTGATCTGACAAGGGTGTCAGTGGGCTGACTGAACGCTCAAATAGTCTACAGTATTACTGCCAAGAGATGAGCTATAGGTGTACCTACCATAGCAGTGCCCTCGAAGCCTACCATTGACTATGTACATACCCAGCGTGCAATAGAGCTGCAGGAGTTGTGACCCATTTTTGTTTGATATGTTGTCAAAGTTGTGCCTAGGGGGGCTTAAGGGGAGGGAATGCTGTCACCTCCAGGCAGGTGTTTGTCCCCCTGTGTGCTGAGGGTGTCAGGTTCTTGTCCGGTTCTGGCATTTAGGTCGCCACAGACTAGTACATGTCCCTGGGCCTGGAAATTATTGATTTCCTCGCAAGGATGGAGAAGCTGTCTTCATTAAAGTATGGGGATTCTAGTGGGGGGATATAGGTAGCACAGAGGAGGACATTTTTCTCTGTTAAGATAATTTCCTTTTGAACTTCTAGCCAAATGTAAAATGTTCCTGTTTTCATTAATTTACTAGTGAGTTAGGTCTGCTCTATACCAAATTAGCATACCCCCTGAGTCCCTTCCCTGTTTCACACCTGGTAGTTTGGTGGATGGGACTACCAGCTCTCTGTAACCTAGAGGACAACCAGTGGGTCCATCTCCTCTATACCATGTTTCTTGTAGGATGACAAAGTCTGTATTCGGATTTCTTTGATGAAGTCCAGGTTCCTGCTCTTTAGGCCAAAGGCAGATGACCTCAGGCCTTGGATATTCCAGGATGAGATAGTGAGGGCTTTGTTTTCCATAAAGTGTCCAATGTTGTTGGTCATGTGGTTTGGCCTCAGGCCAGTAAATGTGAGCAGAGCCTGCTGAGAATCTGGCACATGCCATTGGCTTGGGCTGGTGTAAGAGTGGGGGTTGGGCCTGTTTGCCCGCTCACGGCCTGGGCATATATGTGACTTTCCATGTTGAGGCTCTTTTTAAGGGAGTGGGGGGAATGGGGTGGGCAGGAGGGGAATAGGTCTGATCTGAGGGGGCCTAAATGGGGTGTGGGCGTGGTTGACTTGGGGGGGGGGGTGTATGTGAATGGTGGTGTTGTGGTCTGGATGTAGGTCCTCTCGACGTGACTCCTCTATATGTATTGGTTCGGGCTGGGGGGTCCCGCTGGTCTGGGAGAGTGTCTCGCTGGTCTGGGCAGGGTGTATATTGATCTGTTGCTCCTGTGTGAAGTTGTGGGGCTGCGTTTGAGAGCAATGTCCTTTAGGGTTCGAGCGAAGATGGGCACTGCTGCCTTGTATAGGTGGACCTGGTCGTAAAGTCTGTTCAAGTCCAGGGTGGAGGTGTGGAACACATTTGGTTTTGAGGCACATTCACTCTCTCTGTCTGTCTACCTCTATCTCTCTCGCTCTCTCTTTTGCTGTTTCTCTCACTTTCTACTTCTCTCTCTGTCTGTCTCCCTCTATCTCTCTCGCTCTCTCTTTTGCTGTTTCTCTCGCTTTCTACTTCTCTCTCTCTCTGTATTTCTATCTTTGTCTCTGTCTCTCTCTTTTTCTAGTGTAGTACACAGTGCTGAGTCATTGTAGTCCTCATCCACAGCTCGATTAAACTGTACAATGTTCATTTGAAATATTTGGTTTTATATAGAAACTGTGCGCAGAAGTAAACAACGTATATCCTACTGGGCAGCACAGATAGAGGGTCTTGCTGCTGTTGCTTTGTTCAAATAACAATCTGCTAGTTGTTGATATTGTGACCTTGAGTACAGAGTTAACTCCGTCACTGCTGATATAGCCCCATAACCTTGCCCAGTTACTTGTGCAGTACACTACTCTTGGCTCATGCTGCTTCCATATTAACCCTTATTATGATATCTATGGGTCCACTATTAACCTCTTCACTGCTCTGGTACTCCCCCATAACCTTCACATGAACAAAGGTACTACTACACCTCACTATTCTGTTGGCTTATTGTGAACCTCCATATTAACCATCTATGGGGCTTCAGAGTGAACTGACGTATCCCCATAACCCTGCTCAGGCCCTGGAGCTAGACAAAGCAGGCCTTTCACACACACTTCCAGGAAACTGGCAGCATCAAGGGGCCAAGCACTGCCTTTATTAGTCTATGGAATATCTCATAGGACCCTTGTTTTACAACATACACACAGGTATTAGTGGATATTAGTCTACATAAGGAGAAAGGCCCCATAGGCCCCTATCTAACAACAAACAACACCCTGGAAAACTCTGACAAACACAATGTGTTATGGCTACGGGACCATCTAGCCTGTGAACCAGAATGGAAGTGGCAGCACATTCAGGCTCTTTAGTGCGTATCTCTAGAAGTATGACATGGTCAATGTTTCCATCCTTACCCTTTATGGGGATGGACGTCTTATCTTTCTTGTAAATTCTATATGGTATCATACCTAGAAAACACACCTGCATGTTCAGTGCTTTCAGAAAGTATTCTCTTTAGAGGAAACCCATTTCATTAATTTTTTATTTTTATTTCACCTTTATTTAACCAGGTTGGCCAGTTGAGAACAAGTTCTCGTTTACAACTGAAACCTGGCCAATATGAAGCAAAGCAGTGCGACACAAACAACAGAGTTACACATAAACAAAGGTACAGTCAATAACACAATTGAAATATCTATGTACAGTGTGTGCAAATGTAGAAGAGTAGGGAGATAAGGCAATAAATAGGCCATAGAGGTGAAATAATTAAAATTTAGCATTAACACTGGAGTCATAGATGTGCAGATGATGATTTGAAAGTAGAGATACTGGGGTGCAAAAGAGCAAGAGGGTAAGTAATAATATGGGGATGAGGTAGTCGGGTGTGCTATTTATAGATTCGCTAAGTACAGGTACAATGATCGGTAACCTGCTCTGACAGCTGATGCTTAAAGTTAAAGAGGAAGATATAAGACTCCAGCTTCAGTGATTTTTGCAATTCGTTCCAGTCATTGGCAGCATAGAACTTGGAAGGAAAGGCGGCCAAAGGAAGTGTTGGCTTTGGGGATGACCAGTGAAATATACCTGCTGGAGCATGTGCCATGCTCACTGAGTGTGTACATAGTCAAAGCTATCCTTAATTTTGGGTTAGTCACAGTGGTCAGGTATTCTGCTACTGTATACTCTCTGTTGGGGTGCAAATAACATTCAAGTTCACTCGTTTTTTTTGTTGATTCTTTCAAATGTGTCAAGTAATTATCTTTTTGTTTTCTCATGATTTGGTTGGGTTTAATTGTGTTGCTGTCCTGGGGCTCTGTGGGGTCTGTTTGTGTTTGTGAGCAGAGTCTCCGTTCCAGCTGGCAGAGGGGACAAACATGCATGTACAGTGCCTTCAGAAGGTATTCACACCCGTTGACTTTTTCCACCTGTTGTTGTGTTACAGCCTGAATTTAAAATGTAGTACATTTAAAAGAAAATGTTACTGGCCTACACACAATACTCCATAAAGTCAATGTGGAATTATGTTTGTAGAAATGCTTACAAATTCATAAAATTGAAAAGCTGCGATGTCTTGAGTCCATCAGTATTCAACCCCTTTGTTATGGCAAGCCCAAATAAGTTCAGGTGTAAAAATGTGCATAGCAAGTCACGTAATAAGTTGCATGGACTCACTCTGTGCGCAATATTAGTGTTTAATATGATTTGTTTAATGAATACCTCATCTCTGTACCCCACACATACAATTATCTGTATGGTCCCTTAGTCGAGCAGTGAATTTGAAACACAGATTCAACCACAAAGACCAGGGGGTTTTTCAATGCCTCGCAAAGAAGGTCACCTATTGGTAGAGGGGTAAAAAATAAAAAACAGACAATGAATATCTCTTTGAGCGTGGTGAAGTTATTAATTACACTTTAGATGGTGTACACTACATTACCAAAAGTATGTGGACACCTGCTCATTCCAAAATCATGGGCACTAATATGGAGTTTGTCCCCCCTGTGTTGCCTCCACTCTTCTAGGAATGCTTTCCACTAGATGTTGGAACATTGCTGTGGAGACATGCTTCCATTCAGCCACAAGAGCATTTGTGAGGTCGGACACAGATGTCTGGCGATTAGGCCTGGCTCAACGTTGTCATTCCAATTCATCCCAAAGGTGTTCGTAGGGGTTGAGGTCAGGGCTCTGTGCAGGCCAGTCAAGTTCTTACACACTGATCCAACAAACCACTTCTGTATGGACCTCGCTTTGTGCACAGGGGAATTGTCATTTTGAAATAGGAAAGGGCCTTCCCCAAACTAATGCCACAAAGTTGGAAGCACAGAATCTTCTAGACTGTCATTGTATGCGGTAGCGTTAAGATTGTCCTTCACTGGAACTAATGAAAAACAGCCCCAGACCATTATTCCTCCTCCACCAAACTTTACAGTGGGCACTATGCATTGGGGCAGGTAGCATTCTCCTGCCATCCGCCAAACCCAGATTCATCCGTCGGAGTGCCAGATGGTGAAGCGTGACTCTTAACTCCAGAGAAAGTGTTTTCACTACAAAGTGCTATGTTTGGGGAAAATCCAATAAAGCACATTACTGAGTACCACTCTCCATATTTTCAAGCATAGTCATGGCTGCATCATGTTGTGGATATGCTTGTAATCGTTAAGGACTGGGGAGTTTTTCAAGAAAAAAAATCTACTGAATGGAGCTAAGCACAGGCAAAATCCTAGAGGAATACATGGTTCTGTTTGCTTTCCACCAGACACCAGAAATAAATTCACCATTCAGCAGGAATAATCTTAAATCTACTTGAAAATCTATGTCAATACCTGAAAATGGTTGTTTAACAATGATCAATAACCAAAACATTGAATACACTGCAAGTTTGCATTTACTGCTGTGCAGGAAATGTCCTGTAACAACATACTGGTCAAATTAAGATCTATATGTGTTCATTTCCTTTCATATAAACACTGAAAACTGGCCTTGTAAAGAATCATTCCTGCCTGGCTTTTAATGTACATGAATTTCTGAGTCCTTGGTTAGAATACATCAAGTCTAAGCTCTCTCTCTATGATCACTTCTCTCCTGTATAATTATTTGCGGCGTTGTCTTGCAGTGTTACTTAACGACCTTGATTTAAACAGAATGGATGATTTGGAGTGTATTTTTATCACAGGATTCCTTCTTTTCACTTTGTCATACAGGCCAGTAATGTGGAATGCAATGTTGTTGATCCTCTGTATTTCCTTAGCTTTGTGGTGGCAGCATCATGTTATGAGTATGCTTGTCACCGACAGGGGCCTAGGAGTTTGTCAGGATCAAAATAAATATGAAAGGAGCAAAGCCCAGGTAAAAAGTTTGAAGAAACCCTGCCTCAGTCTTCTGAATATCTAACCCTCAGATATAGTTTTTTCCCCCAGCGAGACAGTTACTTAAATGTTAATGCCAAAGACACACCAGAATGGCTTTTCAATAGGTGTTGAGTGTTCCTAAATGGTCCTTTCTCAGTCCTGACTTACATATGCTTGAAAATCAGAGAAAAGGTTGACGATTACTGTCCATCAATGATTCCCAACCAAATTTCTGAGCTTGAGCATTTTTGACAAAAATAATACATGCGTGTTGCCCTAAGAGATGTGCAAAGCTGGTAGAATCTCATTCAAAATGATTCACAGCTGCAATGGCTGCCAAATGTACTTCCACCAATTATTAACTATGGGGTGTGAAGACATACTCAATGAAGACATGTTTGTTAAAACAATATATATATGAACTCAGCAAAAAAAGAAATGTCTTCTCACTGTCAACTACGTTTATTTTCAGCAAACTTAACAAGTGTAAATATTTGTATGAACATAACAAGATTCAACAACTGAGACATAAACTGAACAAGTTCCACAGACATGTGACTAACAGAAATGGAATAATGTGTCCCTGAACAAATGGGTGGTCAAAATCAAAAGTCACAGTCAGTATCTGATGTGGCCACCAGCTGCATTAAGTACTGCAGTGCATCTCCTCTTCATGGACTGCACCAGATTTGCCAGTTCTTGCTGTGAGATGTTACCCCACTCTTCCACCAAGGCACCTGCAAGTTCCCGGGCATTTCTGGGGGGAAGGGCCCTAGCCCTGGGATTGAGATCCGGGACATTCGCTGGCTATGGCAGAACACTGACATTCCTGTCTTGCAGGAAATTATGCAGAGAATGAGCAGTATGGCTGGTGGCATAGTCATGCTGGAGGGTCATGTTAGGATGAGCCTGCAGGAAGGGTACCACATGAGGGAGGAGGATGTCTTCCCTGTAACGCACAGCGTTGAGATTGGCTGCAATGACAACAAGCTCAGTCCGATGATGCTGTAACACACTGCCCCAGACCATGACGGACCCGCCACCTCCAAATTGATCCCACTCCAGAGTACAGGCCTCGATGTAACGCTCATTCCTTTGACGATAAACGCGAATCCGACCATCACCCCTGGTGAGACAAAACCGCAAATCGTCAGTGAAGAGTACCTTCTGCCAGTCCCGTCTGGTCCAGCGACGGTGGGTTTGTTCCCACACACATTGTTGCCGGTGATGTCTGGTGAGGACCTGCCTTTCAACAGGCCTACAAGCCCTCAGTCCAGCCTCTCTCAGTCTATTGTGGACAGTCTGAGCACTGATGGAGGGATTGTGCGTTCCTGGTGTAACTTGGGCAGTTGTTGTTGCCATCCTGTACCTGTCCCGCAGGTGTGATGCTCAGATGTACCGATCCTGTGCAGGTGTTCAAATCAAATCAAATCATATTTTATTGGTCACATACACATGGTTAGCAGATGTTAATGCGAGTGTAGCGAAATGCTTGTGTTGCTACACGTGGTTTGCCACTGCGAGGACGATTAGCTGTCCGTCCTGTCTCCCTGTAGCGCTGTCTTAGGCGTCTCACAGCAGGGACATTGCAATTTATTGCCCTGACCACATCTGCAGTCCTCATGCCTCCTTGCAGCATGCCTAAGGCACGTTCACACATATGAGCAGGGACCCTGAGCATCTTTCTTTTGGTGTTTTTCAGTGTCAGTAGAAAGGCCTCTTTAGTGTTCTAAGTTTTCATAACGTTGACCTTAAATGCCTACTTTCTGTAAGCTGTTAGTGTCTTAATGACCGTTCCACAGGTGCATGTTCATTAATTGTTTATGGTTTATTGAACAGGCATGGGAAACAGTGTTTAAACCTTTTACAATGATGATCTGTGAAATTATTTGGATTTTTACAAGTTATCTTTGAAAGACAGGGTCCTGAAAAAGGGACGTTTATATACAGTACCAGTCAAACGTTTGGACACTTACTCATTCAAGGGTTTTTCTATAATTTTACTATTTTCTACATTGTAGACATCGCAACTATGAAACAAAACATATGGAATCATGGAGTAACCAAAAAAGTGTAAAACAAACTAAGGAACTAATCCTCTACAGCAGAGGTAACTCTTGGTCTTCCTTTCCTGTGGCGGTCCTCATGAGAGCCAGTTTCATCATTGCGCTTGATGGTTTTTGCAACTGCACTTGAAGAAACTTTCAAAGTTCTTGAAATGTTCCGTATTGCCTGACCTTCATGTCTTTATTGTAATGGACTGTCATTTCTCTTTGTTTATTTTAGTTTTTTCTTTCCATAATATGGTCCATAATACCCAACCCTACCTTGTCACAACACAACTGATTGGCTCAAACGCATTAAAACGTTCCATAAATTAACTTTTAACAAGCCACACCTGTTAATTGAAATGCATTCCAGGTGACTACCGCATGAAGCTGTTTGAGAGAATGCCAAGAGTGTGCAAAGATGTCATCAAGCAAAGGGTGGCTACTTTGAAGAATCTGAAATGTAAAATATATTTTGATTTGTAACACTTTTTTGGTTCCTAAATGATTCCATATGTGTTATTTCATAGTTTTGATTACAATATAGAAAATAGTAATAAAGAAAAATCCTTGAATGAGTAGGTGTGTCCAAACATTTGACCAGTACTGTATATCATTTTGAACATTTTCTAGAATTGTTCTTATACTTTGAAAACATAAAACATATGTTAGGCAGCAAAATGTGAAGTGCAAGGGGTGTGTAGACTTTCCCTAAGCACTGTAGTGTACAAGGCTAGCTAAGTCTAACTTCCACCAGCCACGTGTTGCATCACACCATCTATGGCTTTTCAACCTCTGCCATATTGAGGATTCAGAGCTATCTATCTAACAGAATTCAGAGTTTTCTTTTATGGAAGCTTCTCTAATGCCAAACATGTAACGTGTGTTGTACCGCAGGACAGCTCTCTAGGCCCTCTACTCTTTTCTATTTTTACCTTTGACCTGCCACTGGCATTAAACAAAGCATATGTGTCCATGTGTGCTGATGATACAACCATATACTAACAAGCAACAACAGCTAATGAAGTCACTGAAAACCTTAAAGAGTTGCAGTCTGTGCAATGGGTGGCCAGTAATAAACTGGTCATCAGCATCTCTAAAACTAAGAGCGTTGTGTTTGGTACAAATCATTCCCTAAATTCTAGACCTCAGCTGAATCTGGTAATGACTGTTGAGGCTGTTGAACAAGTTCAAGCTCCCGAGTGGCACAGAGGTCTAAGGCACTGCAAGAGGCATCACTACAGACCCTGGTTCAATCCCGGGCTGTGTCACAACAGTCCGTGATTGGGAGTCCCATAGTGCGGCGCACAATTGGTCCAGCATTATGCAGGATAGGGTTTGGCCACGGTAGGCAGTAATTGTAAATAAGAATTTGTCTTATCTGACTTGCCTAGTTATATAAAATTAAAATAAAGGAGACTAAATTACTTGTTGTTACCTTAGATCACAGGTGTCAAACTCATTCCACGGGGGGCCGAGTGTCTGCGGGTTTTCGCTCCTCCCTTGTACTTGATTGATGAATTAACATCACTAATTAGTTAGGAACTCCCCACACCTGGTTGTCTAGGGCTTTATTGAAGGGAAAAACCAAAAACCTGCAGACACAAGGCCCTCCGTGGAATGAGTTTGACACCCCTGCCTTAGATTGTAAACTGTCATGGTTAATACACACATAATGGTTGTAAAGATGGGGGGACGTCTGCCTGTGATAAAAGTTCTGCAAGGAAAGACCTAGTAAAGCTCCAACTGGCCCAGAACAGAGAGGCATGTCTTGCTCTTCACTGTAATCAGAGGGCTGATATAAATACAATGCATGCCAGTCTCTATTGGCTAAGAGTTGAGGAGAGAGTGACTGTATCACTTCTTTGTATAAGAAACAATGTGTTGAAAATTCCAAATTGTTTGCATAATCAAATTACACACAGCCCTGACACACATACCTACCACACCAGACATGCCACCAGGGATCTTTTCACAGTACCCAAACCCAGAACAAATGTAAGAAAGTGTACAGTACAATAAAGAGCCATTATTGTCACACCCTGGCCTTAGTTATCTTTGTTTCCTTTATTATGTTTGTTAGGTCAGGGTGTGACATGGGGAAGGTTTGTGTTTGGGTGGTTATATGGTTAAGGGGTTGTTGGGTTTTGTGTTTGTGGTTTTGTGTTGAGTGAGTATGTCTAGGTATGTCTATGGTTTAGTGAGGGTTTCTAGGTATGTCTATGGTTGCCTGAGTGGTTTCTCAATCAGAGACAGGTGTCTTTCATTTGTCTCTGATTGGGAGCCATATTTTAGGCGGCCATAGGCATCATGTGTTTGTTGGGTCATTGATTTAGTCGGTGTCTTAGTCTGTGTCTAGGTCTGTTTCAGGTTTGCATGTTTTGCATTTAGTCGGTTTTGGTTTCACGGTCTTCGATTTATTGTTTTGCTTTGATTGGTCATCTCCTTAATAAAGAGAAGATGCATTTTTTACACGCTGCGCCTTGGTCCTCTCTCTCTCCCATGGACGATCGTGACAATTATTGCATGGAACTCCGTTCCACCTCGTATTGCACAAATATACTGCAATCCTGGTTCCTCCCCAATTTGACCTAGATATTTTGTATGTATTCATATGTAGGCTATATTTGCCTTTAACAAAAATATGTAGTTCTGTTTTTGCTGATTGATGTTCTGTATTATGTCATGTTTCATGTTTTGTGAGGACCCCAGGAAGGGTATCTGCTGCTTTTGCAACAGCTAATGGTGATTCTAAAAAAAATACCAAAATGCCATCTCTACTGTGTGTGGGAGACTGACTGGGAGTTAGTCACTGAGAGAGAGAAGTAGGATCTGTGCCAGTTGAGTGCTTCTCGTAATTGCAGTAAAGTGATTCAGCGTTATGTATTCCAAATTCTGTCTGAGTCATCTGTTGTTGTTGTCAGTGTGTGCGTTGGTGGCATCTTTTTGTGATGATTCGCTGATATACAGTGGTCTTTTGCAAGCATAAAAACAGTGCAAGGGTTTTGCCAACTTTTGCGTGAGCCAGTGAAGTTCAATAGAAGACATCTGTTTGCAGTATTATGCTACATTTTGCTTCCCCATGATAATTAATTCCTTGAATGCAGATATACCTAGATATTGTCACATTTGGTGGCTCATCTATTGAAAAAGTGTCATCCTACAAATACCTAGGTATTTGGTTGGATGACAAGGTGTCCTTTAAAGTTTATCGGGATAATCTTGTGACAAAGCTTACATTTTTTCCCCCGTAATAAGGCTTGCTTCCCGCTCTGTAATTGATTATGGTGACTTGGTGTATATGCATGCAGCCTCCTCTGTCTTACAGAGACTGGACTCTGTTTATCATGCATCCTTTCACATTATTACAAATGCCAAGTCACTCACCCACCATTGCACATTGTATCAAATGATAGGTTGGACATCACTTTATATGCGCAGAAAGATACATTTGTATGTGTTCATCTACAAAGCCCTTTTGGGTAAACTCCCTATTTACCTCTGTAGTCTTGTCTCCTTCACCATCAGCAGTTATCATACCCGGTCTGCTAGGTGGTTGACACTTAAAGTCCCCAGGTCATTCACAGCACTAGGCAAGACTGCATTCTCTTATTTTGCACCAGATGCATGGAATAATCTACAATCCATGCTTAATCTAGATATGTTAGTGCCACTGAATGAATTTAAAATATTGAAGGGAGACTCTGTTACAGAGGAGTGTAAATGCTTTTATTAGGCTGGATCATGTTGTTGTATTTTTTTAAAGTCTTTATTTAACTTGACAAGTCAGTTAAGAACACATTCTTAATTTCAATGATGGCCTAGGAACAGTGGGATAACTGCCTTGTTCAGGGGCAGAAACACAGACTTTTACCTTGTCAGCTCATGGATTCGATTTTGCAACCTTTCAATTAACCTCTAACCTTTAGGCTACCTGCTGCCCCAATTGTATTGTTTGTTGCATGTTTTAATTATGCAATGTATTGATTGTTGCTGCTGCCTTGGCCAGGTCTCACCTGAAAAAGAGACTGAGTCTCAATGGGATTTTTCTGGTTAAATAAAGGTTAAATGAAGAAAATATGTTGTGTTTGTTAAAACTTCTTATGGCTGCAAGATCGATACGACAACAGCCAGTGAAAGTGCAGGGAGCCAAATTCAAACAACAGAAATCTAATAATTAAAATTCGTCAAACATACATGTATCTTATACCATTTGAAAGGTAATCTTGTTGTTAATGCCACCAAAGTGTCCGATTTCAAATAGGCTTTACAGCGAAAGCACCACAAACGATTATGTTAGGTCACCACCAAGTCACAGAAAAATTCAGCCATTTTTCCCGCCAAAGAGAGGAGTCACAAAAATGACAAATAGAGATAAAATGAATCACTAACCTTTGATGATCTTCATCAGATGACACTCATAGGACTTCATGTTACACAATACATGTATGTAAAACATGTATGTTTTGTTTGGTAAAGATCATATTTATATAAACAAATCTGAGTTTACATTGGCGTGTTACGTTCACTAGTTTCAAAACATCCAGTGGTTTTTGCTTATCCACATCAATTTTACAGAAATACTCATCATAAATGTTGATGAAAATACAATTGTTACACATGGAATTATAGATATACCTCTCCTTAATGCAACCTTAATGCAAAATGTAAACCAGCCCCGTCGCGGACCAGGATGTCTTGCTCCCAGACAGACTAAATAACTTTTTTGCTCGCTTTGAGGACAATACAGTGCCACTGACACGGCCCGCAACCAAAACCTGCGGGCTCTCCTTCACTGCAGCCGAGGTGAGTAAAACATTTAAACGTGTTAACCCTCGCAAGGCTGCAGGCCCAGACGGCATTCCCAGCCACGTCCTCAGAGCATGCGCAGACCAGCTGGCTGGTGTGTTTAATGCAATCGTCGTGTTAGAATTCTAAAAATAACTTCATTACGACATCCAGCATAGTTATAGCGAGAGAGTGCCCAAACTCTGGGCGCAAACGACTAGTACAACATGTTCGACAGATATATGAAATAGCATCATAAAATGGGTCCTACTTTTGAGGATCTTTCATCAGAATGTTGTACAAGGGGTCCTTTGTCCAGAACAATCGTTGTTTGGATTTAGAATGTCCTCTTCTCCAGTCAATTAGCACGGAAAGCTAGCAAAGTGGCGCGAAGCTCTCCTTCCTGAACAAGGCACACAACGCAACACACCTAACTTCCTGAAAAAATTTCAATAATCGAATAAAACTATATTGAAAAAACATACTTTACGATGATATTGTCACATGTATCAAATAAAATCAAAGCCGGAGATATTAGTCGTCTATAACGACAGCTGTACAGAAGGCAAAACCAGGTCCCTTCACGCGCTCTCCAGAAAACAGGAAACTGGTGACACGTCATACAAAGAGCTTTTGTTCGACCCCAGATCAAGTTACACACTCCATTTCTTCTCTCACTGCCTGTCGACATCGTGGAAGACGTATGATGTGCATGTATACTGATATATATCAAGGACATTTATAGGCAGGCCCTAGAACAGAGCATCGATTTCAGATTTTCCACTTCCTGTCAGGAAGTTTGCTGCAAAATGAGTTCTGTTTTACTCACAGATATAATTCAAACGGTTTTAGAAACTAGAGAGTGTTTTCTATCCAATAGTAATAATAATATGCATATTGTACGAGCAAGAATTGAGTACGAGGCCGTTTGAAATGGGCACCTTTTATCCGGCTACTCAATACTGCCCCTGCAGCCCAAACAGGTTAAGTGTTCTTCGTTTCGTGTTAAATAAATCGAAGAATATATTCGTATCACGCTGCGCCTTGGTCCTTCTCTCTTCCTCCATACGACGAACGTGACAGAAACAGAATGATGGAAACAGAATGATGGAAACAGAATGATGGAAACAGAACGATGGAAACAGAACGATGGAAACAGAACGATGGAAACAGAACGATGGAAACAGAATGATGGAAACAGAATGATGGAAACAGAACGATGGAAACAGAACGATGGAAACAGAATGATGGAAACAGAATGATGGAAACAGAAAGATGGAAACAGAAAGATGGAAACAGAATGATGGAAACAGAATGATGGAAACAGAATGATGGAAACAGAACGATGGAAACAGAACGATGGAAACAGAATGATGGAAACAGAATGATGGAAACAGAAAGATGGAAACAGAAAGATGGAAACAGAATGATGGAAACAGAATGATGGAAACAGAAAGATGGAAACAGAATGATGGAAACAGAAAGATGGCACAAACAGAATGATGGAAACAGAACGATGGAAACAGAACGATGGAAACAGAACGATGGAAAAGAACGATGGAAACAGAACGATGGAAACAGAACGATGGAAACAGAACGATGGAAACAGAATGATGGAAACAGAACGATGGAAACAGAACGATGGAAACAGAATGATGGAAACAGAATGATGGAAACAGAATGATGGAAACAGAACGATGGAAACAGAACGATGGAAACAGAACGATGGAAACAGAATGATGGAAACAGAAAGATGGCACAAACAGAAAAAAATATGTATCTTACCAAACTTTGCATTTGCACTTTTCTTTAAGTAAATGTGTTTTTGTAAAAATGTTCAGTTCAGATTGTTAGTCCTTGTATGGTTTGTTTGACTTTGCAATCATTGGTTTTTGTTGATAAACATTTGTAAAGAGACAAATCTGAGTGTTGTAAAATGTTCAGTTGAAAATGTTAAAAGTAGCCCTTGTGCATAGAGTTGTGTGCTTTGTTTAACTTTGTAAACAATCTGAGTCTCAGCATCATTGTATAACTGTGGAAATGCCCCCCTGCTAAATCACACGCCTATACACCAACACCATCCCATTAACTACTACTGTTAGCAGGCACTGACAGGATAGGCAACATTCCACACAACCCACTTTATGGAACTGTACAGCACATATCAAATCTCTCTCTGGGACATTCCATCAAACACAATCACATGGCCCATGATCCTCTCCTCCTGCTGCTGATCAGTGGAGATTAAATGTGATGAAATATGAGCTCATACACACACTAGGGAGGGAGCTTCTAGCTACTACATATACTGTAGATCAGGGCTTTACAGCCCTGTTCCTGGAGAGATCCATTCTGTAGGTTTAAACTCCAACCCTGTTCCTAGTGATCTAGAGTACTGTCCGGTAGGTTTATACTCAAACCCTGTTCCTGGAGAGCTACATTACTGTCCGGGGAAGGTTTAAACTCCAACCCTGTTCCTGGAGAGCTACAGTACTGTCCGGTAGGTTTATACTCAAACCCTGTTCCTGGAGAGCTACAGTACTGTCCGGGAAGGTTTAACCTCTACTTCCACACAATCCCGGATCCGGGAGCACCCCCATCAGTAAAAAAGCTGACTAGCATAGCCTAGCATAGCGTCACAAGTAAATACTAGCATCTAAATATCATTAAATCACAAGTCCAAGACACCAGATGAAAGATACACATCTTGTGAATCCAGCCATCATTTCTGATTTTTAAAATGTTTTACAGGGAAGACACAATATGTAAATCTATTAGCTAAACACGTTAGCAAAAGACACAACTTTTTTTACTCCACCATTTTTTTCCTGCATAGGTAGCTATCACAAATTCGACCAAATAAAGATATAAATAGCCCACTAACCAAGAAACAACTTCATCAGATGACAGTCTGATAACATATTTATTGTATAGCATATGTTTTGTTAGAAAAATGTGCATATTTCAGGTATAAATCATAGTTTACCATTGCAGCCACCATCACAACTCACACCAAAGCGACTAGAATAACTACAGAGAGCAACGTGAATTACATTTACATTTACATTTAAGTCATTTAGCAGACGCTCTTATCCGACTTACAAATTGAATTACCTAAATACTCATCATAAAACATTTCTGAAAAATACACAACGTACAGCAAATGAAAGACAAAGCTCTTGTGAATCCAGCCAATATTTCAGATTTTCTAAGTGTTTTACAGCGAAAACACAATATAGCATTATATTAGCTTACTACAATAGGCAACCACACAGCAGCATTGATTCATGCACGTTAGCAATAGCGAATAAACCAGCAAAAGATATTACATTTTTGACTAACCTTCTCAAAACTTCATCAGATGACAGTCCTATAACATCATATTACACAATACATATAGAGTTTGCTCGAAAATTTGCATATTTAGCGGCACAAATCGTGGTTATACAATGAGAAAAGTAGCCAGGCTGCCAACAATATGTCGGGAGAAATCTTGGGAGAGGCACCTAATCTAATCGATAACTAATCATAAACTTGACTAAACTGAGAGGTTGTAAATGGCCTGAGTACGAGGCAGTTTAATTTGGGAACAAAATTATTACAAAGTGCAAACAGCACCCCCTATTGAGAAGAATTAAACTCCAACCCTGTTCCTGGAGAGCTACAGTACTGTCCGGTAGGTTTAAACTCCAACCCTGTTCCTAGAGAGCTACAGTACTGTCCTGTAGGTTTAAACTCCAACCCTGTTCCTGAAGAGCTACTGTCCTGTAGGTTTAAACTCCAACCCTGTTCCTGGAGAGCTACAGTACTGTCCTGTAGGTTTAAACTCCAACCCTGTTCCTGAAGATCTACTGTCCTGTAGGTTTAAAATCCAATCCTGTTCCTGGAGAGCTACATTACTGTCCTGTCGCTTTAAACTCCAACCCTGTTCCTGGAGAGCTACATTACTGTCCTGTCGCTTTAAACTCCAACCCTGTTCCTGGAGCGCTACTCTCCTGTAGGTTTAATCTCCAACCCTATTCCTGAAGATCTACTGTCCTGTAGGTTTAAACTCCAACCCTGTTCCTGGAGAGCTACATTACTGTCCTGTCGCTTTAAACTCCAACCCTGTTCCTGGAGCGCTACTCTCCTGTAGGTTTAATCTCCAACCCTATTCCTGAAGATCTACTGTCCTGTAGGTTTAAACTCCAACCCTGTTCCTGGAGAGCTACAGTACTGTCCTGTAGGTTTAATCTCCAACCCTGTTCCTGGAGAGAGCCATCTTGTAGGTTTAAACTCCAACCCTAATCTAGTGCTCCAGCCCTAATCTGATTCTAATAATTAGCTGGTTGATAAACTGAATCAGGTTAGTTACAACTGGGTTTGAAGTGAAAACCTAAAGTAGCTCTCCAAGAAGAGGGTTGGAGAGCTGTGCTATAGATAGAGTAGTGGGGTTTTAAAAACAGAAACAACTACAACCAATTGTATTTTGGGAGTTAAGAACTTCTTATGGCTGCAGGGGCAGTATTGAGTAGCTTGGATGAAAGGTGCCCAGAGGTTCCCAGAGTAAACGGCCTGCTCCTCAGTCCCAGTTGCTAATATATGCATATTAGTATTATTATTGGATAGAAAACACTCTGAAGTTTCTAAAACTGTTTGAATGATGTCTGTGAGTATAACAGAACTCATATGGCAGGCTAAAACCTGAGAAGAAATCCAAACAGGAAGTGGGAAATATGAGGTTGGTTGATTTTCAACCCTGCCCCTATTGAATACACAGTGGGATATTGGTTATGTTGCACTTTCTAAGGCTTCCACTAGATGTCAACCGTCTTTAGAAACTTGAATGAGGCTGCTACTGTGATGTGGGGCCAGATGAGAGCTCTTTGAGTCAGAGGTTTGGCAGAGAGCCAGGTCCTGGTCATGGGCATTTCACATGATAGCGACCTGTGTTCCATGGCTTTTCTACAGACAATGGAATTCTCCGGTTGGAACGTTATTGAAGATTAATGATTTTTTCTGAGCGCCGTTCTCAGATTATTGCATGGTTTGCTTTTTCCGTAAAGTTTTTTTGAAATCTGACACAAATCAAATCAAATCAAATGTTATTTGTCACATACACATGGTAAGCAGATGTTAATGCGAGTGTAGCAAAATGTTTGTGCTTCTAGTTCCGACAATGCAGTAATAACCAACAAGTAATCTAACCTAACAATTCCACTACTACCTTAAATAAAAAGATAAAGAATATGTACATAAAGATATATGAATGAGTGATGGTACAGAACGGCATAGGCAAGATGCAGTAGATGGTATAGAGTACAGTATATACATATGAGATGAGTAATGTAGGGTATGTAAACATAAAGTGGCATAGTTTAAAGTGGCTAGTGATACCTGTATTACATAAGGATGGCAAGATGCAGTAGATGATATAGAGAACAGTATATACATATACATATGAGATGAGTAATGTAGGGTATGTAAACATTATATTAAGTGGCATTGTTTAAAGTGGCTAGTGGTACATTTTTACATAATTTCCATCAATTCCCATTATTAAAGTGGCTGGAGTTGAGTCAGTATGTTGTGGTGGCTGTTTAACTGTCTTATGGCCTTGAGATAGAAGCTGTTTTTTCAGTCTCTCGCTCCCTGCTTTGATGCACATGTACTGACCTCGCCTTCTGGATGATAGCGGGGTGAACAGGCAGTGGCTTGGGTGGTTGTTGTCCTTGATGATCTTTATGGCTTTCCTGTGACATCGGGTGGTGTAGGTGTCCTGGAGGGCAGGTAGTTTGCCCCCGGTGATGCGTTGTGCAGACCTCACTACCCTCTGGAGAGCCTTACGGTTGTGGGCGGAGCAGTTGCCGTACCAGGCAGTGATACAGCCCGACAGGATGCTCTCGATTGTGCATCTGTAGAAGTTTGTGAGTGCTTTTGGTGACAAGCCGAATTTCTTCAGCCTCCTGAGGTTGAAGAGGCGCTACTGCGCCTTCTTCACAACGCTGTCTGTGTGGGTGGACCAATTCAGTTTGTCCGTGATGTGTACACCGAGGAACTTAAAACGTTCCACCTTCTCCACTACTGTCCCGTCGATGTGGATAGGGGGGTGTTCCCTCTGCTGTTTCCTGAAGTCCACAATCATCTCCTTTGTTTTGTTGACGTTGAGTGTGAGGTTATTTTCCTGACACCACACTCCGAGGGCCCTCACCTCCTCCCTGTAGGCCGTCTCGTCGTTGTTGGTAATCAAGCC
The DNA here is from genome assembly GCF_029448725.1 of Salvelinus fontinalis. Taxonomy (NCBI): domain Eukaryota; kingdom Metazoa; phylum Chordata; class Actinopteri; order Salmoniformes; family Salmonidae; genus Salvelinus; species Salvelinus fontinalis. The sequence goes on from NC_074692.1 coordinate 40,773,785, forward strand.
TACCACTGTAGTGTCGTCCGCAAACTTGATGATTGAGTTGGAGGCGTGCATGGCCACGCAGTCGTGGGGGAACAGGGAGTACAGGAGAGGGCTCAGAACGCACCCTTGTGGGGCTCCGGTGTTGAGGATCAGCGGGGTGGAGATGTTGTTACCTACCCTCACCACCTGGGGGCGGCCCGTCAGGAAGTCCAGGACCCAGTTGCACAGGGCGGGGTTGAGACCCAGGGTCTCGAGCTTGATGACGAGTTTGGAGGGTACTATGGTGTTAAATGCTGAGCTGTAGTCGATGAACAGCATTCTCACATAGGTATTCCTCTTGTCCAGATGGGTTAGGGCAGTGTGCAGTGTGGTTGCGATTGCGTCGTCTGTGGACCTATTGGGTCGGTAAGCAAATTGGAGTGGGTCTAGGGTGTCAGGTAGGGTGGAGGTGATATGGTCCTTGACTAGTCTCTCAAAGCACTTCATGATGACGGAAGTGAGTGCTACGGGGCGGTAGTCGTTTAGCTCAGTTACCTTAGCTTTCTTGGGAACAGGAACAATGGAGGCCCTCTTGAAGCATGAGGGAACAGCAGACTGGGATAAGGATTGATTGAATATGTCCTTAACCTGTTAGGCGGGCTCTCCCGACGTCGGTACAAATATGACAAAATCCAGCTCATGTGCAGGGCGCGAAATTCAAAAGCTATTTTTTAAAAATATTTAACTTTCACACATTAACAAGTCCAATACAGCATTTGAAAGATAAACATCTTGTCAATCCAGCCAACATATCCGATTTTTTAAATGTTTTACAGAGAAACACCACATATATTTATGTTAGCTCACCACCAAATACAAAAGTGGACAGACACGTATGATTATGATTATGATGTATGAATTATGATTCAAGTAGCATGCACAAGCCAACCTAAATAACCTAAAACCAACCTAAAGAACCTAGAAAAAACTACCTCAGATGACAGTCCTATAACATGTTACACAATAAATCTATGTTTTGTTCCTTAAATGTGCATATTTTAGCTATAAATCAGTTTTACATTACTGCTCCCATCATTGCTACAGCATAGCTACAGTCTGAAATCAGACGGGAGTAGCCAGAGAAAATACAGACACCAACGTCAACTACTAATTACACCTCATAAAACATTTCAGAAAAACATATGGTGGATAGCTAATGAAAGACAAATATCGTGTGAATAGAGCCAATATTTCCGATTTTTGAAGTGTTTTACAGCGAAAACACAATATATATCGTTATATTAGCTTACAACATTCACTAGCATACGGCAGCATAAATTCTAGTCAAGCGCTAGCATAGCACAGTTCGACAGATATATGAAAAAGCATCCCAAATTGGGTTCTTATCTTTGTTGATCTTCCATCAGAATGTTGTAACGGGGTCCATTGTCCAGTAAAGTCTTTAGTTGGGTTCCAAAACGAAATATTTCCCTCTTTGGTTAGCAAGCACAACGGCCGTGCGGCGCTAATCTGTCTTTCTTCAAAAAATTCTTCCGTCGCATGACATCTAAAGTCCAGAATAAATTGCAATAATATAATTAAAGTATATTGAAAAAACATACTTTAGGATGATTTTGTGACATGTATCAAATAATATCGTAGGCAGAGGTCATATTCACCTTTAACGAGCGGATTCCAGGAGCCGAGTCCAGATTCTGCCTCGCGCCCGGAAAAAAAATTAAACTGCGCAGGTGTCACAAGAAGATGTGGTATTCAGTCCATGGAAGAGATATTCGACTCCTTTCAACTCTCACTTCCGCATTACACCCAGATGAAGGCGTATGACGTGTTTCTACGGTCCTAAGTGTCATGACCTTGTATAGACAAGGTCTTAAAGAGACACATCGCATTTTGGAAATCTCAATTCGGCTGGGAAAATGGCTGTAAAAATAGTTCTGTTCCACTTAGAGAAATAATTCAAACGTTTTTAGAAACTATAGACTGTTATCTATCCAATAGTAGTAAATATATGCATATTGTAAAATCAAAAATTTCTTAAGAGGCCGTTTGAAAATGTGCACATATTTTCCAGTTTTTTCAATATTCACCCTGCAGCCTGAAGAAGTTAACTTCTTATGGCTGCAGGCCGGCGTCGGTACACTTATGACAACAGCCACTTCAAGTGCAGGGCACGAAATTCAAAAGATATTTTTTTAAATATTTAACTTTCACACATTAACAAGTCCAATACAGCATATGAAAGGTACACATCTTGTGAATCCAGCCAACATGTCCGATTTGTAAAATGTTTTACAGGGAAGACACAATACGTAAATCTATTAGCTAACCACGTTAGCAAAAGACACCACTTTTTTTACTCCATCAGTAGCTATCACAAATTCGACCAAATACAGCAAATGAAAGACAGGCATCTTGTGATTCCAGCCAATATTTCCGATTTATTAAGTGTTTTACAGCGGGAAAAAAATGTAGCGTTATATTGCTTAAAACAATAGCCAGAAACACTTGGGCGCCGACGACTACGACAGATATATGAAATAGCATCATAAAATGTTTCTTACTTTTGCTGATCTTCCATCAGAATGTTGGACAAGGTGTCCTTTGTCCAGAACAGTCGTTGTTTGGATTTAGAACGGCAACTTTCCTTCTTCATTTAGCAAGCGCGCTAGCCAAGCGCCTCGATTCTCTCCATGTCAACAAACGGAAGAGAACGGAACACGGCAAAACTCCCGAAAAAATTTCAATAATCTGATGAAACTATATTGAAAAAACAGACTTTACGATGATATGGTGACATGTATCAAATAAATTCAAAGCCGGAGATAATAGTCGCCTATAACGGCAGCTAAACAAAAGGCAATCCCACTGTCCACCTCGCGCTCTTCAGAGTACCGAAAATGGGGGACACGTCATTCCAAGATGATGTGTTCCATCTCAGACCAAGATAATCACCTCATTTCTTCTTTCACAGCCTCTTGACACCCAGGGGAAGGTGTTTGACGTGCATGTATACTAATAGGTCTCGTGCCCATTTATAGGCAGGAAGAAGAACAGAGCCTCGATTTCAGACTTTCCACTTCCTGGTCAGGAAATGTCCTGCAGAATGAGTTCTGTTTCACTCAGAGAAATAATTCAAACGGTTTTAGAAACTAGATAGTGTTTTCTATCCAATAGTAATAATAATATGCATATTGTACGAGCAAGAATTGAGTACGAGGCCGTTTGAAATGGGCACCTTTTATCTGGCTACTCAATACTGCCCCTTGCAGCCCAAACAGGTTAAGAACTAGTGTATCTGTCATTTCCTATACAACATGTATTTTTTAGTAACGTTTATGTATAGTTATTTGGTCAGAATAGTTTGAGTGTCATAAAAATATCCGCACATTCTGGGAAAAAGATGCTACGTTAGCACAATGTATAACCACTGATTTCAGCTCTAAATATGCACATTTTCGAACAAAACATAAGTGTATGTATAACCTGATGTTATAGGACTGTCATCTGATGAAGCTTATCAAGGTTAGTCAAAATTATATATCTTTTGCTGGTTTATTCGCTATCGCTAACGTGCCTATTGCTATCGATAACGTGCCTTGATGAATGAATGCGGTAGTGTGGTAGGCTATTGTAGTAAGCTAATATAATGCTATATTGTGTTTTCGCTGTAAAACACTAAAAAATCGGAAATATTGGCTGGATTCACAAGATGTTTGTCTTTAATTTGCTGTACACCATCAATTTTTCAGAAATGTTTTATGATGATTATTTAGGTATTTGACGTTGGTGTCTGTAATTGCTCTGGCTGCTTCGGTCCTATTTGTGACGGTAGCTGTGATGGTAGCTGCAATGTAAAACTGATTTATACCTCAAATATGCACATTTTTCGAACAAAACATAGATGTATTGTATAACATGTTATAAGACTGTCATCTGATGAAGTTGTTTCTTGGTTAGTTTGGTTGGTTCTTGGTTAGTTAGGTTGGCTTTGTGCATGCTACCTGTGCTGTGAAAAATGTCTGTCCTTTTTTGTATTTGGTGGTGAGCTAACATAAATATTCGTGGTGTTTTTGCTGTAAAACATTTAAAAAATCGGACATGTTGGCTGGATTCACAAGATGTTTATCTTTCATATGCTGTATTGGACTTGTTAATGTGTGAAAGTTAAATATTTCTAAAAAATATATTTTGAATTTCGCGCCCTGCACTTGAAGTGGCTGTTGTCATATTGTGCCCGGCTGCGGGCTTGCAGCCCAAAGAAGTTAAACGAACGAATCAAAACAACAAAATGAACGTGAAGCTATATATATAAAGTGCAGACACAGGCAACTTACACATAGACAATAACCCACGAAATACCCAACGGAATATGGCTGCCTAAATATGGTTCCCAATCAGAGACAACAATAAACAGCTGCCTCTAATTGAGAACCAATCTAGGCAACCATAGACATACAAACACCTAGACTAGTAAACACCCCATAAACATACAAAACTCCTAGACAAGACAAAACACATACATCCCCCATGTCACACCCTGACCTAACCAAAACAATAAAGAAAACAAAGATAACTAAGGTCAGGGCATGACAGTTTCCATCATTCTGTTTCCAGGCTTTGCATCTGCACTGTTCTATAAATAAATGTGTTTTTGTAAAAATGTTTAGTTCAGATTGTTAGTCCTTGTATGGTTTGTTTGACTTAGCAATCATTGGTTTTTGTTTGACATACATTTGTAAAGTGACAAATCTGAGTGTTTACGTGGAATTGCCCAGGGTCTGTTAGTAGCAACTGTCTGTCTCTGTCATGAAGAGGAATCCACTACAAGGTCAACACAAATAAATATGCTTACATCATCAATCAGTGCAGAGTTATGACAGTGGCCGAAGCCTGCTTGTAAACTCATCAGAGCTGGCCAGATTAATGTCTATTCTTGTGTTTGATGCGAGGAGTGGGAAATAAGAGATGATTTTACCGTAATGGTTGCAGTTTTTTGTTTTCTTCTTTGGGATGAAACTAAAAGTAGAAATTGTCCTTTCAAGATCCCCTGTGTACGTCAGCCTCCTACTTCTCATGAACTCAATGGTTGCTCTGAAGAATGGAGGTCCTGGGGAGGAGTTGCTGGGTATTTCCTTAGGAATGAACCGCTAGTTTGGGAATAGCTTTCTCTGACCCAAGGAATCATTCTGAAAATGATTGGGACCTGCTCATAAGTCTCTCTAGTTTCATCAACAGGACTTAATAAATACTATCAGAGGTAAGAATGAAACCAGCACATTAGCCATTTACTAGTTCACAGTTCTTAGTTAGGCCTCATTTGTATTCACTCAGCACAGGAACAGCAGAACACTCAGCAGCTGATCTCACATTGAACAGCTACTCATCTCACATGGAGCGCAGTAAGGTGGTGGTGGAAACCTTGCTTTCACCTATCAAGTCATGTGAGATGACTGAATACAATAAAGTAAGGTGGAAAGGTGCTTTGTAGACATATCACAGCATAGGAGTGATATTTTCCCCCCAGTCTGCCAATACAAACAGCTCAGAGCCCATACATAACACAGCCCATACATCACACAGCCCATACATCACACAGCCCATACAGTCAATCAATGAATCATATTTATTTATGAAGCCCTTTTTACATCAGCAGATGTCAGAAGGTGCTTATATAGAAACCCAGCCTAAAACCCCACGCTCCCCATCCATCACACTGCCCATCCATCACACAGCCCATCCATCACACAGCCCATCCATCACACAGCCCATACAGCAGGGGTAGACAACTATACTGAACAAAAATATAGATTTTACTTAGTTACAGTTCATATAAGGAAATCAGTCAATTGAAAAAAATGTATTAGGCCCTAATCTATGAATTTCAAATGACTGGGAATACAGATATGCATCTGTTGATCACAGATACCTTTTAAAAAGTAGGGTCGTTGATCAGAAAAACAGTCAATATTGGGTGTGAGTGTGACCACCATTTTTCTCATGCAGTGCGACACATCTCCTTTGCAAAGAGATGATCAAGCTGTTGATTGTGGCCTGTGCGACATTGCTGGATATTGGCGGGAACTGGAACACGTTGATCCAGAGCATCCCAAACATGCTCAATGGGTGACATGTCTCGGGATTATGTAGGCAAAGTAAGAACTAGCACATTTTCAGCTTCCAGGAATTGTGTACAGATCCTTGCGATATGGGGCCATGCATTATGCTGAAACATGAGGTGATGGCAGCGAATGAATGGCACAACAATGGGCCTCAGTGTCTCATCACGGTATCTCTGTGCATTAAAATTTCCATCAATAAAATGCAATTATGTTTGTTGTCTATAGCTTATTCCGCCCATACCATAACCCCACCACCTCCATGGGGCACTCTGTTCACAACGTTGACATCAGCAAACCACTCACCCAAACGACCCCATACACGTGCGGTTGTGAGGCCGTTTGACATACTGCCAAATTCTCTTAAACGACATTGGAGATATCTTATGGTAGAGAAATTAACATGAAATTCTCTGGCAACAGCTCTGGTGGACATTCCTGAAGTCAGCATGCCAATTGCAACCTCTCCCTTAAAACTTCAGAAATCTGTGGCATTGTGTTGTGTGACAAAACTGCACATTTTTAATGGCCCTTTATTGTCCACAGCACAAGCTGCACCTGTGTAACTCCATGCTGTTTAATCAGCGTCTTGATATGCCACACCTGTCAGGTGGATAGATTAGCTTGACAAAGGATAAAATGCTCACTAAAAGCGATGTAAACAAATTTGCACATACCATTTGAGAGAAATAAGCTGTTTGTGTGTGTGGAACATTTCTTGGATATTTTACTTCAGCTCATGAAACATAGGACCATCACTTTACATGTTGAGTTAATATTTGTGTTCAGTATAGTTCTATAGCCCAGGGCCTGTTTATTTTCTCCTGACCAACCAGGTATATTACTTGGATTTCGTTAATTACCCCGGTACAGATGTCCTGGTGATAAAATATTTACCTCAGCGAACACACTGTGGTTTGGTTAATGGGGTGTAAAATGCTGTGCTACACCGGCATGGTGTTGATTAATGTCTCACCAAGAAACTCTGTGGAACGCTGAGATGTTGTTTTCTTGTTATGACGCTCGCCAGGAAAATGGTTAAGAAATAAACAAAAAAAACTCACAAAATGTTTGCATGGCTTTGTAATGTTGCCGTCACACTCCATTTGGTCCTCGCTAGCGCCCCAATTGATTAATGTAGAGGTTAGGAGAGGCTCCACCGTCAACAGAGGAAGGCAAACCAGCTTGACGCCCGAATCGGGCCTGTTATGTCAATTACACAGAAATGTATTTACTGCCTAGACACTTAGTGTACAAGCATTAGGAACACTTTTGCCTTCAGAACAGCCTCAACTCGTCAGGGCATGGACTCTACAAGGTGTCGAAAGCTTTCCACAGGGATACTGGCCCATGTTGACTGCAATGCTTCCCACAGTTGTGGCAAGTTGGCTGGATGCCCTTTCGGTGGTTGACCATTCTTGATACACACGGGAAACTGTGTGAGAAAAACCCAGCAGTGTTGCAGTTCTTGACACAAACCTACTACCATACCCTGTTCAAAGGCACTTAAACATTTTGTCTTCCCCATTCACACTCTGAATGGCACACATACACAATCCATGTCTCAATTGTCTCAAGGCTTAAAAATCCTACTTTAACCTGTCTCTACCCCTTCATCTACACTGAATGAAGTTGATTTAATAGGTGACATTAATAACGGATCATAGCTTTCACCTGGATTCACCTGTTAGTCTATGTCATGTAAAGAGCAGGTGTTCATAATGTTTTGTTCCCTCAGTGTATGTATGTGCATCAGGCTGGCCTCGTGCTTAGGAGTCCTTCTAATTACAGTAGGAAGAGTTGTACCTTGTGACACCTAGCAAGCTAGCAACTACATCATCAAAGGGAGACGGGGGCTGTTCAACTAACATGGCTGCCCTGTGCCATTTCATGTCCTCAGACATTAATTAGATTGTGCATCGTCTCTCCTCCTCATACCAGTATCATTATGCCTTATGTCTTTGATTAGGGACCAGAAGTCATTGCCCTCAGTCTACTGTATACAGTACATAGCTGTGATTAGATACAATAGGTCTGAAACTCCCCCCCCACTCCAAGTTTAGGCGGACAGACCGCATCCCTCCGTCACCTCGTTAGGAAGTTGTGCAGCCTGTTTCAGGTCTATCTGTGTTGTGCAGCCTGTTTCAGGTCTATCTGTGTTGTGCAGCCTGTTTCAGGTCTATCTGTGTTGTGCAGCCTGTTTCAGGTCTATCTGTGTTGTGCAGCCTGTTTCAGGTCTATCTGTGTTGTGCTGCCTGTTTCAGGTCTATCTGTGTTGTGCTGCCTGTTTCAGGTCTATCTGTGTTGTGCTGCCTGTTTCAGGTCTATCTGTGTTGTGCTGCGTGTTTCAGGTCTATCTGTGTTGTGCTGCCTGTTTCAGGTCTATCTGTGTTGTGCTGCCTGTTTCAGGTCTATCTGTGTTGTGCTGCCTGTTTCAGGTCTATCTGTGTTGTGCTGCCTGTTTCAGGTCTATCTGTGTTGTGCTGCCTGTTTCAGGTCTATCTGTGTTGTGCAGCCTGTTTCAGGTCTATCTGTGTTGTGCAGCCTGTTTCAGGTCTATCTGTGTTGTGCTGCGTGTTTCAGGTCTATCTGTGTTGTGCTGCCTGTTTCAGGTCTATCTGTGTTGTGCTGCGTGTTTCAGGTCTATCTGTGTTGTGCTGCGTGTTGGTGCAACATTCTAATAACATCCCCATTCATAGTAAGGCGTGACATCACACAGTAGAGATGGCAGCCACTGCACTGGTGGATTGAACATTTTCTACACTGACGGTAGCCTTATTCTGTAAAAGCTACTTTACTGTGTGTCTTGGAGCTCTTCCAGATACTTGTCTTGGTATAGAAGTTATAGGTCACTGATATAAGTTATAAACCCCTGCCTGAAGGAGTGGGTTTAGCTTTTTATGTACTTTCATGACAAACGCCTTCAGAAACAGAGATAAAGTGAATGCACCTCTCCTATTTAATCAGAAGTGATTGTATTTCACATTTAAAAAATGACATGGATCGCCTGCTTTTTAAAACAAATTAGAAGGGATACTCATCTAAAATGGTGCTGGACAGGATTGGAAATGCGCTTTACGCTGGTAAGCATCTCTAGCCTGAATTAATGGCCCCTGAAACCTTCCTGCCAGAGGTAGATGAATTACCATTTAGGCTTTGCTTTGTCATACAGTAAACACGCATACCACCACCTTGAATGTGGACAAAAAAGGGAAAGCCTAAAAACTGAAGTCCCGGTTTAGTAGTTATGGTGTATGCTGTGAAGGAAAATGCAAAGCTGTGGGGATTATATTTCATATACAGCACTTAGTTTTCATCTGTGTCAGCCAGCCGAAACCACAGTGTCACGATCGTGTGGCGGATTGACGGACCAAAATGCAGCAGTTGGAAAATAAGCCATCTTCTTTTATTTTTAAAAGATGACAAACAATAAACAGAATCACCCACCAACAAAATGTGACCAAGCGGTATGGGAAAAATAAACGGAGTAAGGGACAGAAGAAGGAGCAATGGACATGGGACGATGTTCTGGATGGAAAGGGTGTCTACACATGGGAGGAGATCCTAGCGGGTAGAGATCGCCTCCCATGGGAACAGCTGGAGGCACTGAGGAGAGCGGAGGCTACCGGAGAGAGGAACCGGAATTATGAGGGGACACGTCTTGCACGGAAGCCCGAAAAGCCCGTGAGTAACTCCCAAAAATTTCTTGGGGGGGGGGCTAAAGGGTAGTGGGCCAAGGGCAGGTAGGAGACCTGCGCCCACTTCCCAGGCTAACCGTGGAGAGCGGGAGTACGGGCAGACACCGTGTTACGCAGTAGAGCGCACGGTGTCTCCTGTACGTGTGCATAGGCCGGTGCGGGTTATTCCACCTCCCCGCACTGGTAGGGCTAGATTGGGCATTGAGCCAGGTGTCATGAGGCCGGCTCAACGCGTCTGGTCTCCAGTGCGTCTCCTCGGGCCGGCATACATGGCACCTGCCTTACGCATGGTTTCCCCGGTTCGCCTACACAGCCCGGTGCGGGTTATTCCACCTCCCCGTACTGGGCGGGCGACCGGGAGCATTCAACCAGGTAAGGTTGGGCAGGCTCAATGCTCAAGAGAGCCAGTACGCCTGCACGGTCCGGTATTTCCGGCGCCACCTCCCCGCCCCAGCCTAGTACCTACAGTGCCTACACTACGCACTAGGCTACCAGTGCATTTCCGGAGCCCTGTTCCTCCTCCACGCACTCTCCCTATAGTGCGTGTATCCAGTTCGGTGCCTCCAGTTCCGGCCCCACGCACTAAGCCACCTGTGCGTCTCCTAAGTCCTGTACACACTGTCACTTCTCCCCGTACTAGTCCTGAGGTGCGTGCCCTCAGCCAGGTGCCACCAGTGCCGGTACCACGCACCAGGTATAGAGTACGCTTTGAGAGTTCAGTGTGCCCTGTCCCTGCTCTACGCACTAGTAGGAAGGTGCTTATCATTAGCCCGGTGCCTCCAGTTCCGGCACCACGCACCAGGTCTACAGTGCGCCGTATCCGGCCAGAGCCATCCGTCTCCCCAGCGCCATCTGAGCCATCCGTCTCCCCAGCGCCATCTGAGCCATCCGTCTCCCCAGCTCCATCTGAGCCATCCGTCTGCCAGGAGCCTGCAAAGCCGCCCGTCTGCCATGAGCCTGCAAAGCCGCCCGTCTGCCATGAGCCTACAGAGCCATCCGCCAGACAGGAGCCGCTAGAGCCGTCAGACAGACAGGAGCCGCTAGAGCCGCCCGCCAGACAGGATCTGCCAGAGCCGCCAACCAGACAGGATCTGCCAGAGCCGCCAACCAGACAGGATCTGCCAGAGCCGCAAACCAGACAGGATCTGCCAGAGCCGCCAACCAGACAGGATCTGCCAGAGCCGCCAGCGAGCCATGAGCAGCCAGAGCCGTCAGAGAGCCATGAGCAGCCAGAGCCGTCAGAGAGCCATGAGCAGCCAGAGCCGTCAGAGAGCCATGAGCAGCCAGAGCCGTCAGAGAGCCATGAGCGTCGAGAGCCGTCAGCCTGCCATGAGCGTCGAGAGCCGTCAGCCTGCCATGAGCGTCGAGAGCCGTCAGTCTGCCATGAGCGTCGAGAGCCGTCAGTCTGCCATGAGCGTCGAGAGCCGTCAGTCTGCCATGAGCGTCGAGAGCCGTCAGCCTGCATGGACCTGCCAGAGCCGTCCAAACAGGACCTGCCAGAGTCCTTCAGCCGGGATCTGCCCCTTGTCCCGGTGTTGCCCCTTGTCCCGGTGTTGCCCCTTGTCCCGGTGCTGCCCCTTGTCCCGGTGCTGCCCCTTGTCCCGGTGCTGCCCCTTGTCCCGGTGCTGCCCCTTGTCCCGGTGCTGCCCCTTGTCCCGGTGCTGCCCCTTGTCCCGGTGCTGCCCCTTGTCCCGGTGCTGCCCCTTGTCCCGGTGCTGCCCCTTGTCCCGGTGCTGCCCCTTATTCCGGTGATGGTCCTTATCCTGGTGCTGCCCCTTGTTGTTGTGCTGCCCCTTGTCCCGGTGCTACCCCTTGTCCCGGTGCTGCCCCTTGTTCCGGTGCTAGCTGTTTATTTAGGGGAAGGTAATGTTTGGGTGGTCAGTGGAAGGGGTAGAAAGAAGAGGGGAGTGACTATGGTGGTGCGGGGACAGCGTCCTGAACCGGAACCACCACCGTGGTCAACTGCCCACCCGGACCCTCCCCTGGACTTTGTGCTGGTGCGCCCGGCGTTCGCACCTTGGGGGGGGGGGTACTGTAACAGTCCTGACCTATTTATGTTAGTTTTTATGTGTTTATGGTCAGGGCATGTGTTTTGGGTGGGCAGTCTATGTTATCTGTTTCTATGTTGGTTTCGGTTTGCCTGGTATGGCTCTTGATTAGAGGCAGGTGGTTTGCATTTTCCTCTAATCAAGAGTCATATTTAGGTAGGGCATTCTCACTGTTTGTTTGTGGGTGATTGTCTCCTGTGATGTTTTCGTGTTGTCGATGTATATTCACAAACGGGACTGTTTGGCTGTTCGTTTTGTTTCGATGTCGTCTGTTGCCTGTTCGTGAGTTTACGTTTCAGTTATGTAAGTTTATGTTCAGGTTTTCGTTCTACGTCGTTTTGTTATTTTGTAAGTTTTGAAAGTGTTTGTTTTTTCGTGTTGCCATCATTATTCAGTTTTGTCGTTTATAAAATAAAGATGGCTTATTTCCCTGACTCCGCATTTTGGTCCGAAGATCCTTCTCTCCTCACCTCATCCGAGGATGAGGAAAGCGACAGCTATTACACACAGCAGTTTCTAAAACCTACTGTAGCAGTTTAAAGACAGTTTAATAAAAGACTCACAGTATCAATTGGAATTTGAGATGAACGTGTGAAATGTAGGCATTAAAATAGTGGCTCTGAAGATGACTTGGGAAAACTTGGTCACGTCACTGTGTTGGCTGCAGGACAATATTGCACGTTTTTAGGAGATGGCTGCCGTTTTACGGGCTCCTAACCAATTGTGCTATTTTTACTCCACCAGTTTTTTACTCCGTCAGTAGCTATCACAAATTCGACCAAATAAAGATATAAATAGCCATTAACCAAGAAACAACTTCATCAGATGACAGTTTGATAACATATTTATTGTATAACATATGTTTTGTTAGAAAAATGTGCACATTTCAGGTATAAATCATAGTTTACATTGCAGCTACAATCAGAAATTGCACCGAAAGCAGCCATAATAATTACAGGCACCAACGTCAAATACCTAATTACTCATCATAAAACATTTCTGAAAAATACATAGTGTACAGCAAATGAAAGACAGGCATCTTGTGATTCCAGCCAAAATTTCCAATTTATTAAGTGTTTTACAGCGAAAGAAAATGTAGCGTTATATTAGCTTAGCACAATAGCCAGAAACACTTGGGCACCGACGACTACGACAGATATATGAAATAGCATCATAAAATGTTTCTTACTTTTGCTGATCTTCCATCAGAATGTTGGACAAGGTGTCCTTTGTCCAGAACAATCGTTGTTTGGATTTAGAACGGCAACTTTCCCTCTTCATTTAGCAAGCGCGCTAGCCAAGTGGCTCGAATCTCTCCATGTCAACAAACGGAAGAGAACGGAACACGGCAAAACTCCCGAAAAATTTTCAATAATCTGATGAAACTATATTGAAAAAACATACTTTACGATGATATGGTGACATGTATCAAATAAAATCAAAGCCGGAGATAATAGTCGCCCATAACGGCAGCTAAACAAAAGGCAATCCCACTGTCCACCTCGCGCTCTTCAGAGTACCGAAAATGGGGGACACGTCATTCCAAGATGATGTGTTACATCTCAGACCAAGATAATCACCTAATTTCTTCTCTCACAGCCTCTTGACACCCAGGGGAATGTTATAGCTGTCGCTTTCCTCATCCTCGGACGAGGTGAGGAGAGAAGGATCTTCTGACCAAAATGCGGGTTCAGGGAAATATGCCATCTTTATTTATTTACAACGATGAAGATGGTAACACGAAACAAAACAAAACACTTTCAAAACTACAAAATAACAAAACGACGTAGAACGGAACCTGAACATAAACTCACATACATAAACGTAAACTCACGGACAGGAACGTTACATCGAAACACACGAACAGCCAAACAGTCCCGTAAGTGAAAACACATCGACAACGACGAAAGACATCACAGGAGACAATCACCCACAAACACACAGTGATAATGCCCTACCTAAATATGACTCTTGATTAGAGGAAAATGCAAACCACCTGCCTCTAATCAAGAGCCATACCAGGCAAACCGAAACCAACATAGAAACAGATAACATAGACTGCCCACCCAAAACACATGCCCTGACCAAAAACACATAAAACTAACATAAATAGGTCAGGACTGTTACAGTACCCCCCCCCCCAAGGTGCGAACGCCGGGCGCACCAGCACAAAGTCCAGGGGAGGGTCCGGGTGGGCAGTTGACCACGGTGGTGGCTCCGGTTCAGGACGCTGTCCCCGCACCACCATAGTCACTCCCCTCTTCTTTCTACCCCTTCCACTGACCACCCAAACATTAGCTTCCCCTAAATAAACAGCTAGCACCGGAACAAGGGGCAGCACCGGGACAAGGGGTAGCACCGGGACAAGGGGCAGCACAAAAACAAGGGGCAGCACCAGGATAAGGACCATCACTGGAATAAGGGGCAGCACCGGGACAAGGGGCAGCACCGGGACAAGGGGCAACACCGGGACAAGGGGCAGATCCCGGCTGAAGGACTCTGGCAGGTCCTGTTTGGACGGCTCTGGCAGGTCCATGCAGGCTGACGGCTCTCGACACTCATGGCAGACTGACGGCTCTCGACGCTCATGGCAGGCTGACGGCTCTCGACGCTCATGGCAGGCTGACGGCTCTCGACGCTCATGGCAGGCTGACGGCTCTCGACGCTCATGGCAGGCTGACGGCTCTCGACGCTCATGGCAGACTGACGGCTCTCGACGCTCATGGCGCTCTGACGGCTCTGGCTGCTCATGGCTCTCTGACGGCTCTGGCTGCTCATGGCTCACTAACGGCTCTGGCTGCTCATGGCGCTCTGACGGCCCTGGCTGCTCATGGCTCGCTGACGGCTCTGGCTGCTCATGGCTCTCTGACGGCTCTGGCTGCTCATGGCTCTCTGGCGGCTCTGGCAGATCCTGTCTGGTTGGCGGCTCTGGCAGATCCTGTCTGGTTGGCGGCTCTGGCAGATCCTGTCTGGTTGGCGGCTCTGGCAGATCCTGTCTGGTTGGCGGCTCTGGCAGATCCTGTCTGGTTGGCGGCTCTGGCAGATCCTGTCTGGCTGACGGCTCTAGCGGCTCCTGTCTGGCTGATGGCTCTAGCGGCTCCTGTCTGGCTGACGGCTCTGTAGGCTCATGGCAGACGGGCGGCTTTGCAGGCTCATGGCAGACGGGCGGCTTTGCAGGCTCCTGGCAGACGGATGGCTCAGATGGCGCTGGGGAGACGGATGGCTCAGATGGCGCTGGGTAGACGGATGGCTCAGATGGCGCTGGGGAGACGGATGGCTCAGATGGCGCTGGGGAGACGGATGGCTCAGATGGCGCTGGGGAGACGGATGGCTCTGGCCGGATATGGCGCACTGTAGACCTGGTGCGTGGTGCCGGAACTGGAGGCACCGTGCTAATGACAAGCACCTTCCTACTAGTGCGGGGAGCAGGGACAGGGCACACTGTATTCTCAGAGCCTACTCTATCCCTGATGCGTGGTACCGGCACTGGTGACGCCGGGCTGAGGACAAGCACATCAGGATTAGTAGGGGGAGAATATACAGTGTGTACAGGGCTCTGGAGACGCACTGGTAGCTTAGTGCGTGGGGCCGGAACTGGAGGCACCGGGCTAGATACACGCACTACAGGGAGAGTGCGTGGAGGAGGAACAGGGCTCAGGATACGCACTGGTAGCCTAGTGCGTAGTGTAGACACTGTAGGTACTAGGCTGGGGCGGGAAGGTGGTGCCGGAAATACCGGACCGTGGAGGCGTACTGGCTCTCTTGAGCATTGAGCCTGCCCGACCTTACCTGGTTGAATGCTCCCGGTTGCCCGACCAGTGCGGGGAGGTGGAATAACCCGCACCGGGCTATGTAGGCGAACCGGGGAAACCATGCGTAAGGCAGGTGCCATGTATGCCGGCCCGAGGAGACGCACTGGAGACCAGACGCGTTGAGCCGGCCTCATGACACCTGGCTCAATACCCAATCTAGCCCTCCCAGTGCGGGGAGGTGGAATAACCCGCACCGGGCTATGCACTCGTACAGGAGACACCGTGCGCTCTACTGCGTAACACGGTTTCTGCCCGTACTCCCGCTCTCCACGGTAAGCCTGGGAAGTGGGCGCAGGTCTCCTACCTGCCCTTGGCCCACTACCCTTTAGCCCCCCCCCAGGAAATTTTTGGGAGTTACTCACGGGCTTTTTCGGCTTCCGTGCCAGACGCGTTCCCTCATAGCTCCGGTTCCTCTCTCCGGTAGCCTCCGCTCTCCTCAGTGCCTCCAGCTGTTCCCATGGGAGGCGATCTCTACCCGCTAGGATCTCCTCCCATGTGTAGACACCCTTTCCATCCAGAACATCGTCCCATGTCCATTGCTCCTTCTTCTGTCCCTTACTCCGTTTATTTTTCCCATACCGCTTGGTCACATTTTGTTGGTGGGTGATTCTGTTATAGCTGTCACTTTCCTCATCCTCGGACGAGGTGAGGAGAGAAGGATCTTCTGACCAAAATGCGGGTTCAGGGAAATATGCCATCTTTATTTATTTACAACGATGAAGATGGTAACACGAAACAAAACAAAACACTTTCAAAACTACAAAATAACAAAACGACGTAGAACGTAACCTGAACATAAACTCACATACATAAACGTAAACTCACGGACAGGAACGTTACATCGAAACACACGAACAGCCAAACAGTCCCGTAAGTGAAAACACATCGACAACGACGAAAGACATCACAGGAGACAATCACCCACAAACACACAGTGATAATGCCCTACCTAAATATGACTCTTGATTAGAGGAAAATGCAAACCACCTGCCTCTAATCAAGAGCCATACCAGGCAAACCGAAACCAACATAGAAACAGATAACATAGACTGCCCACCCAAAACACATGCCCTGACCAAAAACACATAAAACTAACATAAATAGGTCAGGACTGTTACAGGGAAGGTGTATGACGTGCATGTATACTAATAGGTCTCGTGCCCATTTATAGGCAGGAAGAAGAACAGAGCATCGATTTCAGACTTTCCACTTCCTGGTCAGGAAATGTGCTGCAGAATGAGTTCTGTTTCACTCAGAGAAATAATTCAAACGGTTTTAGAAACTAGATAGTGTTTTCTATCCAATAGCAATAATAATATGCATATTGTACGAGCAAGAATTGAGTACAAGGCCGTTTGAAATGGGCACCTTTTATCTGGCTACTCAATACTGTCCCTTGCAGCCCAAACAGGTTAACAAGTCCAATACAGCAAATGAAAGGTACACATCTTGTGAATCCAGCCAACATGTCCGATTTTTAAAATGTTTTACAGCAAAAACAGCACGAATATTTATGTTAGCTCACCACCAAATACAAAAAAGGACAGACATTTTTCACAGCACAGGTAGCATGCACAAAGCCAAACTAACTAACCAAGAACCAACCAAACTAACCAACAAACAACTTCATCAGATGACAGTCTTATAACATGTTATTCAATAAATCTATGTTTTGTTCGAAAAATGTGCATATTTCAGGTATAAATCATAGTTTACATTGCAGCTACAGTCAGAAATTGCACCGAAAGCAGACAGAAAAATTACAGACACCAACGCCAAATAACTAAATACTCATCATAAAACATTTCAGAAAAATACATAGTGTACGCCAATTGAAAGACAGGCATCTTGTGATTCCAGACAATATTTCCGATTTATCAAGTGTTTTACAGCGAAAACAAAATGTAGCATTATATTAGCTTAGCACAATAGCCAGAAACACTTGGGCGCCGGCGACTACGACAGATATATGAAATAACATCATAAGTTGGGTCTTACTTTTGCTGATCTTTCATCAGAATGTTGAACAAGGTGTCCTTTGTCCAGATGAGTCGTTGTTTGGATTCAGAATGGCAACTTTCTCTCTCCATTTAGCAAGCACGCTAGCCGGGTTGCACGGATCTCTCCATGTAAACAAACGGAAGAGAACGGAACACGGCAAAACTGCCGAAAAAAATTCAATAATCTGATGAAACTATATTGAAAAAACATACTTTACGATGATATGGTGACATGTATCAAATAAAATCAAAGCCGGAAATAATAGTCGCCTATAACGTCAGCAAAACAAAAGGCAACCCCACTGTCCAAATTACGTTCTTCAGAGTACCGGAAATGGGGTACACGTCATTCCAAGAGGATTTATTCCATCCCAGATCGAGATAATCACCTAATTTCTTCTCTCACAGCCTTCTTGACACCCAGAGGAAGGTGTATGAAGTGTACGTAGACTCTTACGTTCATTGCCCATGTATAGGCATGAAGTTGAACAGAGCATCGATTTCTGACATTCCACTTCCTGGTCAGGAAATGTGCTGCAGAAGGAGTTCTGTTTCACTCAGAGAAATAATTCAGACGGTTTTAGAAACTAGAGAGTGTTTTCTATCCAATAGTAATAATAATATGCATATTGTACGAGCAAGAATTGAGTACGAGGCCGTTTGAAATGGGCATGATTTAACTGGCTACTCAATACGGCCCCTTGCAGCCATAAGAAGTAATGTTACTACTTAGCTTTCACTGGTGGTGGTCCTGACGAACCAAGTCCAGATAAAGCGTGCAGAGTGAAAAAGTTGAATGAAAAAAAGTTGAGTGAGGGAAAATATAAAAATATAAACAGTAATTAAAATGTAAAAACCGTAAAGTTGTCAGGTAGCAAAGTAAGGTTAGCAACAAAACGCACAGCAGCACGTAAACAAGTCTACAAGTTGTGACCGGAAATGACGCTGAAATAAGATCTGGTGCAACCAATTAACTTCAGAAGTCACATAATAGATTGCACACAGGTGGACTTTACTAAGTATCACATTTTATTTTGTATTTATTTTATTTCACCTTTATTTAACCAGGTAGGCAAGTTGAGAACAAGTTCTCATTTACAACTGCGACCTGGCCAAGATAAAGCAAAGCAGTTTGACACACATAACACAGAGTTACCAATGTAGTAAAACAAACTGAGTCAATAATACAGTAGAAAAATAAGTCTATATACAATGTGATATACATGATCTCAGTATATATACACACAACTGTTCTGAAAGGCCACAGAGTCTGCAACACCACTAAGCAAGGGGAACACCAAGCAAGCAACACCATGAAGACCAATGAGCTCTCCAAACAGGTTAGGGACACATTTGTGGAGAAGTACAGATCAGGGATGTGTTATAAAAAAATATCAGAAACTTTGAACATCCCACGGAGCACCATTAAATCCATTATAAAAAAATTGAAAGAATATGGCACCAAAACAAACCTGCCAAGAGAGGGCCACCAAGCAAAACTCATGGACCAGGCAAGGAGGACATTAATCAGAGAGGCAACAAAGAGAACAATGATAACCCTGAAGGAGCTGCAAAGCTCCACAGCGGAGATTGGAGCATGGGTCCATAGAACCACTTTAAGCCACAATCCACAGAGCTGGGCTTTACGGAAGAGTGGCCAGAAAAAAAGCCATTGCTCAATGAAAAGAAGAAGCAAACACATTTGGTGTTCTCCAAAAGGCATGTGGGAGACTCCCCAAACATATGGAAGAAGGTACTCTGGTCAGATGAGACAAAAATGTAACTATTTGGCCATTAAGGAAAACGCTATGTCTGGCACACACCCAACACCTCTCATCACCCCGAGAACATCATCCCCACAGTGAAGCATGGTGGTGGCAGCATGATGCTGTGGGGATGTTTTTCATCGGCAGGCACTGGGAAACTGGTCAGAATTGAAGGAATGATGGATGGCGCTAAATACAGGGAAATTCTTGAGGGAAACCTGTTTCAATCTTCCAGAGATTTGAGACTGGAACAGAGGTTCACGTTCCAGCAGGACAATAACTCTAAGCATACTGCTAAAGCAACATGTGAGTGGTTTAAGGGGAAACATTTAAATGTCTTGGAATGGCCTAGTCAAAGCCCAGACCTCAATCCATTTGAGAATCTGTGGTATGACTTAAAGATAGCTGTACACCAGCGGAACCCATCCAGCTTGAAGGAGCTGGAGCAGTTTTGCCTTGAAGATTGGGCAAAAATCCCAGTGGCTAGATGTGCCAAGCTTATAGAGACATACCCCAAGAGACTTGCAACTGTAATTGCTGCAACAGGTGTCTCTACAAAGTATTGACTTAGGGGGGTGAATAGTTATGCACGCTCAAGTTTTCAGTTCTTTGTCTTATTTCGTCTTTGTTTCACAATAAAACATATTTTGCATCTTCAAAGTGGTAGGCATGTTGTGTAAATCAAATGATACAAACCCCCAAAAATCTATTTTAATTCCAGGTTGTAAGGCAACAAAATAGGAAAAATGGCAAGGAGGGTGAATACTTTTGCAAGCCACTGTATGTTTACATTGCCAAAGGAAATGGAATAGACAATAAACAAAAGGGATATAAACAATAATAAATATTACACAAATATTACACAGAATAGTTTTAAAGCGTATAGACATTTCATATTATTGGCTATCTAGAGTTGTAACAATGGCGGCTTCTCTCTCTCAAATACAATGAAGCACAGGAAATAAGTTGGATGAGAACGGACTTTAAGACAATGGTAGAGGTGCAGAGGTTTGGTGCTGGGCCTCACGCAGGGTGTGCTCTGCTGTTTGTTATCCCTCTTTAAATAGCCTCCCTCCCTGTATCAACATCAACGCTTGACCTCTAGGATGGCCACTCACACAT
This sequence comes from Salvelinus fontinalis, assembly GCF_029448725.1. Lineage (NCBI taxonomy): Eukaryota > Metazoa > Chordata > Actinopteri > Salmoniformes > Salmonidae > Salvelinus > Salvelinus fontinalis. The sequence continues at coordinate 40,794,326 of NC_074692.1, forward strand.
CTCTGCAATCGCTTCTGGTTTCCTGCCAGTGTAACGTGATCAAACAAAGTGCTTGTCATCACGACAGGGAGTTTGATCTTCATATCTGCATGCCATTAGGCAAAGATTAATCAACAGTACCTTCCTGATACGCAACACTATCTACAGTAGTGGGATGCAGGGTTCCCATTGAAACTCCTCTGGCAACAAAAAATGTCTGTCCAATTTTATTTATTTATTTTACCTTTATTTAACCAGGTAGGCTAGTTGAGAACAAGTTCTCATTTACAACTGCGTCCTGGCCAAGATAAAGCATAGCAGTGTGAACAGACAACAACACAGAGTTACACATGGAGTAAACAATAAACAAGTCAATAACACAGTAGGGGAAAACTAATAGTTTCTAAGACCATTTTTTTTTCCTCTGAGGGGTCCATGTGGGAGACGGGGGGAAAGAAACATTTACAGCATGTTACACTTCTTTCATGTCATGGATGACAGGATGGCTCTCCTCCATCTCTCACATCCCTCCATCTCCTTCTCATCTCCCCAGGCATGGCTTCATCATCCAGCTCTTTGAGCTTCACTCATCTCCTCAGGCATGGGTTCATCATCCAGCATGGGGTCCATGGTCTCTTTGTCTGTCTCCATCCCTCCTACCTTGTTTATCGCTCAGCACAGCAAGACGCCTATGAGAGAAAACTAGCAATTATTATCTCATTAGCGTGTGTGGAGCAGAGATATGGCTAAAGAGAGGGAAAGAAAAGAGAGCGAGAGTCTAGGGTGATTCTCCTGGTGCGATGTTAATGACAGATTAGAGAGGTTGTAGAGCTCTAGCTCTACTGGAAGTCCAGATCCCGGCCCCCACAAGAGACCTGTTACCATGCAGCGCTGCAATAATCACAGCTCACTGGGATGGACTCTCATCTCACTCATTCTCCTTTGAATTGAACAGTAGGGGTTAAATTGGGGAAGAGTAGAACTGTTACTTTGAGGATATATCTTGTACCTTTTTCATCCCTACCTACCTTTAATATTTTGAAATAAAACATTGTTTTCACTATTTCTATTCTCCTAAAACAAACGTATCTGCACGGCCCAACTTGCAGGAAAAAAATTGATAAATCAAATGAAAGAGTGATGTTTGGAGGTCAGAAGTTTCTACAACCTGAAAGACGTGTGTTATTGATCGACTATGTTGGGTTTGTAGTACACACGCACACCTCTACACTGATCAAACACTTCAACTTTACTAGAGTGGAGGAGCAGAACAGGGCAAGGAGGCTACACATGGACAATGAAGGATTTAGGAAGGACTCCTGCTATGCAATGCATGTGGTTATAAACAGCTTGAGAGTTGAGAGTTGTAAAACCAGCAAATACACACTAAAACATTCACAGGCAAACACACACATTGTCATGGAGCACATGTCTGTGACATATAGACATTGACACTGAAACGCATGATTGGTTAGAGAAATACTTTTTCATGTATCTCTTTAAGGTAAAACCAAGAATCCTGATACAAAAGAGAATGTTGGTTAGAGTTGAGCATTCCTTTTGTTAACAATACCTTGACATAAGGCGCCAAAGTCGAGTGTTTGTTGTGCATGCCAGTTACTAAAACAATGCAACTTGTTAATTATATTTTCCCCATGTATAAAGCTGTCCATTTAAAAATACATGCTTTAGCAATGTTAAATATATTCTACCAACGATTGAAGTGTTGGTAGAATAATAATCATATAATTTACCTGAAGTGTTTGTCTGAAGCTCTGTGCTGTTTCCTTGCTGAAGTGCCAGCATGTATTACACATGATGCAAATTAGTCTGCCAGTCATCCAGGAACATTTATTGGTAGATGGGAATAACCAAAGGGATGAATCATCCCAGGGGGTGAATTACTTGATGAACGTGTATTTTTTTACTTAAAGAAGATGCTAGTTACAAGTTATTGAAGTGTGGGTTTACGTAAAACTGTTGTTTATGATGTTATGTTCATGGGAAATTATGAATTTATGGTGGAAATGTATTGTGGACTATCTTGATGGAACATTCCCAGTGGAATGGAGTTCCTGGAAAGAGTTCTTAGGTGCTCAGTTGGCCTTTGCCTGGGGGAGACCAGGCTGAGTAGCAAACAGGTTGGCTACAGTAGAGTTACACCTGGAGGAGAGCAGTCTGGGTAGGTAACAGGTTGACAACAGTAGAGTTATACCTGGAGGAGAGCAGTCTGGGTAGGAAACAGGTTGACTACAGTAGAGTTATACCTGGAGGAGAGCAGTCTGGGTAGGTAACAGGTTGGCTACAGTAGAGGTATACCTGGAGGAGAGCAGTCTGGGTAGGTAACAGGTTGACTACAGTAGAGTTATACCCGGAGGAGAGCAGTCTGGGTAGGTAACAGGTTGGCTACAGTAGAGTTATACCTGGAGGAGAGCAGTCTGGGAAGGTAACAGGTTGGTTACAGTAGAGTTATACCTGGAGTAGAGCAGTCTGGGAAGGTAACAGGTTGGCTACAGTAGAGATATACCTGGAGGAGAGCAGTCTGGGTAGGTAACAGGTTGACTACAGTAGAGTTATACCTGGAGGAGAGCAGTCTGGGTAGGTAACAGGTTGGTTACAGTAGAGTTATACCTGGAGGAGAGCAGGCTGGGTAGGTAACAGGTTGGCTACAGTAGAGTTATACCTGGAGGAGAGCAGTCTGGGTAGGTAACAGGTTGGTTACAATAGAGTTATACCTGGAGGAGAGCAAGCTGGGCAGGTAACAGGTTGGCTACAGTAGAGGTATACCTGGAGGAGAGCAGTCTGGGTAGTTAACAGGTTGACTACAGTAGAGTTATACCTGGAGGAGAGCAGTCTGGGAGGTAACAGGTTGACTACAGTAGAGTTATACCTGGAGGAGAGCAGGCTGGGCAGGTAACAGGTTGGTTACAGTAGAGTTATACCTGGAGGAGAGCAGGCTGGATGGTAACAGGTTGACTACAGTAGAGTTATACCCGGAGGAGAGCAGTCTGGGTAGGAAACAGGTTGGCTACAGTAGAGTTATACCTGGAGGAGAGCAGTCTGGGAAGGTAACAGGTTGGTTACAGTAGAGTTATACCTGGAGTAGAGCAGTCTGGGAAGGTAACAGGTTGGCTACAGTAGAGATATACCTGGAGGAGAGCAGTCTGGGTAGGTAACAGGTTGACTACAGTAGAGTTATACCTGGAGGAGAGCAGTCTGGGTAGGTAACAGGTTGGTTACAGTAGAGTTATACCTGGAGGAGAGCAGGCTGGGTAGGTAACAGGTTGGCTACAGTAGAGTTATACCTGGAGGAGAGCAGTCTGGGTAGGTAACAGGTTGGTTACAATAGAGTTATACCTGGAGGAGAGCAAGCTGGGCAGGTAACAGGTTGGCTACAGTAGAGGTATACCTGGAGGAGAGCAGTCTGGGTAGTTAACAGGTTGACTACAGTAGAGTTATACCTGGAGGAGAGCAGTCTGGGAGGTAACAGGTTGACTACAGTAGAGTTATACCTGGAGGAGAGCAGGCTGGGCAGGTAACAGGTTGGTTACAGTAGAGTTATACCTGGAGGAGAGCAGGCTGGATGGTAACAGGTTGACTACAGTAGAGTTATACCTGGAGGAGAGCAGTCTGGGAGGTAACAGGTTGACTACAGTAGAGTTATACCTGGAGGAGAGCAGGCTGGGCAGGTAACAGGTTGGTTACAGTAGAGTTATACCTGGAGGAGAGCAGGCTGGATGGTAACAGGTTGACTACAGTAGAGGTATACCTGGAGGAGAGCAGTCTGGGTAGGAAACAGGTTGGCTACAGTAGATTTATACCTGGAGGAGAGCAGTCTGGGTAGGAAACAGGTTGGCTACAGTAGATTTATACCTGGAGGAGAGCAGTCTGGGTAGGTAACAGGTTGACTACAGTAGAGGTATACCTGGAGGAGAGCAGTCTGGGTAGGTAACAGGTTGACTACAGTAGAGGTATACCTGGAGGAGAGCAGTCTGGGTAGGTAACAGGTTGACTACAGTAGAGTTATACCTGGAGGAGAGCAGTCTGGGTAGGTAACAGGTTGGTTACAGTAGAGTTATACCTGGAGGAGAGCAGTCTGGGTAGGTAACAGGTTGGTTACAGTAGAGTTATACCTGGAGGAGAGCAGTCTGGGTAGGTAACAGGTTGGTTACAGTAGAGTTATACCTGGAGGAGAGCAGTCTGGGTAGGTAACAGGTTGACTACAGTAGAGTTATACCTGCAGGAGAGCAGTCTGGGTAGGTAACAGGTTGGCTACAGTAGAGGTATACCTGGAGGAGAGCAGTCTGGGTAGGTAACAGGTTGACTACAGTAGAGGTATACCTGGAGGAGAGCAGTCTGGGTAGGTAACAGGTTGACTACAGTAGAGTTATACCTGGAGGAGAGCAGTCTGGGTAGGTAACAGGTTGGTTACAGTAGAGTTATACCTGGAGGAGAGCAGTCTGGGTAGGTAACAGGTTGGTTACAGTAGAGTTATACCTGGAGGAGAGCAGGCTGGGCAGGTAACAGGTTGGCTACAGTAGAGGTATACCTGGAGGAGAGCAGTCTGGGCAGGTAACAGGTTGGCTAGAGTAGAGGTATACCTTTAGGAGAGCAGGCTGGGCAGGTAACATGTTGACTACAGTAGAGTTATACCTGGAGGAGAGCAGTCTGGGTAGGTAACAGGTTGGTTACAGTAGAGTTATACCTGGAGGAGAGCAGGCTGGGTAGGTAACAGGTTGACTACAGTAGAGTTATACCTGGAGGAGAGCAGTCTGGGTAGGTAACAGGTTGACTCGATTAGAGGTATACCTGGAGGAGAGCAGTCTGGGTAGGTAACAGGTTGACTACAGTAGAGTTATACCTGGAGGAGAGCAGGCTGGGCAGGTAACAGGTTGGCTACAGTAGAGTTATACCTGGAGGAGAGCAGTCTGGATAGGTAACAGGTTGACTACAGTAGAGTTATACCTGGAGGAGAGCAGTCTGGGTAGGTAACAGGTTGACTACAGTAGAGTTATACCTGCAGGAGAGCAGTCTGGGTAGGTAACAGGATGACTACAGTAGAGTTATACCTGGAGGAGAGCAGTCTGGGTAGGTAACAGGTTGACTACAGTAGAGTTATACCTGCAGGAGAGCAGTCTGGGTAGGTAACAGGTTGACTACAGTAGAGTTATACCTGGAGGAGAGCAGTCTGGGTAGGTAACAGGTTGGTTACAGTAGAGTTATACCGGGAGGAGAGCAGTCTGGGTAGGTAACAGGGTGGTTACAGTAGAGTTATACCTGGAGGAGAGCAGTCTGGGTAGGTAACAGGTTGACTACAGTAGAGTTATACCTGGAGGAGAGCAGTCTGGGTAGGAAACAGGTTGGCTAAAGTAGAGTTATACCTGGAGGAGAGCAGGCTGGGCAGGTAAAAGGTTGGTTACAGTAGAGTTATACCTGGAGGAGGGCAGTCTGGGTAGGTAACAGGTTGGTTACAGTAGAGTTATACCTGGAGGAGATCAGTCTGGGTAGGTAACAGGTTGACTACAGTAGAGTTATACCTGGAGGAGAGCAGTCTGGGTAGTAAACAGGTTGGTTACAGTAGAGTTATACCTGGAGGAGAGCAGGCTGGGCAGGTAACAGGTTGGCTACAGTAGAGGTATACCTGGAGGAGAGCAGTCTGGGTAGGTAACAGGTTGGTTACAGTAGAGTTATACCTGAAGTAGAGCAGGCTGGGTAGGTAACAGGTTGACTACAGTAGAGTTATACCTGGAGGAGAGCAGGCTGGGTAGGTAACAGGTTGGTTACAGTAGAGTTATACCTGGAGGAGAGCAGTCTGGGTAGGTAACAGGTTGACAACAGTAGAGTTATACCTGGAGGAGAGCAGTCTGGGTAGGTAACAGGTTGACTACAGTAGAGGTATACCTGGAGGAGAGCAGTCTGGGTAGGTAACAGGTTGACTACAGTAGAGTTATACCCGGAGGAGAGCAGTCTGGGAAGGTAACAGGTTGGCTACAGTAGAGTTATACCTGGGGGAGAGCAGTCTGGGTAGGTAACAGGTTGACTACAGTAGAGGTATACCTGGAGGAAAGCAGTCTGGGAAGGTAACAGGTTGGCTACAGTAGAGTTATACCTGGAGGAGAGCAGTCTGGGTAGGTAACAGGTTGACTACAGTAGAGTTATACCTGCAGGAGAGCAGTCTGGGTAGGTAACAGGTTGACTACAGTAGAGTTATACCTGGAGGAGAGCAGTCTGGGTAGGAAACAGGTTGGCTACAGTAGAGGTATACCTGGAGGAGAGCAGTCTGGGTAGGTAACAGGTTGGTTACAGTAGAGTTATACCTGGAGGAGAGCAGTCTGGGTAGGTAACAGGTTGACTACAGTAGAGTTATACCTGGAGGAGAGCAGTCTGGGTAGGTAACAGGTTGACTACAGTAGAGTCATACCTGGAGGAGAGCAGTCTGGGTAGGTAACAGGTTGGTTACAGTAGAGTTATACCTGGAGGAGAGCAGTCTGGGCAGGTAACAGGTTGACTACAGTAGAGTTATACCTGGAGGAGAGCAGTCTGGGTAGGTAACAGGTTGATTACAGTAGAGTTATACCTGGAGGAGAGGAGTCTGGGTAGATAACAGGTTGACTACAGGAGAGTTATACCTGGAGGAGAGCAGTCTGGGTAGGTAACAGGTTGGTTACAGTAGAGTTATACCTGGAGGAGAGCAGTCTGGGTAGGTAACAGGTTGACTACATTAGAGTTATACCTGGAGGAGAGCAGTCTGGGTAGGAAACAGGTTGGTTACAGTAGAGTTATACCTGGAGGAGAGCAGTCTGGGTAGGTAACATGTTGACTACAGTAGAGTTATACCTGGAGGAGAGCAGGCTGGGTAGGTAACAGGTTGGCTACAGTAGAGGTATACCTGGAGGAGAGCAGTCTGGGTAGGTAACAGGTTGGCTACAGTAGAGGTATACCTGGAGGAGAGCAGGCTGGGCAGGTAACAGGTTGACTACCGTAGTTATACCTGGAGTAGAGCAGTCTGGGAAGGTAACAGGTTGGCTACAGTAGAGTTATACCTGGAGGAGAGCAGTCTGGGTAGGTAACAGGTTGACAACAGTAGAGTTATACCTGGAGGAGAGCAGTCTGGGTAGGTAACAGGTTGACTACAGTAGAGTTATACCTGGAGGAGAGCAGTCTGGGTAGGAAACAGGATGGCTAAAGTAGAGTTATACCTGGAGGAGAGCAGGCTGCGCAGGTAACAGGTTGGTTACAGTAGAGTTATACCTGGAGGAGGGCAGTCTGGGTAGGTAACAGGTTGGTTACAGTAGAGTTATACCTGGAGGAGAGCAGTCTGGGTAGGTAACAGGTTGACTACAGTAGAGTTATACCTGGAGGAGAGCAGTCTGGGTAGGTAACAGGTTGGTTACAGTAGAGTTATACCTGGAGGAGAGCAGGCTGGGCAGGTAACAGGTTGGCTACAGTAGAGGTATACCTGGAGGAGAGCAGTCTGGGTAGGTAACAGGTTGGTTACAGTAGAGTTATACCTGGAGTAGAGCAGGCTGGGTAGGTAACAGGTTGACTACAGTAGAGTTATACCTGGAGGAGAGCAGGCTGGGTAGGTAACAGGTTGGTTACAGTAGAGTTATACCTGGAGGAGAGCAGTCTGGGTAGGTAACAGGTTGACAACAGTAGAGTTATACCTGGAGGAGAGCAGTCTGGGTAGGTAACAGGTTGACTACAGTAGAGGTATACCTGGAGGAGAGCAGTCTGGGTAGGTAACAGGTTGACTACAGTAGAGTTATACCTGGAGGAGAGCAGTCTGGGAAGGTAACAGGTTGGCTACAGTAGAGTTATACCTGGGGGAGAGCAGTCTTGGTAGGTAACAGGTTGACTACAGTAGAGGTATACCTGGAGGAGAGCAGTCTGGGAAGGTAACAGGTTGGCTACAGTAGAGTTATACCTGGAGGAGAGCAGTCTGGGTAGGTAACAGGTTGACTACAGTAGAGTTATACCTGCAGGAGAGCAGTCTGGGTAGGTAACAGGTTGACTACAGTAGAGTTATACCTGGAGGAGAGCAGTCTGGGTAGGAAACAGGTTGGCTACAGTATAGGTATACCTGGAGGAGAGCAGTCTGGGTAGGTAACAGGTTGGTTACAGTAGAGTTATACCTGGAGGAGAGCAGTCTGGGTAGGTAACAGGTTGACTACAGTAGAGTTATACCTGGAGGAGAGCAGTCTGGGTAGGTAACAGGTTGACTACAGTAGAGTCATACCTGGAGGAGAGCAGTCTGGGTAGGTAACAGGTTGGTTACATTAGAGTTATACCTGGAGGAGAGCAGTCTGGGCAGGTAATAGGTTGACTACAGTAGAGTTATACCTGGAGGAGAGCAGTCTGGGTAGGTAACAGGTTGGTTACAGTAGAGTTATACCTGGAGGAGAGGAGTCTGGGTAGATAACAGGTTGACTACAGTAGAGTTATACCTGGAGGAGAGCAGTCTGGGTAGGTAACAGGTTGGTTACAGTAGAGTTATACCTGGAGGAGAGCAGTCTAGGGAAGGTAATAGGTTGACTACAGTAGAGTTATACCTGGAGGAGAGCAGTCTGGGTAGGAAACAGGTTGGTTACAGTAGAGTTATACCTGGAGGAGAGCAGTCTGGGTAGGTAACATGTTGACTACAGTAGAGTTATACCTGGAGGAGAGCAGGCTGGGTAGGTAACAGGTTGGCTACAGTAGAGGTATACCTGGAGGAGAGCAGTCTGGGTAGGTAACAGGTTGGCTACAGTAGAGGTATACCTGGAGGAGAGCAGGCTGGGCAGGTAACAGGTTGACTACAGTAGTTATACCTGGAGTAGAGCAGTCTGGGAAGGTAACAGGTTGGCTACAGTAGAGTTATACCTGGAGGAGAGCAGTCTGGGTAGGTAACAGGTTGACAACAGTAGAGTTATACCTGGAGGAGAGCAGTCTGGGTAGGTAACAGGTTGAATACAGTAGAGTTATACCTGGAGGAGAGCAGTCTGGGTAGGTAACAGGTTGACTACAGTAGAGTTATACCTGCAGGAGAGCAGTCTGGGTAGGTAACAGGTTGACTACAGTAGAGTTATACCTGGAGGAGAGCAGTCTGGGTAGGTAACAGGTTGGTTACAGTAGAGTTATACCTGGAGGAGAGCAGTCTGGGTAGGTAACAGGTTGACTACAGTCGAGTTATACCTGGAGGAGAGCAGTCTGGGTAGGTAACAGGTTGGTTACAGTAGAGTTATACCTGGAGGAGAGCAGTCTGGGTAGGTAACATGTTGACTACAGTAGAGTTATACCTGGAGGAGAGCAGTCTGGGTAGGAAACAGGTTGGTTAAAGTAGAGTTATACCTGGAGGAGAGCAGTCTGGGTAGGTAACAGGTTGACTACAGTAGAGTTATACCTGGAGGAGAGCAGTCTGGGTAGGTAACAGGTTGACTACAGTAGAGTTATACCTGGAGGAGAGCAGGCTGGGCAGGTAACAGGTTGGTTACAGTAGAGTTATACCTGGAGGAGAGCAGTCTGGGTAGGTAACAGGTTGGTTACAGTAGAGTTATACCTGGAGGAGAGCAGTCTGGGTAGGTAACAGGTTGACTACAGTAGAGTTATACCTGGAGGAGAGCAGGCTGGGTAGGTAACAAGTTGACTACAGTAGAGGTATACCTGGAGGAGAGCAGTCTGGGCAGGTAACAGGTTGACTACAGTAGAGTTATACCTGGAGGAGAGCAGTCTGGGTAGGAAACAGGTTGGTTACAGTAGAGTTATACCTGGAGGAGAGCAGTCTGGGTAGGTAACAGGTTGACTACAGTAGAGGTATACCTGGAGGAGAGCAGTCTGGGTAGGTAACAGGTTGACTACAGTAGAGTTATACCTGGAGGAGAGCAGTCTGGGTAGGTAACAGGTTGGTTACAGTAGAGTTATACCTGGAGGAGAGGAGGCTGGGCAGGTAACAGGTTGACTACAGTAGAGTTATACCTGGAGGAGAGCAGTCTGGGTAGGTAACAGGTTGACTACAGTAGAGTTATACCTGGAGGAGAGCAGTCTGGGTAGGTAACAGGTTGGTTACAGTAGAGTTATACCTGGAGGAGAGCAGGCTGGGTAGGTAACAGGTTGACTACAGTAGAGTTATACCAGGAGGAGAGCAGGCTGGGTAGGTAACAGGTTGACTACAGTCGAGTTATACCTGGAGGAGAGCAGTCTGGGTAGGTAACAGGTTGACTACAGTAGAGTTATACCAGGAGGAGAGCAGTCTGGGTAGTTAACAGGTTGGTTACAGTAGAGTTATACCTGGAGGAGAGCAGTCTGGGTAGGTAACAGGTTGACTACAGTAGAGTTATACCTGGAGGAGAGCAGTCTGGGAAGGTAACAGGTTGACTACAGTAGAGTTATACCTGGAGGAGAGCAGGCTGGGTAGGTAACAGGTTGACTACAGTAGAGTTATACCTGGATGAGAGCAGTCTGGGAAGGTAACAGGTTGACTACAGTAGAGTTATACCTGGAGGAGAGCGGTCTGGGAAGGTAACAGGTTGACTACAGTAGAGTTATACCTGGAGGAGAGCAGTCTGGGTAGGTAACAGGTTGGTTACAGTAGAGTTATACCTGGAGGAGAGCAGGCTGGGTAGGTAACAGGTTGACTAAAGCAGAGTTATACCTGGAGGAGAGCAGTCTGGGTAGGTAACAGGTTGACTACAGTAGAGTTATACCAGGAGGAGAGCAGTCTGGGTAGGTAACAGGTTGGTTACAGTAGAGTTATACCTGGAGGAGAGCAGTCTGGGTAGATAACAGGTTGACTACAGTAGAGTTATACCAGGAGGAGAGGAGGATGGGAAGGTAGCAGGTTGACTACAGTAGAGTTATACCTGGAGGAGAGCAGTCTGGGTAGGTAACAGGTTGACTACAGTAGAGTTATAACTGGAGGAGAGCAGTCTGGGTAGGTAACAGGTTGGTTACAGTAGAGTTATACCTGGAGGAGAGCAGGCTGGTTATGTAACAGGTTGACTACAGTAGAGTTATACCAGGAGGAGAGCAGGCTGGGTAGGTAACAGGTTGACTACAGTCGAGTTATACCTGGAGGAGAGCAGTCTGGGTAGGTAACAGGTTGACTACAGTAGAGTTATACCAGGAGGAGAGCAGTCTGGGTAGTTAACAGGTTGGTTACAGTAGAGTTATACCTGGAGGAGAGCAGTCTGGGTAGGTAACAGGTTGACTACAGTAGAGTTATACCTGGAGGAGAGCAGTCTGGGAAGGTAACAGGTTGACTACAGTAGAGTTATACCTGGAGGAGAGCAGGCTGGGTAGGTAACAGGTTGACTACAGTAGAGTTATACCTGGAGGAGAGCAGTCTGGGAAGGTAACAGGTTGACTACAGTAGAGTTATACCTGGAGGAGAGCGGTCTGGGAAGGTAACAGGTTGACTACAGTAGAGTTATACCTGGAGGAGAGCAGTCTGGGTAGGTAACAGGTTGGTTACAGTAGAGTTATACCTGGAGGAGAGCAGGCTGGGTAGGTAACAGGTTGACTAAAGCAGAGTTATACCTGGAGGAGAGCAGTCTGGGTAGGTAACAGGTTGACTACAGTAGAGTTATACCAGGAGGAGAGCAGTCTGGGTAGGTAACAGGTTGGTTACAGTAGAGTTATACCTGGAGGAGAGCAGTCTGGGTAGATAACAGGTTGACTACAGTAGAGTTATACCAGGAGGAGAGCAGTCTGGGAAGGTAGCAGGTTGACTACAGTAGAGTTATACTTGGAGGAGATCAGACTGGGTAGGTAACAGGTTGACTACAGTAGAGTTATACCTGGAGGAGAGCAGTCTGGGAAGGTAACAGGTTGACTACAGTAGAGTTATACCTGGAGGAGAGCAGGCTGGGCAGGTAACAGGTTGACTACAGTAGAGTTATACCTGGAGGAGAGCAGTCTGGGTAGGAAACAGGTTGGTTACAGTAGAGTTATACCTGGAGGAGAGCAGTCTGGGTAGGTAACAGGTTGGTTACAGTAGAGTTATACCTGGAGGAGAGGAGGCTGGGCAGGTAACAGGTTGACTACAGTAGAGTTATACCTGGAGGAGAGCAGTCTGGGTAGGTAACAGGTTGACTACAGTAGAGTTATAACTGGAGGAGAGCAGTCTGGGTAGGTAACAGGTTGGTTACAGTAGAGTTATACCTGGAGGAGAGCAGGCTGGTTATGTAACAGATTGACTACAGTAGAGTTATACCAGGAGGAGAGCAGGCTGGGTAGGTAACAGGTTGACTACAGTCGAGTTATACCTGGAGGAGAGCAGTCTGGGTAGGTAACAGGTTGACTACAGTAGAGTTATACCAGGAGGAGAGCAGTCTGGGTAGGTAACAGGTTGGTTACAGTAGAGTTATACCTGGAGGAGAGCAGTCTGGGTAGGTAACAGGTTGACTACAGTAGAGTTATACCAGGAGGAGAGCAGTCTGGGAAGGTAACAGGTTGACTACAGTAGAGTTATACCTGGAGGAGAGCAGGCTGGGTAGATAACAGGTTGACTACAGTAGAGTTATACCTGGAGGAGAGCAGTCTGGGAAGGTAACAGGTTGACTACAGTAGAGTTATACCTGGAGGAGAGCAGGCTGGGTAGGTAACAGGTTGACTACAGTAGAGTTATACCTGGAAGAGAGCAGTCTGGGTAGGAAACAGATTGGTTACAGTAGAGTTATACCTGGAGGAGAGCAGTCTGGGTAGGTAACAGGTTGGTTACAGTAGAGTTATACCTGGAGGAGAGCAGTCTGGGAAGGTAACAGGTTGACTACAGTTGAGTTATACCGGGAGGAGAGCAGGCTGGGTAGGTAACAGGTTGACTACAGTAGAGGTATACCTGGAGGAGAGCAGTCTGGGTAGGTAACAGGTTGACTACAGTAGAGTTATACCTGGAGGAGAGCAGTCTGGGAAGGTAACAGGTTGACTACAGTAGAGTTATACCTGGAGGAGAGCAGTCTGGGTAGGTAACAGGTTGACTACAGTAGAGTTATACCTGGAGGAGAGCAGTCTGGGTAGGTAACAGGTTGGTTACAGTAGAGTTATACCTGGAGTAGAGCAGGCTGGGTAGGTAACAGGTTGACTACAGTAGAGTTATACCAGGAGGAGAGCAGGCTGGGTAGGTAACAGGTTGACTACAGTCGAGTTATACCTGGAGGAGAGCAGTCTGGGTAGGAAACAGGTTGACTACAGTAGAGTTATACCTGGAGGAGAGCAGTCTGGGTAGGTAATAGGTTGGTTACAGTAGAGTTATACCTGGAGGAGAGGAGGCTGGGCAGGTAACAGGTTGACTACAGTAGAGTTATAACTGGAGGAGAGCAGTCTGGGTAGGTAACAGGTTGACTACAGTAGAGTTATAACTGGAGGAGAGCAGGCTGGGTAGGTAACAGGTTGACTACAGTCGAGTTATACCTGGAGGAGAGCAGTCTGGGTAGGTAACAGGTTGACTACAGTAGAGTTATACCAGGAGGAGAGCAGTCTGGGTAGGTAACAGGTTGGTTACAGTAGAGTTATACCTGGAGGAGATTAGTCTGGGTAGGTAACAGGTTGACTACAGTAGAGTTATACCAGGAGGAGAGCAGTCTGGGAAGGTAACAGGTTGACTACAGTAGAGTTATACCTGGAGGAGAGCAGGCTGGGTAGGTAACAGGTTGACTACAGTAGAGTTATACCTGGAGGAGAGCAGTCTGGGTAGGTAACAGGTTGACTACAGTAGAGTTATACCTGGAGGAGAGCAGTCTGGGAAGGTAACAGGTTGACTACAGTAGAGTTATACCTGGAGGAGAGCAGTCTGGGTAGGTAACAGGTTGGTTACAGTAGAGTTATACCTGGAGGAGAGCAGGCTGGGTAGGTAACAGGTTGACTACAGTAGAGTTATACCTGGAGGAGAGCAGTCTGGGAAGGTAACAGGTTGACTACAGTAGAGTTATACCTGGAGGAGAGCAGGCTGGGTAGGTAACAGGTTGACTACAGTAGAGTTATACCTGGAGGAGAGCAGTCTGGGTAGGAAACAGGTTGGTTACAGTAGAGTTATACCTGGAGGAGAGCAGTCTGGGTAGGTAACAGTTTGGTTACAGTAGAGTTATACCTGGAGGAGAGCAGTCTGGGAAGGTAACAGGTTGACTACAGTAGAGTTATACCTGGAGGAGAGCAGGCTGGGTAGGTAACAGGTTGACTACAGTAGAGGTATACCTGGAGGAGAGCAGTCTGGGTAGGTAACAGGTTGACTACAGTTGAGTTATACCTGGAGGAGAGCAGGCTGGGTAGGTAACAGGTTGACTACAGTCGAGTTATACCTGGAGGAGAGCAGTCTGGGTAGGTAACAGGTTGGTTACAGTAGAGTTATACCTGGAGGAGAGCAGGCTGGGTAGGTAACAGGTTGGTTACAGTAGAGTTATACCTGGAGGAGAGCAGTCTGGGAAGGTAACAGGTTGACTACAGTAGAGTTATACCTGGAGGAGAGCAGTCTGGGTAGGTAACAGGTTGACTACAGTTGAGTTATACCTGGAGGAGAGCAGTCTGGGTAGGTAACAGGTTGGTTACAGTAGAGTTATACCTGGAGGAGAGCAGGCTGGGTAGGTAACAGGTTGACTACAGTAGAGTTATACCAGGAGGAGAGCAGGCTGGGTAGGTAACAGGTTGACTACAGTCGAGTTATACCTGGAGGAGAGCAGTCTGGGTAGGTAACAGGTTGACTACAGTAGAGTTATACCAGGAGGAGAGCAGTCTGGGTAGGTAACAGGTTGGTTACAGTAGAGTTATACCTGGAGGAGAGCAGTCTGGGTAGGTAACAGGTTGACTACAGTAGAGTTATACCTGGAGGAGAGCAGTCTGGGTAGGTAACAGGTTGACTACAGTAGAGTTATACCAGGAGGAGAGCAGTCTGGGAAGGTAACAGGTTGACTACAGTAGAGTTATACCTGGAGGAGAGCAGGCTGGGTAGGTAACAGGTTGACTACAGTAGAGTTATACCTGGAGGAGAGCAGTCTGGGAAGGTAACAGGTTGACTACAGTAGAGTTATACCTGGAGGAGAGCAGTCTGGGAAGGTAACAGGTTGACTACAGTAGAGTTATACCTGGAGGAGAGCAGTCTGGGTAAGTAACAGGTTGGTTACAGTAGAGTTATACCTGGAGGAGAGCAGGCTGGGTAGGTAACAGGTTGGCTACAGTAGAACCATACCTGAGTTTTGTTAGAAGCAAAGAGATTTTGCCTGAATAGTTTATACTGAGAATATCGTTGATTTATTCAAGTCTTTACATTAACGTCCTGTTTGTTATTCTCTGTACAAAGTTTATTGTCTGATTCATATTGCACCTCTAAGAGAGGTGAGCACCAGAAATCTTGTCTGTTTCACAGTCTGATCCGCCACCTCTGCTAATGCTTCAGTGTGTGTGCTCTGTGTGTGATCTGTGTGTACTGTGTGTGTGCTCTGTGTGTGATCTGTGTGTACTGTGTGTGTGTAACCTAGGTATGTTACATGATAGAAGTACATGTGGTGTATGAGATTAGATCAGGTTGTATTGCACTGTGATGTTAGCATGAGGTTATAATGACTCTTGTTTTCTCTTCACTTCACACTCCCGTCGTCATTTTTAAAAGATAAACATTTGAGCCAAAGCTGTAGTGATATAACATCAATCTTACTTTTCCTGTCCTGCCATGGCTATCACTTAAAATGTTGTCGTTTGTTTAATTCCAGTGCATTTGTATCATTGTCCAACTCCTGAGGGAAACTTTGCCATTCATGGCTCTAGATAATTCCAAGTGTTAAGGCCAACAGTTTAGGCCTACAATTTCTGTATAGACCTCACTTTGTGCACAGCATTGTCATGCTGAAACAGGAAATGGCGTCCCCCAAACTGTTAGCACAAAGTTGAAAGCACAGAATCGTCTAGAATGGCATTGTATGCTGTAGCGTTAAGATTTCCCTTTACTGGAACTGGGCCCTAACCCGAACCATGACAAACAGGTTGGCTACAGTAGAACCATACCGAGTTTTGTTGGAGGCAAAGAGATGTTGCCTGAATAGTTTATACTGAGAATAGCTTTGATTTATTTTGTGTTAACGTCCTGTTTGTTACTCTCTGTATAAAGTTTATTGGCCGATTTAATCCTGCACCTGTTAATATAGCAAATAAACGTCTCTAAGAGAGGTGAGCACCAGAACATCTTGTCTGTCTCCTCACTGTCTGATCTACACACACACACACACACACACACACACACACACACACACACACACACACACACACACACACACACACACACACACACACACACACACACACACACACACACACATCTCAACACAAACATCCGTAGTTCTCAGGGTTACTACTAACATTGTCTGCATTAGAAAAGTGATGAATCTTCATAATGAAACAACAGTATACTTTAAAGCTTACATTAGGAGTACGTTGCTGTGTGCTTCAACCCCATGAACTCATATTAACTGTGATTAACCATGAAGCACAGCTAATGCCAAGGCTGATTCCCAAATTGCACCCTATTTTCCTAATAGTGTGCTACGTTTAACCAGAGCCCTGATCAAGAGTAGTGTACTTTATAGGGAAAAGGGTGCCATTTGGGCATTTTCCTAATGTTGACAACGTTACAGTAGGTCTAGAAAAGTCAGTATGGTGGATAGGAGTCTTCTGAATGGGATCTAATGGCCAATTATATGTAAGGACTACTGACGGGGGTGAAAAATCAATACATATTGATATAATTGATATAATATTTTATGATACTGTATATCGTATCGTATCATTTGACAATCTCGCAATACTATTTTGTGCTAGTTTGTGCAAACTACCTACCCTCCAGGACACCTACACCACCCGATGTCACAGGAAGGCCATAAAGATCATCAAGGACAACAACCACCCGGGCCACTGCCTGTTCACCCCGCTATCATCCAGAAGGCGAGGTCAGTACAGGTGCATCAAAGCAGGGACATTTAACATTTAGTGGCCGCTGCCAACATACTGACTCAACTCCAGCCACTTTAATAATGGGAATTGATGGAAATTATGTAAAAATGTATCACTAGCCACTTTAAACAACGCCACTTAATATAATGTTTACATACCCTACATTACTCATCTCATATGTATATGTATATACTGTACTCTATACCATCTACTGCATCTTGCCTATGCCGTTCTGTACCATCAGTCATTCATATATCTTTATGTACATATTCTTTATCCCTTTACACTTCTGTGTATAAGGTAGGAGTTGTGGAATTGTTAGGTTAGATTACTTGTTGGTTATTACTGCATTGTCGGAACTAGAAGCACAAGCATTTCACTACACTCGTATTAGCATCTGCTAACCACGTGTATGTGACAAATAAAATTGATTTGATTTGTACCAGCACCAAAACTCCAGTATTTTTCCTTAATAGATTGCTCTCCATCTTCTTTTAAATGGGCCGGCAGGGTGTAACGACCTGGGTGTCGGTGGGGTGTGAAATCAGACGCAGGAACAGCAGAGCTTCAATGCGGTGATATTTAATGCCTAACCGGCAAACCAAAATGTCCAACACGGACTTACTGGGTGTCATAAACACCTGTCTTCTAACACGGGAGACAAACCCAGTACACAATACAAAACCCACTCCCGAAATCCACAGCAACAGACGAACAATCCCGCACAAAGAAGCATACAATCTGGCTGGCTAATAAAGCCACACTAATTACCAATTACCCCAAACCAGGTGATACAAATAAACACATAGGGAGGGGGAGAAAAGGATCAGTGGCAGCTAATAGGCCGGTGACGACGACCGCCGAACGCCACCCGAACGGGAAGGAGAGCCTGCCTCGGTTGAAGTCGTGACAGTACCCCCCCTCTGACGCGTGGCTCCCGCAGCGCGCCGACACCGGCCTCGAGGTCGACCCGGAGGACGAGGCGCAGGGCGATCCGGATGGAGGCGATGGAAATCCCTTAACATAGATGGATCCAAAATGTCCTCCACCGGTACCCAGCACCTCTCCTCCGGACCGTACCCCTCCCAGTCTACGAGGTACTGCAGGCCCCTCACCCGGCGTCTTGAGTTCAGAATGGCCCGTATCGTATACGCCGGGGACCCCTCGATGTCTAAAGGGGGAGGAGGGACCTCCAGCACCTCACCGTCCTGCAGGGGACCAGCTACCACCGGCCTGAGGAGAGACACATGAAACGAGGGGTTAATACGATAATAGGAAGGGAGTTTTAACCGATAACACACCTCGTTTATTCTCCTCAGGACTTTGAAGGGCCCTACACACTGCGGCCTCAGCTTCCGGCAGGGCAAGCGGAGGGGTAGGTTTCGGGTCGAGAGCCAGACCCTTTCCCCCGGTACAAACACGGGGGCCTCACTGCGGTGGCGGTCAGCGCTCCTCTTCTGCCTAGTAGTAGCTTGTTGGAGGGACTCCTGGACGGCCCTCCAGGTCTCTTTGGAGCGCTGTACCCACTCCTCCACCGCAGGAGCCTCGGTCTGGCTCGGCTGCCATGGTGCCAGAACCGGCTGGTACCCCAACACACACTGAAAGGGGGACACATTAGTAGAGGAGTGGCGTAGGGAGTTCTGGGCCATCTCGGCCCAGGGAATGTATCTCGCCCACTCCCCTGGCCGGTCCTGGCAATACGACCGCAGAAACCTACCCACCTCCTGGTTCACTCTTTCCACCTGCCCATTACTCTCGGGGTGAAAACCGGAAGTCAAGCTGACCGTGACCCCCAGACGCTCCATGAACGCCCTCCATACTCGGGACGTGAATTGGGGGCCCCGATCAGAAACGATGTCCTCCGGCACCCCGTAGTGCCGGAAGACGTGAGTGAATAAGGCCTCCGCAGTCTGTAGGGCAGTAGGGATACCGGGCAACGGGAGGAGACGGCAGGACTTAGAAAACCGATCCACAATGACCAGAACCGTAGTGTTTCCCTGAGAAGGGGGGAGATCTGTCAGGAAGTCTACGGACAGATGAGACCATGGTCGTTGTGGAACGGGGAGGGGTTGCAACTTCCCTCTAGGAAGGTGCCTAGGAGCCTTACTCTGAGCGCATACCGAACAGGAGGAGACATAAACCCTAACGTCCCGAGCTAAGGTAGGCCACCAATACCTCCCCCGAAGGCTCCCCACGGTCCTCGTCACCCCAGGGTGACCCGAGGAGGGTAGGACATGAGCCCACCGAATCAGTCGGTCCCGAACACCAAGCGGTACGTACTTACGGCCCGCCGGACACTGAGGAGGCGCGGGTTCCGCCCGTAGCGCCCGCTCGATGTCCGAGTCCACCTCCCATACCACTGGCGCTATCAGCCTCGAGGCGGGGATGATGGGAGTGGGTTCGGTGGTCCTATCCTCCGTGTCGTAAAGGCGGGACAATGCATCAGCCTTTACGTTTTGGGAGCCTGGTCTATAAGACAACGTGTACCGAAACCGGGTGAAAAACATGGCCCACCTTGCCTGACGCTGGTTCAGTCTCCGAGCTGCCCGAATATACTCCAGATTCTGGTGGTCGGTCCAGATGAGAAAAGGGTGCTTAGCCCCCTCAAGCCAGTGTCTCCACACCTTCAGAGCCCTGACCACCGCTAACAACTCCCGATCCCCCACATCATAGTTACGCTCCGCTGCACTGAGCTTACTAGAGAAGAAAGCGCAGGGGCGGAGTTTTGGTGGCGTACCCGAGCGCTGTGATAGCACGGCACCCACCCCAGCCTCGGACGCATCCACCTCCACTATGAATGCCAAAGAGGGATCCGGATGCGCCAACACGGGAGCATCCGTGAACAGAGCCTTCAACCTGTTGAAAGCTCCGTCCGCCGCCGCCGACCACCGCAACCGCACCGGGCCCCCCTTTAGCAGTGAGGTAATGGGAGCCGCCACCTGGCCAAAACCCCGGATAAATCTCCGGTAGTAGTTGGCAAAACCCAAAAACCGCTGCACCTCCTTCACCGTGGTTGGAGTCGGCCAATTACGCACGGCCTTTATGCGGTCACTCTCCACCACCACCCCCGAGGTGGAAATGCGATAACCCAGGAAGGAGACGGCTTGTTTGGAGAACACACACTTCTCAGCCTTGACGTATAGGTCATGCTCCAGCAGTCTGCCAAGCACTTTGCGCACCAGAGATACATGCGCGGCGTGAGTAGTTGAGTAGATCAGAATGTCATCGATATACACAACTACCCCCTGCACGTGCAGGTCCCTGAGAATGTCGTCTACAAAGGATTGGAAAACGGCTGGAGCATTCTTTAACCCATACGGCATGACGCAGTACTCATAGTGGCCCGATGTGGTACTAAATGCGGTTTTCCACTCATCTCCTTTCCGAATACGCACCAGACTGTACGCGCTCCTGAGGTCCAGTTTTGTAAAGAACTGCGCTCCGTGAAATGATTCCACCGCCGAAGCGATGAGAGGTAGTGGGTAACTAAACCCCACTGTGATGGCATTTAGACCTCTATAATCAATACACGGACGCAAACCTCCCTCCTTTTTCTTCACAAAAAAGAAACTCGAGGAGACGGGTGAGATGGAGGGCCGAATGTACCCCTGTCCCAGAGACTCCGCGACATATGTCTCCATAGCCAACGTCTCCTCTTGGGACAAAGGGTACACGTGACTCTTAGGAAGCGCAGCGTTAACCTGGAGATCTATCGTACAATCCCTACCCGGTCGATGTGGTGGTAATTTCGTCGCTTTCTTTTTACAGAAAGCGATTGCCAAATCGGCATACTCGGGGGGAATGCGCACCGTGGAACCCTGGTCTGGACTCTCCACCGACGTGGCACCAATGGAAACTCCCAGACACCTTCCAGAACACTCCTCTGACCACCCCTGGAGAACCCCCTGTCTCCACGAAATATTGGGATTGTGCCGGGCCAACCAGGGAACACCCAGCACCACTGGAAACGCAGGCGAATCAATAATAAAGAGACTGATACGTTCCCTATGATTCCCCTGCGTTACCATGTCCAGGGGAACTGTGACCTCCCTGACCACCCCTGACCCTAATGGCCGGCTATCTAGGGAGTGAACGGGAAAGGGAGAATCTATCGGCACAAGCGGAACGCCCAACTTACGGGCGAGTCCGCGATCCATAAAGTTCCCAGCTGCACCTGAATCGACTAGTGCCCTATGCTGGGAAGAGGGGAAAAAATAAAGGAAAAAAATTGAGACAAACATGTGACCAACAGGGGGTTCTGGGTGAGTTTGGTGCTGACTCACCTGGGGTGATCGAGAAGCGTTCCGCCTGACATCTCGACTCCCAGACAGACCCCCCCAGCACCGGTCGAACGTGTGTCCTCTCCGACCACAGTTGGTGCAGGGGGGGCCTCCTCCTCCGGTACCCCTAGGCGCGGCCCCTCCCAACTCCATCGGGATGGGAGCCGGGGCGCTGGGTGGTGGAACGCACAGGACCCTCTCCGAACGCCCGCGGGCAGCCAGCAGAGTATCCAGTCGGATAGACATGTCAATAAGTTCATCTAGAGAAAGCGCGATGTCCCGACACGCTAGCTCCCTGCGGACGTCCTCCCGGAGACTACACCGGTAGTGGTCAATAAGGGCCCTGTCGTTCCACCCTGATCCCGCGGCCAAGGTCCGGAACTCCAGCGCGAAATCCTGTGCGCTCCTCTTCTCCTGCCTGAGATGAAATAGTCTCTCACCCGCCGCTCGACCGTCTGTGGGGTGGTCAAACACGGCACGAAAACGACGGGTAAACTCCGGGTAGTGCTCCTTCGCGGAGTCCGGGCCATTCCAGACTGCGTTGGCCCACTCCAGAGCACGACCCGTTAGGCAGGAGACGAGGACACTCACCCTCTCCGCTCCCGAGGGAGTGGGGCGAACAGTGGCCAGGTATAGCTCCAGTTGGAGTAAGAACCCCTGACAACCTGCCGCTGCTCCATCATAATCCCTCGGGAGCGTAAGACGGAGCGCGCTGGAGCCGGGGGATGAAGAGTCCTGGGGGGGGGGAGCCGAAGGTGGAGAGAGGAGCCCACTCCTCTCCCATCGCTCCATTCTCTCCATCATTTGGTCCATGGCGGATCCGATCCGATGGAGGACAGTTGTGTGGTGGAGAACCCGTTCCTCCATCGATGGGAGAGGGTTGGCTGCTGCTCCTGCTGACTCCATTTAAATTGGTGCGGGATTCTGTAACGACCTGGGTGTCGGTGGGGTGTGAAATCAGACGCAGGAACAGCAGAGCTTCAATGCGGTGATATTTAATGCCTAACCGGCAAACCAAAATGTCCAACACGGACTTACTGGGTGTCATAAACACCTGTCTTCTAACACGGGAGACAAACCCAGTACACAATACAAAACCCACTCCCGAAATCCACAGCAACAGACGAACAATCCCGCACAAAGAAGCATACAATCTGGCTGGCTAATAAAGCCACACTAATTACCAATTACCCCAAACCAGGTGATACAAATAAACACATAGGGAGGGGGAGAAAAGGATCAGTGGCAGCTAATAGGCCGGTGACGACGACCGCCGAACGCCACCCGAACGGGAAGGAGAGCCTGCCTCGGTTGAAGTCGTGACACAGGGTAGCCTAGTGGTTAGAGCGTTGGACTTGCCTAAATAAAGAAAAAAATTACAAATAAAATAGGAAGCCAGTTTGTTTTCAGCACTTTTTTATTTCCATGACTGACCAAAACTTGTTTACTTATGGCTCTCTCTTGTCTTCCTGCAGCAGACATATGGTGATCAGTATGTTTGGAACATCGATTCGCAAAACAAAATCACTGTATCGATCTCAATACATATAGAATCGTGAGAATCGAAATATACACTATACAGTTGAAGTTGGTAGTTTACATACACCTTAGCCAAATACATTTAAACTCAGTTTTTCACAATTCCTGACATTAAATCCTACTAAAAATGCCCTGTCTTAGGTCAGTTAGGCTCACCACTTTATTTTAAGAATGTGAAATGTCAGAACATAGAAGAGAACTCTTTATTTCAGCTTTTATTACTTTCATCACATTCCCAGATGGTCAGAAGTTTACATACATTAAATTAGTATTTGGTAGCATTGCCTTGAAATTGTTTAACTTGGGTCAAGCTTCCACAATATGTTGGGTGAATTTTGGCCAATTCCTCCTGACAGAGCGGGTGTAACTGAGCGTAACTGAGTAGGCCTCCTTGCTCGCACACACTTTTTCATTTCTGCCCACAAATTTTCTATAGGGTTGAGGTCAGAGCTTTGTGATGGCAACTCCAATACCTTGACTTGGTTGTCCTTAAGCCATTTTGCCACAACTTTGGAAGTATGCTTGGGGTCATTGTCCATTTGGAAGACCCATATGAGACCAAGCTTTAACTTCCTGACTGATGTCTTGAGTTGTTGCTTCAATATATCCACATTTTCCTCCTCTTGATACCATCTATTTTGTGAAGTGCACCAGTCCCTCCTGCAGCAAAGCACCCTCACAACATGATGCTGCCACCCCCGTGCTTCACGGTTGGGATGGTGTCTTCAGCTTGCAAGCCTCCCCCTTTCTCCTCCAAACATAACAATGGTCATTATGGCCAAACAGTTCTATTTTTGTTTCATCAGACTAGAGGACATTTCTCCCAAAATTACTATCTTTGTGCCCATGTGCAGTTGCAAATTGTAGTCTGACTTTTTTATGGCGGTTTTGGAGCAGTGGTTTCTTCCTTGCTGAGCAGCCTTTCACGTTACGTCGATATAGGACTTGTTTTACTGTGGATGTAGATACATCCACCTGGTTCCTCCAGCATCTTCACAAGGTCCTTTGCTGTTGTTCTGGGATTGATTTGCACTTTTCGCACCAAAGTACGTTTATCTCTAGGAGACAAAACGCTTCTGCCCCCTGAGCTGTATGACGGCTGCGTGGTCCCATGGTGTTTATACTTGCGTACTATTGTTTGTACAGATGAACGTGGTACCTTCAGGCATTTGGAAATTGCTCCCAAGGATGAACCAGACTTGTGGAGGTCTACAATCTTTTTCTGAGGTCTTGGCTGATTTCTTTTGATTTTCCAATGATGTCAAGCAAAGAGGCACTGAGGTTGAAGTTAGGCCTTGAAATACATCCACAGGTACACCTCCAATTGACTCAAATTATGTCAATTAGCCTATCAGAAGCTTCGAAAGCCATGACATCATTTCTGGAATTTCCAAGCTGTTTAAAGGCACAGTCAACTTACTGTATGTAAACTTCTGACCCACTGGAAATGTGATACAGCGAATTATAATTGAAATAATCTGTCTGTAAACAATTGTTGGAAAAATGACTTGTGTCATGCACAAAGTAGATATCCTAACCGACTTGCCAAAACTATAGTTTGTTAACAAGACATTTGGGGAGTGGTTGAAAAACGAGTTTCAATGACTACAACCTAAGTGTATGTAAACTTCTGACTTCAACTGTATATACAAAAGTATGTGGACACCCCTTCAAATTAGTGGATATGGCTATTTCAGCCACACCTGTTGCTGACTGGTGTATAACGTTGAGCAAACAGTCAAGCAATCTCCATAGACAATCATTGGCAGTATAATGGCCTTACTGATGAGCTCAGTAACTTTCAACGTGGCACCGTCATGGGGGGGTTGATACAGATACATATTGAGATATCATTTTTTATGATACTGTATACCGTAGCGTATCATTTTGACAATATCTCAATACTATTTTGTGCTATTTGGCTGTACCAGCACCAAAACTCCAGTGTTTTTTATTCATAGCTTGTTCTCCATCTTCTTTCTAAATAGGAAGCCAACTTGTTTTCCTCACTTTTATTTCCATGACTGACCAAACTTGTTTACTCAAGGTTCTCTCTTGTCCCTCTGCAGCAGACATATGGTGATCAGTATGTTTGGAACATAAAAATATGTATCAAATCAAATTAAATTGGTCACATACACATGGTTAGCAGATGTTAATGTGAGTGTAGCGAATTGCTTGTGCTTCTAGTTCCAACAGCGCAGTAATATATAACAAGTAATCTAACAAATTCACAATGACTACCTTATTCACACAATGTAAGGGGAATAAGAATTTGTACATATAGATATATGGATGCGCGATGTCCATGCGGCACAGTCAAGATGCAGTAGATGGTATAAAATGCAGTATATACCTATGAGATGAGTAATGTAGGATAAGTAAACATTATTAAAGTGGCTTTTTTTAAAGTGATACCTTATATTAAAGTGGCCAGTGATTTGAGTATGTATGTTGGCAGAAGCATCTCCATGTTAGTGATAGCTGTTTAACAGTCTGATGGCCTTGAGATAGAAGCTGTTTTTCAGTCTCTCGGTCCCAGCTTTGATGCACCTGTACTGACCTCGCCTTCTGGATGATAGCGGGGTGAACAGGCAGTGGCTCAGGTGGTTGTTGTCCTTGAAGATCTGTTTGGCCTTCCTGTGACATCGGTGATGTAGGTGTCCTGGAGGGAAGGTAATTTTCACCCTGTGATGCAGTTTGCCCCCGGTGATGCACCACCCTCTGGAGAGCCTTGCGGTTGTGGGCGGTGCAGATGTCGTACCAGGCGGTGATACAGCCCGGCAGGATGCTCTCGATTGTGCATCTTTAGCTTCCTGAGGAGGAAGAGGAGTGGTTGCGCCTAATTCACCATGCTGTCTGTGTGGTTGGACCATTTCCGTTTGTTTGTGATGTGAGCGCCGAGGAACTTAATACTTTCCACCTTCTCTTCTTCTGTCCCGCCGATGTGGAGAAGGGAGTGCTCCACAATCATCGACTTTTTTTTGTTGACGTTGAGTGAGAGGTTATTTTCCTGACACCACACTCAAGGGCCCTCACCTCTTCCCTGTAGGCTGTCTCGTCGTTGGTAATCAAGCCTACTACTGTAATGCCGTCTTACATACAGCCGGGAATGTCACATTCTGACCTTAGTTCCTTTTTTATGTCTTTATTTTAGTTTGGTCAGGGCGTGAGTTCGGGTGGGCATTCTATGTTGTTTTTTTATGTTTTGATCTAGTCGTTATATTTCTATGTGTTTTGCCTAGTATGGTTCTCAATCAGAGGCAGGTGTCGATTGTTGTCTCTGATTGAGAATCATACTTAGGTAGCCTGTTTTCCCACTATGGGTTGTGGGTAGTTATTTTCTGTTTAGTGTTTTTGTTTGCACCTTACAGAACTGTTGGTTTGTTGGTTTGTTGTTTTTGTTCAGTATTTATTCTTTATTAAATTATTATGAATACGTACCATGCTGCACTTTGGTCCTCTTCTCCTTCCACCAACGACAACCATTACAGGGAAGAACTATTGGACGGGCACATTTCTCACCGCTCCCGAGTATACTTCTCGGCAATGTCCAGTCTCTTGACAATAAAATAGACAAAATTCGAGCAAGGGTTGCCTTCCAGATAGACATCAGAGATTGTAAAATTCTCTTTTTCCCGGTTTCTACAGCCACCCGGTTTCTTCACACATTGCATCAACAGAAACAAACATCTCTCTGGTAAGAAGAAGGGCGGGGGTGTATGCCTTATGATTAATGAGTCGTGGTGTGATCATAACAACATACAGGAACTCAAGTCCTCTTGTTCACCTGACCTAGAATTCCTTACAATCAAATGCTGACCGTATTATCTACCAAGAGAATTCTCTTCAATTATAATCACAGCCATGGATATCCCCAAGCAGAATCCTCGATGGCCCTGAAAGAACTTCATTGGACTATTTAAACTGGAAACCACATATCCTGAGGCTCCATTTATTGTAGCTGGGGATTTTAGCCAGGCTAATCTGAAAACAAGGCTCCCAAAATTGTATCAGCATATCGAATGCGCCACCAGGAATGGCAAAATTCTGGATCATTGCTACTCTAACTTTCGCGACGCACACAAATCCCTCCCTCGCCCTCCTTTCGACAAATCTGACCATGACTCCATTTTGTTGCTCTCAGCCTATAGACAGAAACTAAAATAGGAAACGCCCATGCTCAGGTCTGTCCAACGCTGATCCGAGCAATCTTATTCCACGTTTCAAGATTGCTTCGATCACGTGGACTGGGATATTTTCCGGATAGCCTTAGACAACAACATTGATGTTTATGCTGATTTGGTGAACGCGTTTATTAGCAAGTGCATCGGTGACGTGGTACCCACGGTGACTATTAAAACCTTCCCCAACCAGAAGCCGTGGATTGATTTTAATCATTTTCTTTTTCCCGTTTTTTTTTTTTTTTCAGTTTTTAATCATGGGAAGGCGACTGGAAACATGACCGAATAAAAACAGTGTAGCTAATCCCTATGCAAGGCAATCAAACAGGGTAAGCGTTAATATAGAGACGAAGTAGAGTCGCAATTCAACAGCTCAGACATGAGCCGTTTGTGGCAGTCTCTACAGTCAATCATGAATTACAAAAAGAAAACCAGCCCCATCGCGGACACCGACGTCTTGCTCCCAGGCAAACTAAACAACTTATTTTCTCACTTTGAGGACAATACAGTGCCACTGACACAGCCCGCTACCAAAACCTGCGTGCTCTCCTTCACCAATGTGAGGCCAACGTGAGTAAAACATTTAAACGTGTTAACCTTCGCAAGGCTGCCAGACCAGACAGCATCCCTAGCCGTGTCCTCAGAGCATACGCAGACCAGCTGGCTGGTGTGTTTACGGACACATTCAATCAATCCCTATCCCAGGTCTGCTGTTCCCACATGCTTAAAGAGGTCTTGAAATGAAGTGAAAGTTGCTGCTTATTAGTAATGAATTGAGAGACATACTCGATCTTGAGTAGGCAGTTGGCAAGAGGACAGAAACAGAATGGCACACAGGCTAACTGATGCTACCTATCACAAAGAGATTTGAGTTTCTAATGTGTCCTAAGTGTTCATACTACAGTGCTAGTGAATGCACTCGTATACACAGTTAAATATACACAGCAGTGGGAATAACCATCTGAAAAGGTTACCGCCGTTCAATGGGATTTCTAAAGGAAAGAGTATGTCTCTCGATTCATTACTAATAAGCAGCAACTTTCACTTCATTTCAAGACCGCTCATACCTCTTTCTTGGGAACAGTGTTCCTATTCCCAAAAAAGCTAAGGTAACTGAGCTAAATGACTATCGCCCCATAGCACTCACTCCTGTCATCATGATGTGCTTTGAGAGACTAGTCAAGGATCATATCACCTCCACCCTACCTTACACCCTAGACCCACTCCAATTTGCCTACCACCCCAATAGGTCCATAGACGATGCAATCACAATCACACTGCACACTGCCCTAACCCATCTGGACAAGAGGAATACCTATGTAAGAATGCTGTTCAT
Source organism: Salvelinus fontinalis (assembly GCF_029448725.1). Taxonomy (NCBI): domain Eukaryota; kingdom Metazoa; phylum Chordata; class Actinopteri; order Salmoniformes; family Salmonidae; genus Salvelinus; species Salvelinus fontinalis. The sequence goes on from NC_074692.1 coordinate 40,822,552, forward strand.
CGATTACAGCTCAGCATTTAACACCATAGTACTCTCCGAACTCGTCATTAAGCTTGAGACCCTCAGTCTCGACCCCGTCCTGTGCAACTGGGTCCTGGACTTTCTGACGGGCCGCCCCCAGGTGATGAGGGTAGGAAACAACATCTCCACCCCGCTGATCCTCAACACTGGGGCCCAACAAGGGTGCGTTCTCAGCCCTGTCCTGTACTCCCTGTTCACCCATGACTGCGTGGCCATGCACGCCTCCAACTCAATCATCAAGTTTGCAGATGACACTACAGTGGTAGGCTTGATTACCAACAACAACGAGACGGCCTACAGGAAGGAGGTGAGGGCCGTGAGGTTATTTTCCTTGTGGTGTCAGGAAAATAACCTCACACTCAACATCAACAAAACAAAGGAGATGATCGTGGACTTCAGAAACAGCAGTTGGAGCACCCCCCTATCGACTGGACAGTAGTGGAGAAGGTGGAAAGTTAGGGTCCTCGGCGTACACATCACGGACAAACTAAAATGGTCCACCCACACAGACAGCGTGGTGAAAAAGAATCAACATCACCTCTTCAGTCCCAGGAGACTGAAAAAAATTGGCTTGTCACCAAAAACACTCAAAAAAACTTTTACAGATGCACAATCGAGAGCATCCTGTTGGGCTGTATCACCCCTTGGTATGGCAACTGCCCTGCCCACAACCATAAGGCTCTCCAGAGGGTAGTGAGGTCTGCACAACGCATCAACAGGGGGCAAACTACCTGCCCTTCAGGACACAGCATACCACCCTGCATACCACTGCTGGCTTGCTTCTGAAGCTAAGCAGGGTTGGTCCTGGTCAGTCCCTGGATGGGAGACCAGATGCTGCTGGAAGTGGTGTTGGAGGGCCAGTAGGATGCACTCTTTCCTCTGGTCTAAAAAAAATATCCCAATGCCCCAGGGCAGTGATTGGGGACACTGCCCTGTGTAGGGTGCTGTCTTTCGGATGGGACATTAAACGGGTGTCCTGACTCTCTGAGGTCATTAAAGATTCCATGGCACTTATCGTAAGAGTAGGGGTGTTAACCCCGGTGTCCTGGCTAAATTCCCAATCTGGCCCTCAAACCATCATGGTCACCTAATAATCCCCAGTTTACAATTGGCGCATTCATCCCCCTCCTCTCCCCTGTAACTATTCCCCAGGTCGTTGCTGCAAATGAGAACGTGTTCTCAGTCAACTTACCTGGTAAAATAACGGTAAAATAAAAAATAAAAATAAACATACACCACCCAATGTCACAGGAAGGCCAAAGAGATTATTAAGGACAACAACCACCTGAGCCACTGCCTGTTCACCCCGCTATCATCCAGGAGGCGAGGTCAGTACAGGTGCATCAAAGCTGTGACCGAGACTGTAAAACAGCTTCTATCTCAAGGCCATCAGACTGTTTAACAGCCATCACTAACATTGAGTAGCTGCTGCCAACATACTGACTCAATTCTCTAGCCACTTTAATCTCTAGCCACTCTGACCTAGAATACGTGGACAACTACAAATACCTACTCACAGTCACCACCAACTCACAGAAAAATTCAGCCATTTTTCCAGCCAAAGAGAGGAGTCACAAAAAGCACAAATAGAGATAAAATTAATCACTAACCTTTGATGATCTTCATCAGATTACACTCATAGGACTTCATGTTACACAATACATGTATGTCTTGTTCGATTAAATTCATATTTATATCCAAAAACCTCCGTTTACATTGGCGTCATGTTCAGAAATGCCTCCAAAATATCCGGAGAAATTGCAGAGGGCCACGTCAAATAACATAAATACTCATCATAAACTTTGATGAAAGACACATGTTTTACATAGAATTAAAGATACACTGGTTCTTAATGCAACCGCTGTGTCAGAGTTCAAGAAGCTTTACGGCAAAACACAATATTCAATAATCTGAAAACAGCGTTCAGCCACAAAAGCAAGCCATACAGTTACCCGCCAAATTGTTCAGTCAACAAAACTCATAAAAAGCATTATAAATCTTCACTTACCTTTGCTGATCTTTGTCAGAATGCACTCCCAGGACTCAAGAAATGTTTTTTTTTTTCAGTAATGTCCATCATTTATGTCCAAATAGCTAATTTTGTAGCGTGTTTGGTAAACAAATCCAACGTCAGGGAAGCGCGTTCACTAAACCCTGACGAAATGTCCAAAAGTTCCGTAACAGTCCGTAGAAACATGTCAAACGATGTATTGAATCAATCTTGAGAATGTTTTTAACATAAATCTTGAATAACGTTCCAACCGGAGAATTACATTGACTTCAGATGAGCGATGGAACAGAGCTCCCTCTCATGTGAACGCGCATGGTCAATGAATGGTCAGGTCATGGCAGACCTGACTAATTCCCCTCTCATTCGCCCCCCCTTCACAGTATAGGCATCAGACAAGGTTCTACAGACTTTTGACATCTAGTGGAAGCCGTAGGAAGTACAAACTCATCCATATCTCGCTGTGATTTCAATGGGATCTTGGTTGAAAATCGACCAGCCTCAGAATTTCTACTTCCTGTTTGGATTTTTTCTCAGGTTTTTGCCTGACATATATATTCAAACCGTTTTAGAAACTTCAGAGTGTTCTCTATCCAATACTAATAATACTATGCATATATTAGCAACTATAACTGGGGAGCAGGCCATTTACTCTGGGCACCTCTGTGCACCTTTCATCCAAGCTACTCAATACTGCCCCTGCAGCCATAAGAAGTTAAATAAAGCTGAAATAAAAAATAAATTAAACATAAAAAAATTATGTATTTAATAATTGTATCACTAGTCACTTTAACTTCTCTGGGGCAGGTGGGACGCAAACGTCCCACCGGCCAATAGCCAGGGAAAATACAGCGCGCCATATTCAAATAACATTATATAAAAATCAAACTTTCATTAAATCACACATGTAAGATACCAAATTAAAGCTACACTCGTTGTGAATCCAGCCAACATGTCAGATTTCAAAAAGGCTTTTCGGCGAAAGCATAAGATGCTATTATCTGATGATAGCACAACAGTAAACAAAGAGAGTAGCATAATTCAACACTGCAAGCACGACACAAAACGCAAAAATAAAATATGAATCATGCCTTACTTACATATTGGCACTCCAATATGTCCCATAAACATCACAAATGGTCCTTTTGTTTGATTTAATTCCGTCGATATATATCCAAAATGTCAATTTATTTGGACCATTTCATCCAGAAAAACAAAGCTTCCGACTTTCGCCAAGTCCCTACAAAATATATCAAAAGTTACATGTAAACTTTACCAAAACATTTCAAACTACTTTTGTAATGCAACATTAGGTATTTTTAAACGTTAATAATCGATCAATTTGAAGACGGGATGATCTGTGTTCAATACAAAAAGAAAACAAACTGACGCAACTTTTTCCGTAACGTGACTCTCTCAAAAAATTTACTTCATGTGACCCTCATTTACGATAGTCTTACTTCTTTACTACACAAAGGAATAACCTCAACCGATTTCCAAGGACTGGTGACATCCAGTGGAAGCGGTAGGAACTGCAAGCAAGTCCATTAGAAATCTGGTGTCTCTAAGAAATCTCATTGAAAAGACAGTGACATCAAAATAATACAAATTCTGAATGGTTTGTCCTCAGGGTTTTGCCTGCTACATAAGTTCTGCTATTCTCACAGACATGATTCAAACAGTTTTAGAAACTTCAGAGTGTTTTCTATCCACATCTACTAATAATATGCATATCCTAGGATCTGAAGATGAGTAGCAAGCAGTTGAACTTTGGCATGCTATTTTTCCGAAAGTGAAAATGCTGCCCCCTGCCCTCAAGAAGTTTTAACCTGATGAGGACAGGGGGTGCTGTTTTCACTTTTTTTGGAAAACATCTCCAATTTAAACGGCCTCGTACTCAATTATTGCTCGTACAATATGCACATTATTATTATTATTGGATAGAAAACACTCTCTAGTTTCTATAACTGTTGGAATTATGTCTCTGAGTGAAACAGAACTCATTCTACAGCACTTTTCCTGACAGGGAGTGAGATTTCAGAAATCTTGGCCTCTGCTCCCAGGTCAGTTGTAATGTCTCTGTAAATGCTATGGAGAAACAAACACTGCCTACGCCTTCCTCTAGATGTCAGTAAGTGGTGAAAATTTGAATAGAGTCGATTGCGCAATCTGGGACTTTATAAAAGACCAAAGGGCGGAAGTACATTTCTTTTCTTCCCTGCGCTTGACTCACGATGGACGTCGGACTGGCCTCCTTCCAAGCTTTGGTTTAGCCAGTAATATATCTCCGGTCATGTTTTTACTCGTTATAGGTGTTAAAAACATCATAAGGTAGTTAATTTAAACCGTTTTATAGCAATTTATATCCGTTTAGTGCGATTTTCTGGCATTTCTTTGTGACGCACCTCCAAGAGTTGGGCACTTTTCCAGTACATGCTGAACGTTAGTGGCCATTTCGACAGGACAAGAGGACATCTTTCGACCAAAAGACGATTAGACCGGAGTAAGGATACATTGCCCAAGATTCTGATGGAAGTTCAGCTAATAGTAAAAACTATTTATGATGATAAATCGTTGTTCTGTTGAAAAATGTTAAACGCATATTCCGCCATTTTCTTTGGGGTAGCTTCGCTTTGGCACACCCTGTATTGCACAGTAAGGATAATTTAAAAATTGTAATTCAGCGATTGCATTAAGAACTAATTTGTCTTTCAATTGCTGTCCACCCTGTATTTTTTAGTCAAGTTTATGATTATTTATTCATTAGACTAGGTGTCTTTCCAAGATGGCGCCCGACATTTTCTGACCAGCTTGGCTACTTTTCTCATTGTTTCTCATTGTATAACCATTGTATAACCTAAATATGCAAATTTTCGAACAAACTCTATATGTATGTTGTAATATGATGTTACAGGAGTGTCATCTGAAGAATTCTGAGAAGGTCAGTGAAAAAATTAATATATTTTGGTGGTGATAACGTTATCGCTCTTTTTGCCTTGAATCAATGCTGGGGTAATGTTTGCACATATGGTATGCAAATATAACGATATATTGTGTTTTCGCTGCAAAACACTTAGACAATCTGAAATATTGTCTGGATTTACAAGATCTGTGTCTTTCAATTACTGTACGCTGTGTATTTCTAAGAAATGTTTTATGATGAGTAATTAGGTAATACACGTTGGTCTCTATAATTGCTCTGGCTGCTTCGGTGCTATTTTTGACGTTAGCTCTGATGGTAGCTGCAATGTAAAACTGATTTATACCTCAAATATGCAAATGTTTTGAACAAAACATAGATTTATTGTGTAACATGTTATAAGACTGTCATCTGATTAAGTTGTTTCTTGGTTAGTTTGGTTGGTTCTTGGTTAGTTAGGTTGGCTTTGTGCATGCTACTTGTGCTGTGAAAAATGTCTGTCCTTCTTTGTATTTGGTGGTGAGCTAACATAAATATATGTGCTGTTTTCGCTGTAAAACATTTAAAAAATCGGACATGTTGACTAGATTCACAAGATGGGTACCTTTCATTTGCTGTATTGGACTTGTTAATGTGTGAAAGTTAAATATTTCTAAAAATATTTTTTGAATTTCGCGCTCTGCCTTTTCAGTGGAATGTGGGAGGAGTTCTGCTAGCAGAACCCCGGGGCTAGACAGGTTAAACAATTCAAATTTATATAATGTTTAAATACCCTAAATTACTCATCTTATATGTATATACTGTACTCTATACCATCTACTGTATCTTGCCTATGCCATTCGGCCATCGCTCATCCATATATTTATATGTACATATTCTTATTCATTCCTTTACACTTGTGTGTATAAGGTAGTTGTTGTGAAGTTGTTAGATATTACTGTGTGGTCAGAACTAGAAGCACAAGCATTTTGCTACACTCGCATCAACATCTGGTAACCATGTGTATGTGACCAAGAAAATGTAACCTAGTGAATGTTGACCTGTTTTAAGGTCTTATTCTCATCGGCTATGGAGAGCATTATCACAGTTGTCTGGAACAGCTGGTGCTCTCATGCATGCTCCAGTGTTGCTTGACTCAATGCGCACACAGAAGTAATTTATCTCGACTGGTAGGCTCTTGTCCCTGGGCAGGTCACGGTTGTGCTTCCCTTTGTAGTCCGTAAAAGTTTGCAAGCCCTGCCTCATCCGACGAGTGTCGTAGCTGGTGTTTGCCTGTTTGATGGTTCGTCAGAGGGCATAGGGGGATTCGGGTTAGAGTCCCGCACCTTGAAAGCTGCAGCTCAACCATTTTTAGCTCAGAGTGGCTGTGGCCTGTAATCCATGGCTTCTGGTTGGGATATGTACGTACAGTCACTGTGGGGACGACGTCATCGATGCACTTTTTGATGAAGCCAGTGATTGAAGTGATGTACTCCTCAATGCCATCGGAAGAATTCCGTAACATATTCCAGTCTGTGCTAGCAAAACAGTCCTGTAGTTTAGCATCTGCGTCATCTGACCACTTCCGTATTGAGTGAGTCACTGGTACTACCTGCTTAAATTTTTGCTTGTAAGCAGGAATCAGGAGGATAGAGTTATGGAAAGATTTGCCAAATGGAGGTTGAGGAAAGCTTTGTACGTGTCTCTGTGTGTGGAGTAAAGGTGGTCTAGATTTTTCCCCCTCTGGTTTCACGTAGGTAAAACAGATTTAAGTTTCCCTGCATTAAAGTCCCCGACCACTAGGAGTGCCGCCTCTGGATGAGCATTTTTTGTTTGGTTATGGCCTTATACAGCTCGTTGAGCGCCTTCGTGCCAGCATCGGTTTGTGGTGTTAAATAGACAGCTACAAAAATTATAGATAAACTCTCTTGGTGAATAGTGTGGTCTACAGCTTATCATAAGATACTCTACCTCAGGTGAGCAAGACAAAGAGACTTCCTTCTTAAGGATATGCACCTTTTATTTTTATTGCCTAAAATGACATACCCAAATCTAACTGCATGTAGCTCAAGGCTTGAAGCAAGGATTTGCATGTTCTTTGTACCATTTGAAAGGAAACACTTTGAAGTTGCTGGAACTGTGAAAGGAATGTAGGAGAATATAACACAACAGATCTGGTAAAAGATAATACAAAGACAAAACCAACCGTTCATTTGTTTTTTTTTGTACCATCAACTTTGAAATGGAAGAGAAAGGCCATAATGTATTATTCCAGCCCATGTTTAATTTAGATGTTGGCCACTAGATGGTAGCAGTGTATGTGCAAAGTTTTAGATTGATCCAATGAACCATTGCATTTCTGTTCAAAATGTTGTATCAAGTCTGCCCAAATGTGCCTAATTTGTTTATGAATAACTTTTCCTGTTCAAAATTGTGCACTCTCCTCAAACAATAGCATGGTATTCTTTCACTGTAATAGCTACTGTAAATTGGACAGAGCAGTTAGATTAACACATATTTAAACTTTCTGCCAATATCAGATATGTCTATATCCTGGTAAATTTTCTTCTTACATACAACCTCATGCTAATCGCATTAGCCTACGTTAGCTCACAGACCCTGAATGTGGCTCTTCCCCATTTCTGTCTTTCGTTAAATCCATTGTACAGTTCCAGTCCCCGCCGACCACCTGTGTCTCCTCAGGCACTACCTGTGAGAGTTCCTGTCTTAGACACCCAAAAATATCCCCCCTCTCTCTCCCTGTGTTAGGCGCATACACAATTTTTATATTTTTTTTTATTTCACCATTATTTAACCATAAAGACAAAACCCATATTGTAAATTTCTGCTATTACAACAAGCTGCCTACCCTTACACAACTCATTTGAGGAGCACATTTCGACAGACAGACCCGGTACAAAAAGGACTGCCACCCCTGCACTAATATTTGTCCCATGGCTCAACACACTTGCCCCTTTCCACCAGAGCCCCCAATCGACTTCATTCAACACATCACTATGCGTCTCCTGCAGAAACAACACCTGATTTTTTTTGTTTTACATATTCACCCAACACACTCCTCTTTCCAGCATCTCTGGTGCCATTTATATTAAGCGAGCCTACCCAAAGAGTCTCCATAAGAAGTGGGAGAAAAGCCAGCAAAGAAAGAGACCAATAGCAAAGCTCCAAAAGCCCCAGTGCAAGAAAGAAACTATACATCTAAACAGTGTCTGAAGGTAGACCTTTACGCGCTGTTGTGTTCCACTTCCTCAACCTAAACTGTTTCCTGGGTGAGAGGACACCATGGCCCTCATTTTTCATGTTGTACTGATTTTACAAACTCTTCGTCTTCCACCCTAACTTTGAAAATAGAAATTGAAAGAAAAGACCAAGGACGGAGCCCTTCACACCAAACACTCAAACTTCCCAAAAAACTCCCAGCATACACTCCGAGAGAGAGAGACCAACTGAGGAGGATAGATGAAGAAACCAGAGGAAGAAACCATTTTACCACACAGCAGGGACTCTTTTCAGAGGTTGTGTCAAACAGCTGGGTTAACCACAGTGTCTTAGTCATTCCCTGAGGTGTCCAGGAAGCCTACTATAGCAGGCAGATTTACTACAGGCTACCTGACTGGAAAATATGTCTTAATAGCTACCTATTGAAGAGGAGCAGAGGGGAAATGGATGGATTACAGTATAGGTCTGGAGAACAAGCTGTAGTCACACTGGTGCCTCACTCTTCTGTAGGAGAGGAGCGGTAGGAATAGGAGGAGGGAAGAAGAGAGGGGAGGAGATGAGAAAAGAAGAGCATGCATTAATTGATTGTAGTTGAGACTTGCTAATGTGTGCCAATGGGCCATGTTTTAACAGCCATCCATGTAAATCCTGGTTCTCTGAGGTCCAGATAGAAAGTTCAAAGCACTCACTCTTAGCCCTCTCTTCCTATCCTTCAGTTCTGCTGTTTGGGGTTTTAGGCTGGGTTTCTGTACAGCACTTCGAGATATTAGCTGATGTACGAAGGGCTATATAAAAATATATATATATAAAAAATAAATAAACTTGATTTGATTTACTCTCCTTCAGCTTTTCTTCCCTCTCTTTCAGCTCTCTCTTACTTTCATTCAGCTTTTCCTTTCTCACATTCAGCTCTCTCCTTCTCTTCTTCTGCTCTCTCTACCTCGCCTTCAGCTCTTTCTTCCCTCTCTTTCAGCTCTCTCTTCCCTCTCCTTCACCTCTCTCTTCCTCTCTTTCAGCACTCTCTTCCTCTCCTTCAGCTCTCTCTTCCTCTCCTTGACCTCTTTCAGCTCCCACTTTCAGCTCTCTCTTCCTCTAATTCAGCTCTTTCTTCCCTCTCTTTCAGCTCTCTTTTCCATCACTTTCAGGTCTCTCTTCCCTCTCTTTCAGCTCTGTCTTACCTCTCTTTCACCTCTCTCTTCCTCTCCTTCACCTCTCTCTTCCTCTCTGGAGAGTGTGTGTGGGGGGCAAGAGGGATGAGGGAGTGTGTGGGTGGGGGGAAAGAGGGATAAGGGAGTGTGTGTGTGGGGGGGGCAAGAGGGATGAGGGAGTGTGTGTGTGGGGGGAAAGAGGGATAAGGGAGTGTGTGTGTGGGGGTGGGGCAAGAGGGATGAGGGAGTGTGTGTGTGGGGTGGCAAGAGGGATGAGGGAGTGTGTGTGTGTGGGGGGGGAAAGAGGGATAAGGGAGTGTGTGTGTGGGGGGGTGGCAAGAGGGATGAGGGAGTGTGTGTGTGGGGGGGGGGTGCAAGAGGGATGAGGGAGTGTGTGTGGGGGGGGGGGGGGCAAGAGGGATAAGGGAGTGTGTGTGTGGGGTGGCAAGAGGGATGAGGGAGTGTGTGTGGGGGGGGAAGAGGGATAAGGGAGTGTGTGTGTGTTGGGGGGGGGCAAGAGGGATGAGGGAGTGTGTGTGTGGGGTGGCAAGAGGGATGAGGGAGTGTGTGTGGGGGGGGGGGCAAGAGGGATGAGGGAGTGTGTGTGTGGGGGGGCAAGAGGGATGAGGGAGTGTGTGTGGGGGGGGAAAGAGGGATGAGGGAGTGTGTGTGGGGTGGCAAGAGGGATGAGGGAGTGTGTGTGTGTGGGGGGGAAAGAGGGATAAGGGAGTGTGTGTGTGGGGGGGTGGCAAGAGGGATGAGGGAGTGTGTGTGTGGGGGGGAGGCAAGAGGGATGAGGGAGTGTGTGTGTGGGGGGTCAAGAGGGATAAGGGAGTGTGTGTGGGGGGTCAAGAGAGATGAGGGAGTGTGTGTGTGTGGGGGGGGGCAAGAGGGATGAGGGAGTGTGTGTGTGGGGTGGCAAGAGGGATGAGGGAGTGTGTGTGGGGGGGGGGGTCAAGAGGGATGAGGGAGTGTGTGTGTGGGGTTGCAAGAGGGATGAGGGAGTGTGTGTGTGTGGGGTGGCAAGAGGGATGAGGGAGTGTGTGTGTGTGTGGGGGGGGGGGGGGCAAGAGGGATGAGGGAGTGTGTGTGGGAGGGCAAGAGGGATGAGGGAGTGTGTGTGTGGGGTGGCAAGAGGGATGAGGGAGTGTGTGTGTGGGGTGGCAAGAGGGATGAGGGAGTGTGTGTGTGGGGGGGGGGCAAGAGGAATGAGTGAGTGTGGGGGGAAAGAGGGATGAGGAAGTGTGCGAAATGGTCAGCACTAGGGGGTGCACTTGCTCTCCCTGGCTCTCTGCCCTCTCGCTCTCATGCTGTCACTCTCGCTCTCTCATGCTCTCTCTCTCTCAATTCAATTTAATTCAATTTGCTTTATTTGCCTGACGTAACAATGTACATATTGCCAAAGCTTATTTTGGATATTTACAATATAAAAATATAAATGAGAATCAAAATTGTCAACGGGACAACAGTAACAACAATAACCAAGGGTCAAAATAACCAACACATTCAACAATAACAATAAGCATACAGTAGAGTACATGTGCAGGTTGATTGGTCTGTCAGACACTGTCCCTCAACTTATGGCAGGCAGCAATGTAGTGCGCTGCCAACCCACAGCTCTCTGTGTCCTCCCCCAACAGGACGGGTAGCCTATCGTCATCAGAGAGTTCTTTGAAACCTTGATTAAGGGTTTCAAATTTGGGGAAATGACACTCTCTAATTGTTTTATATTTTTTACATTTTGTCAGGAAATGCAGCTCTGTCTCAGGTTCTGCTGTTGTGCAGTGGTTGCACAGCCTTTCCTCTACAGGGAGCCAGGTTTTCCTGTGTCTACCATTCTCAATGGCAAGGCTGTGCTCACTGAGCCTGTACTTTGTCAAGGTTTTTCTAAGGTTTTGATCAGTAACCATGGTCAATTATTTAGCCACAGTGTACTGTCGATTTAGGGCCAGATAGCACTGCATTTTGCTTTGTGTTTGTGCTTGTGTTTCCCAATAAGCAATATCGTTTTGTTTTGACTGTGTTGTAATTTGGTTTATCCTGATTGATTGGATGTTCTGGTCCTGAGGCTTCAGTGTGTTTTTTTTTGTTGTTTTTTTTTCTTTGGGGGGTGGATCAGCTTAATATTGCGGAAAGAATGTTGCTTCCAATGTAATTGTCTGCATCATTTCCAATCCCCCATATTTTTTGGGGTAAATATATATATCCATTCACGTATGCATACATATACACATATATACATACACATACCTACATAGACATACATACTTTTTTTTAAAGAGTATACCTTTATTATTATTCCCCGCAAACCCTACCACCGATCCCCCAATTGGAGTAAACTGATAAACATTTCTGTTTTTACCTTCAATTTATACATCTTATACACATTTTACAGACACAGTCTACTTTATAATAGTTCTCTCTTGTTTGTTCTTAGTCCTTCCTCTATTTCTGTTGTCCATCCAGTTTGATTTCCACTTGTAAGTGTGCTATTTCACAATAGCTCCGCACCTATACACATTTCACAGATCCCGTATGCCCTACATTGTTTATCTTGTTATTAGTCCCACCCTTCAGCTCCACTCAACCTTTCCCATCTATCTTCCAACATCATCCATTTCGGATTTTTATTTGCCATATATTTTTCAACTGTGCTGTGATGCTTCACAAAAGATTTGAATCTTCCTATTCTCATAGCTTCCACGGATTGTAAATTAAAAATAAACATTTTTGCTAAAATAATTATTATATTATTGATTGATTGACTATGGCTTTTCAGATCCCCCAGTATTGCTATCTGTAGCGTTAGTTCTACGCAAATGTTGCAATTCTTCAACCATTCCTGGACCTGTGACCAAAAACGAGCTACATGCGGACAATACCAAAATAAATGGTCTAATGACTCTGCCTCCTCACAGCAGAATCTGCAGAGCTGGGAAGATTGTATCCCCCATATATATAACATTCTATTAGTTGCAAGAATTTTGTACAATAATTTAAATTGAAAAATTCGAAGTTTTGAATCCGGCGTTGTTTTGCGTATCAATTCATAAACCATGTGCCATGGAATGGGTACATCGAAAATCTCTTCCCAACTATTTTGCAATTTATATGGCACAGCTGTAAGTTTTTTGGTCCTTAAATGAAATTGGTATATGTTTTTATTTATCACACTTTTCTTTAACCATTTATGTTCTTTAATATAAGGCCGACATACAAGTTCCTTACTTTTATCCCCTTCCACCTGCCTCTTCCATTTTTGTGGTAATGCTGCAATTAATTGGTTGTAATTTTGGGTAGAGCAGACATTTCCATATGTCTGTGTTAGCTGCATGTGTGACATTACTCCACCAGTCCTATTTATGATATCATTCACAAAAATTATACCTTTTTTAAACATTTCTTCGATAAATACAGTTTTTTTTATCAATTACTATATTTGAATTTAACCACAAGATTTGTTGTACTATTTGTTCCGTCCTTTCAGGTGGATTAAACTGAAATTGCAACCAACTTTCTAAGGCTTGTTTAAAAAATAAAGATATTTTGGAGATTATTTCCTTTTCAAGCAACCGAAAGTGAGCAGGTGTAATCTGAATAAAGGGAAAAAGGCCCTTCTTGAACATAGGATGAGACATTCGTACCAATCTACTAGAGAACCAGTTTGGATTTAAGTATAACTTTTGTATGACTGATGCCTTTAGTGAGAGGTCTAATGCTTTAATATTTAATAATTTCTGCCCTCCGAATTCATATTCGCTATATAAATAGGCCCTTTTAATTTTATCTGGCTTGCCGTTCCAAATAAAATTGAATATTTTTTGTTCATATAATTTAAAAAGCAGGTCACTAGGTGTAGGCAAAACCATAAGCAAATAGGTAAACTGTGATATGATTAAAGAGTTAATCAGGGTGATTTTCCCACAAATAGACAGGTATTTTCCTTTCCATGGTAGCAAGATCTTATCTATTTTTGCTAACTTTCTATAAAAATTTATTGGAGTGAGATCATTTCTTTCTTTTGGGATTTGTATACCGAGTATGTCCACATCACCGTCAGACCATTTAATTGGTAAACTACATGGCAATGTAAAATATGTATTTTTTTGTGATCCAATACGTAATATGGTACATTTATCATAATTTGGTTTTAATCCAGAGAGGATAGCAAATGTATCTAGATCCTCTAAGAGGCCGTGGAGAGATTCTAGTTGTGGTTTTAAAAGAAAACATGAATCATCAGCGTACAATGACACCTTAGTTTTTAGGCCCTGGATTTCTAATCCCTTAATATTAATGTTTGATCTAATTTTAACAGCTAACATTTCGATGGCAATAATAAATAGATATGCCGATAGTGGACAACCTTGTTTTACTCCTCTAGATAGTTTAAAACTTTCTGAGATGTAGCCATTATTTACTATTTTACACCTAGGGTTACTATACATAATTTTTACCCATTTTATAAGAGATTCCCCAAAATTGAAATATTCTAGGCATTTATATATAAACTCCAGTCGTACTTTATCAAAAGCCTTTTCAAAATCAGCTATGAAAACCAGGCCTGGTGTCCCCGATATTTCATAGTGTTCCATTGTTTCCAGTACTTGCCTTATATTATCTCCAATGTATCGTCCATGTAAAAAACCTGTCTGATTAGGATGAATAATATCTGACAAAACTTTTTTTATTCTATGCGCCAAGCATTTTGCTAGGATTTTTGCATCACAACACTGAAGTGTAAGAGGTCTCCAATTTTTTAAATGGACTGGATCTTTATATATACCACTTGGGTCCTGTTTCAGTAATAATGATATCACACCTTCTTGTTGCGTGTCTGATAATCTATCATTTATATAGGAGTGGTTAAAACAAGCTAATAATGGTCCTTTGAGTATATCAAAAAAAAGTTTGTATACTTCCACTGGTATGCCATCCAGTCCTGGAGTTTTCCCATCCTTAAAGGCCCCAATTGCATCAAGTAGTTCCTCCTCTGTAATTAGGCCTTCACATGAGTCTTTCTGTACAGATGTTAATTTTACATTATTATTAGGGAAAAAATCCATACAATTAGTTTCAGTTAGTGGAGATGGAGGAGCCTGAAACGAAAATATATTCTTAAAGTACTTTACTTCCTCTTTCAAAATATCATTTGGTGAATCATGCGTGACTCCATCATTTGTAACAAGTTTTAATACGTTTTTTTTGGTAGCATTTCTATATTGAAGATTGAAAAAGAATTTGGTGCATTTTTCCCCATATTCCATCCAGTTCGCTTTATTTTTGTAATATATTACACTGGATCTTTCTTGAATAAGTTCCTCCATTTCTTTTTGTTTTTCCTCTAACTTATTCTGTGCCTCTATGGTACCGTTTTTATTGTTATCTAACTGTACTGTTAGTCCTTCAATTTCCTTTGTTAATATGGACTCTTTTGATCGAAATTGCTTTTGTTTTATAGATGAGTACTGAATTGCATGGCCTCTAAAGGCACACTTAAAAGTGTCCCATACAATATGGGGATCTGCTGTACCTATGTTATGTCTAAAAAAGTCAGTTATAAATTCTTCTGTCCTAGTTCTAAACAATTTATCATCTAGTAGGCTTTGATTAAATTTCCAATATCCTCGCCCACGTGGAAATTCTGTAAGAGTAATATATATGCCAATTATGTGATGGTCCGACCGCATTCTGTCCCCTATCAAACACTTTTTAACTTTTGGTGCCAGAGAGAATGATATAAGAAAGTAGTCAAGGCGACTAGCTTGATTAAGCCTCCGCCATGTATATCTCACTAGGTCAGGGTATTTAAGTCTCCATATATCCACTAATTCCAATATATCCATGACATTCCTGATTTCCTTAAGTGCCTGAGGGTGATAGTTTGTAGTGTGATTTCCTTTCCGGTCCATAGAGGTATTTAAGACCGTATTAAAATCTCCCACTATAATAATAGAGTCTAGTGTTGCTTGTAGAGTTGATACATTCTTATATATATTGTCAAAGAAGCTTGGATCATCATTATTCGGACCGTATAGGTTAATAAGCCATATATGTTTATTGTCCAATAACATATTTAAAATAATCCATCTACCTTGAGGATCTGTTTGGACAAGTTGCACATTTGGATCAAAGTTATTATTAATTAAAACCATCACCCCTTTTGAATTTCTTTGCCCATGGGAGAAATATATTTTGCCCCCCCCAGTTCTTTTTCCACAAAACTTCATCTAAAACTGTCGAATGGGTTTCCTGTAAACAGTAGATATTATAATCCTTCTCTTTTAGCCAGGTAAATACTGATCGTCTTTTCTTATTATCTGCTAAGCCATTACAATTGTAACTGGCTATACTTATTTCACCACTTACCATAATGAGACACACCTTTCAATTATTTTTATCAAAATATATGTTTGTAAACGTCCTATTAAAAAGTAACATAATGATTGAGTGTCTATATAGTTGTACCATGACATTTGCATCTCCACTAAGCAAACCTCCAATTGGTCCCCACTATTCCACCCGCCAAAAGCCCCCATCTCGAGTTGGGTTGTCATCCCAATGCCCGGCAGACCACCCCCGACCCCCCGCATCGCACAGCCCCGGACCGACTGGGATCCATCCTTCGAAAAGTGCACACAGCACCATCCACCGAACCGAAGCAGATCCATTGCCAAATGCATTTCCATCGCCCTCACCTCGATTTTTATTACATATTGCTGTGAATCATCCTCTATAGTCCCTAACATCTTTTACTTCTTCCTTCGCAACAGTTGTGGGATACACACATACACCCACACACATTCAGCCCTTACCCCCACACAACCATAAGCTCACCCTCTCAACAATTGCACCATCCCAGAGCCCAACTCAAGATGGGTCATGATTTACAAATGTACTTGCAGTTGCAGCTGCATGAGAAGGCCTGCAAGACCGCGCAAAAAATGAGCATAAATGTAGAGATTTATTTACCATTGTCACATCCTAGATGATGGAGGTCAAATGTACACCTTCTTCCTGAAACACCCACAATACGGTCATCCATTTTGACCATGTTCCCAAGCATCTCCATGCAGTCCGATTGGTTTCGTGCCACCAGGGCCACAATAATATACCCCCTCTCTGAATGTCCGAGTGTGACCCCCTCCCCATGGGTTACTGCAGCTAGTGTTGCCAGCACTGCCACTGCCTGGGTGGGGGCACCCCACCGGAATCCCCACCGGCTAGGTACAAGGTCGTCAAGGTTCTCATTAGCAGCTTTGAGAATTTCCTTGTTTATTATGCTCTCCCTTTAGGGGGCTTTGGCTTTGCAGGACCAACCCTGCCAAGCAGGCTCAGAATCTTGAGGGGGCAGTGCTGCTCATGGTCCCTGTCCTCATTTTGGCTGCATACAGACCGTTTACATCATGCACATAAAACAGTTAGGGACTTCTCCTTAGTATCTGGGCCATTCATGTGGGTGTCTAGGGTATAGGGCCATGGACCGTACCATTAAAATAGGATAATAAATAATTAGATATAATTTATTTTAAAAATGTAGTTCCCCATGATAGGACAATAAATAAATAAGACGTATAATTCATTATAAAAGTATATCCATCATTTGAACAACATTGAAAGCCCTCTCATACCCGGCCCACAGCAATACACTGGCTCTGGGATATGCAACTATTTCATTACTCACTCACTCAACTTTCCAAACATAACAAATAAAAATAAACACACACCACACCATCCACACATACTGTGCCTTCTGTTTACTTAGTTTTTATCTTCACTATGTAGAAATAGTGCTTGTGTTCAATTAGTTATATGTGAAGATTTATAGAAAAGCTATATTTTGTATTGTATTGTTACAATCAGTAACCGGGCTTGAATTGTGTTTATTTTCCTCATCTATGAGAACTTTGTAATTTTTAAAATAACCATGGAGTAATCTTTGTGTCTCTGAACAACTGGTTATCAATATATAGTTTATCCACGAGGAGAGCTACTCGTTTCGCTTTTAATCTATTTTCTTTGAAAATTGGATACAGAACTTTGCGCCGTTCTGCAATTTCTTTCGGAAACTGATCATTCATGCCAATTTTGGTCCCAGCAAGTCTTTTACCCAGGCTTTTAACCATTATTTTATCTTTAAATGAAGCAAATTTGGCAACGATTGGGCGAGGCGGTGTACACGTTCAAGTTGGATCTTATGGATAACTTCGCGTGGAATCTGAAGCGCTGCAAAAAGGAACTCTCTAACTAAAGATCAGGAACCTCTCCTTCTTTCTCTTGGATACCTGTAAGTACCAAATTCTCTCTCATGGATCTAGTTTGTATGTCCAGTAAGCATTCTTTCAGAACGTTGTTCTCCTTTTTAAATTCATTCATTTCGGTTTCAATCTTATTGACCGTCCCTTTTAGCGCGTGTGTTTCCTTCTCCAATGTCGCAGCTTTTTCATCACTCATCTCTAGGCTTGCCTTCAAGTCTTTTATATCTTTACTAACTAATTCAAGTATACCCAGTTTGTCATTTATTGATTTTAACAGATCGGTTTCGACCTTTACCATTGCCGGTGTTGAGAATATTAGATCATCCGTGTCGGTTGAGGAGTCACGTTTTCGTTTTTGATTCGGTTCCCCTGTCTTATTCTCCGTCATGTTTGGGTGTTGCTTGTTTTCGTAATATTTGTCGATAAATGTCTCTAGTCTTAGGATTTGTTTTGTGTTATTATCCAGATTGAAGGTTATCACCCACCAGATTATTTAGTGCTAATATTTTAGTCTAATTTAGCAGATATTTCGAATATTATGTTTTATCTTGAGGTGCTCTACATAACTTCGTTCAGTCCGCCATTACCTTTACGTCCTGTGCTTCCTGTTTGTTGAGGCTTCAGTGTGTTAGTAGAACAGGTTTGTGAACTCAGCCCCAAGACCAGCTGGATGAGGGGACTCTTTTCTTTGCTCAGCTCTTGACATTGCAGGGCTTGGTAGTGATATGAGTGGGAGTCACTGTATTTTAGATGTTTCTAAAACTTAATTGCTCTTTCTTGAGTTTTCACTATTAGTGGATATTTGCCTAATTCTGCCCTGCATGCATTGTTTGTAGTTTTCCTCTGGACATGTAGGATAATCTTACAGAACTCTGCATGCAGGGTTTCAATGCGGTGTTAGTCCCATTTGATGAAATCTTGTTTTGCAAGTGGACCCCACACCTCGTTGCCACAAAGTGCAATTGGTTCAATGACATATTCAATTAGTTTTAGCCAAGGTATTTCAATTTGAATTTGCGTAGAATGATCTGCGTGCTTTCTCTCTCAGTTCATTCACTGCCTCATTAACCTGTTGTGGCTGCAGGGTGAATATTGAAAAAACTGGAAAATATGTGCACATTTTCAAACGGCCTCTTAAGAAACTTTTTATTTTACAATATGCATATATTTACTACTGTTGGATAGATAACAGTCTATAGTTTCTAAAAAGGTTTGAATTATTTCTCTAAGTCGAACAGAAATATTTTTACAGCCATTTTCCCAGCCGAATTGAGATTTCCAAAATGCGATGTGTCTCTTTAAGACCTTGTCTATAAAAGGCCATTAGACTTAGGACCGTAGAAACACGTCACACGCCTTCATCAGGGTGTAATGCGGAAGTGAGAATTGAAAGCAGTCGAATATCTCGTCCATGGACTGAATACCACACCTTCTTGTGAGACCTGCGCAGTTAAAAAAAAATTCCGGGCGCGAAACAGAATTTGGTCTCGGCTACTGGAAGAAGGTCGATAACGGTGAATATGATCTCTGACTTCGATATTATTTGATACATGTCACAAAATCATCCTAAAGTATATTTTTTCAATATACTTTAATTATATTATTGCAATTTATTCTGGACTTTAGATGTGATGCGACGGAAGAATTATTTGAAGAAAGACAGATTAGCGCCGCAATGCTATTGTGCTTGCTAACCAAAGAGGGAAATAGTTCGTTCTGGAACCCAACTAAAGACTGTACTGGACATTGGACCCCGTTACAACATTCTGATGGAATATCAACAAAGATAAGGACCCAATTTGGGATGCTTTTTCATATATCTGTCGAACTGTTGTATGCTAACTGTGCTAACTGTGCTAGGATAGCGCTTGACTTATGCTAGTGCTGCCTTATGCTAGCTTATGTTGTTAGCTAATATAACGATATATTGTGTTTTCGCTGTAAAACACTTCAAAAATCGGAAATATTGGCTTTATTCACACGATATCTGTCTTTCATTAGCTATCCACCATATGTTTTTCTGAAATGTTTTATGAGGTGTAATTAGTAGTCAACGTTGGTGTATGTATTTTCTCTGGCTACTCCCGTCTGGATTCAGACTGTAGCTATGTGGTAGCATTTATGGTAGCATCAATGTAAAACTGATTTATAGCTAAAATATGCACTTTTTATGAACAAAACATAGATTTATTGTGTAACATGTTATATGACTGTCATCTGAGGTAGTTTTTTCTGGGTTCTTTAGGTTGGTTTTAGTTTATTTCGGTTGGCTTGTGCATGCTACTTGAATCATAATTCATACATCAGAATCATATTCATACGTGTCTGTCCACTTTTGTATTTGGTGGTGAGCTAACATAAATATATGTGGTGTTTTCTCTGTAAAACATTTAAAAAATCGGACATGTTGGCTGGATTGACAAGATGTTTATCTTTCAAATGCTGTATTGGACTTGTTAATGTGTGAAAGTTAAATATTTAAAAAAATAGATTTTGAATTTCGCGCCCTGCAGCTGTTGTCATTTTCGTTCCGACGTCGGGCTTGCAGCCCAAACAGGTTTAAGGTGTCCAGTTGAGCTTATTTTTAATTGTAGTGTGTGCAGTACTCTATATATTTTGTACCAATTGAGAACTTTAGTCTAATTCCCTGAGATCTGGATCTTCTCTGGAAAATCATTATTTTTGTCTTTTTGGGGTTTACTGCCAGGGCCCAGGGCTCTCCATCATTCTCTCTCTCTCTCTCTCTCTCTCTCTCTCTCTCTCTCTCTCTCTCTCTCTCTCTCTCTCTCTCTCTCTCTCTCTCTCTCTCTCTCTCTCTCTCTCTCTCATGCTCTCTCTCTCATGCTCTCTCTCTCATGCTCTCTCTCTCATGTTCTTTCTCTCACTCTCTCTCTCTCTCATGCTCTCGCTCTCTCTCCCCTCCCTCTCCCTCTCACTCTCACTCTCTCTCTCTATCATGCTCTCTCTCTCATGTTCTCTCTCTCTCTCATGCTCTCTCTCTCTCATGCTCTCATGCTCTCGCTCTCTCTCCCCCTCCCTCTCCCTCTCTATCATGCTCTCTCTCTATCATGTTCTCTCTCTCTCTCTCTCTCTCTCTCTCATGCTCTCTATCTCTCTCTCTCTCTCTCATGCTCTCTCTCTCTCTCATGCTCTCACTCTCTCCCTGTAACTTATTTTTAAGAACATCAAAAGCTTTTGTTTCTTTTTTGCTAACTGACTAGTGGCTGTAAATGGATAGGGTCTCACTGTGTGTCCTGAGGTGAGGCCCAGCTAATAGTCCAGAGGTACGAGGGATGGAGTGAGGTAAAGAGAGAGAAATGGTGGTGAAAAAGGGAGAGTTGAAGGTGTACACTGACTGTGACACATGTCACATGGAAATGCTAATACCGTAGAGAGAAAGAGAGAGAGGACTGTTGGGCAGAGTATTTATGGGGTAGAGGAAGAGTGAGGGAGAGGGCAGGAGGAAGTTTCGTTGATGTGGTTAAGGGGATTTTCAATCCCAGCAGAAGTACTTTTCATTAAGTTAAAAACTATAATCTGTGCTGGTGGAGAAACAATGGGCAAATATCAATACTGAGAATGCCTGAACTGGACTTTGCTAAGGAGAGAAGGTAAGAGAGAGAGGTAGGGAGAAAGAGAGGTGGGGAGAGGGGTTGAAATGGGAGAAGAGAGGAGAGAGCGTCTGCTAAGCTCAGAGAAGAATTGAGAGAGGTGAGGAGAGAGTGATGGAAAGAAAGAGGAGGGAGGAGTGTCCCCAGTTGTAATTAGGTAGTAGTCCTAGAGGGTCTGAGTTTAAGCACCCATTAAACACAATTCACATTGATTGTCTCCTTTAGCAGAGTAAAATCACCCTGGCAGTCCAAAACCACATTTGAAACACCCAGCAGTTTGACTTGTATAGTGTGTATTCACTAAGACTTCTGAATAGTCTTTAACAGATGCACCTCCCCCTTGTTCTCATCTGATGTGGTCATGGGGGGAGACACAAACTTTTGTCTGGTCAGAATAAAATTAACCCCTCACCCCCTCTCTCTCTTTCACAAGTCCTTTTTTTCACCCCCCCCTCCACTCCTCCACCTTCCTGAAGAGAGAAAGAGAGAGGGACACACAGACAGAGACAGAGGGTATCTAAGAAAGTGTGACGCAGCCCTTAGTCATCCATACATTAGACACCAAATGTGTCAATTGGTCCTCTGTGGCATCCCTTCTTGCCTTGTGTGTGTGTTTGTGTGCTTGTTCGTCTGAATATTACAGGGACATAAGTTGTGACAAATGTATCATTGTAACTTAGCCCTAGTTATGCCTGTATTTGGAGAGTATAACAACTCATTAGACTCACTTTAAAAGCCTAAAACTTTATAAAAACCTCTAACAACCCATTTACTGCTGTTATTCCAGGAGACATTTTTATATAGACTTTCCTTTGGTCTCAGAAACCGGTGGGTGGAATTTCACTGTTACATAATCTCGTCATTATAGGTTGGTTCACAAGTGGTGTGTGTGTGTGTGTGTGTGTGTGTGTGTGTGTGTGTGTGTGTGTGTGTGTGTGTGTGTGTGTGTGTGTGTGTGTGTGTGTGTGTGTGTGTGTGTGTGTGTGTGTGTGTGTGTGTGTGTGTGTGTGTGAGAGAGAGAGAGAACCCCACAGACAAGCAACCCCAAGCGGAAAGTCAACCTCCCAGCACAGAGTACTACTCCCTCATTGAAATGAAAGATACATTCACCCAGCTGGAAGTAAGGCAGGTGGAGCTGGAACAGCAGGTGAACACAGATACAGCACAAAAAATAGTCCAGCTCAACAACACCCTATCAACCAGTCCTGGAGAGTTGGAGGGGGAGAGAGACATCTCTGGACTGTGGTGAGACAACATCAACAGGAGAAGAACAGAGCATTTTAGGAGAAGGTGAGAACGATGATGTGTGAAAGAGAACAATCCATTAGAGAGCTGGCCACCCCCATAGAGAAGCCAGCAGAACATCCCACTTCAGAACCTGACAGTAGCCTCGACATCACAGCAGGACAGACAAATGAAGAACCCCAAGCCCA
The DNA here is from genome assembly GCF_029448725.1 of Salvelinus fontinalis. NCBI lineage: Eukaryota > Metazoa > Chordata > Actinopteri > Salmoniformes > Salmonidae > Salvelinus > Salvelinus fontinalis. Next base: position 40,845,170 of record NC_074692.1, read on the forward strand.
GGAGATCCCACCCCCTCTGAGCACCCCCCTGTCAGCCACCATGATAGCCCTCCTAACAACCCCCCCCCCCCCACACACACCAACTGAGGACATACAAACCACATAATGTACTCCTTATGGACTCAAACGGGTAATGTATACAAGAAAGAAAACTTTTTCCCAAACACACAGTGTCTAAACTCTGGTCTCCAAACAACCAGCATGCCCTAGACCTTCTGTCTGAGGACCAACTAGGGTCACCCAGCCACATAAGACACACAGGCACAAACGACCTGACGACACAACAGGAAAGGGTGGTCACAGAACTTAAGGGAGTGATTGAAAAAGCGTATTTTACTTTCCCCAACAGACAAGTGGTTATCTCCACCCTGCTACCACAAAAATACTCCCACCCTGCTACCATACAGCGGGTAAACACAAATATTTCCCGTGACTGTGCCTCAAAACTAAATGTCTACCTGGCCCACCGCTTTAACCTGGACTTGAACAGCGTTTACGACCAGGTCCACCTATACAAGTCAGCAGTGCCCATCTTTGCCCAGACCCTAAAGTACATCGCCCTCAACCGCAGTCCCAACACCTCACACAGAAGCAACAGATCAATAGACACCCCACCCAGACCAATGAGACACTCTCCCAAACCTACACAGTGGATCCAGGCTGAGAGGACCTACATCCAGACAACAGCACCATCAGACACATCCACACCCCCACCCCAACCAATCAACACCACCCCCCCCAAGTCAACCATGCCCACACCCCATTTAGACCCCCTAAGATGAGACCTATGCCCCTGGAGGGGGAAATCAATCATTTCCAGGCCCAGGGACATGTACTAGTCTGTTGCAACCTAAATGCCAGAACTGGACAAGAACCTGACACCCTCAGCACACAGGGGGACAAACACATACCTGGAGGTGACAGCATTTCCTCCCCCATATGCCCCCCGAGGCACAGCTATGACAACAAAACCAACAAAAACTCCTGCAGCTCTGTCGCACGCTGGGTATGTACATAGTCAATGGTAGGTTTCGAGGGGACCGAAAGCTCATCTCTTCGCAGCAGTACTGTGGACAACTTTATCACTGGCCTCAACCCAGAGTCTGTCAGAGCATTCAGTCAGCCCACTGACATCCCTATCAGATCACAGCAAAATCACAGCCTACTTGATCAGAGCAGTACTCAATCAAAAGGCATCAAAGCCAAAGGAACTGTTTAATATTAAGAAATGCTATAGATGGAAGGAAAGTAGTGTGGAAACCTACCAAAAAACAGTTAGGCAACAACAAATTCAATCCCTTTTACACAACTTCCTGGACAAAACCTTTCACTATAATTGTATAGGTGTAAACTTGGCAGTAGAAAATATTAACAGTACATTTGACCTCTCAGCTCCCCTATTATATCTAAAAATCTCAAATAGAAAACCAAAGAAAATGAACATATGACAAATGGTTTGATGAAGAATGCAAAAATCTAAGAAAGAAATTGAGAAACCTGTCCAACCAAAAACAAAGAGACCCGAAGAACCTGAGTCTACGCCTTCACTATGGTGAATAACTAAAACAATACAGAAATATACTATGGAAAAAGAAGGAACAGCACGTCAGAAATCAGCTCAATGTAATTGAATAATCCATAGACTAACCACTTCTGGGAAAATTGGAAAACACTAAACAAACAACAACACAAAGAATTATCTATCCAAAATGGAGATGTATGGGTAAACCACGTCTCCAATCTTTTTGACTCTATAACAAAGAACAGAAAAAACATATACATGATCAAATACAAATCTTAGAATCAACTATTAAAGACTACCAGAACTCACTGGATTCTCCAATTATTTTGAATGAACTACAGGACAAAATAAAAACCCTCCAACCCAAAAAGGCCTATGGTGTTGATAGTATCCTCAATGAAATTATCAAATATACAGACAAAAAAAATCCAATTGGCCATACTAAAACTCTTTAACTTCTTGAGAATACAGGGGGTGCTGTTTCGCATTAGCATAATTGCCTCTACAGATTAAACTGCCTCTTATTCAATTATTGCTGTTACTATATGCATATAACCATATACCATTGGATAGAAAACAAGCTATGGTTTCTAAAACCGTTCCAATTTTGTCTCTGAGTGAAACACAGGTCATTTCACAGCACTTTCCCTGAGCCAGAAGAAGATTGCAAGATGTGTATGCTCGCTTCAACGCTCTGCCTATATATGGTCATGCCACCTATGACCCGAAACACACTTCATTCTTCTTCCTCTGGGTGTCAGGAAGTTGTCAGAGGAGAAATTTTTTGTTTATCTTGTACTGACGTGAAATAAGACCTATTTCTTTAGCGTGACCGACAACTTCCGGTTTTCTGGAACGCGCGTTTTAGAGGTGAAATTGTCTTTTGTTATGCTGACGTTACGGATGAAAACTATCTCCGTCTCGAAGTTTGTTTGATACATGTGACCATATCACCGTAATGTATGTTTTTTCAATATAGTTTAATCAGATTATTAGAATTTTTTCGGGAGTTTTGCCGTGTTCCGTTCTTTGAGTTTTTTAACTTTGGACAGGGACCGTGCCAGTCGACCAGTACCCAGGCTAAATGAAGAGGGGAAGTTGCCATTGTGAATGGATTGAACGACTCATCAGGACTAAGGACACCTTGATCAACATTCTGATGAAAGATCAGCAATAGTAAGAACCAATTTACGATGTTATTTCATATATCTGTCGTGCATGTGAACTGGTCGGGCGCGTCCAGCTGGTTCTGGCTGGCCTGGTTATGCTAATTTAGCGCTACATTTTGTTTTCGCTATAAAACATTTAAAAAATCTGAAATATTGTTTGGATTCACCAGATGTTGGGCTTTCAATGTCTGTACGCTGTGTATTTTTTCTGAAATGTTTTAAGACAAGTAATTAGTTATATAACGTTGGTCTCTGTAATTGTTCTAGCTGCATCAGCACTATATCAGATTGCAGCTGCAATGTAGAACTGTGATTTATACCTGAAAAATGCACATTTAAAAAAAAAAAACTATGCTATACCATAAATATGTTATCAGACTGTCATCTTATGAATTTGTTTGTTGGTTAGTGGCTATCAATATCTTAGTTTAGCCGAATTGGTGATAGCACCTGATGGAGTAAGAAACTGTTGGAGTAAGAAAATGGTGTCTTTTGCTAACGTGTTTAGCTAATAGATTTACATATTGTGTCTTCCCTGTAAAACATTTAAAAAATCTGAAATGGTGGTTTTATTCACAAGATCTGTGTCTTTCATTGGGTGTCTTGGACTTGTGATTTAATGATATTTAGATGCTACTATTTAATTGTGACGCTATGCTAGCAATGCTAATCAGTGTGGGGGCGGTGGGGGGGGCTCCCGGATCCGGGTTAGGTACTCTGTAGTTAACATCGTCCTTAGCTATGACATTTTCCCCAATATTTGGAACCAAGGACGGATCACCCCAATCCACAAAAGTGGAGACAAATTTGACCCCAATAACTACCGTGGGATATGCGTCAACAGCAACCTTGGGAAAATCCCCTGGATTATCATTAACAGCAGACTCGTACATTCACATCAGTGAAAACAATGTACTGAGCAAATGTCAAACTGGCTTTTTACCAAATTATCGTACGAAAGACCACGTATTCACCCTGCACACCCTAATTGACAAACAAACAAACCAAAACAAAGGCAAGGTGTTTTCATGCTATGTTGATTTAAAAAAAAGCCTTCGACTTAATTTGGCATGAGGGTCTGCAAAACAAATTGATGGAAAGTGGTGTTGGTGGAAAAACATAGAACATTATCAAATCCATGTACACAAACAACAAGTATGAGGTTAAAATTGGGGAAATAAACCACACAATTTTCTTCCCACAGGGCTGTGGGGTGAGACAGGGATGTAGCTTAAGCCCCACCCTCTTTAACATATATATCAACGAATATATGATGGTGATGGTACAGCACCCGGACTCACCCTACTAGAATCTGAAGTCAAATGTCTACTGTTTGCTGATGATCTGGTGCTTCTGTCACCAACCAAGGAGGGCTTACAGCAGCACTTGAAGTCGGAAGTTTACATACACCTTTGCCAAATACATTTAAACTCGGTTTTTCACAATTCCTGACATTTATTCCTAGTAAAAATTCCCTGTTTTAGGTCAGTTGCAAACCATAGTCTGGCTTTTTTATGGCTGTTTTGGAGTAGGGGCTTCTTCCTTGCTGAGCTGCCTTTCAGGTTATGTCGATATAGGACTCGTTTTACTGTGGATATAGATACTTTTGTACAGGTTTACTCCATCATCTATACAAGGTCCTTTGCTGTTGTTCTGGGATTGATTTGCACTTTTCGCACCAAAGTACGTTCATCTCTAGGAGACAGAACGTGTCTCCTTTCTGAGCGGTATGACGGCTGCGTGGTCCCATCATGTTTATACTTGGGTACTATTGTTTATACAGATGAACATGGTACATTCAGGCATTTGGAAATTACTCCCAAGGATGAACCACACTTGTGGAGGTCTACAATTTGTTTTCTGAGGTCTTGGCTGATTTCTTTTGATTTTCCCAAGATGTCAAGCAAAGAGGCACTGAGTTTGAAGGTAGGCCTTGAAATACATCCACAGGTACACCTCCAATTGACTCAAATGATGTCAATTAGCCTAGCAGAAGCTTCTAAAGCCATGACATCATTTTCTGGAATTTTCCAAGCTGTTTAAAGGCACTGTCAACTTAGTGTATGTAAACTTCTGTCCCCTGGAATTGTGATACGGTGAATGATGCGTGAAATAATCTGTCTGTAAACAATTGTTGGAACAATGACTTGTGTCATGCACAAAGTGGATGTCCTAACCGACTTGCCAAAACTATAGTTTGCTAACAATACATTTGTGGAGTGGTTAAAAAACAAGTTTCCAACCTAAGTGTATGTAAACTACCGACTGTAAACTTCAACTGTATATCTTCTGCACAGATTCTGCCAGACCTGACCCTGACAGTAAATCTCAGTAAGACCAAAAGAATGATGTTCCAAAAAAGGTTCAGTCGCCAGGACCACAAATACTAATTCCATCTAGACAGTGTTGCCCTAGAGCACACAAAAAAACTATACATACCTCGGCCTAAACATCAGCGCCACAGGTAACTTCCACAAAGCTGTGAACCATCTGAAACACAAGGCAAGAAGGGCCTTCTATGCCATCAAAAGGAACATAATATTTGACATACCAATTAGGATCTGGCTAAAAATACTTGAACCAGTTATAGAACCCATTGCCCTTTATGGTTGTGAGGTCTGGGGTCCGCTCACTAACCAAGAATTCACAAAATGGGACAAACGTCAAATTGAGACTCCGCATTCAGAATTCTGCAAAACTTTCCTCTGTGTACAATGCAAAAAACACCAAATAATGCATGCAGAGCAGAATTAGGCCGATACCCAATAATTATCAAAATCAATAAAATAACCATTAAATTCAACAACCACCTAAAAGGAAGCGATTCCAAAACCTTCCATAACAAAGCCATCACCTACAGAGACATGAGCCTTGAGAAGAGCCCCCTATGCAAGATGGTCCTGGGGCTCTGTTCACAAACACAAACACACCCCACAGAGCCCCAGGACAGCAACACAATTAGACCCAACCAAATCACGAGAAAACAAAAAGAGAATGACTTGACACATTGGAAAGAATTAACAAACTAGAATGCCTGACCACTGTGACTGACCCAAACTTAAGGAATTATTTGACTATGTACAGACACAGTGAGCATAACCTTGCTATTGAGAAAAGCTGCCATAGGCAGTCCTGGATCTCAAGAGAAGACAAGCTATGTCTACACTGCCCACAAAATGAGTGGAAACTGAGCTGCACTTCCTAACCTCTTGCCCAATGTATGACCATATTAGAGACACATATAGTATTTTCCTCAGATTACACAGATCCACAAAGAATTCGAAAACAAACCCAATTTTGATAAACGCCCATATCTATTGGGTGAAATACCACCGTGTGCCTTCACATCAGCAATATTTGTGACCTGTTGCTAGAAGAAAAGGTGAACTAGTGAAGCACAGACACCATTGTAAATACAATGTCATGTTTATTTATTTTCCCATTTTTACTTTAAGTATTTGCACATAATATGACATTTGAACCGTTTTTAATATTTTTGGAAGTTCTGTGAGTGTAATGTTTACTGTTCATTTTTTATTGTTTATTTCACTTTTGTTTATCATGTACTTCAATTACTTTGGCAATGTTAACATATGTTTCCCATGCCAATAAAGCCCTTGAATTAGAGAGGCAGAGACAGAGAGAGAGAAATACAAAGAGAGGTTAGTAAAAGATGTGCAGCAATAAGAATGTCCCGTAAGAATGCTAATCTGATCTATTGCCTCATAGCTGACTGGGAAATAGTAACATTGATGGGGGTCAGATGTGCGTGTAGAAGTTTGTGTGTGTATGTGTGTGTCTGACCGTAGCTGTGCTCAGAGATGGCTCCCCATTGGGATGTTAAATACCACGGCGACAGGTACTGACCCCAGTCTAGAGGTCAAGGATCAAGCTGGGTTTTTAGGGAGAACAGTGACCCTTAACATAGGGGACATCCGACAGTCTAGAAAGAGGAGGGAGGAGGAAAGGAGAGAATGATGGGGACAGAGAGAGGGGGGTGAAAGGGAAGGAAGGAGACAGACAGACAGACAGACAAGGGGGGGTGAAATAGGGACACGGAAGGCTTTAGTTTAGGCAGCCACTACTGACTGTGTCAATATCAACATTTTCCTGTGTCCACACCCGCGCCTGTGTGCTCTCTCTCTACTTCTCTGGAAAAGTGCCCTGTAATTTTAATATAGAATCTAGCTACATCACATCACAAAAATACACGGTTCTTAAACTGTCATTTTGCATTTAAAAGCACTTATCAATTTCATGGAAGCAGTATACATGTCAGGTTTGAGTTACAGACAGAAGTTATACTGTGTGGTTTTTAAGTGAGCCGTCAAAGGAGCTTGTCGTAAACACAAGTAGTGTTTGATATATCGCCAGGTATTGATCAGGTGTCTGTGTGTTGTGGCTTTAAATTCACTAAGGAGGTTAGTGAGGCCCAAGCAAAGACCTCTTATAAGATCTTATAAGTCATTATAACACTTTAGTATGATGCATATGCCTGTCTGTGTCTAATAATACAGTGGACTTATATCCCTCAGTGATTGTGTTTTTTGACGGTCCATTAGTTTGACAGCATTGTATCTTGCAGTCCTGGCTGTAAAGGCAGCATTAGCTGTGCTTATATTTGTTCAGTTTCACTGAACGTACAAGTGGGTAACCTGTACGAGTGTGAGGTGTGAAATGGAAGTGCATTTTATGCATATTCCAACTTTCCGTTGAGACACCCTCGGAGAGTGGGGTCACAGCCAGGGATCAGTCATTATTGACAGCGACCTTGGAGAATTTAGGTTTAAGTGCCTTGCTCAAGCGCACATGGATAGATTTTTCACCTAATCGGCTCGAGATAAGAACAAGCAACCTTTTGGTTACTGGCCCAACGCTCTTAAGCGCTATGCTACCTACTTCCTATTGTCACATATACTTCCTCTCCGGCCTAGGTCATCAGGCTGCTTATTATCCCGCACACCAGCGCCTCATGACACTCACCTGGACTACATCATCTCCTTGATTATCTTCCCTATATCTGTCACTCCCCTTGGTTCTTTCCTCAGGTGTTGTTGACTCTGTTTCATGTCGGTGTGTTGTTTGTGTTTTGCGTTTGTTTTATTCATTTAAAAAAACACTCCCTGAACTCATTGAGAGTGGTTTTGGTCCCAGCATCAGTCTGTGGTTGTATGTAGACAGCTACAAAAATACAGATGAAAACACTCTAGGTAGATAGTGTGGTCTACAGTTTATCATGAGATACTCTACCTGAGGCTAGCAAAACCTTGATTTCCTTAGATATCATGCAGCAGCTGTTGTTTACAAATATGTATAGGAACCTGCCCCACGTCTTACCAGAGGCTGCGGTTCTGTCCTGCCTACAGAGTGTAGAACTCGCCAGCTGTATGTTCTTAATGTCGTCGTTCAGCCACGACTCCATAAAACATAAGATATTACAGTTTTTAATGTCCCGTTGGTAGAATATACGTGCTTTCAGTTCATCCCATTTATTTTCCAGCGAATGAACATCAGCTAGCAGAACGGAAGGCAGGCAGATTAGCCCCTTGTCTCTTGATTGTCACAAGGCACCCTGATCTTTTTACGCAAAATCTGTTTCCTTCTCCAGCGAATGTCGGGGATGTCACGACTTCCGCCGAAGTTGACTCCCCCGCCTGTTCGGGCGGTGCTCGGCGGTCGTCGTCACCGTCCTACTAGCCGCCACCGATCCCTTTTTCGTTTGTCTGTTTGTTTTGTCTTATTAGTTGCACCTATTTTTTGTTTCATAATTAGCTTCCCTATAATTAGGAGTTTAACCCGCCCTTGTTTTGTGCGGGATTGTTTTTTGTTACGTGTGTGATTCTTGGGTGTTTGGCAAGTGTTCTCTCTGCGCCCTGGATGTTCGGGCTTATTTCAGTTTTGTTAAGTAAAAATATAAGGAATATTTTTTCCAAGCGGCTCTCTCTCTCTGCGTCTGGTTCTTTCGCCAACCTAGTCCCGCGTGACAGAATCCCGCACCTCAAAAATGGAACCAGCAGGAGCAGCCGCATCTCCTCTCCCATCGATGGAGGAAAGGGTCCTCCATCACACCAGTGTTCTCCACAGAATTGGGTCGGCGATGGACCAAATGATGGAGAGGATGGATCGATGGGAGAGGAGTGCCCTTCCCACCTCATCTCCAGCACCCCTCCTCCAACACCTCCTGTTCCTGTTACAACATCCGGCTCCGGGGCTCTTCGGCTGGCGCTCCCACGGGAGTATGATGGAACGGCGGCCGGGTGTCAGGGGTTTCTTCTCCAGCTGGAGCTTTACCTGGCGACCGTTCGTCCTACTCCCTCCGGAGAGAAGAGCGTGAGCGCCCTCGTCTCCTGTTTGACTGGACGAGCTCTTGAATGGGCCAACGCAGTGTGGAATGGCCCAGACTCGGCGAGGGATCATTACCCTGACTTCACCCGCCGATTCCGAGCTGTGTTTGACCACCCACCAGAGGGTCGTGCGGCGGGTGAACGGCTATTCCACCTGCGTCAGGAGACGAGGAGCGTACAGGACTTTGCCCTGGATTTCAGGACCTTGGCTGCAGGAGCAGGGTGGAACGACAGGGCCTTAATAGACCATTTCCGATGTAGCCTTAGGGAGGACGTCCGCAGGGAGCTAGCGTGTCGGGACACCACACTCACGCTGGAGGAACTTATTGACATGGCCATCCGTCTCGACAACCTGCTGGCTGCCCGCGGACGTTCGGAACAGGTCCTGTCGTTTCCACCTCCCAGCTCTCCTGCTCCTATCCCTATGGAGTTAGGGGGGGCAGCGTCAAGGGGGACCGGAGGAGGAGTGTCCTCCTGCACCAGTTGTGGTCGGCGAGGGCACACGGCCGACCGCTGCTGGAGGAACTCTTCTGGGAGTCGGGAGGGCAGGCGGAACACTACTCGATCACCCCAGGTGAGTCAGCACCAGACTTACCCAGAGCTTCCTGTTAGTCATATGTATGTCTTAACCTATTTCCCCGGGTTTTCTCCCTCTCTACAGCATAAGGCGCTAGTCGATTCAGGCGCAGCTGGGAATTTTATTGATCGGGGGCTCGCATTAACCTGTCTAGGATGAGGGTGCCGCTAGCGGCACTCCCCCCCACCCCCACTGAAAAGGCAGAGCCGCGAAATTCAAAAAAAATATTTTTTAAAAATATTTAACTTTCACACATTAAAGTCCAATACAGCTAATGAAAGACACAGATCTTGTGAATCCAGCCAACATGTCCGATTTTTAAAATGTTTTACAGGGAAGACACAATATGTAAAGATGTACATCTATTACCTAAAAACACATTAGCATAATCCACCATCTTTTATTTGTCCACCAACACCAGTAGCTATCACCAATTCGGCTAAACTAAGATATTTATAGCCCCTAACCAAGAAAAAAAACTCATCAGATGACAGTCTGATAACATATTTATGGTATGGGATAGGTTTTGTTAGAACAATGTGCATATTTCAGGTAGATGGCATAGGTTACAATTGCACCCACCGTCACAAATGGACTAGAATAACTACATAGAGCAACGTGTTTACCTACTTACTAATCATCAAACATTTCGTAAAAATACACAGCATACACTAATCGAAAGACAAAGATCCTGTGAATACAGACAATATTTCAGATTTTCTAAGTGTCTTACAGCGAAAACACAATAAATCGTTATATTAAGCATAGCACATAGCACATAGCAGCCCAGCATTGATTCTAGCCAAAGTGAGCGATAACGTCAACATCGCCAAAAATATATTATTTTTTTCACTAACCTTCTCAGAATTCTTCAGATGACACCCCTGTAACATCACATTACAACATGCATATACAGTTTGTTCGAAAAGGTGCATATTTAGCCACCAAAATCATGGTTAGACAATGTGAAATGTAGCCCAGCTGATGAGAAAATGTCCGTGCGCCATATTAGACAGTGATCTACTCTTATACATAAATACTCATAAACGTGACTAAAAAATATAGGGTGGACAGGGATTGATAGACAATTTAATTCTTAATACAATCGCGGAATTACATTTTTTAAATTATCCTTACTTTTCAATACAGTTTGCGCCAAGCGAAGCTACGTCAAAAAACATGGCGTCCTAAGCCACTAACATTTTTCGACAGAAACACGATTTATCATAATAAATTGTTCCTACTTTGAGCTGTTCTTCCATCAGTATCTTGGGCAAAGGATCCTTTCTTGGGTCTAATCGTCTTTTGGTGGAAAGCTGTCCTCTTGCCATGTGGAAATGCCAACTGCGTTCGGGATGAACTGGAAGCGTGCCCAGCTATTCACAGCGTTTCAGAAATAAATGTCCCAAAATCGCACTAAACGGATATAAATTGCTATAAAACGCTTTAAATTAACTACCTTATGATGTTTTTAACTCCTATAACGAGTCTTAACATGACCGGAGAAAGATTACTCCCAACACTAATGCTTGGAACAGGTGCGGGTCGGTGTCCTCCACGCGCATGACGCACCAAGAAAAGACTTGCTAGCTACAGGGTTTATTAATTTATAGTGCCTGTGAACGCGCAATCGACCCCATTCAAATCGTTATCACGTAAAGGCATCCAGGGGAAGACGTAAGCAGTGTCCGTATACTCATAGCAATAACAGTGCCCTTTAACTGACTCCAGATCAGGGGCCAACATTTCTGAAATCTGACTCCATGTCAGGGAAATTGCTGTAGAATGGGTTCTGTTCCACTTAGAGACAAAATTTCAACTCCTATAGAAACTATAGACTGTTTTCTATCCAATAATAATAATAATATGCATATTGTACGATCAAGAATTTTGTGGGAAGCCGTTTCAAAAAGTACACGATTAGCATAAATAGTGACAACAGCGCCCCCAGCCTCAACAGGTTAAGGCTAGGGATTCCCCTTGTGTCGTTAGACCTACCTTTCCCTGTGCACTCCTTAGATAGCCAACCATTAGGGTCAGGAATGGTCAGGGAGGCCACGGTACCACTGGACATGGTAACGCAGGGTAGTCATAAGGAGCAGATTAGTCTGTTCCTTATCGACTCACCTGCGTTTCCAGTGGTATTGGGAATTCCCTGGCTAGCTCAGCACAACCCGGTGATTTCCTGGCAACAGGGGGCTCTTAAGGGGTGGTCAGAGGAGTGTTCAGGCAGGTGTCTAGGAGTTGCCGTTGGTGCGACTACGGTGGAGAGTCCAGACCAGGTTTCCACTGTGCGCATTCCCTCTGAATATGCCGATTTGGCTATCGCCTTCAGTAAAAAGAAGGTGACCCAATTACCACCCCATCGACGAGGGACTGCGCGATAAACCTCCTGGAGAACGCTGCACTTCCTAGGAGTCACGTGTATCCTTTGTCCCAGGAGGAGACAGCGGCTATGGAGACATATGTTACTGAATCACTGGGACAGGGATACATTCGGCCCTCCGCATCACCTGTCTCCTCGAGCTTCTTTTTTGTGAAGAAGAAGGATGGCGGTTTACGCCCGTGCATTGATTATCGAGGTCTAAATTCCATCACAGTGGGGTTTAGTTACCCACTACCTCTCATCGCTACGGCGGTGGAATCATTTCACGGGGCACGCTTCTTCACAAAATTGGACCTGAGGAGTGCGTATAATCGGGGAGGAGATGAGTGGAAAACCGCATTTAGTACTACATCTGGTCATTATGAGTACCGCGTCATGCCATATGGTTGAAAAATGCTCCAGCTGTCTTTCAATCCTTCGTAGATGAGATTCTCCGAGACCTGCTCGGGCAGGGAGTGGTAGTGTACATTGATGACATCTTGATCTACTCTGCCACCCGCGCGGGGCACGTGTCTCTGGTGCGTAAGGTACTTGGGCGACTGCTGGAGCATGACCTGTATTGCAAGGCGGAGAAATGTGAGTTCTTCAAACAGGCCGTTTCCTTCCTGGGTTATCGTATTTCCACCTACGGGGTGGTGATGGAGGACAGCCGTGCGTAATTGGCTGACTCCGACCACGGTGATAGAGGTGCTGCGGTTTTTAGGGTTTGCCAATTACTACCGGAGGTTTATCCGGGGTTTTGGTCAGGTGGCTGCTCCCATTACCTCACTGCTGAAGGGAGGACCGGTGCGCTTGCGTTGGTCAGCAGAGGCGGACAGAGCTTTCAGTCGTCTGAAGGAGCTGTTTACCAATGCGCCCGTGTTGGCGCAGCCGGACCCCTCTTTAGCGTTCATAGTGGAGGTGGACGCGTCCGAGGCGGGGGTCGGGGCCGTGCTGTCTCAGTGCTCGAGCGAACCACCCAAGCTCCGCCCTTGTGCCTTCTTTTCGAGGAAGCTCGGTCCGGCGGAGCGAAACTATGATGTGGGGGACCGGGAGTTGTTAGCTGTAGTCAAGGCTCTGAAGGTGTGGAGACATTGGCTTGAGGGGGCGAAACACCCTTTTCTCATCTGGACTGACCATCGTAATCTCGAGTACATCCGGGAAGCGAGGAGACTAAATCCGCGTCCGGCTAGATGGGCCATGTTTTTCATCCGGTTCCAGTTCACCATCTCGTACCGACCAGGCTCCCAAAACACCAAGGCCGACGCGCTGTCCCGTCTCTATGATACCGAGGAGCGGTCCGTTGAGCCATCTCCCATCATTCCACCTTCATGTCTCGTGGCACCGGTGGTATGGGAGATGGACGCGGAGATAGAGAGAGCCTCACGGTTAGAGCAGACCCCTCCTAACTATCCAGCGGGGGTTCAGTACGTGCTGGGGGGGGGGGGTCCGGGATAAGCTAATCCGTTGGGCTCATACTCTCCCCTCCTCGGGTCATCCTGGCATCGAGAGGACAGTGCGGAGTCTTAGAGGGAGATACTGGTGGCCCACGTTGGCTAAGGACATGAGATTTTATGTCTCCTCCTGCTCGGTGTGCGCTCAGAGCAAGGCTCCTCGGCACTTGCCTAGAGGGAAGTTACAGCCCCTCCCCGTTCCACAACGGCCGTGGACACACTTATCGGTGGACTTTCTTACCGATCTTCCCCCGTCCCAGGGAAGCACTACGATTTTGGTCGTTGTGGATCGGTTTTCTAAGTCCTGCCGTCTCATCCCGTTGCCCGGTCTCCCTACGGCCCTGCAGACTGCGGAAGCCTTGTTTACCCATGTCTTCCGGCACTATGGGGTGCCTGAGGACATCGTTTCTGATCGGGGCCCCCAATTCACGTCCAGAGTTTGGAGGGTGTTTATGGAAAGACTGGGGGTCTCGGTCAGCTTGACCTTGGGTTTTCACCCCGAGAGTAATGGGCAGGTGGAGCGCGTAAACCAGGATGTGGGCAGGTTTCTGCGGTCATATTGCCGGGACCGGCCTGGTGAGTGGGCGAGGTATGTTCCTTGGGCTGAGCTCGCTCAGAACTCCCTCCGCCACTCCTCAACGAACATGTCCCCGTTTGAGTGTGTGTTAGGTTACCAGCCGGTCCTGGCCCCATGGCACCAGAGTCAGACCGAGGCTCCTGTGGTAGAGGAATGGGTACAGCGCTCCAAGGACACCTGGAAAGCCGTCCAGGAATCGCTAAAGTTAGCAGGACAACGGCAGAAGAGGAGCGCTGACCAGCACCGCAGTGACAGGGTCTGGCTCTCGACCCGAAACCTGCCTCTCCGCCTGCCCTGTCGGAAGCTGGGGCCGCAGTGTGTGGGGCCGTTTAAAGTCCTGAGGAGAATAAACGAGGTGTGTTATAGGTTACAACTCCCTAGGTATTACCGTATTAACCCCTCGTTTCATGTGTCTCTCCTCAGGCCGGTGGTGGCTGGTCCCCTGCAAGAAAGTGAGGTGCCTGAGGTCCCTCCACCCCCTCTGGAGATCGAGGGGTCCCCGGCGTACACAGTACGTGCCATTCTGGACTCGAGACGCCGGGTGAGGGGCCTACAGTACCTCGTGGACTGGGAGAGGTACGGTCCGGAGGAGAGATGCTGGGTTCCGGTGGGGGACATTTTAGATCCTACTCTACTGAGAGACTTCCACCGCCTCCACCCGGATCGCCCGGCACCTCGCCCTCCGGGTCGTCCTCGAGGCCGGTGGCGGCGCGCTGCGGGAGCCGCGCGTCAGGAGGGGGGTACTGTCACGACTTCCGCCGAAGTTGACTCCCCTGCCTGTTCGGGCGGTGCTCGGCGGTCGTCGTCACCGTCCCACTAGCCGCCACCGATCCCTTTTTCGTTTGTCTGTTTGTTTTGTCTTATTAGTTGCACCTGTTTTTTGTTTCGTAATTAGCTTCCCTATAATTAAGAGTTTAACCCGCCCTTGTTTTGTGCGGGATTGTTTTTTGTTACGTGTGTGATTTTTGGGTGTTTGGCAAGTCTTCTCTCTGCGCCCTGGATGTTCGGGCTTATTTCAGTTTTGTTAAGTAAAAATATAAGGAATATTTTTTCCAAGCGGCTCTCTCTCTCTGCGTCTGGTTCTTTCGCCAACCTAGTCCCGCGTGACAGGGGATCTGGGCCTGCTCGCGTGTCTGTAGTATCTCCCTCCCGTCCGACTCATAAAAAAAAAAAACCTTTGTCTAATCTGAGGCGAGTAATAGCAGTTCTGATGTCCAGAATCTCTTTTCGGTCATAGGAGACAGTAGCAGCAACATTATGTACAAAACAAGTTACGAACAACGTGAAAAATAGCATCGTTGGTTAAGATCCGATAAGATGGCAGCCATCCGGCGCCATCTTCACAATGATAACTTGTTTAATATCTGATTATGTTGACAGGTTGTTTCTTTGTGACTAACAACGGTAACGTAATTACACTGTTGTGTTTTCAGGCGAACACGCGTCTGATCTTTCTGCAGCGTTGTAAGAATGGTTTGGGGTCAGCAGGCTTCAGTCATTGAGGCTGTTACACCCAGTATGAAACACCACATGTTTTCATATCTTCTCCCTTTTTCTGTTCCACGTTTTTCTTTATTTGTATTTCTCCCAGACCCATTTGTACGTCTCTGTCTGTTTACCGCCTACAGGCAACACAGAGAGGAGCACTGGGTCAAAGTCACAACATTTATTAGTCATCTTTCAATCATTTAGTATTCATACCATGTAAATGTCTGATGGTTTGTTTATCCTGTTTCTAAATCCAAGCAATTGTCTATTGTATACTATCAACAACAACTCTATTTTAAGATATGTTCCTTGACTTCATTACATATACTTGAATAAATAAATGAGCAAGATTTGCTATATGACTGGGTAGTATTGTGTTTTCAAAAAAACATGGAAAGTGATTTCACTTTTTCAAAACTGAACCAAATCTTAAAAGGGATACCCTAAATATAGTTTTTAGAGTTGTAAAGAAAAACAGCACCTGCTATAGCTCTGGGTAGATTCCTGTTAGTTCCATCCCAACATCCCAGAATACCCTACAACACACACACTCATGCACACAAGCACATACCACACACACACACACACACACCACACATACTACACAAACCAAACACACAAAGCACACTAGGGATTTATGCTACAGCTGCAGAACAGTGGGTAGGCTGTTACCTGGAAGGGATGTCATACTATAGTGTTTGAGGGAGAGAGAGGGTTAAAAAGAGAAGGAGGGAGGGTGGGCGGACCGGCAGGCTGGCGGGAGGGAGGAGAGAGTGGGAGGGAGGGCAGGAGGGAGGGCGGGAGATAGGGAGGGAGGGCTGGAGGGCGGGAGGGAGGGAGGGAGGGGAGAGAGGGAGGGAGGGCTGAGGGAAGGGAGTGAGGAAGAGAGGGAGGGAGGGAGGGAGGAGAAAGGGGAGGGAGGGAGGGAGGGCGGGCTGGCGGTAAGGAGGAGAGAGAGGGAGGAAGGGAAACTGTTGACTCTCACACACTCTCTGACTTTCCTAGAAGTTGCTATTTTTATGTTTTCTTTTCCTCCTCCTTTGATCTGGATAATCTCTTGTTGTTTGTGAAATGAGTTTAATGATAGGCGGTGAAGCTGAACCTGACACGCTCGCTGAGTGTGTGTAAAATAGAGAAAGAGTGGGAATGAATGGTGTGTGAGTGGTAAAGCCGTGTGGAGTGTCAGGGTTGTGTAAACAGGTTGGTGTGTGTGTTTGATGAGCCCCCCTACAGTTGGTTAAGAGTTTTCAGGATTAACCCCTGTGTGACTTGACACAGAAGCAGAACTCTAAAAAGCCTCTAAAACAGCACAGGGTCATGACCTCCGATGACCACTCATGACCTCTCCCCTCTGATGGATCGGCCATTAGATTTAATTTATGATTCAGGGTGAAGGGGCGGAGGGAGTGAAGGAGGGCAGGAAGGAAGGCGTAGGAGAGGAAGAGAACTGATAGAGGGGTACTGGACAGAGATGGGGGGGGACTGGTAGAGGGGTACTGGTAAGAGATGGAGACAGGGAGAAATGGTGGGATGAGAAGACTGAAAGGGTCAGGGAAGGAGGGAGGGAGGGAGGGAGGGAGGGAGGCAGGATGAAGGGACTGGTTAAAAGGCTGTGTGTAGAGGTTCTGTGTGATTGTATGCTAACCTAATATTTCATGAGCCAGTGGACAGTGGCTGGTTCCTTTAACAATAGCTGCCTCTGTGATGTCATATCCATGCACCGATGACACAACGTTTCATTCGGGTTCATAACTCATTGCATAGGTCCTTTAAACCTGTTGGGGATGGGGGCGCTGTTTAGACTATTTATGCTAATTTGGCTAATTTTTGAAACGGCTTCCCACAAAATCCTTGATCGTACAATATGCATATTATTATTATTATTGGATAGAAAACAGTCTATAGTTTCTATAGGAGTTGAAATTTTGTCTCTAAGTGGAACAGAGCCCATTCTACAGCAATTTCCCTGACATGGAGTCAGATTTCAGAAATTTTGGCCCCTGATCTGGAGTCAGTTAAAAGGGCACTGATTTTGCTATGACTATACGGACACTTCTTACGTCTTCCCCTGGATGCCTTTACGTGATGACGATTCCAATGGGGTCGATTGCGCGTTCACAGGCACTACAAATGAAAAAACCCTGTAGCTAGCAAGTCTTTTCTTGGTGCGTAACGCTAGTGGAGGACACCGACCCTCTCCTGTTCCAAGCGTTAGTTTAGCCTGTTATATTTCTCCGGTCATCTTTTCACTCGTTATAGGAGTTAAAAACATCATAAGGTAGTTAATTTAAAGCGTTTTATAGCAATTTATATCCGTTTAGTGCGATTTTGGGACATTTATTTCTTTAACGCTGTGAATAGGTGGGCACGCTTTCAGTTCATCCCGAACGCAGTTGGCATTTTCACATGGCAAGAGGACAGCTTTCCACCAAAAGACGATTCCTCCCAAGAAAGGATCCTTTGCCCAAGATACTGATGGAAGAACAGCTCAAGGTAGGACATTTTTATTATGATAAATCGTGTTTCTGTCGAAACATTTTAGTGGCTTAGGACGCCATGTTTTTTGACGTAGCTTCGCTTGGCGCAAACTGTATTGAAAAGTAAGGATAAATTAAAAAATGTAATAACGCAATTGTATTAAGAATTAAATTGTCTATCAATCCCTGTCCACCCTATATTTTTTAGTCACGTTTATGAGTATTTATGTATAAGAGTAGATCACTGTCTAAGTGGCGCAAGGACTTTTTCTTTACCAGCTTGTCTACATTTCACATTGTCTAACCATGATTTTGGTGGCTAAATATAAACATTTTCGATCAAACTGTATATGCATGTTGTAATGTGATGTTACAGGAGTGTCATCGGAAGAATTCTGAGAAGGTTAGTGAAAAAATTTATATCTTTTGGCGATGTTGACTTTTATCGCTCACTTTGGCTAGAATCAATGCTGGGCTGCTAATTGCTATGTGCTAAGCTAATATAACGATTTATTGTGTTTTCGCTGTAAGACACTTAGAAAATCTGAAATATTGTCTGTATTCACAGGATCTGTGTCTTTCGATTCGTGTATGCTGTGTATTTTTACGAAATGTTTGATGATTAGTAAGTAGGTAAACACGTTGCTCTAAGTAGTTTTTCTATTCCATTTGTGACGGTGGGTGCAATTGTAAACTATGCCATCTACCTGAAATATGCACTTTTTTCTAACAAAACCTATCCCATACCATAAATATGTTATCAGACTGTCATCTAATGAGTTTTTTTGTTGGTTAGGGGCTATAAATATCTTAGTTTAGCCGAATTGGTGATGGCTACTGGTGTTGGTGGACAAATAAAAGATGGTGGATTATGCTAATGTGTTTTTAGGTAATAGATGTACATCTTTACATATTGTGTCTTCCCTGTAAAACATTTTAAAAATCGGAAATGTTGACTGGATTCACAAGATCTGTGTCTTTCATTAGCTGTATTGGACTTTAATGTGTGAAAGTTAAATATTTTAAAAATATATATTTTTTGAATTTCGCGGCACTGGTTTTTCAGTGGGGGGGGGGGGGGGGTGCCGCTAGCGCCACGCTGATCCTAGACAGGTTTAACCCAATTGTAAAGCCATTTCATTTGTAATCATTAGCTAAGTGCCTTGCTTGAGGGCAGGAAGGCAGTAGCTGAACCACGTCTAAATACTGGCTGCCTCTGAATGGGAATGTCCTTTCTACTCATTCTATTTCTATTGCTCGTTCTCACTGAGTAACTCCATTCGCCACGGAGACACAGTTCTAATGGTTCTGTCTGGGGGAAGAAGGAACAGGAAGTGTGCATCTGTTTAATGAGTCCCCGCTAGCTAAAAGGGACAGACGCTGTATACGACTGCAGTTAAGAGAGAGAGACAGAGGCAGACAGTTGCACTGCTAAACAATGACTCAATCAGTACAGCCTATGAGGAGATGGAACCTCTCCATGAATAATTATAGACCTTTACATGGGAGAATAGACCACTAAGTATCCTGCTGTGTGAGTGCACCGTCCTAATAAGAGCTTTTTAAGAGCTAGTAAAGATAGAATGACTATATGGGGAATATCTGACTGATTATTTGAGGTCTCACAGTGACATGACTGTTTGCTGGAGAAAGGCCCAAGGAGAATGGTTGTTGGTTAGGGCTCCACAACAGCTTCAGACCAGATCAGTGCTGCTTTTGGAATGGAATCCTGGTCTTGATTGCATCAGGTGATTCTGGAATCAAATCAAATCAAATTGTATTAGTCACATACGCCAAATACAACAGGTGTGGTAGACCTTACAGTGAAGTGATTACTTATTAGCCCCTAATCAACAATGCAGTTAATTTTTTTTTTTAATGAGTAAGAGAAATAAATAAAAGTAACAAGTAATTAAAGAGCAGCAGTAAAATAACAATAGCAAGATTATACACAGGGTGGTACCAATACAGAGTCGATGTGCCAGGACACCGGTTAGTTGAGGTAATATGTACATGTAGGTAGAGTTATTAACGTGACTATGCATAGATAATAACAGAGTGAAGCAGCAGCGTAGAAGAGGGGGTGGGGGGGACAAGGCAAATAATCTGGGTAGCCATTTGATTAGATGTTCAGGAGTCTTATGGCTTGGGGGTAGAAGCAGTTTAGAAGCCTCTTGGACCTAGACTTGGCGCTCCGGTACCGCTTGCTGTGCGGTAGCAGAGAGAACAGTCTGACTAGGGTGGCTGGAGTTTTTAACAATTTTTAGGGCCTTACTCTGACACTGCCTGGTATAGGTCCTGGATAGCAGGAAGTTTGGCCCCAGTGATGTACTGGGCCGTGCTCACTAACCTCTGTAGTGCCTTGCGGTCGGAGGCCGAGAAGTTTCAATGCCAGGAAGTGATGCAACCAGTCAGGATGCTCTCGATGGTGCAGCTGTAAAACCTTTTGAGGATCTGAGGACCCATGCCAAATCTTTTCAGTCTCCTGAGGGGGAATAGACTGTCTTGGGTTTGGGGACCATGTTAGTTTGTTGGTGATGTGGACACAAAGGAACTTGAATCTCTCAACCTTCTCCACTACAGCCCGGTCGATAAGAATGGGGGCGTGCTCGGTCCCGTTTTTCCTGTAGTCCACAATCATCTCCTTTGTCTTGATCACGTTGAGGGAGAGGTTTTTGTCCTGGAACCACACAAACAGGTCTCTGACCTCCTCCCTATGGGCTGTCTCGTCCGTGTCAGTGATCAGGCCAACCACTGTTGTGTCATCTGCAAACTTAATGATGGTGTTGGAGTCGTGCCTTGAGTCGGAGTCGTACTCCTTGAGTGAACAGGGAGTACAGGAGGGCACGCACCCCTGAGGGGCCCCCGTGTTGAGGATCAGCATGGCGGATGTGTTGTTACCTACCCTTATCACCTGGGGGTTGCCCGTCAGGAAGTCGAGGATCCAGTTGCAGAGGGAGGTGTTTAGTCCGAGGGTCCTATTGATGAGCTTTGAGGGCACTATGGTGTTGAACGCTGAGCTAAAGTCAATGAATAGCATTCTCACATAGGTGTTCCTTTTGTCCAGGTAGGAAAGGGCAGTGTGGAGTGCAATAGAGATTGCATCATCTGTGGATCTGTTAAGGTGGGATGCAAATTGGAGTAGGTCTAAGGTTTCTGGGATAATGGTGTTGATGTGAGACATGACGAGCCTTTCAAAGCACTTCATGGCTACATACGTGAGTGCTACAGGTCGGAAGTCATTTAGGCAGGTTACCTTAGTGTTCTTGGGCACAGGGAGTATGGTGGTCTGCTTAAAACACGTTGGTATTACAGTTTCGGACAGGGAGAGGTTGAAAATGTCAGTGAAGACACTTGCCAGTTGGTCAACGCATGCTCGCAGTACACGAGCTGGTAATCCATCTGGCCCTGCGGACTTGTGAATGTTGATCTATTTAATGGTCTTACTTACATTGGCTGTGGAGAGTGTTCCGGACCAGCTGGTGCTCTCGTGCATGTTTCAGTGTTATTTACCTCGAAGCGAGCGTAGAAGTATTTTAGCTCGTCTGGTAGGCTCGTGTCACTGTGCAGCTCTCGGCTTCCCTTTTTCGTCTGTAATAGTTTGCAAGCCCTGCCACATCCGACAAGCATCAGAGCTGGTGTAGTACAATTCAATCTTAGTCCTGTATTGATGCTTTGCATGTTTGATGGTTCGTCAGAGGGCATAGCTGGTTTTCTTATAGGCTTCTGGGTTAGAGTCCCGCTCCTTGAAAGCGGCAGTTCTAGCCTTTAGCTCAGTGTGAATTTTGCCTGTAATCCATGGCTTCTGGTTGGGGTATGTACGTACGGTCACAGTGGGGTTGACATCATCGATGCACTTATTGATGAAGCCAATGACTGATGTGGTGTACTCCTCAATGGCATCGGAAGAATCCCGGAACATTTTCCAGCCTGTGCTAGAAAAACAGTCATGTAGCTTAGCATCTGCTTCATCTGACCACTTTTTTATTGATCGAGTCACTGGTGCTTCTTGCTTAAATTTTTGCTTGTGTAAGCAGGAATCAGGAGGATACAATTATGGTCAGATTTGCCAAATAGAGAGCGAGGGAGAGCTTTGTATGTGTCTCTGCGTGTTGAGTAAAGGTGGTCCAGAGTTTTTTTTCCTCTTGTTGCACATTTAACATGCTGATTGAAATTTGGTAGGACGGATTTAACCTGTCTGGCACCAGCGTTTCGCTAGCGGAACTCCTCTCACATTCCACTGAAAAGGCAGAGCGCGAAATTCAAAATATATTTTTTTGAAATATTTAACTTTCACACATTAACAAGTCCAATACAGCAAATTAAAGATACACATCTTGTGAATCCAGTCAACATGTCCGATTTTAAAATGTTTTACAGCGAAAACACCACATATATTTATGTTAGCTCACCACCAAATACAAAAAGGACAGACATTTTTCACAGCACAGGTAGCATGCACAAAGCCAACCTAACTAACCAAGAACCAACCAAACTAACCAAGAAACAACTTCATCAGATGACAGTCTTATAACATGTTATACAATAAATCTATGTTTTGTTCGAAAAATTTGCATATTTGAGGTATAAATGAGTTTTACATTGCAGCTACCATCACAGCTACCATCACAAATAGAACCGAAGCACCCAGAGTAATTACAGACACCAACGTCAAATACCTAAATACTCATCATAAAACATTTATGAAAAATACATGGTGTACAGCAAATTAAAGACAAACATCTTGTGAATCCAGCCAATATTTCAGATTTTTTAAGTGTTTTACATCGAAAACACAATATAGCATTATATTAGCTTACTACAATAGCCTACCACACTACCGCATTCATTCATCAAGGCACGTTAGCGATAGCAATAGGCACATTAGCGATAGGGAATAAACCAGCAAAAGATATTAATTTTCACTAACCTTCATAAACCTTCATCAGATGACAGTCCTATAACATCAGGTTATACATACACGTATGTTTTGTTCAAAAAAATGTGCATATTTAGAGCTGAAATCTGTGGATATACATTGTGCTAACGTAGCATCTTTTTCCCAGAATGTGCGGATATTTTTATGACACTCCAACTATTCTGACCACATAACTATTCATAAACGTTACTAGAAAATACATGTTGTATAGGAAATGATAGATACACTAGTTCTTAATGCAATCGCCGTGTTAGAATTCTAAAAATAACTTCATTACGACATCCAGCTTAGGTATAGCGAGAGAGTACCCACAATCTGGGCGCAAACGACTAGTACAACATGTTCGACAGATATATGAAATAGCATCATAAAATGGGTCCTACTTTTGATGATCTTTCATCAGAATGTTGTACAAGGGGTCCTTTGTCGGGAACAATCGTTGTTTGGATTTAGAATGTCCTCTTCTCCAGTCAATTAGCACGGAAAGCTAGCAAAGTAGCGCGAAGCTCTCCTTCCTGAACAAAGGCACACAAAGCAACACGCTTAACGTCCCGAATAAATTTCAATAATCTAATAAAACTATATTGAAAAAACATACTTTACGGTGATATTGTCACATGTATCAAATAAAATCAAAGCCGGAGATATTAGTCGTCCATAACGACAGCTTATCAGAAGGCAAAACCAGGTCCCTTCACGCGCTCTCCAGAAAACAGGAAACTGGTGACACGTCATGCCGAGAGCTTTTATTCAACCCCAGATCAAGTTACACACTCCATTTCTTCTCTCACTGCCTGTCGATATCTAGTGGAAGACATATGAAGTGCATCTATACTAATAAATATAAAGGACATTAATAGGCAGGCCCTAGAACAGAGCATCGTTTTTAGATTTTCCACTTCCTGTCAGGAAGTTTGCTGCAAAAGGAGTTCTGTTTTACTCACATATATAATTCAAACGGTTTTAGAAACTAGAGAGTGTTTTCTATCCAATAGTAATAATAATATGCATATTGTACGAGCAAGAATTGAGTACGAGGCCGTTTAAATTTGGTCACGATTTTCCCCCAAAGTGAAAACAGCACCTCTGTCCTCAACAGGTTAAGTTTCCCTTCATTAAAGTCCCCGGCTACTAGGAGCGCCACCTCTGGGGGAACGTTTTCCTGTTTGCTTATGGCAGAATACAACTCATTTAGTGCTGTCTTAGTGCCAGCATCAGTCTGTGGTGGTATTTAGACAACTACGAAAAATACAGATGAAAACTTTGTAGGTAGATAGTGTGGTCTACAGTTTATCATGAGATATTCTACCTCAGGCGAGCCAAACCTAGACTCCGTCTCATGCTACCACTAGAGTGAAAGCACCGCCAGCATTCAAAAGTGACCAAAACATCAGCCAGGAAGCATAGGAACTGAGAAGTGGTCTGTGGTCACCACCTGCAGAACCACTCCTTTATTGGGGGTGTCTTGCTAATTGCCTATAATTTCCACCTTTTGTCTATTCCATTTGCACAACAGCATGTGAAATGTATTGTCAATCAGTGTTGCTTCCTAAGTGGACAGTTTGATTTCACAGAAGTGTGATTGACTTGGAGTTACATTGTGTTGTTTAAGTGTTCCCTTTATTTTTTTGAGCAGTGTATATCCCCACCCACCCACCCATAGACCACTGTCATTTGCGTGAGTATTGTGGTGGATGGGTGTTTATGGGTAAATAGAGAGAAGCATGCCATTAGATAACACTGTTATCCACTGTAGACAGTGTTATGGACAGGGGTCCAGCTTCACGACGGGGGACACAATGTTATCGCGCATGCACGCACGCACGCACATGCGCACACACACACACACACACTGGACAGGTTGTGCTGCTTTATGACTGGAGTGGCAGGGACAGAGCTTGGCCTGCCATCTCTGGTACTGGAGCACATTGACAGGATGTCGTCGTGACTGGGTCAAGAGCCTGTCTGAAGCTGAATTCAACAAGCCTTTTGGGTAGATAGAGAACTCTCTCCTATGGAAGGCACTAGGCGATTGAGATGTTTGTTTTAGTCTCTTGGCTGAAACAATTCTATATGTATTTTAATTAATTAATGTTATGATATTGGGAATATTGTGTGTCTTTGTATCGAATCACCATGGTTAACTTCTACTGCCTCCCAATCCCGGGTCCTGGAGCACCCCCATCAGTAAAAAAGCTGACTAGCATAGCCTAGCATAGCGTCACAAGTAAATAGTAGCATCTAAATATCATTAAATCACAAGTCCAAGACACCAGATGAAAGATACACATCTTGTGAATCCAGTCATCATTTCTGATTTTTAAAATGTTTTTCAGGGAAGACACAATATGTAAATCTATTAGCTAACCACGTTAGCAAAAGACACCACTTTTTTTACTCCACCATTTTCTTACTGCATCAGTAGCTATCACAAATTCGACCAAATAAAGATATAAATTGCCACTAACCAAGAAACAACTTCATCAGATGACAGTCTGATAACATATTTATTGTATAGCATATGTTTTGTTAGAAAAATGTGCATATTTCAGGTATAAATCATAGTTTACCATTATAGCCACCATCACAACTCTCACCAAAGCAACTAGAATAACTACAGAGACCATCGTGTATTTCCTAATTACTCATCATAAAACATTTCTGAAAAATACACAGCGTACAGCAAATGAAAGATCTTGTGAATCTTGTGAATCCAGCCAATATTTCAGATTTTCTAAGTGTTTTACAGCGAAAACACAATATAGTGTTATATTAGCTTACCACAATAGCCAACATCACAACAGCATTGATTCAAGGCAAAAATAGCGATAACGTATAAACCACCAAAATATATTAATTTTTTCACTAACCTTCTCAGAATTCTTCACAAGACAGTCCTATAACATCATATTACACAATGCATATAGAGTTTGTTCGAAAATGTGCATATTTAGCGGCACAAATCGTGGTTATACAATGAGAAAAGTAGTCGGGAGAAATCTTTGGAGAGGCACCTATTCTAATCAGCAACTAATCCTAAACTTGACTAAAAAATACAGGTTGGACAGCAAATGAAAGACAAATTAGTTCTTAATGCAATCGCTGTGTTACATTTTTAAAATTAACGTTACTACAACATACAGCGTGCGTTAAAGCGAGGCTGCACTGAAATTAATGGCGGCTTATGCATTTGACATTTTTCAACAGAACAACAAATTATCAGCATAAATAGTTCTTACTTTTTGATGAACTCCCATCAGAATCTTGGGAAAGGTGTCCTTTGTCCAAAAGAATCGTTGCTCGGTTGTAGAACGTCCTCTTCAACGTTGCAATTAGCAGTAAACATTAGCATTTGAGCCAGAGATACCCAACTTCCTAGAACGCCACGAAAATAAATACCCGAAAATCGCAATATACTGACATAAACTGATATAATTCGGTTTAAAATAACAACATTATGATGTTTTTAAAGCCTATATCGAATAAAAACACAGCCGGAAATATCTAAGAGCTATAACCGAAGGTTCTATTACAATATGCCAAGCTCCATCCTGCGTCAGAGTGAAGAGGGAAAAGACCAGTACTTTTCTTCCCAAGCCATTTATAAACTTTCAGATCTGCCTAGAGACTCCATTTCAAGTCTCACTATTCGCTAACAACCAGGGGAAGGCGTATGCAGTGCATCTCAACCAATAGAAGACAGGCAGATTTATAAACAGATCTGAGAACAGCCAGCAAAATTTTGCATTCTCACATCCACATAGGAAAATTGCTCTAAGTCCAGTTCTGTTTCACTCACAGATATAATTCAAACGGTTTTAGAAACTAGAGAGTGTTTTCTATCCAATAGTAATAATAATATGCATATTGTACGAGCAAGAATTGAGTACGAGGCAGTTTAATTTGGGAACGTAATTATTACAAAGTGCCAACAGCACCCCCTATTGAGAAAAGGTTCTCAACGGTAGCCTTTATTAGCTTCTGTAAAGTCTGCTTCCAGCTCACACTCTCAAACACCTAGATCCTCTGAATGCAGCTCACTCTCCAGATCCCAATCACCTAAATTCTAATCATCTGTTCACACACCTGTATGTCATTATCTCACACTTTGCACCCCATGTGAGGTATTGTTTGTTTTGTGTGACAGGTCTTTCAGAGCGCTGTTTTTCCTGTGATTGTCTCCCCCCGTGTATGATAGTTTTTGCCTGCCTCAATAACGACGCCTTTTGCCTATTCCCTGCCTGTACTTTAGCCTATTGTATTTCCTGTTGTCTACCTATTGGCTGATCTCCAAGACTATGTTACTAGCCTTTTCCCTGCCTGTACTGTTGCCCTTTTGGACCCCCTGGGGATGACCTTCTGCCTGCCACTGGACCCAGCTACCTGCCGCCTCCTGTGGTCCTTTGCAATAAACACCTGCTGCGCCCTGCGCTTGAAACCAGCTCTCTGTCTCCCCTTGTGTTCATTACAACTTCCACAATGGTTTCCCAACTTACGCTACTCTCTGACTGCAAGAGCAAATAAATACCTAAAGATCCTACCAACCATATGATCTTAAAAAGCGTAATACCTAAAACTGTAACGTGTATCCAGGGTACAGTATATGTATTACCTACAACTGTAACAAGCGTAACCAGCATACACTATATGTAATACCTACAACTGTAACATGTGTATCCAGGGTACAGTATATGTAATACCTACAACTGTAACATGTGTATCCAGGGTACAGTATATATAATACCTACAACTGTAACATGTGTATCCAGGGTACAGTATATATAGTACCTACAACTGTAACATGTGTATCCAGGGTACAGTATATGTAATACTGCGGCAGCGTAGCCTAGTGGTTAGAGCGTTGGACTAGTAACCGGAAGGTTGCAAGTTCAAATCCCCGAACTGACAAGGTACAAATCTGTCGTTCTGCCCCTGAACAGGCAGTTAACCCACTGTTCCTAGGCCGTCATTGAAAATAAGAATTTGTTCTTAACTGACTTGCCTAGTTAAATAAAGGTAAAAAAAAATAAAAATAAAAATAAAATAAAAATAATAATATCTACAACTGGAACATGTGTATCCATGGTACAGTATATGTAATACCTACAACTGTAATATGTGTATCCAGGGTACAGTATATGTAATATCTACAACTGTAACATGTGTATCCATGGTACAGTATATGTAATACCTACAACTGTAATATGTGTATCCAGGGTACAGTATATGTAAGAACAGCTTGTTTTGGAGATGTCTGGATGAGATCAGAGCGTGTAATTACCCTGAAGACGTCTTCTCTACGCTACAGGATTAGCCCAAATCCATAAGCATTAACACGGCCACGCTTCACAGCCTTTCTGTGTCAGACATCCTCTCCTCTCTCTGCTCTCCTTGAGAATCACTGTTGTTTTGCTTTTCTCTTATCTAGTGTATCTGTCTGGAGAGATCTGTGGGGTCAAATCAAATCCAACTTTATTCGTCACATGCGCCGAATACAACAAGTGTAGACTTTACCGGTAAAATCCTTACTTACAAGCCCTTATCCAACAGTGCCGTTCAAGAAGAGTTAGGAAAATATTTACAAAATAGACTAAAATAAAAAGTAATAATAAAATGTAACACAATAAGAAAAACAATATGAGTCTATACACAGGGGTACCGGTACACGTTCTCATTTACAATTGCGACCTGGCCAAGATAAAGCAAAGCAGTTCGACACATACAACAACACATAGTTACACATGGAGTATAACAAACATACAGTCAATAATACAGTGAAAAATAAGTCTATATACAATGTTAGCAAGTGAGGTGAGATAAGGGAGGTGAAGGCAAAGAAAATATATTAATAAATAAAAATATTAAAAAGGCCATGGTGGCGAAGTAAATACAATATAGCAAGTTAAAAAAAAACACTGGAATGGTTGGTTTGCAGTGGAAGAAGGTGCAAAGTAGAGATAGAAATAATGGGGTGCAAAGGAGCAAAATAAATAAATACAGTAGGTAAAGAGGTAGTTGTTTGGGCTAAATTATAGATGGGCTATGTACAGGTGCAGTAATCTATGAGCTGCTCTGACAGCTGGTGCTTAAAGCTAGTGAGGGAGATAAGTGTTTCCAGTTTCAGAGATTTTTGTAGTTCGTTCCAGTCATTGGCAGCAGAGAACTGGAAGGAGAGGCGGCCAAAGGAAGAATTGGTTTTGGTGGTGACCAGAGAGATATACCTGCTGGAGCGCGTGCTACAGGTAGTTGCTGCTATGGTGACCAGCGAGCTGAGATGAGGGGGGACTTTACCTAGCAGGGTTTTGTAGATGACCTGGAGCCAGTGGGTTTGGCGACGAGTGTGAAGCGAGGGCCAGCCAACGAGAGCGTACAGGTCGCAGTGGTGGGTAGTATATGGGGCTTTGGTGACAAAACGGATTGCACTGTGATAGACTGCATCCAATTTATTGAGTAGGGTTTTGGAGGCTATTTTGTAAATGACATCACCGAAGTCGAGGATTGGTAGGATGGTCAGTTTTACAAGGGTATGTTTGGCAGCATGAGTGAAGGATGCTTTGTTGCGGAATAGGAAGCCGATTCTAGATTTAACTTTGGATTGGAGATGCTTGATGTGAGTCTGGAAGGAGAGTTTACAGTCTAACCAGACACCTAGGTATTTGTAGTTGTCCACATATTCTAAGTCAGAGTCGTCCAGAGTAGTGATGTTGGACAGGCGGGCAGGTGCAGGCAGCGATCGGTTGAAGAGCATGCATTTAGTTTTACTTGTATTTAAGAGCAATTGGAGGCCACGGAAGGAGAGTTGTATGGCATTGAAGCTCGCCTGGAGGGTTGTTAACACAGTGTCAAAAGAAGGGCCAGAAGTATACAGAATAGTGTCGTCTGCATAGAGGTGGATCAGAGACTCACCAGCAGCAAGAGCGACATCAGTGTGTGGGGGAACAGGCTAGTTGAGGTAAACTGTACTTGTAGGTGGGGGTGAAGTGACTATGCATAGATAACAAACCTCGAGTCGCAGCAGTGTACAAAAGGGAGTGGGAGCGGTCAATGTAAATTGTAGGGTGGCAGTTTTATTAGTTGTTCAGCAGTTTCACTGCTTGGAGGTAGAAGCTGTTGAGGAGCCTTTTGGTCCTAGACTTGGAGCTCCGGTACCACTTGCCCTGCGGTAGCAGAGAAAACTGTCTATAACTTGGGTGACTGGAGTCTCTGACAATTTTATGGGCTTTCATCTGACACGCCCTTTTATATAGGTCCTGGATGGCAGGAAGTTTAACCCAATTGATGTACTGGGCTGTTCGCACTACCCTCTGTAGCGCCTTACGGTCAGATGCCGAGCAGTTGCCATACCAGGCGATGATGCAACCGGTCAGGATGCTCTCGATGGTGCAGCTGTAGAACCTTTTGAGGATCTGGGGACCCATGTAGGGTCTTTTCAGTCTCCTGAAGGGGAAAAGGTCTAGTCGTTCCCTCTTCACTACTGTCTTGATATGTTTGGACCATGTTAGTTTGGTTGATGACGTGGACACCAAGGAACTTGAAACTCTCGACCCGCTTACATTACAGCCCGGCCCGCCTTTATCCTGTAGTCTACGATCAACTCCTTTGTCTTGCTCACATTGAGGAAGAGATTGTTGTCCTGGCACCATACTGCCAATTCTCTGACCTCCTCCCTATAGGCTGTCTCATCGTTGTCGGTGATCAGGCCTACCACCGTTGCGTCGTCAACAAACTTAATGATGGTGTTGGAGCCGTGTTTGGCCACGCAGTCGTGGGAATACAGGCAGGACTAAGTACACACCCCTGAGGGGCCCCAGTGTTAAGGATCAGTGTGGCAGATGTGTTGTTGCCTACTCTTACTACCTGGGGGTGGCCCGTCAGGAAGTCCAGGATCCAGTTGCAGAGGGAGGTGTTTAGTCCCAGGGTTCTTAGCTTAGTGATTAACTTCGTGGGCACTATGATGTTGAACACTGAGCTGTAGTCAATGAACAGCATTCTCACATAGGTGTTCCTTTTGTCCAGGTGAGAAAGGGTGGTGTGGAGTGCGATTGAGATTGCGTCATCTGTGGATCTGTTGGGGCGGTATGCGAATTGAAGTGGGTCTAGGGTGTTCGGGAAGAAAATATTGATGTGAGCTATGACCAGCCTTTCAAATAATTTCATGGCTCGCTTCCTTGGGCACAGGGACCATGGTGGTCTGCTTGAAACATGGAGGTATTACAGTTTAGGTCAGGGAGAGGTTGAAAATGTCAGTGAAGACACTTGACAGTTTCTCCACTCATGCTTTGAGTACACGTCCTGGTAATCCGTCTGGCCCTGCGACTTTGTGAATGTTGACCTGTTTAAAGGTTTTGTTCACATCGGCTAGCATACAGTCAGGCTCTCATCTTGCCTGGAAGTGGGCATAAAAGGCATTTATCTCGTCTGGTAGGCTCACATCACTGGGCTGCTCACATCTGGGATTCCCTTTGTAGTCCGTAATAGTTTTCAAGCCCTGCCACATCCGACGAGCTTCAGAGCCGGTGTAGTAGGATTCAATCTTAATCCTGTATTGATGCTTTGCTTGTTTGGTGTTTCGTCTGAGGGCATAGCGGGATTTCTTATAAGCGTCCGGATTAGTCTCCCGCTCCTTGAAAGTGGCAGCTCTAGCCTTTAGCTCGATGTGGATGTTGCCTGTAGTCCATGGCTTCTGGTTGGGATATGTACGTACAGTCAGTGTGGGGACGACATCGTCGATTCACTTATTGATGAAGTCGATGACTGAGGTGGTGTACTTCTCAATGCCATTGGATGAATCCCGGAACATTTTCTAGTCTGTGCTAGCAAAACAGTCCTGTAGTGTAGCATCCGCATCATCTGACCACTTCCGTATTGAGTGAGTCACTGGTACTTCCTGCTTCAGTTTTTGCTTGTAAGCAGGAATCAGGAGGATAGAATTGTGGTCAGATTTGCCAAATGGAGGGCGGGGGAGAGCTTTGTATGCATCTTTGTGTGTGGAGTACAGGTGGTCTAGGATTTTTTTTTCTCTGATTACACATGTGACATGCTGATGAAATTTGGTAAAACTGATTTAAGTTTGCCTGCATTAAATCCCTGGCCTCTAGGAGCGCCGCTTCTTGTTGAGCATTTTCTTCTTTGCTTATGGCCATATAGAGTTTGTTGAGAGCGGTCTTAGTGCCAGCTTCGTTCTGTGGTGGTAAATAGATGGCTACAAATAATACAGATGAGAACTATCTTGGTAGATAGTGTGGTCTACAGCTTATCACAAGGTGCTCTACCTCAAGAAAGCAATACCTTGAGACTTCATTCATATTAGACATCGCGCATCAGCTGTTATTGACAAATAGACACACACTCCCACCCCTCGTCTTACCAGAGGTAGCGTCTCTGTTCTGCCGGCGCAATAATAATTCTCTAGCTCTATATTGTCCGTATCGTCGTTCAGCCACATCTCGGTGAAACGTAAGATGTTACAGTTTTTAATGTCCCATTGGTAGGATAATCTTAATCGTAGGCCATCAATTTTATTTTCCAATGATTGCACGTTAGCAAGAAGAACGGATGGCAGTGGGAATTTATTTGCTCGCCTATGGATTCTCAGAAGGCTGCCCGATCTGCGGCCCCTTTTCCGTAGTCTTTTCTTCATGTTAAAGGCGTTGATCTAGGCCTGTTCCATTGAAGCAGGATATCCTTCTCGTCGGACTCGTTAACCTGTCTAGGATCAGCGTGGCGCTAGCGGCACACCCCCCCCCCCCCACTGAAAAACCAGTGCCGCGAAATTCAAAAAAAATATTTTTTTTAAATATTTAACTTTCACACATTAAAGTCCAATACAGCTAATGAAAGACACAGATCTTGTGAATCCAGTCAACATTTCCGATTTTTAAAATGTTTTACAGGGAAGACACAATATGTAAAGATGTACATCTATTACCTAAAAACACATTAGCATAATCCACCATCTTTTATTTGTCCACCAACACCAGTAGCCATCACCAATTCGGCTAAACTAAGATATTTATAGCCCCTAACCAACAAAAAAACTCATTAGATGACAGTCTGATAACATATTTATGGTATGGGATAGTTTTTGTTAGAAAAAAGTGCATATTTCAGGTAGATGGCATAGTTTACAATTGCACCCAACGTCACAAATGGAATAGAATAATTACAATGAGCAACGTGTTTACCTAACTACTAATCATCAAACATTTCGTAAAAATACACAGCATACACGAATCGAAAGACACAGATCCTGTGAATACAGACAATATTTCAGATTTTCTAAGTGTCTTACAGCGAAAACACAATAAATCGTTATATTAGCTTAGCACATAGCAATTAGCATCCCAGCATTGATTCTAGCCAAAGTGAGCGATAAAAGTCAACATCGCCAAAAGATATAAATTTTTTCACTAACCTTCTCAGAATTCTACCGATGACACTCCTGTAACATCACATTACAACATGCATATACAGTTTGATCGAAAATGTTTATATTTAGCCACCAAAATCATGGTTAGACAATGTGAAATGTAGACAAGCTGGTAAAGAAAAAGTCCTTGCGCCACTTAGACAGTGATCTACTCTTATACATAAATACTCATAAACGTGACTAAAAAATATAGGGTGGACAGGGATTGATAGACAATTTAATTCTTAATACAATTGCGTTATTACATTTTTTAATTTATCCTTACTTTTCAATACAGTTTGCGCCAAGCGAAGCTACGTCAAAAAACATGGCGTCCTAAGCCACTAAAATGTTTCGACAGAAACACGATTTATCATAATAAAAATGTCCTACCTTGAGCTGTTCTTCCATCAGTATCTTGGGCAAAGGATCCTTTCTTGGGAGAAATCGTCTTTTGGTGGAAAGCTGTCCTCTTGCCATGTGGAAATGTCAACTGCGTTCGGGATGAACTGAAAAGCGTGCCCAACTTTTCACATCGTTGCAAAAATAAATGTCCCAAAATCGCACTAAACGGATATAAATTGCTATAAAACGCTTTAAATTAACTACCTTATGATGTTTTTAACTCCTATAACGAGTGAAAAGATGACCGGAGAAATATAACAGGCTAAACTAACGCTTGGAACAGGAGCGGGTCGGTGTCCAGCACGCGCGTTACGCAGCAAGGAAAGACTTGCTAGCTACAGGGTTTTTTGATTTATAGGGCCTGTGAACGCGCAATCGACCCCATTGGAATCGTCATCACGTAAAGGCATCCAGGGGAAGACGTAAGAAGTGTCCGTATAGTCATAGCAATGACAGTGCCCTTTTAACTGACTTTAGAAGAGTGGCCAACATTTCTCAAATCTGACTCCATGTCAGGGAAATTGCTGTAGAATGGGATCTGTTCCACTTAGAGACAAAATTTCAACTCCTATAGAAACTATAGACTGTTTTCTATCCAATAATAATAATAATATGCATATTGTACGATCAAGGATTTTGTGGGAAGCCGTTTCAAAAATTAGCCAAATTAGCATAAATAGTCTAAACAGCGCCCCCATCCCCAACAGGTTAAAGGAAAAAGTTTCTTCCAGTTCGTGGTGAGTAATCGCTTTTCTGATTTCCAGAAGTTGTTTTAGGTCATAAGAGACGGTAGCAGCACCATTATGTAAACAGTAAGTTGAAAAATAAGTTACACAAACTGCAAAGAAATAACAAAATAGCACAATTGGCTGGAAGAATGTAGAACATCAGCCATATTCTTCGGTGCCATCTTTTCATCTTTTGATGTTCCTGATTTTAAAATATAATTGCAGAGATTCTGGGTTCGAGTCCAGGCTCTGTCGCAGCCGGCCGTGACCGGGAGACCAATGGGGCGGCTCACAAATTGCCCAGCATCGTTCGGGTTAGGGGAGGGTTTGGCCGGCAGGAATGTCCTTGTCCCATCATACACTAGTGACTCCTGTGGTGGGCTGGGCGCATTGCACGCTGACATGGTTGCCAGGTGTACAGTGTTTCCTCCAACACATTGGTGCTGCTTGCTTCCAGGTTAAGTGGGCATTGTGTCAAGAAGCAGTGCAGCTTGGTTGGGTTGTGTTTCGGAGGACGCACAGCTCTCGACCTTCACCTCTCGCAAGTCCGTAATGGGAGTAGCAGCGATGAGACAAGACTGTAACTACCAATTGGATATCATGAAATTGGGGAGAAAAAGGGGTTAAAAAATAAAATATTAAATACAATATATATATATAATTTATGGATTGTTGTGCACGTGACAATAAAACAGTAAAGCGTTTAACTTCTTGTCAATATTGGGGCGCTGTTTCCACTTTGTAAAAAATCGTGCCCAAATAAACTGCCTCGTACTCTATTCTAGATCGTACAATATGCATATTATTATTACTATTGGATAGAAAACACTCTCAAGTTTCTAAAACTGTTTGAATTATATCTGTGAGGTAAACAGAACTCATTTTGCAGCAAACCTGACAGGAAGTGAAAAATCTGAAATCGAGGCTCTGTTCCAGGGCCTTCCTATTCAATTGCTTGAAATCTATGGATATACATGCACTTCATACGCCTTCCACTAGATGTCAACAGGCAGTGGGAGGTGGAATGGGGTGTCTACCTTGATCTGAGGTCGAACAAGAGCTCTTGGAATGTTGTGAGCACAATTTCCTTTGTCTACCAAGGTGCGGGAAGGACATCAGCATTGGCTTCTGAAAAGCGTTCGGTATAGACGGCTAATATCTCCGGCTTTGATTTTATTTGATACATGTGATAATATCATTGTAAAGTATGTTTTTTCAATATAGTTTTATCAGATTATTCAACGTTTATCGGGAGTTTTGGAGTTTTCCGTTCTCTGCGTTAGGTGAAGATGGACATCTTCGCGCCACTTAGCTAGCTAAGGTTGCTAATTCGACAGGAGAAGAGGACATTCTAAAACCAAACAACGATTTATTCTGGACAAAGGACTCCTTGTACAAGATTCTGATGGAAGCTCAGCAAAAGTAAGAACCATTTATGATGTTATTTCGTATTTCTGTGGAAAATGTTTAGTCCTATTTTCCTTCCTTTTTGCGGGCGCTGTCTCGCTATAACGTAAGCTGTTTGTTATGGTAAAGTTATTTTTAAAAATCTAACACGGCGATTGCATTCATTTGATGTCCAACATGTATTTTTTAGTAAAGTTTATGATGAGTTCTTTGATTAGATTAGGTGACTGTCCAAACTTTCTCCGGAGATTCTGGTGAATCGATGCTACATATTCACAATGTATAACCACGGTTTGCAGCTCAAAATATGCACATTATTGAACAAAACATAAGTGTATTGTATAACCTGATGTTATAGGACTGTCATCTGATGAAGTTGGTCAAGGTTAGTGATTAATTTTATATATTTTACTGTTTTTTTGCGATCGCAACCTTTGCGGTGAATGAATGCGGTTGTGTGTTTGGCTATTGTGGTAAGCTAATATAATGCTATATTGTGTTTTCGCTGTAAAACACTTAAAAAATCTGAAATATTGGCTGGATTCACAAGATGTTTATCTTTCATTTGCTGTACACCATGTATTTTTCATAAATGTTTTATGATGAGTATTTAGGTATTTCACGTTGCTCTCTGTAATTATTGGCTGGCTGCTTTGGTGATATTTTTGATGGTAGCTGCAATGTAAAACTATAATTTATACCTCAAATATGCACATTTTTGAACAAAACATAGATTTATTGTATAACATGTTATAAGACTGTATATCTCTATTTGGTCGGTTTTGTGATAGCTACCTATGCGGTAAAAAAATTGTGAAAATATGCGGTTGAGTCTTTTGCTATTGTGGTTAGCTAATAGAAATACATATTGTGTTTTCGCTGTAAAACATTTAAAAAATCCGAAATGATGGCTGGATTCACAAGATGTTTATCTTTCATTTGCTGTATTGGACTTGTGATTTCATGAAAATTATATTATATGATATCCCTGTTGCGTTAGACTAGGCTATGCTAGTCAGCTTTTTACTGATGAGGATGCTCCCGGATCCGGGATGGGTAGCAATGAAAGGTTAAAGAATATTACAAAAAATATTTATAATCATGCAATCACAAGTGAAATATACCAAAACACAGTTTAGCTTGTTGTTAATCCACCTATCGTGTCAGATTTTGAAAATATATTTTACAGTTAAAGAAATCCAAGCTTTTGTGAGTGTAGCTTTCAATGCTATAACAGCTTAGCCTTATATTAGCTTGGTTAGCTTGGTCACGAAAGTAAGAAAAGCAATAAAATGAATCGCTTACCTTTGATAATCTTCGGGTGTTTCCACTCACGGGACTCCCAGTTACACAACAAATCTTCTTTTTGTTCAATAAATATTACTTTTATCACAAAAAAATGCCATTTGGGTTGCGCATTATTTTGAGAAAACAAAAGCCGTGTTCCGTTCGACAAATCCCAAAAAGTATCCGAAATGGTCGTAGAAACATTTCAAATGTTTTTTTATAATCAATCCTCAGGTTGTCTTTAACAAACATAATCGATAATATTTCTACTGGAGCATAACCTATTCATTAAGAGACAAAAGGAAAATGGGGTGCCCCTCTTGGGCGCAGGAAATATTCGCAGGACACTTGACTAGTTTTGAAAGAACGTGTTCATTTTTCAAAATAAAAGCCTGAAACTATGTCTAAAGCCTGGTCACAGCCTCAGGAAGCCATTGGAAAAGGATTCTGGTTGATACCCCTTTAAATAGAGGTTAGACGGGCCAGGAAACAGATTATTTTTTAAAAGATCACTTCCGGGTTACTTTTTCTCAGGTTTTCGCTTGCAGAATAAGTATTTTATTTCTCACAGAATATTTGGACAGTTTTGGAAACTTTGGAATTGTTTTCTATCCTAATCTGTAAATTATATGCATATTCTACGATCTGGGCCAGAGATCCGTTGGGCACGTTATTTAAAAAAAAATATTGCATCTCTCTATCTCTCTGGTCGCATCTCTCGCTCTCTGGTCGCATCTCTTTCTCTCTGGTCGCATCTCTCTCTCTGGTCGCATCTCTCTCTCTGGTCGCATCTCTCTCTCCCTGGTCGCATTTTTCTCTCTGGTCGCATCTCTCTCTCTCTGGTGGCATCTCTCTCTCTCTGGTCGCATCTCTCTCTCTCTGGTCACATCTCTCTCTCTCTGTGGTTACCTCTTCCTCTCTGGTCATCTATGTCTCTCTGAGGTCACCTCTCTCCCTCTGGTCTCCTCTCTCTCTCTGGTCTCCTCTCTCTCTGGTCACTTCTCTCTCTCTGGTCACTTCTCTCTCTCTCTGGTCTCCTCTCTCTCTGGTCACTTCTCTCTCTCTGGTCACTTCTCTCTCTCTGGTCTCCTCTCTCTGATCTCCTCTCTCTCTCTGGTCTCCTCTCTCTCTGGTCACTTCTCTCTCTCTGGTCTCCTCTCTCTCTCTGGTCTCCTCTCTCTCTCTGGTCTCCTCTCTCTCTCCTCTCCTCTCTCTCTGGTCACTTCTCTCTCTCTGGTCACTTCTCTCTCTCTGGTCTCCTCTCTCTCTCTGGTCACCTCTCTCTCTGGTCACTTATCTCTCTCTGGTCACTTATCTCTCTCTGGTCACTTTTCTCTCTCTGGTCACTTCTCTCTCTCTGGTCTCCTCTCTCTCTCTGGTCTCGTCTCTCTCTCTGGTCTCGTCTCTCTCTCTGGTCTCGTCTCTCTCTCTGGTCTCCTCTCTCTCTGGTCACTTCTCTCTCTGGTCACTTCTCTCTCTCTGGTCTCCTCTCTCTCTGGTCTCCTCTCTCTCTGGTCTCCTCTCTCTCTGGTCACTTCTCTCTCATATTTTAAGAGAGGCTCTCTATCACTTTCTCTCTCTCTCCCTCTCTCACACACTCTCGCACACGCTCACGTACACACACACACACACACACACACACACACACACACACACACACACACACACACACACACACACACACACACACACACACACACACACACACACACACACACACACACACACACACACACACACACACACACACACACACACACACTTCGGTTCTCTCAATCTGTTTACAACTCCACCTTCCACCACCAAGGTTATCCCACAGGAACTCAATCTTTGTGTGTGTGCGTGAGTGCGTGTGCTTGTTTCTTGTCTCATTCTGGTCCACCATAAAATACAATCAATCAGTTTTTTTATCCACCCTGCCTCGCTAGTTCGGCTTCTCAGGGCATGGATATTGGTGTGCGCACAGACACACACACACACGCACGCACGCACGCACGCACGCACACACACACACACACACACACACACACACACACACACACACACACACACACACACACACACACACACACACACACACACACACACACACAGAGTGAGAGAGGGCAGGGGCATTCTCTTGGTCAGCCTCTGATCTAAATTAATGCAGCCGACCCAGTGTGTGTGTGTGTGTGTGTGTGTGTGTGTGTGTGTGTGTGTGTGTGTGTGCTCTTGCCCTCTTTCTGCCCTCTAGTTAATGATTTTCCTTGATTGTGTCCCCCCTAAAATGCTCCCGCCCTCTCTTCGGTGTCGCACTCAATCTGCTCCCCGTTTCCATGTGCCTCTTCAGCTCAGCCACATATTAGTGCCTGGCTCATTTCTGTTCCCCTTCCTTTGATTCAGTTTGACTGAAACATGAGATCAATTAACCTCACATAAACCCTCGCTCTCGCTCTCTCTCTCTCTCTCTCTCTCTCTCTCTCTCTCTCTCTCTCTCTCTCTCTCTCCTCCAAATAGAAAGTCTAATAGTTCAAATGTATCCAGATTTGTGGTAGATGGAAAATCTCTCTCTCTCCACACAGACTTCAAATGTTACATCCACTTTTTAGCTACAAAACACCATTAGAAGAAGCTGCATTGTGTAACCTTGTGTCACGGCATAACAAGGTCTTCTTTACCCATACGATTCTCACACAATGCCAGATGTTCTATACTGACCTGGTAAATTAGTCCAGTGTGGTATTTATTGAACCTGATATTGTCCCTAGTAACCTGGTTGCTACTGTACATTGTACATGACCTCAGTCAGGTGACCTGCTCCCTTTGATCATTACTGTCCTTCTCTCCCACATCAATCAGTGGTCCAATGCTGTCGGCGCCGGCTGAGGCCTCAGATGTTTTGTGGCTGTTGATATGGGGGTCCCATAGCTTCTATGTAATCTCTAGGCCTATTAACAGACATGTTCTGTGTGTGGTTGTTCTAGATAACTACATCAGGGGGCAGTCATAGTGTGTCTGTTACTAGGGTAACGCTACAGTCCGCCTCATACTGTTTGGCTGTTGTGTCTGCTGATGCTGCAGGTTTGAACCCACAGCACCATCTAACTCAGTCATTCACTCAGCCATAATCCTGATAACATACCTAGTTCCTTCTAAAGGGGTTTGACCAGAACATAACTAGTTCCATTCTAAAGGGGTTTGACCAGAACATATCCAATCCAATTCTAAAGGGGTTTGACCAGAACATATCCAATCCAATTCTAAAGGGGTTTGACCAGAACATATCCAATCCAATTCTAAAGGGGTTTGACCAGAACATATCCAATCCAATTCTAAATGGTTTGACCAGAACATATCCAATCCAATTCTAAAGGGGTTTGACCAGAACATATCCAGTGTCACGCCCTGGCCTTAGTATTCTTTGTTTTCTTTATTATTTTAGTTAGGTCAGGGTGTGACATGGGGAATGTTTATGTTTTGTTGGTTTTGGGTGTTGTTTATGGTAAAGGGGTTGTGTATAGTATATGGGTTTGTGTGGAGTACATGTTTCTAGTGTTGTCTATGTATGTTTAGTTGTCTAGGAGAGTCTATGGTTACCTGAATGAGTTCCCAATTAGAGACAGCTGATTTCGGTTGTCTCTGATTGGGAGCCTTATTTAGGGTAGCCATAGGCTCTCATTGGTTGTGGGTAAATGTCTATGTAAGAACGTTTGTAGCCTGTATGTTTGTGCACAACGTTTGTAGCTTCACGGTCGTTTTGTTATTTTGTTGTTTTGTTAAAGTGTTTTTGTGTCGTGTTCATCTTCGTGTTAAAATAAAAGAAGATGGCATATTTTCCAACTGCTGCATTTTGGTCCGTTAATCCGCCACACGATCGTGACAGAATTACCCACCATAGGACCAAGCGGCATGGAAGGCGGCAACAGGACCTACCTACACAGGATTTCTGGAGATGGGAGGAAATTCTAGACGGGAGAGGACCCTGGTCACAGCCAGGGGAATATCACTGCCCCAAGGCAGAGATAGAGGCAGCACGGCGACACGGGAGGAAGCCCAAGAGACAGCACAAAAAATTTTTTGGAGGGAGGCACTTGGAGCAGTCGGCGAAGTTGAGGGGTGAGTCTGAGTGTGTCGAGGAGTTATTGGACAGATTGGAGGAGAGTGAACGAAGGGGAGATTATGAGACATTCGAAGAG
This sequence comes from Salvelinus fontinalis, assembly GCF_029448725.1. Taxonomy (NCBI): domain Eukaryota; kingdom Metazoa; phylum Chordata; class Actinopteri; order Salmoniformes; family Salmonidae; genus Salvelinus; species Salvelinus fontinalis. The sequence continues at coordinate 40,886,492 of NC_074692.1, forward strand.
TTGTTGACGAAATTGGAGGAGAGTGAAGAGAGAGAGCTGTTGGTTTGGCAGAGTATGCAATGCATTCTTCCTGAGGAGCGTATTAGCTGTCCGATGCCACCTGTGTCAGTTCCTCGTACTCAGCCTGAAACTCGTGTTAAAGTTCCGGAAGATTTGATGCCGGCTATACACACCAGGTCTCCAGTACACCTTCACAACCCGGTGTGTCCTGTTCCTACTTTTTGCACTCATCCTGAGATGCATGTCCCCAGCCCTGTACCACTAGTTCCGGCACCAAGCACTAGGTCTAAGGTGCGTCTCCAGAGCCCTTTACGCATTGTTCCTGCTCCCCGCACTAGCTTTGAGGTGCGTGTTTCCAGCCCATTACCACCAGTGCCTACACCACGCATCAAGCTTCCTGGGTGTCTCCAGAGCCCTGTTCGCACTGTTCCTTCTCCCCGTACTCGCCCTGATGTGCGGGTCCTCAGCCCGGTACCACCAGTACCGGTATCACGCACAAGGCCTATAGTACGCCTTGAGAGTCCAGTGTGCCCTGTTGCTGCTCCCCGCATTAGCCCTGAGATGCGTGTCCCCAGTCCGGTACCACCAGTTCCGGCCCCACGCACTAGGCCTAATGTGCGTCCCCAGGGTCCAGTATGCCCTGTTCCTGCTCCCCGCACTAACCCTGAGATGCGTGTCCCCAGCCCGGTGCCACCAGTCCCGGCACCACGCACCAGGCCTACAGTGCGCCTCAGCCGGCAGGAGTCTGCCGTCTGCACAGCGATGACTGAACTGCCCGTCTCCCCAGCGCCATCTGAGCCATCCGTCTCCCCAGCGCCATCTGAGCCATCCGTCTCCCCAGCGCCATCTGAGCCATCCGTCTCCCCAGCGCCATCTGAGCCATCCGTCTGCCATGAGCCTGCAAAGCCGCCCGTCTGCCATGAGCCTGCAAAGCCGCCCGTCTGCCATGAGCCTACTGAGCCGTCCGCCAGACAGGAGCCGCTAGAGCCGCCAGCCAGACAGGAGCCGCTAGAGCCGTCCGTCAGACAGGATCTGCCAGAGCCGCCAACCAGACAGGATCTACCAGAGCCGCCAACCAGACAGGATCTGCCAGAGCCGCCAACCAGACAGGATCTGCCAGAGCCGCACACCAGACAGGAGCAGCCAGATCAGTCAGCCAGCCATGAGCAGCCAGATCCGTCAGCTAGCCATGAGCAGCCAGATCTGTCAGCTAGCCATGAGCAGCCAGATCCGTCAGCTAGCCATGAGCAGCCAGATCCGTCAGCCAGCCATGAGCAGCCAGATCCGTCAGCTAGCCATGAGCAGCCAGATCCGTCAGCTAGCCATGAGCAGCCAGATCCGTCAGCTAGCCATGAGCAGCCAGATCCGTCAGCTAGCCATGAGCAGCCAGATCCGTCAGCTAGCCATGAGCAGCCAGATCCGTCAGCTAGCCATGAGCAGCCAGATCCGTCAGCTAGCCATGAGCAGCCAGATCCGTCAGCTAGCCATGAGCAGCCAGATCCGTCAGCCAGCCATGGGCCATCCCTCAGTCCGGAGCTGCAGTCCCTCAGTCCGGAGCTGCAGTCCCTCAGTCCGGAGCTGCCATTCTTCAGTCCGGAGCTGCCCCTTATCCTGGTGCTGCCCCTTATCCTGGTGCTGCCCCTTACCCTGGTGCTGCCCCTTACCCTGGTGCTGCCCCTTACCCTGGTACTGCCCCTGACCCTGGTACTGCCCCTTACCCTGGTACTGCCCCTTACCCTGGTACTGCCCCTTAGTCCGGAGCTGCCCCTTAGTCCAGAACTGCCCCTTAATGCAATGGGGTTAATGTGGAGAGGGGTCATTTTGAAGAAGCTAAGGAGGTGGTTAGGGACTGTGGTGAAGTGGGGACCACGACCAGAGCCGGAGCCGCCACCGTGGAGGGAAGCCCACCCAGACCCTCCCCTAGACTGTGTATGGTGCGCCCGGAGTTCGCGCCTCAAGGGGGGGGTTATGTCACGCCCTGGCCTTAGTATTCTTTGTTTTCTTTATTATTTTAGTTAGGTCAGGGTGTGACATGGGGAATGTTTATGTTTTGTTGGTTTTGGGTGTTGTTTATGGTAAAGGGGTTGTGTATAGTATATGGGTTTGTGTGGAGTACATGTTTCTAGTGTTGTCTATGTATGTTTAGTTGTCTAGGAGAGTCTATGGTTACCTGAATGAGTTCCCAATTAGAGACAGCTGATTTCGGTTGTCTCTGATTGGGAGCCTTATTTAGGGTAGCCATAGGCTCTCATTGGTTGTGGGTAAATGTCTATGTAAGAACGTTAGTAGCCTGTATGTTTGTGCACAACGTTTGTAGCTTCACGGTCGTTTTGTTATTTTGTTGTTTTGTTAAAGTGTTTTTGTGTCGTGTTCATCTTCGTGTTAAAATAAAAGAAGATGGCATATTTTCCAACTGCTGCATTTTGGTCCGTTAATCCGCCACACGATCGTGACACCCAGTCCCATTCTAAAGCGATTTGACCAGAACATATCCAGTCCAATTCTAAATGGTTTGACCAGAACATATCCAGTCCAATTCTAAAGGGGTTTGATCAGAACATTCCCAGTCCAATTCTAAATGGTTTGCCCAGAACATATCCAGTCCCATTCTAAAGGGGTTTGACCAGAACATACCCAGTCCCATTCTAAATCGTTTGACCAGAACATATCCAGTCCCATTCTAAAGGGGTTTGATCAGAAAATACCCAGTCCAATTCTAAATGGTTTGACCAGAACATACCCAGCTCCATTCTAAGGGGTTTTGACGAGACATATTTTCTGGTTCAGTAATGAAAGGTGTATCTGTGATGACTTTACAGACGGGAACCAGAAGTGGCTTACACTGGTGTTTGATCATACTGCGGCCTGGGAGGAGGGACATACGACGCTACACAAAGAGCAGAATGGACCTGCTTCAGATTAGAGACGTGAGAGCTAGACCTGGAATACATCAGCAACAGTTGGGTCTTCTGTTGTTACTGGGGTATTGTAACGGTCCTGACCTGTTTTATGTTGTTTTTGTATGTGTTTAGGTCAGGGCATGTGTTTTGGGTGGGCAGTCTATGTTATCTGTTTCTATGTTGGTTGTGGTTGCCTGGTATGGCTCTTAATTAGAGGCAGGTGTTTTGCGTTCTCCTCTAATTAAGAGTCATATTTAGGTAGGGTGTTCTCACTGTTTGTTTGTGGGTGATTGTCTTCCGTATCTGTGTTATGTCTTGCACCATACGGGACTGTTCGGTTGTTCGTTTCGTTTCGATGTAGTCTGTTTCCTGTCCGTAAGTGTTACGTTTAGTTATGTAAGTTTATGTTCAGGTTTCGTCTACGTCGTTTTCTTGTTTTGTATTTTTGAAAGTGTTTTGTTTTTTCGTGTTGCCATCGTCGTGTTAAATAAAAGATGGCTTATTTCCCTAATGCTGCATTTTGGTCTGATGATCCTTCTCTCCTCTCCTCGTCCGAGGATGAGGAGAGCGACAGCCCTTACAGAATCACCCACCAAATTAGGACCAAGCGGCAAGGGAAAGCTCGACAGGGCAACAAGGACTCCTGGACTTGGGACGAAATATTGGACGGGAGAGGTCCATGGGCACAGCCGGGAGAATATCGCCGTCCCAAAGCTGAGCTGGAGGCACTGAGGAGAGTAGAGGCTACCGGAGAGAGGAACCGGAGTTATGAGGCAACGCGTCTGGCACGGAAGCCCAAAAAGCCCGTAAGTAACACCCAAAAATTTCTTGGGGGGGGGATAAGAGGTAGTGGACCAAGGGCAGGTAGGAGACCTGCGCCCACTTCCCAGGCTTACCGTGGAGAGCGGGAGTACGGGCAGGCGCCGTGTTACGCAGTAGAGCGCACGGTGTCTCCTGTACGAGTGCATAGCCCAGTGCGGGTTATTCCACCTCCCCGCACTGGCAGGGCTAGATGGGGTATTGAGCCAGGTGTCATGAGGCCGGCTCAACGCGTCTGGTCTCCAGTGCGTCTCCTCGGGCCGGCATACATGGCACCTGCCTTACGCATGGTTTCCCCGGTTCGCCTACATAGGCCGGTGCGGGTTATTCCACCTCCCCGCACTGGTCGGGTGACCGGGAGCATTCAACCAGGTAGGGTTGGGCAGGCTCAATGCTCAAGAGTGCCAGTACGCCTCCACGGTCCGGTTTTTCCGACGCCACCTCCCCGCCCCAGCCTAGTACCTACAGTGCCTATACTACGCACTAGGCTACCAGTGCGTCTCCTGAGCCCAGTTCCTCCTCCACGCACTCTCTCTGTAGTGCGTGTATCCAGTTCGGTGCCTCCAGTTCCGGCACCACGCACAAAGCCTCCTGTGCGTCTCCAGAGCCCTGTACACACTGTATCTTCTCCCCCTACTAATCCTGATGTGCTTGTCCTCAGCCCGGTGTCACCAGTGCCGGTACCTCGCATCAGGTATAGAGTGGGCTTTGAGAGTACAGTGTGCCCTGTCCCTGCTCCCCGCACTAGTAGGAAGGTGCTTATCCTTAGCCCGGTGCCTCCAGTTCCGGGACCAAGCACCAGGTCTACAGTGCGCCGTATCCGGCCAGAGCCATCCGTCTCCCCAGCGCCATCTGAGCCATCCGTCTCCCCAGCGCCATCTGAGCCATCCGTCTCCCCAGCGCCATCTGAGCCATCCGTCTCCCCAGCGCCGTCTGAGCCATCCGTCTGCCATGAGCCTGCAAAGCCGCCCGTCTGCCATGAGCCTGCAAAGCCGCCCGTCTGCCATGAGCCTACAGAGCCGTCCGCCAGACAGGAGCCGCTAGAGCCGCCCGCCAGACAGGAGCCGCTAGAGCCGCCCGCCAGACAGGATCTGCCAGAGCCGCCAACCAGACAGGATCTGCCAGAGCCGCCAACCAGACAGGATCTGCCAGAGCCGCCAACCAGACAGGATCTGCCAGAGCCGCCAACCAGACAGGATCTGCCAGAGCCGCCAGCGAGCCATGAGCAGCCAGAGCCGTCAGAGAGCCATGAGCGTCGAGAGCCGTCAGCCCGCCATGAGCGTCGAGAGCCGTCAGCCCGCCATGAGCGTCGAGAGCCATCAGCCCGCCATGAGCGTCGAGAGCCGTCAGCCCGCCATGAGCGTCGAGAGCCGTCAGCCCGCCATGAGCGTCGAGAGCCGTCAGCCCGCCATGAGCGTCGAGAGCCGTCAGCCCGCCATGAGCGTCGAGAGCCGTCAGCCTGCCATGAGCGTCGAGAGCCGTCAGCCTGCCATGAGCGTCGAGAGCCGTCAGCCTGCCATGAGCGTCGAGAGCCGTCAGCCTGCCATGAGCGTCGAGCCGTCAGCCTGCCATGAGCGTCCAGAGCCGTCAGCCAGCCATGAGCGTCGAGAGCCGTTCAGTCAGGATCTGCCTGAGTATATCAGCCGGGACCTGCCCCTTGTCCCGGTGTTGCCCCTTGTCCCGGTGCTGCCCCTTATCCCGGTGCTGCCCCTTGTCCCGGTGCTGCCCCTTGTCCCGGTGCTGCCCCTTGTCCCGGTGCTGCCCCTTGTCCCGGTGCTGCCCCTTGTCCCGGTGCTGCCCCTTGTCCCGGTGCTGCCCCTTGTCCCGGTGCTGCCCCTTATCCCGGTGCTGGTCTTTATCCTGGTGCTGCCCCTTGTCCCGGTGCTGCCCCTTGTCCCGGTGCTGCCCCTTGTCCCGGTGCTGCCCCTTGTCCCGGTGCTGCCCCTTGTCCCGGTGCTGCCCCTTGTCCCGGTGCTGCCCCTTGTCCCGGTGCTGCCCCTTCTCCCGGTGCTGGCCATTCATTTAGGGGATGTTAGTTTTAGGGTGGTCATTGGGAGGGGAAGACAGAAGCGGGGAGTGACTATGGTGGTGTGGGGACAGCGTCCAGAGCCGGAGCCACCACCGTGGTCAACTGCCCACCCAGACCCTCCCCTGGACTTTGTGCTGGTGCGCCCGGCGTTCGCACCTTGAGGGGGGGGTTCTGTAACGGTCCTGACCTGTTTTATGTTGTTTTTGTATGTGTTTAGGTCAGGGCATGTGTTTTGGGTGGGCAGTCTATGTTATCTGTTTCTATGTTGGTTGTGGTTGCCTGGTATGGCTCTTAATTAGAGGCAGGTGTTTTGCGTTCTCCTCTAATTAAGAGTCATATTTAGGTAGGGTGTTCTCACTGTTTGTTTGTGGGTGATTGTCTTCCGTATCTGTGTTATGTCTTGCACCATACGGGACTGTTCGGTTGTTCGTTTCGTTTCGATGTAGTCTGTTTCCTGTCCGTAAGTGTTACGTTTAGTTATGTAAGTTTATGTTCAGGTTTCGTCTACGTCGTTTTCTTGTTTTGTATTTTTGAAAGTGTTTTGTTTTTTCGTGTTGCCATCGTCGTGTTAAATAAAAGATGGCTTATTTCCCTAATGCTGCATTTTGGTCTGATGATCCTTCTCTCCTCTCCTCGTCCGAGGATGAGGAGAGCGACAGCCCTTACAGAATCACCCACCAAATTAGGACCAAGCGGCAAGGGAAAGCTCGACAGGGCAACAAGGACTCCTGGACTTGGGACGAAATATTGGACGGGAGAGGTCCATGGGCACAGCCGGGAGAATATCGCCGTCCCAAAGCTGAGCTGGAGGCACTGAGGAGAGTAGAGGCTACCGGAGAGAGGAACCGGAGTTATGAGGGAACGCGTCTGGCACGGAAGCCCAAAAAGCCCGTAAGTAACACCCAAAAATTTCTTGGGGGGGGCTAAGAGGTAGTGGGCCAAGGGCAGGTAGGAGACCTGCGCCCACTTCCCAGGCTTACCGTGGAGAGCGGGAGTACGGGCAGGCGCCGTGGTACGCAGTAGAGAGCACGGTGTCTCCTGTACGAGTGCATAGCCCAGTGCGGGTTATTCCACCTCCCCGCACTGGCAGGGCTAGATGGGGTATTGAGCCAGGTGTCATGAGGCCGGCTCAACGCGTCTGGTCTCCAGTGCGTCTCCTCGGGCCGGCATACATGGCACCTGCCTTACGCATGGTTTCCCCGGTTCGCCTACATAGGCCGGTGCGGGTTATTCCACCTCCCCGCACTGGTCGGGTGACCGGGAGCATTCAACCAGGTAGGGTTGGGCAGGCTCAATGCTCAAGAGTGCCAGTACGCCTCCACGGTCCGGTATTTCCGGCGCCACCTCCCCGCCCCAGCCTAGTACCTACAGTGCCTATACTACGCACTAGGCTACCAGTGCGTCTCCTGAGCCCAGTTCCTCCTCCACGCACTCTCTCTGTAGTGCGTGTATCCAGTTCGGTGCCTCCAGTTCCGGCACCACGCACAAAGCCTCCTGTGCGTCTCCAGAGCCCTGTACACACTGCATCTTCTCCCCCTACTAATCCTGATGTGCTTGTCCTCAGCCCGGTGTCACCAGTGCCGGTACCTCCCATCAGGTATAGAGTGGGCTTTGAGAGTACAGTGTGCCCTGTCCCTGCTCCCCGCACTAGTAGGAAGGTGCTTATCCTTAGCCCGGTGCCTCCAGTTCCGGCACCACGCACCAGGTCTACAGTGCGCCGTATCCGGCCAGAGCCATCCGTCTCCCCAGCGCCATCTGAGCCATCCGTCTCCCCAGCGCCATCTGAGCCATCCGTCTCCCCAGCGCCATCTGAGCCATCCGTCTCCCCAGCGCCGTCTGAGCCATCCGTCTGCCATGAGCCTGCAAAGCCGCCCGTCTGCCATGAGCCTGCAAAGCCGCCCGTCTGCCATGAGCCTACAGAGCCGTCCGCCAGACAGGAGCCGCTAGAGCCGCCCGCCAGACAGGAGCCGCTAGAGCCGCCCGCCAGACAGGATCTGCCAGAGCCGCCAACCAGACAGGATCTGCCAGAGCCGCCAACCAGACAGGATCTGCCAGAGCCGCCAACCAGACAGGATCTGCCAGAGCCGCCAACCAGACAGGATCTGCCAGAGCCGCCAGCGAGCCATGACCAGCCAGAGCCGTCAGAGAGCCATGAGCGTCGAGAGCCGTCAGCCCGCCATGAGCGTCGAGAGCCGTCAGCCCGCCATGAGCGTCGAGAGCCGTCAGCCCGCCATGAGCGTCGAGAGCCGTCAGCCCGCCATGAGCGTCGAGAGCCGTCAGCCCGCCATGAGCGTCGAGAGCCGTCAGCCCGCCATGAGCGTCGAGAGCCGTCAGCCCGCCATGAGCGTCGAGAGCCGTCAGCCTGCCATGAGCGTCGAGAGCCGTCAGCCTGCCATGAGCGTCGAGAGCCGTCAGCCTGCCATGAGCGTCGAGCCGTCAGCCTGCCATGAGCGTCCAGAGCCGTCAGCCAGCCATGAGCGTCGAGAGCCGTTCAGTCAGGATCTGCCTGAGTATATCAGCCGGGACCTGCCCCTTGTCCCGGTGTTGCCCCTTGTCCCGGTGCTGCCCCTTGTCCCGGTGCTGCCCCTTGTCCCGGTGCTGCCCCTTGTCCCGGTGCCGCCCCTTGTCCCGGTGCCGCCCCTTGTCCCGGTGCCGCCCCTTATCCCGGTGCCGCCCCTTATCCCGGTGCTGGTCTTTATCCTGGTGCTGCCCCTTGTCCCGGTGCTGCCCCTTGTCCCGGTGCTGCCCCTTGTCCCGGTGCTGCCCCTTGTCCCGGTGCTGCCCCTTGTCCCGGTGCTGCCCCTTGTCCCGGTGCTGCCCCTTCTCCCGGTGCTGGCCATTCATTTAGGGGATGTTAGTTTTAGGGTGGTCATTGGGAGGGGAAGACAGAAGCGGGGAGTGACTATGGTGGTGTGGGGACAGCGTCCAGAGCCGGAGCCACCACCGTGGTCAACTGCCCACCCAGACCCTCCCCTGGACTTTGTGCTGGTGCGCCCGGCGTTCGCACCTTGAGGGGGGGGTTCTGTAACGGTCCTGACCTGTTTTATGTTGTTTTTGTATGTGTTTAGGTCAGGGCATGTGTTTTGGGTGGGCAGTCTATGTTATCTGTTTCTATGTTGGTTGTGGTTGCCTGGTATGGCTCTTAATTAGAGGCAGGTGTTTTGCGTTCTCCTCTAATTAAGAGTCATATTTAGGTAGGGTGTTCTCACTGTTTGTTTGTGGGTGATTGTCTTCCGTATCTGTGTTATGTCTTGCACCATACGGGACTGTTCGGTTGTTCGTTTCGTTTCGATGTAGTCTGTTTCCTGTCCGTAAGTGTTACGTTTAGTTATGTAAGTTTATGTTCAGGTTTCGTCTACGTCGTTTTCTTGTTTTGTATTTTTGAAAGTGTTTTGTTTTTTCGTGTTGCCATCGTCGTGTTAAATAAAAGATGGCTTATTTCCCTAATGCTGCATTTTGGTCTGATGATCCTTCTCTCCTCTCCTCGTCCGAGGATGAGGAGAGCGACAGCCCTTACAGGTATACAGTTGAAGTCGGAAGTTTACTAACACCTTAGCCAAATACATTTAAACTCAGTTTTTCACAATTCCTGACATTTAATACAAGAAAAATTATGTGTCTTAGGTCAGTTAGGATCACCCCTTTATTTGAACAATGTGAAATGTCAGAATAATGGTAGAGAGATGTCACGCCCTGACCGTAGATTGCTTTGTATGTTTCTATTTTTAGTTTGGTCAGGGTGTGATGTGGGTGGGTATTCTATAATGTAGGTCTAGGTTTTCTATTTCTATGTGTTTGGCCTGGTATGGTTCTCAATCAGAGGCAGCTGTCTATCGTTGTCTCTGATTGAGAGCCATACTTAGGTATCATGTTTTCCCACTTGTGTTTTTGGGTGGTTATTTTCTGGTTAGTGTTTGTTGCACCTGTCAGAACTGTTCGTTGGTCGTTTTGTTGATTTGTTCGTGTATTCATCTTGATTAAAAGTAATTATGGATACGTACCACGCTGCACTTTGGTCATCCTCTCCTTCTCCCGACGACTTTCGTTACAAGATAGTTATTAATTTAAGCTTTACTTTCTTTCATAACATTCACAGTGCGTCAGAAGTTTACATACACTCAATTAGTATTTGGTTGCATTGCCTTTAACTTCTTATGGCTGCAAGGGGCAGTATTGAGTAGCCTGATAAAATGTGTCCATTTCAAATGGCCTCGTACTCAATTCTTGCTCGTACAATATGCATATTATTATTACTATTGGATAGAAAACACTCTCTAGTTTCTAAAACCGTTTGAATTATTTCTCTGAGTGAAACAGAACTCATTCTGCAGCACTTTTCCTGACCAGGAAGTGGAACGTCTGAAATCGATGCTCTGTTCTTCTTCATGCCTATACATGGGCACAATACCTATTAGTATACAAACACGTCATACACCTTCCTCTGGGTGTAAAGAAGGCTGTGAGAGAAGAAATTAGGTGATTATCTTGATCTGGGATGGAATAAATCCTCTTGGAGTGACGTGTACCCCATTTTCGGTACTCTGAAGAATGCAATTTGGACAGTGGGGTTGCCTTTTGTTTTGCTGACGTTATATGCGACTATTATTTCCGGCTTTGATTTTATTTGATACATGTCACCATATCATCGTAAAGTATGTTTTTTCAATATAGTTTCATCAGATTATTGAAAATTTTTCGGGAGTTTTGTCGTGTTCCGTTCTCTTCCGTTTGTTTACATGGAGAGATCCGTGCAACCCGGCTAGCGCGCTTGCTAAATGGAGAGAGAAAGTTGCCATTCTGAATCCAAACAACGACTCATCTGGACAAAGGACACCTTGTTCAACATTCTGATGAAAGATCAGCAAAAGTAAGACCCAATTTATGATGTTATTTCATATATCTGTCGTATTCGCCGGCGCCCAAGTGTTTCTGGCTATTGTGCTAAGCTAATATAATGCTACATTTTGTTTTCGCTGTAAAACACTTAATAAATCGGAAATATTGTCTGGCATCACAAGATGCCTGTCTTTCATTTGCTGTACACTATGTATTTTTCAGAAATGTTTTATGATGAGTAATTAGGTATTTGACGTTGGTGTCTGTAAATATTATGGCTGCTTTCGGTGCAATTTCTGAATGTAGCTGCAATGTAAACTATGATTTATACCTGAAACATGCACATTTTTCGAAAAAAAACATATGCTATACAATAAATATGTTATCAGACTGTCATCTGATGAGGTTGTTTCTTGGTTAGTGGCTATTTATATCTTTATTTGGCCGAATTTGTGATAGCTACTGATGGAGTCAAAAACTGATGGAGTAATAAAAGTGGAGTCTTTTGCTAACGTGGTTAGCTAATAGATTTACATATTTTGTCTTCCCTGTAAACCATTTTAAAAATCGGACATGTTGGCTGGATTCACGATATGTGTACCTTTCATATGCTGTATTGGACTTGTTAATGTATGAAAGTTAAATATTTTAAAAATATATCTTTTGAATTTCGCGCCCTGCACTTGAAGTGGCTGTTGTCATAAATGTACCGACGTCGGGCTTGCTCGCCAAACAGGTTAAATTGTTTAACTTGGGTCATACTTTTCGGGTAGCCTTCCACGAGCTTTCCACAATAAATTGGGTGAATTTTGGCCCATTCCTCCTGACAGAGCTGGTGTAACTGAGTCAGGTTTGTAGGCCTCCTTGCTCGCACACGCTTTTTCAGTTTTCTATAGGATTGATGTCAGGGCTTTGTGATGGCCACTCCAATACCTTGACTTTGTTGTCCTGAAACCATTTTGCCACAACTTTGGAAGTATGCTTGGGTTCATTGTCCATTTGGAAGACCCGTTTGCGACCAAGCTTTAACTCCTGACTGATGTCTTGAGATGTTGTTTCAATATATCCATATAATTTTCCTTCCTCATGATGCCATCTATTTTGTGAACTGCACCAGTCCCTCCTACAGCAAAAGCACCCTCACAACATGATGCTGCCACCCCTGTTCTTCACATTTGGGATGGTGTTCTTCGGCTTACAAGGCTCCCCCTTTTTCCTCCAAACATAACGATGGTCATTATGGCCAAACAGTTCTATTTTTGTTTCATCAGACGAGAGGACATTTCTCCAAAAAGTAAGATTTTTGTCCCCATGTGCAGTTGCACACCGTAGTCTGGCTTTTTCATGGCGGTTTTGGAGCAGTGGCTTCTTCCTGCTGAGTGGCCTGATGAACATGGTACCTTCAGGCGTTTGGAAATTGCTCCCAAGGATGAACCAGACATGTGGAGATCTACAAGTTGGTGTTTATACTTGTGTACTATTGTTTGAACAGATGAAAGTGGTACCTTCATGCATTTGGAAATTGCTCCCAAGGACGAACCAGTCTACAATTTTTTTCTGAGGTCTTGGCTGATTTGGTTGTCTTTTGATTTTCCCATGATGTCAAGCAGAGAGGCACTGAGTTTGAAGGTAAGCCTTGAAATACATCCACAGGTACACCTCCAATTGACTCAAATGATGTCAATTAGCCTATCAGAAGCTTCTAAAGCCATGACATCATTTTCTGATATTTTCCAAGCTGTTTAAAGGCACAGTCACCTTAGTGTATGTAAACTTCTGACCCAGTGGAAATGTGATACAGTGAATTATAAGTGAAAGAATCTGTCTGTAAACAATTGTTGGGAAAATGACTTGTGTCATGCGCAAAGTAGATGTCGTAACCGACTTGTCAAAATTATAGTTTGTTAACAAGAAATTTGTGGAGTGGTTGAAAAACAAGTTTTAATGACTCCAACCTAAGTGTATGTAAATTTCCGACTTCAACTGTGTATACACACAGACACACACCTGGTTAGGATGTTGTATAACGTTACAGCAAGAATGGGAATGGGTTTAGAGCTCTCGGGTAATGACCTAATATTATTTAGGAGAATTTAATAAGTGGATTCCGTATCTAATATGCCTGTAAATAATGAGATAAGGGACTGTCATGTGTGTCTGTTACTGTGTGTCTGTGCATGTCTGTGTTTGAATATTCCATTTAAAATGCCAGTAAATAATGGTTAAACCCTGACTGCTAGGGCAGATAAAAATATAAACTTAATTAGTTTAGTTCTAAGTGCACTCACTAGTCTCACAGAGTGGTTACAAGGTTGATCACTACTTGACCTCCTTCTCATAAGAAGGGGAGCTGGCTATCAGATGGAATAAGTTGTTTAGATAGGAGTTAGAGGGTGGCGGGGGGGGGTAGAGAGAGAGAAAGGGGGATAGTGACAGAGTAGGAGGTAGACACAGTGAGAGAGAGGGGGATAGAGACAGAGTAGGAGGTAGACACAGTGAGAAGGAGAGGGGGATAGAGACAGAGTAGGAGGTAGAGAGAGAGGGGGATAGAGACAGAGTAGGAGGTAGAGCGTGAGAGAGATGGGGATAGAGACAGAGTAGGAGGTAGACACAGTGAGAAGGAGAGGGGGATAGAGACAGAGTAGAAGGTATAGAGAGAGTGACTGAGAGAGAAATGTTATAGAGACAGAGTAGGAGGTAGAGTGTGAGAGAGAGGGGGATAGAGACAAAGTAGGAGGTAAAGAGAGTGAGAGAGAGGGGGATAGAGACAGAGTAGGAGGTAGACGGAGTGAGAGAGAGGGGTATAGCGACAGAATAGGAGGTAGAGAAAGTGAGATGGGGTAGAGACAGAGTAGGAGGTAGTGAGACAGAGGGGGATAGACAGAGTAGGAGGTAGACAGAGTGAGAGAGAGGGGGTTAGAGACAGAGTAGGAGGTAGAGAGAGTGAGAGAGAGAGGGGGATAGAGACAGAGTAGGAGGTAGAGAAAGTGAGATAGGGGGGATATAGACTGAGTAGGAGGTAGAGCGTGAGAGAGAGGGGGATAGAGACAAAGTAGGAGGTAAAGAGAGTGAGAGAGAGGGGGATAGAGACAGAGTAGGAGGTAGACGGAGTGAGAGAGAGGGGTATAGCGACAAAATAGGAGGTAGAGAAAGTGAGATTGGGGTAGAGACAGAGTATGAGGTAGTGAGACAGAGGGGGATAGACAGAGTAGGAGGTAGACAGAGTGAGAGAGAGGGGGTTAGAGACAGAGTAGGAGGTAGAGAGAGTGAGAGAGAGAGGGGGATAGAGACAGAGTAGGAGGTAGAGCGTGAGAGAGAGGGGGATAGAGACAGAGTAGGAGGTAGAGCGTGAGATAGGGGGGATATAGACTGAGTAGGAGGTAGAGCGTGAGAGAGAGGGGGATAGAGACAAAGTAGGAGGTAAAGAGAGTGAGAGAGAGGGGGATAGAGACAGAGTAGGAGGTAGACGGAGTGAGAGAGAGGGGTATAGCGACAGAATAGGAGGTAGAGAAAGTGAGATGGGGGTAGAGACAGAGTAGGAGGTAGTGAGACAGAGGGGGATAGACAGAGTAGGAGGTAGACAGAGTGAGAGAGAGGGGGTTAGAGACAGAGTAGGAGGTAGAGAGAGTGAGAGAGAGAGGGGGATAGAGACAGAGTAGGAGGTAGAGCGTGAGAGAGAGGGGGATAGAGACTGAGTAGGAGGTAAAGCGTGAGAGAGAGGGGGATAGAGACAGAGTAGGATGTAGAGAGAGCGAGATGGGGGGGTAGAGACATAGTAGGAGGTAAAGAGAGAGAGAGAGGGGGATAGAGACAGAGTAGGAGGTAGAGAGAGTGAGAGATTTTGAAGTTGGAATTTTATTTTAGCTGATTTTCAATTTTGAATTTTATTAGCATCCCCATTAGCTGACGCCACGGCTTCCTGAGAGATAGGGAAAGAGAGAGAGAGAAAGGATGCATGAATGCATGCTCATACACACTCTCTCCCAGCGAATGTTATTAGGACCCCTATTAGCTGATGCCATGGCTTCGTTACAGAGATAGAGAGACAAAACCAAAAACATAACCAACAAAAATGGGTCACAGCTCCTGCAGCTCTGTCACATGCTGGTTATGTACATAGTCAATCGTAGGCTTCGAGGCGACTCCTATGGTAGGTACACCTATAGCTCATCTCTTGGCAGTAGTACTGTAGACTACTTTATCATTGACCTCAACCCAGAGTTCTTCAAAGCATTCACAGTCAGCATACTGATGCCCCTATCAGATCACAGTAAAATCATAGTCTACATGAGCAGAGCAATACTTAATCGTGAGGCATCAAAGCCAAAGGAACTGAGTAATAAAAAGAAATGCTATAGATGGAAGAATGTAGTTTGGAAACCTACCAAAAAACAATTAGGCAACAACAAATCCAATCCCTTTTAGACAACTTCCTGAACTTCCTTTCCTTTCCACTGTAATAGTGAAGGTGTAAACTTGGCAGAAGATATATATTTGACCTCTCAGCTTCCCTATCAAATCTAAAAATCTTAAATAGAAGACCGAAGAAAATGAACAACAATGACAAATGGTTTGATGAAGAATGCAGAAATCTAAGAAAGAAATTGAGAAACCTGTCCAACCAAAAACAAAGAGACCCGGAAAACCTGAGTCTACGCCTTCACTATGGTGAATCACTAAAACAATACAGAAATACACTACGGAAAAAGAAGGAACAGCATGTCAGAAATCAGCTCAATGTAATTGAAGAATCCATAGACTCTAACCACTTCGGAGAAAATTGGAAAACACTAAACAAACAACAACACAAAGAATTATCTATCCAAAATGTAGATGTATGGATAAACCACTTTTCCAATACTTTTGGCTCTATAACAAAGAACAAACAGAAGAGACATGTACATGATCAAATACAAATCCTAGAATCAATTATTAAAGACTACAGAACTCACTGGATTCTCCAATTACCTTGAATGAACTAGAGGACAAAATAAAACCCTACAACCCAAAAAGGTCTGTGGTGTTGATGGTATCCTCAATGAAATGATCAAATATACAGACAACAAATTCCAATTGCCTATACTTAAACTCTTTATTAATATGATCCTTAGCCCTGGCATCTTCCCCAACATTTGGAACCGAGGACTGATCACCCCAATCCACAAGAGTGGAGACAAATTTGACCCCAATATCTACAATGGGATATGTGTCAACAGCAACCTGGGAAAGTCCTCTGCATTATCATTATCACCAGACTCGTACAGTTCCTCAGTGAAAACAATGTACTGAGCAAATGACAAATTGGCTTTTTACCAAAATATCGTATGACAGACCACGTATTCACCCTGCACACCCTAATTGACAAACAAACAAACCAAAACAAAGGCAAAGTCTTCTCATGCCCTGTTTATTTCAAAATAGCCTTTGACTTAATTTGGCATGAGGGTCTGCTATACAAATTGATAGAAAGTGGTGTTGGGGGAAAAACATACAACATTATAAAATCCATGTACACAAACAACAAGTGTGTAGTTAAAATAGGCAAAAAAACACACACATTTCTTCCCACAGGGCCGTGGGGTGAGACAGGGATGCAGCTTAAGCCCCACCCTCTTTAACATATATATCAACAAATTGGTGAGGGCAGTAGAAAAGTCTGTAGCACCCGGCCTCACCCTACTAGAGTCTGAAGTCAAATGTCTACTGTTTGCTGATGATCTGGTGCTTCTGTCACCAACCAAGGAGGGCCTACAGCAGCACCTAGATCTTCTGCACAGATTCTGCTAGACGTGGGCCCTGACAGTAAATCTCAGTAAGATCAAAATAATGGTGTTCCAAGAACGGTCCAGTCGCCAGGACCACAAATACTGTCACGCCCTGGCCTTAATATTCTTTGTTTTCTTTATTATTTTAGTTAGGTCAGGGGGTGACATGGGGAATGTTTATGTTTTGTTGGTTTTGGGTGTTGTTTATGGTAAAGGGGTTGTGTATAGTATATGGGTTTGTGTGGAGTACATGTTTCTAGTGTTGTCTATGTATGTTTAGTTGTCTAGGAGAGTCTATGGTTACCTGAATGAGTTCCCAATTAGAGACAGCTGATTTCGGTTGTCTCTGATTGGGAGCCTTATTTAGGGTAGCCATAGGCTCTCATTGGTTGTGGGTAATTGTCTATGTAAGAACGTTTGTAGCCTGTTTGTATGTGCACAACGTTTGTAGCTTCACGGTCGTTTTGTTGTTTTCTTGTTTTGTTAAAGTGTTTTTTGTGTCGTGTTCATCTTCGTGGTATAATAAAAGGAAGATGGCTTATTTTCCAACTGCTGCATTTTGGTCCGTAAATCCGCCACACGATCGTGACAAATACAAATTCCATCTAGACACCGTTGCCCTAGAGCACACACAAAAGGATACAATCTTTGGCCTAAACATCAGCACCACAGGTAACTTCCACAAAGTTTTGAACAATCTGAGAGACAAGGAAAGAAGGACATTCTATGCCATCAAAATGAACATAAAATTCAACAGACCAATTAGGATCTGGCAAAAAATACTTGAATCAGTTAACCTGTTGGGGATGGGGGCGCTGTTTAGACTATTTATGCTAATGTGGCTAATTTTTTAAACGGCTTCCCACAAAATCCTTGATCGTACAATATGCATATTATTATTATTATTGGATAGAAAACAGCCTATAGTTTCTATAGGAGTTGAAATTTTGTCTCTAAGTGGAACAGAGCCCATTCTACAGCAATTTCCCTGACATGGAGTCAGATTTGAGAAACGTTGGCCACTTTTCTGAAGTCATTTAAAAGGGCTCTGTCGTTGCTATGACTATACGGACACTTCTTACGTCTTCCCCTGGATGCCTTTACGTGATGACGATTCCAACGGGCTCGATTGCTCGTTCACAGGCCCTACAAATGAAAAAAACCTTTAGCTAGCAAGTCTTTTCTTGCTGCGTAACGCGCGTGGAAGACACCGACCCTCTCCTGTTCCAAGCGTTAGTTTAGCCTGTTATATTTCTCCGGTCATCTTTTCACTCGTTATAGGAGTTACAAACATCACAAAGTAGTTAATTTAAAGCGTTTTATAGCAATTTATATCCGTTTAGTGCGATTTTGGGACATTTATTTTTGCAACGATGTGAAAAGTTGGGCACGCTTTTCAGTTCATCCCGAACGTAGTTGACATTTCCACATGGCAAGAGGACAGCTTTCCACCAAAAGACGATTTCTCCCAAGAAAGGATCCTTTGCCCAAGATACTGATGGAAGAACAGCTCAAGGTAGGACATTTTTATTATGATAAATCGTGTTTCTGTCGAAACATTTTAGTGGCTTAGGACGCCATGTTTTTTGACGTAGCTTCGCTTGGCGCAAACTGTATTGAAAAGTAAGGATAAATTAAAAAATGTAATAACGCAATTGTATTAAGAATTAAATTGTCTATCAATCCCTGTCCACCCTATATTTTTTAGTCACGTTTATGAGTATTTATGTATAAGAGTAGATCACTGTCTAAGTGGCGCAAGGACGTTTTCTTTACCAGCTTGTCTACATTTCACATTGTCTAACCATGATTTTGGTGGCTAAATATAAACATTTTCGATCAAACTGTATATGCATGTTGTAATGTGATGTTACAGGAGTGTCATCGGAAGAATTCTGAGAAGGTTAGTGAAAAAATTAATATCTTTTGGCGATGTTGACTTTTATCGCTCACTTTGGCTAGAATCAATGCTGGGCTGCTAATTGCTATGTGCTAAGCTAATATAACGATTTATTGTGTTTTCGCTGTAAGACACTTAGAAAATCTGAAATATTGTCTGTATTCACAGGATCTGTGTCTTTCGATTCGTGTATGCTGTGTATTTTTACGAAATGTTTGATGATTAGTAGTTAGGTAAACACGTTGCTCATTGTAATTATTCTAGTCCATTTGTGATGGTGGGTGCAATTGTAAACTATGCCATATACCTGAAATATGCACTTTTTTCTAACAAAACCTATCCCATACCATAAATATGTTATCAGACTGTCATCTAATGAGTTTTTTTGTTGGTTAGGGGCTATAAATATCTTAGTTTAGCCGAATTGGGGATGGCTACTGGTGTTGGTGGACAAATAAAAGATGGTGGATTATGCTAATGTGTTTTTAGGTAATAGATGTACATCTTTACATATTGTGTCTTCCCTGTAAAACATTTTAAAAATCGGAAATGTTGACTGGATTCATAAGATCTGTGTCTTTCATTAGCTGTATTGGACTTTAATGTGTGAAAGTTAAATATTTTAAAAAAATATTTTTTTTGAATTTCGCGGCACTGGTTTTTCAGTGGGGGGGGGGGGGGGTGCCGCTAGCGCCACGCTGATCCTAGACAGGTTAAAGAACCCATTGCCCTTTATGTTTGTGAGGTCTGGGGACCAATCACCAACCAATAATTCACTAAATGGGACAAACACAAAGTTAAAACTCTGCAAAAACACCAAGTTGAGAATTCTGCAAAAATATCCTCCGTGTACAACGTAGAACACCAAATAATGCATGCAGAGTAGAATTAGGCCAATACCCGCTAATTATGTAAATTAATGTCTACAACCACCTAAAAGAATGCGATTCCCAAACCTTCCATAACAAAGCCATCACCTACAGAGAGATGAACCTGGAGAAGAGTCCCCTAAGCAAGCTGGTCCTGGGGCTCTGTTCACAAACACAAACACACCCCACAGATCCCCAGGACAGCAACACAATTAGACCTGAGCAAATCATGAGAAAACAAAAAGATAATTATTTGACATATTGGAAAGAATTAACAAAAGAACAGAGCAAACTATAATGCTATTTGGCCCTGAGCAGAGAGTACATAGTGGCAGAATACCTGACCACTGTGACTGACCCAAACTTAAGGAAAGCTTTGACTATGTACAGACACAGTGAGCATAGCCTTGCTATTGAGAAAGGCCGCCGTAGGCAGACCTGGCTCTCAAGAGAAGACAGGCTATGTGCACACTGTCCACAAAATGAGGTGGAAACTGAGCTGCACTTCCTAACCTCCTGCCCAATGTATGACCATATTAGAGACACATATTTCCCTCTGTGATACCACAGTGTGCCATCACAGCAGCAAGATTTGTGACCTGTTGCCACAAAAAAAGGTCAACCAGTGAAGAACAAAGACCATTTTAAATACAACCCATATTTATGCTTATTTATTTTCCCTTTTGTACTTTAACCATTTGTGCATCGTCACAACACTGTATATATACATTATATGACATTTGTAATGTCTTTATTCTTTTGGAACTTCTGTGAGTGTAATGTTTACTGTTAATTTTTAATCTTTATTTCACTTTTGTATATTATCTACTTCACTTGCTTTGGCAATGTTAACATATGTTTCCCATGCCAATTAACCCCATTGACTTGAATTGAATTGAGAGAGAGAGAGGTGGAGTGTGTCTCCATTACCTTCTCTCGGTATTCACACCTCCTGCTAGAAAGATGAGAGTTACTTGACTTGAATTGAATTGAGAGAGAGAGAGGTGGAGTGTGTCTCCATTACCTTCTCTCGGTATTCACACCTCCTGCTAGAAAGATGAGAGTTACTTGACTTGAACTGAATTGAGAGAGAGAGAGGTGGAGTGTGTCTCCATTACCTTTTCTCGGTATTCACACCTCCTGCTAGAAAGATGATGGGATTCTTTCCTCTCCTCCCTTATCCTTCACTTTTTCACCTTACCTTTTCTTGTGTATCACTTCGTCTATTTTTCAGACAGGAAATCATTATCAGTCAGGAAAGACAATTTCCTCCTCCTATGATCTCTACTTTGTGAAGTGTCTGTTCGAAGTGTGTGTGTGTGTGTGTGTGTGTGTGTGTGTGTGTGTGTGTGTGTGTGTGTGTGTGTGTGTGTGTGTGTGTGTGTGTGTGTGTGTGTGTGTGTGTGTGTGTGTGTGTGTGTGTGTGTGTGTGTGTGTGTGTGTGGTCACCCTGGACCAAATCAACTCCTACAGTTAACATAAATAATAAAAACCATACATCACCCACTCCTGGTTATCTGTAGCCTAGCATTGTCTTTGGATAGATACCCACACATGTAAACTGAGTATACCAAATATTAGGAACACCTTCCTAATATTGGTGTTGCCCCCCCCCCCCCCCCCCCCCCCCGCCCCCCTGTGCCCCCAGAACAGCCTGAGCGTTGTAGTGTGCCCCTGGCTATCCATACATTTAAAAAACAAGAAAATTGTGCCATCTGGTTTGCTTAATACAAGCATTTTGAAATGAGTTATGCTTGTACTTTTACTTTCGATACTTAAGTATATATTTTCAGTTACATTTACTTTTGATACTTAATTATATTTAAAACCAAATACTTTTAGACTTTTACTCAAGTACTATCTTAATGGGTGACTTTCACTTTTACTTGAGTCATTTTCTATTAAGGTATCTTTACTTTTACTCAAGCATGACAATTGGGTACTTTTCCCACCACTGATCAGAGGATGTTGCTGCGTGATCCACTGTGTCCCTACATGTGTGTGTATTACTGTGTTCATAGTGAAGTACAAACCTCTCATTTTGGACCATGGCCCTTTTTGTTTCTTAGTAGCACAGTTTGAATAGTTTCAGTGTGTTTGGAAACAAACATGTATGTGCGTGCACACACACACACACACACACACACACACACACACACACACACACACACACACACACACACACACACACACACACACACACACACACACACACACACACACACACACACACACACACACACACACACACACACACACACACAAGAGCAAGGCCTGTCCTTTCCAATCAATCCTCAACCTGTCAATTTCTGGGCAGATGGAGAAGTGGAGTGCTGCTCTGTGATCGATTAGGAGTGTCTTGGCTTTGTTCTCAACACACTCCCGCCATCACTAATGAGTGGAGGATGAGAGGGGGATAAAAGAGGGATGAAAGAGGAGGTGAAAGACAAAGTCAGCCTTTGACTGCACGCTCTCTTATGTACTTAGCCTTAATGTTGTTTTCCCTGAATAGCATTGATCTAAATTGCCTTCCTCACCGCTCACCAAAAAAACACTTAATCGATTGTCCATCACTGTGCGTGAACTCGCAAGGCTTGGCGGTAGAGTGCGCTGCTTATATCACTGCGCCACCACAGTTCACATTGCTCTAGCAAGCCGTGAGAATAATTGATGATGGTTGATGGAAACATACGTTGTTTTTTCATTATTTTGTTTTATTAAGCTTTACCCAAACCACAGGCCTAACCTTAACCACTCGGAATTCACACCTAAACTATTAACCTTTTGAGTTGTTTCTCTTTTAACCCTGTGACCACGCATAACTAAATGTGATCATCCATAACTTGTTACATTTCTAAATTAACTATTAGATCTTCTTGTGAAGATGACCCCCATGATCCTACTATACAGCCAGGTCACTAAAGATTCAATACTATATTCAACGTTTGTCCAGGTCCCCAGGACATTGGGTGATGCATTCAAAACTAGGGGCAAAGGAGAGCACTAGTACCATCAAGTAGGCGTGCTAGGGTGTTGTGGATGCGGCTGGGCGTAAGCCTTGAGCTCTGGCTTCGATGGTTGCGTGTTCAATCCCAACTTCTTTGATATAGGGGGCAGCATTTTCACTTTTGGATGAATTGCGTTCCCATAGTGAACTGCCTCCTACTCTGTCCCAGATATGAATATATGCATATTATTATTACCATTGGATATAAAACACTCTGAAGTTTCTAAAACTGTTTGAATGATGTCTGTGAGTATAACAGAACTCATATGGCAGGCAAAAACCTGAGAATAAATCCAAACAGGAAGTGAGAATTCTGAAGCTGGTCAATTTTCAACTCATCGCCTATTCAAATCCCAGTAAGATATGGATCTGTTTGCACTTCCCGTGCCTTCCACTAGATGTCAACAGTCTGTAGAACGTTGAATTAAGCGTCTACTGTGATGTGGGGCCGGATGGGAGCTGTATCAGTCAGTGGTCTGGCAGAATGCCAGTTCCTGGTCATGTGCATTCCAAATGATATCGTCTTAGGTTCCATTACTTCTGTAGACACAAAGGAATTCTCCGGTTGGAACGTTATTGAATATTTATGATAAAAGCATCCTGAAGATTGATTCTCTACTTAGTTTGACCAGTTTATAACTTTTTGAAGTTTTCGTCCGACGTTCGCCTTGATCTGCGCGAGCGAATGGACATGTGTACTAAACGTGCTAGCAAAAGTAGCTACTTGGACATAAATATTGGAGATTATCAACAAAATAACAATTTATTGTGGAACTAGGATTCCTGGGAGTGCATTCTGATAAAGATCATCAAAGGTAAGGGAATATTTATGATGTAATTTCGTATTTCTTTTGACTCCAACATGGCGGTGAAATGTTGTTTATATCTGAGCGCCGTCTCAGATTATTGCATGGTGTGCTTTTTCCGTAAAGTTTTTTAGAAACCTGACACAGCGGTTGCATTAAGAACAAGTGTATCTTTAATTCTATGTAAAACATGTATCTTTCATCAAAGTGTATGATGAGTTTTTCTGTTATTAGATGTGGCTCTCTGCACTTTCTCCGGATATTTTGGAGGCATTTCTGAACATGGCGCCAATGTAAACTAAGATTTTTGGATATAAATATGCACATTATCGAACAAAACATACATGTATTGTGTAACATGATGTCCTATGAGTGTCATCTGATGAAGATTATCAAAGGTTAGTGATTCATTCTATCTCTATTTCTGCTTTTTGTGACTCCTATCTTTGGCTGGGAAAATGGCTGTGTTTTTCTGTGGCTATGTACTGACCTAACATAATCGTTTGGTGTGCTTTCGCGGTAAATCCTTTTTGAAATCAGACATGTTGGCTGGATTCACAACATGTAGCTATAATTTGGTGTCTTTCATGTGTGATTTCATGAAAGATTGATTTTTATAGTAATATATTTGAATTTGGCGCGCTGCATTTTTTCTGGCTTTTGGCCAAGTAGGACGTTAGCGTCCCACATATCCCAGAGAAGTTAAACAATGCCACTTTATGTAATGTTTACATACCCTACATTACTCATCTCATATGTATATACTGTACTCTATACCATCTACTGCATCTTGCCTATGCTGTTCGGCCATCGCTCATCCATATATTTTTATGTACATATTCTTATTCATTCCTTTACACTTGGATGTATAAGGTAGTTGTTGTGAAATTGTTAGATTACTTGTTAGATATTACTGCATGGTCGGAACTAGAAGCACAAGCATTTCGCTACACTCACATCTCCTTACCATGTGTATGTGACAAATAAAATTTGATTTGATATAGTTGTCCTATAAGCTTGCTGCCTAGTAAATTGTTTCTGTACAAATCGTGGATTATTTCTCATGTAATGGTCTGATAACGGGTTTCCAGCATTCATACAAAGAAGGGCATTCTACGAGTACGGCATCAGCACAAATGACAGATGATTCAGGGAGTTAGTGCAGTGTTGCTAGATTTCAGTGCTGCTTTTGATGTAATTGATCATGAACTGTCACTAGGTAAACTCAAATGTTATGGTTTTAAGTCTGCAGCTCCATCCTGGATGGAAAGCTATCTATCCAGGAGAATGCAAAAAGTGTGATTTAATGGAACGATTTCAAACAGTAAAGATATACACTGTTGTGTTCCTCAAGGAAGTTGCCTAGTCCCACTTCTCTACTCTATCTTATATCATGACTTACCTAATGAACAAAGCAAGAGTGGTCATGTATGCTGATGACTACAATGTATAGTGCAGCATCAGATTGTAATGAGCTAACAGATGTACTGAGCAGTGAACTAAGAATGGTGTCTTAGTTCGTTGATATGAACAAATTGGTGTTGAACATTTCTAAAACTAAATGTATTGTATTTGGTTCAAGATATATGCTTGCTGATGATCCCCAATTTAATTTGTAGATTAATAGAACGCCTGTAGAGCAAGTGAAAAAAACGAAACTACTAGGCGTCATGTCGGACTCAGCTTTATCATGGTCAGAACACATAGATAATATTGTTATTCAGATGGGTAAGGGAATAGGTGTTACAAGAAAATGTTCAGAGTATGTAACATTTAGCACACTGAACCAGGTGATTCAATCCCTGGTCCTATCACACTTAGAGTACTGTCCGGTTATATGGTCAATCCCTGGTCCTATCACACTTAGAGTACTGTCCAGTTATATGGTCAATCCCTGGTCCTATCACACTTAGAGTACTGCCCGGTTATATGGTCAATCCCTGGTCTTATCACATTTAGAGTACTGTCCGGTTATATGGTCAATCCCTGGTTTTATCACACTTAGAGTACTGTCCAGTTATATGGTCAATCCCTGGTCCTATCACACTTAGAGTACTGTCCAGTTATATGGTCAATCCCTGGTCCTATCACATTTAGAGTACTGTCCAGTTATATGGTCAATCCCTGGTCCTATCACACTTAGAGTACTGTCCAGTTATATGGTCAATCCCTGGTCTTATCACACTTAGAGTACTGTCCAGTTATATGGTCAATCCCTGGTCCTATCACACTTAGAGTACTGTCCAGTTATATGGTCAATCCCTGGTCTTATCACACTTAGAGTACTGTCCAGTTATATGGTCAATCCCTGGTCCTATCACACTTAGAGTACTGTCCAGTTATATGGTCAATCCCTGGTCCTATCACACTTAGAGTACTGTCCATTTATATGGTCAATCCCTGGTCCTATCACATTTAGAGTACTGTCCAGTTATATGGTCAATCCCTGGTCCTATCACACTTAGAGTACTGTCCAGTTATATGGTCAATCCCTGGTCCTATCATACTTAGAGTACTGTCCGGTTATATGGTCATCTGCAGCAAAGAACGATATAAAAAAGCTCCAAATAGCTCAAAAGAGGGCTGTCAGATTAGCTCTTTGCTCTATCGGTATGAATATTATCCAAATGCATCAGAATCTCTCATGGCTTCACTTTAAAAACAAATTACAATCCAGTCTTCTGATTTTCTTTAGGAATGTTATATTTTTCAAAAAAAACACAGTTAGTATATACTAGCAACACGCATAATCACCAAACCAGACAGGCAAATTCAGGGCAGCTAAAACAACCCAAGCCAAGAACAAATTGCCTTAAATCTACACTTTTATATAGAGCCATGGCTGAATGGAACTCTTTACCAATTCATATTTCTCAGGCAAAAAGTAAATCCACCTTCAAGAAAAAAATAAAAGAACATCTAGTGCGATAGACAATATGACTGGGAAGCAAATAGAAAGCATCAACTGAATGTTAAATGTGTTTCCTGTCAGGTATTTTAATTGTCTGTATTGTCTAGTTTTTGAATGTTTGTGAAGTCTTGATTGTCGTTGTTTATAATGTCTTGTTAATTGGTGTTGGACCACAGGAAGATTAGCTAGCGTTACGGCGTTTGCTAATGTGGATCCTAACAAAAATGACAGAAATATCCGGGCCTCATGTGACAAGGTAAGACGATATACGGACACATCTGCCATATTTATGTGACACCTACAGGTACAGGCCAAAATAATGGAAACAGGAGTGAATGAGAGATACAAAGTATATTGAAAGCAGGTGCTTCCACACAGGTGTGGTTCCTGAGTTACTTAAGCAATTAAAACATCCCATCATGCTTAGGGTAATGTTTAAAAATGCTGGGCAGGCCATTATTTTGGCTACCATGGCTATGGCCCTATAGGATGACAATGCCCCCATCCATGGGGTATGAGTCGTCACTGAATGGTTGATGAGCATGAAAACGATGTAAATCATACGCCATGGCTGTCTCAGTCACCAGATCTCATTCCAACTGAACACTTATGGGAGATTCTGGAGCGGCGCCTGAGATAGCGTTTTCCAACACCATCAACAAAACACCAAATGATGGAATATCTCATGGAAGAATGGTGTCACTTCCCTCCAATACTTCCAGACATTGGTATAATATTTGTCAAGTCATTGGAAGCTGTTCTGGTAGCTTGTGGTGGCCGAATGCCGTATTAAGACACTTTATGTTGGGGTTTCCGCTATTTTGGCAGTTACCTGTGTGTGTGTGTGTGTGTGTGTGTGGGGGGGGGGGGGGGGGGGGGGGGAGTAGGCTGTGTGTTTGGGAATGTGTGTGTGTAAAGGAAGGAAAGAGTAGTGTTCCAGCTCTACCCAAAATACTGTCACACACACACACGTGATGTGAGGCCATCAATGTCTAGGTCAGAGGATGACCAATTAAAAAGTGTCCAGGGGAGAGAGTGTGATGTCCATAAGCCACTACCCCCTGTGCCCAGTGTGTGCTGGTGTATGAGGAGTGAAGAGGACATCAATGTAATGTCCCTTTGATATAATAATAAAGT
The DNA here is from genome assembly GCF_029448725.1 of Salvelinus fontinalis. Classification (NCBI taxonomy): domain Eukaryota; kingdom Metazoa; phylum Chordata; class Actinopteri; order Salmoniformes; family Salmonidae; genus Salvelinus; species Salvelinus fontinalis. The sequence continues at coordinate 40,913,471 of NC_074692.1, forward strand.
GTAAATCCTATATCAGCGCTAAGAGATTTACATTGAGTGTACAAAACATTAGGAACACCTGTTATTTCCATGACATACATTGACCAGGTGAAAGCTATGATCTCTTATTGACGTCACTTGTTCAAAACACTTCAATTAGTGTATATGAAGGAGAGGAAAAAGGTTAAATTAGGATTTTTAAGCATTGAGACAATTGAGACATGAGTTTTGGATGTGTGCCATTCAAAGGGTTAATGGGCAAGACACAAGATTTAAGTACCTTTGAACGGCTTATGGTAGTTGGTGCCAGGCGCACAGCTTTGTGTCAAGAACTGCAACGTTGCTGGGTTTCTCACACACAACAGTTTCCTGTGTGTATCACGAATGGTCCACCACTCAATGGACATCCAGCCAAGTTGACACAACTGTGGGAAGCATTGGAGTTAACAAGGGCCAGTATCCCTGTGTAACGATTTCGACACATTGTTTAGTCCATGCCCCGATGAATTGAGGCTGTTCTAAGGAGAAAAAGGCGAGGGGTTTGCAACTCAATATTAGGAAGGTGTTCTTAATGTTTTTTAAACTCAGTGTAGCTCAGGACCTGAAGCAAGGATATACATATTCTTGATACCATTTGAAAGGAAACACTTTGAAGTTTGTGGAAATGTTAAATCAGTGTAGGAGAATATAACACATTAGATCTGGTAAAAGATAATACAAAAAAAAAACATGTTTTTTTTGTATGCTTTTTTTTCCCATCTTTGAAATGCAAGAGAAAAGCCATAATGTATTATTCCAGCCCATGTACATTCGATTTTGGCCACTAGATGGCAGCAGTGTATGTGCAAAGTTTTAGACTGATCCAATGAACCATGGCATATCTGTTCAAAATATTGTATCAAGACTGCCCAAATGTGCCTAATTGGTTTGTTAATACATTTTCAAGTAACTAATTGTGCACTCTCCTCAAACAATAGCATGGTATTCTTTCACTGTAACAGCTACTGTAAATTGAACAGTGCAGTTAGATTAACAATAATTTAAGCTTTTCTGACCATATCAGATATGTCTATGTCCTGGGAAATGTTCACGCTAATCACATTAGCCTACAATAGCTTAACCGTCCTGTGAGGGGGACACCGATCCTGTAGAGGTTAAACAATTTGCATAATATAGAACTAGGGATTGAACCTATGCTGTAAGGGCATACATGTATCTATGTGTAATAAAGATGAATATGTATGTAATACATGTATAGAGGACTATGATGGGCATTAGGGAGCGCTCACTGATGAAGTGGTCCATGTTAACATCATTATATAGGATAGGGTCTACATGGATCATATTTATCTCTGTGTAATTATGGGTAACGTACATCACAGCACATGTGATCAATTTGTCTCTATGATCATTTAGCTGGACCATCTCCTCCTGTGACCTTACAATCAATATTTATCGCCACACACACACACACACACACACACACACACACACACACACACACACACACACACACACACACACACACACACACACACACACACACACACACACACACACACACACACACACACACACACACACACACACACACACACACACACAGAGATAGACACACACAAAGGATTGCAACTTTGACTGTAAATAACTACATTAAACAATAAGGTTACTGTATCTCAATGACCAGGGAAATGTAATTGATACTTATTTTTCTGGTCTGTAGGAAATATAAATAAATATATTTATTTGGAGTGCGTACGCTAGGAGTGAGGACTCTGGAGTTAATTCCACTAAGTGGAGTAGTAATTTGCAGTTTAAGAAATGTATTAGTGATTGAATGGGCCGTGAACAGTGGAAGCCCAGACGAAGATGCTTTCTTGGAGAGGTAGAGACATGTTCGGTCTCCAAGGTCATAGAGTGCAAGGCCATACAGGAAGAAGACTGTTTTGGAGCTGTTCTTAGTCTCTGTGCCCTGAAAGCATGTTTAGCATTGCAAATGAAGCCAGTAGATTGGGCAGTTTGTAGAGGCATGGGGATTAGGCTAGTCAAGCCCTTGGCTGTAATTGTGCCTAACGTCAGTTTGTTTGGTGAGTCTATGGAGAGGAGAGCTACTCATTATCAAGTCACATACAGAGAGATAGAGGAGGAGCAATCAACTGTATATGAATGATAAACAGGAAATAGAGTTTGGTTTTATGTTGACGTCACTGTGGGATAGAGAGGGGGCGTGTCACGCCCTGACCTCAGAGATCCTTTTTATGTCTCTATTTTGGTTTGGTCAGGGCGTGAGTTGGGGTGGGTATTTTCTGTTCTATGTTGTGTATTTCTTTGTGTTTGGCCGGGTGTGGTTCTCAATCAGAGGCAGCTGTCTATCGTTGTCTCTGATTGAGAACCATACTTAGGTAGCCCTTTTTTCCACCTGTCTAAGGAAGTTGACTTTGTTTAGGGCACTTAGCCTTTAGCTTCACGGTTTGTTTTTGTAGTTTTTATCGTTTTGTTCGGCGTCATTTTTATTAAATAAAAGAAAATGTACGCTCAACACGCTGCACCTTGGTCCTCTTCTTTTAACGGCCGTGACAGGGCGTTTATTCTCCCCATGTAGCCCCCTAGGGCATGTGTGGCCATGCCCTCCATTCACCCTGCCCTGCCCTTCCTACTCCCTTATCCCTCTACCCATGTTCCCATCATCTCCGCCTTGGGGCTTGCCTGATCCCTCTCTCATTCTTTTCACCATTCGTCCGGCTACCCAGTCTCCTTTCTCCGGCCAAATGCTACGTCACGCCCATGGACATTAGTTTCTTATTCCCACTGAGTCTGGATCTGAGTACCTCCACAACGATTTCGAGAACGCAGACCTAATGTAGCAGGTGCAGAAACCGATGTGTTGGGCCAGAGCCAGAACACACGTGGGTAAAGCGATGTTTTGAAAATTCGTCATTAGCTTTGATACTCTGATTAGTTAGAGATGATCCAATCACTGATGACTTTGTTTTGTACAACACCCCTCCTTCTGACGTCACCACAAATGACTTCAACGATGGCAGTCTCAGACTGAAGTATGCAGCGAACATACAGCAACGGAAGAATTCAGTTTGAGTCATCAGGCAATTTCACCATCTCTCCCTTCATCCCATAGACTACCCCTTGACCACTCTCGCCTAAATGTCTCCATCACATCTCCTTTATCCCTCCATCCCTCCCTCACCAGCACAGTGCTATTTCTCATCCCTCTCCTCATTCCTCTCTCCGTCCCTCTATCTCTAAGACTAGATATCCATGTATAAAGTCCTCCTCATTCCTCTCCCCGTCCCTCTATCTCTAAGACTAGATATCCATTTATAAAGTCCTCCTCATTCCTCTCCCCGTCCCTCTATCTCCAAGACTAGATATCCATGTATAAAGTCCTCCTCATTCCTCTCAATTCAATTCAATTCAAGGGGCTTTATTGACATGGGAAACATGTGTTAACATTGCCAAAGCAAGTGAGGTAGATAATATACAAAAGTGAAATAAACAATAAAAATTAACAGTAAACATTACACATACAGAAGTTTCAAAACAATAAAGACATTACAAATGTCATATTATATATATACAGTGTTGTAACACTGTATATAACACCTCTCCCCGTCCCTCTATCTCTAAGACTAGATATCCACGTATAAAGTCCTCCTCATTCCCCTCTCCGTCCCTCTATCTCCAAGACTAGATATCCATATGTAAAGTCCTCTACAGCAGTGTAAGGTCAGCGGTGAGAGCTTTAGTGACCTCATCATGGTAAACACATGATCTCTGGGCTGCTTAGTTAGGGACAGGCAGTGCCATAATTTTATATTCAGATATTTTATTTTATATACTGTATATTCTAAATATATGACTCTGGGGCCAGGGATTCTTATATAGTCTCTCTGCCATGACGACTCAGTTCAATTTCCTATGACATTACCTCAGTTGAGCACGGGGCTCTCAGAGGGCTGTTCACTCAGTGTGATAATCTTATATTGTACTGTACTGTATTCATTCGGGACCAAGTGTAAATATAGCAGTCTGTTGAGAGCCAATGTCTCATCTGGAGGAGTTTATTAGAGTCTCTTCATTGTGTAGGTTGGAGTCCTTCTGCTCACTAGACTTGTAGTCTGGTGTCAGGCTCCTGTAGTCTGTTGTCAGGCTCCTGTAGTCTGTTGTCAGGCTGCTGTAGTCTGTTGTCAGGCTGCTGTAGTCTGGTGTTAGGCTCCTGTAGTCTGTTGTCAGGCTGCTGTCAGGCTGCTGTAGTCTGGTATCAGGCTGCTGTAGTCTGTTGTCAGGCTGCTGTAGTCTGGTATCAGGCTGCTGTAGTCTGTTGTCAGGCTGCTGTAGTCTGTTGTCAGGCTGCTGTAGTCTGTTGTCAGGCTGCTGTAGTCTGTTGTCAGGCTGCTGTAGTCTGTTGTCAGGCTGCTGTAGTCTGTTGTCAGGCTGCTGTAGTCTGGTATCAGGCTGCTGTAGTCTGTTGTCAGGCTGCTGTAGTCTGTTGTCAGGCTGCTGTAGTCTGTTGTCAGGCTGCTGTAGTCTGGTATCAGGCTGCTGTCAGGCTGCTGTAGTCTGGTATCAGGCTGCTGTAGTCTGTTGTCAGGTTGCTGTAGTCTGTTGTCAGGCTGCTGTAGTCTGGTGTCAGGCTGCTGTAGTCTGCTGTAGGCTGCTGTAGGCTGGTGTAAGGCTGCTGTAGTCTGTTGTCAGGCTGCTGTAGTCTGTTGTCAGGCTGCTGTAGTCTGGTGTCAGGCTGCTGTAGTCTGGTGTCAGGCTGCTGTAGTCTGGTGTCAGGCTGCTGTAGGCTGGTGTCAGGCTGCTGTAGTCTGTTGTCAGGCTGCTGTAGTCTGGTGTCAGGCTGCTGTAGGCTGCTGTAGTCTGGTGTAGTCTGGTGTCAGGCTGCTGTAGTCTGTTGTCAGGCTGCTGTAGTCTGGTGTCAGGCTGCTGTAGTCTGGTGTCAGGCTGCTGTAGGCTGGTGTCAGGCTGCTGTAGGCTGGTGTCAGGCTGCTGTAGGCTGCTGTAGTCTGGTGTAGTCTGGTGTCAGGCTGCTGTAGTCTGTTGTCAGGCTGTTGTAGTCTGGTGTCAGGCTGCTGTAGTCTGGTGTCAGGCTGCTGTAGTCTGGTGTCAGGCTGCTGTAGTCTGGTGTCAGGCTGCTGTAGTCTGGTGTCAGGCTGCTGTAGGCTGGTGTCAGGATGCTGTAGTCTGGTGTCGGGCTGCTGTAGTCTGGTGTCAGGCTGCTGTAGTCTGTTGTCAGGCTGCTGTAGTCTGGTGTCAGGCTGCTGTAGTCTGGTGTTAGACTGCTGTAGTCTGGTGTCAGGCTGCTGTAGGCTGCTGTAGTCTGGTGTCAGGCTGCTGTAGGCTGCTGTAGTCTGGTGTCAGGTTGCTGTAGTCTGGTGTCAGGCTGCTGTAGTCTGGTGTCAGGCTGCTGTAGTCTGGTGTCAGGCTGCTGTAGGCTGGTGTCAGGCTGCTGTAGTCTGTTGTCAGGCTGCTGTAGTCTGGTGTCAGGCTGCTGTAGTCTGGTATCAGGCTGCTGTAGGCTGGTGTCAGGCTGCTGTAGGCTGGTGTAGTCTGGTGTAGTCTGGTGTCAGGCTGCTGTAGTCTGTTGTCAGGCTGTTGTAGTCTGGTGTCAGGCTGTTGTAGTCTGGTGTCAGGCTGCTGTAGTCTGGTGTCAGGCTGCTGTAGTCTGGTGTCAGGCTGCTGTAGTCTGGTGTCAGGCTGCTGTAGTCTGGTATCAGGCTGCTGTAGGCTGGTTTCAGGATGCTGTAGTCTGTTGTCAGGCTGCTGTAGTCTGGTGTCAGGCTGCTGTAGTCTGGTGTCAGGCTGCTGTAGTCTGGTGTCAGGCTGCTGTAGGCTGCTGTAGTCTGGTGTCAGGCTGCTGTAGTCTGGTGTCAGGCTGCTGTAGTCTGGTGTCAGGCTGCTGTAGTCTGGTGTCAGGCTGCTGTAGTCTGGTGTCAGGCTGCTGTAGTCTGGTGTCAGGCTGCTGTAGTCTGGTGTCAGGCTGCTGTAGTCTGGTGTCAGGCTGCTGTAGGATGCTGTAGTCTGGTGTCAGGCTGCTGTAGTCTGGTGTCAGGCTGCTGTAGGCTGCTGTAGTCTGGTGTCAGGCTGCTGTAGTCTGGTGTCAGGCTGCTGTAGTCTGTTGTCAGGCTGCTGTAGGATGCTGTAGTCTGGTGTCAGGCTGCTGTAGTCTGGTGTCAGGCTGCTGTAGTCTAGTGTCAGGCTCCTGTAGTCTGGTGTCAGGCTGCTGTAGTCTGTTGTCAGGCTGCTGTAGGATGCTGTAGTCTGGTGTCAGGCTGCTGTAGTCTGTTGTCAGGTTGCTGTAGTCTGTTGTCAGGCTGCTGTAGTCTGGTGTCAGGCTGCTGTAGTCTGGTGTCAGGCTGCTGTAGTCTGGTGTCAGGCTGCTGTAGTCTGTTGTCAGGCTGCTGTAGTCTGGTGTCAGGGTGCTGTAGTCTGGTGTCAGGCTGCTGTAGTTTGGTGTCAGGCTGCTGTAGTCTGTTGTCAGGCTGCTGTAGTCTGGTGTCAGGCTGCTGTAGTCTGGTGTCAGGCTGCTGTCAGGCTGCTGTAGTCTGGTATCAGGCTGCTGTAGTCTGTTGTCAGGTTGCTGTAGTCTGGTGTCAGGCTGCTGTAGTCTGGTGTCAGGCTGCTGTAGGCTGCTGTAGTCTGGTGTCAGGCTGCTGTAGGCTGCTGTAGTCTGGTGTCAGGCTGCTGAAGTCTGGTGTCAGGCTGCTGTAGTCTGCTGTAGGCTGCTGTAGTCTGTTGTCAGGCTGCTGTAGTCTGTTGTCAGGCTGCTGTAGTCTGGTGTCAGGCTGCTGTAGTCTGGTGTCAGGCTGCTGTAGTCTGGTGTCAGGCTGCTGTAGGCTGGTGTCAGGCTGCTGTAGTCTGTTGTCAGGCTGCTGTAGTCTGGTGTCAGGCTGCTGTAGTCTGGTGTTAGACTGCTGTAGTCTGGTGTCAGGCTGCTGTAGGCTGCTGTAGTCTGGTGTCAGGCTGCTGTAGGCTGCTGTAGTCTGGTGTCAGGCTGCTGTAGTCTGTTGTCAGGCTGCTGTAGTCTGGTGTCAGGCTGCTGTAGTCTGGTGTTAGACTGCTGTAGTCTGGTGTCAGGCTGCTGTAGGCTGCTGTAGTCTGGTGTCAGGCTGCTGTAGGCTGCTGTAGTCTGGTGTCAGGCTGCTGTATTCTGGTGTCAGGCTGCTGTAGTCTGGTGTCAGGCTGCTGTAGGCTGCTGTAGTCTGGTGTCAGGCTGCTGTAGTCTGGTGTCAGGCTGCTGTAGTCTGGTGTAGTCTGGTGTCAGGCTGCTGTAGTCTGTTCTCAGGCTGTTGTAGTCTGGTGTCAGGCTGCTGTAGTCTGGTGTCAGGCTGTTGTAGTCTGGTGTCAGGCTGCTGTAGTCTGGTGTCAGGCTGCTGTAGTCTGGTGTCAGGCTGCTGTAGTCTGGTGTCAGGCTGCTGTAGTCTGGTATCAGGCTGCTGTAGGCTGGTTTCAGGATGCTGTAGTCTGTTGTCAGGCTGCTGTAGTCTGGTGTCAGGCTGCTGTAGTCTGGTGTCAGGCTGCTGTAGTCTGGTGTCAGGCTGCTGTAGTCTGGTGTCAGTCTGGTGTCAGGCTGCTGTAGTCTGGTGTCAGGCTGCTGTAGTCTGGTGTCAGGCTGCTGTAGTCTGGTGTCAGGCTGCTGTAGGCTGCTGTAGTCTGGTGTCAGGCTGCTGTAGTCTGGTGTCAGGCTGCTGTAGTCTGGTGTCAGGCTGCTGTAGTCTGGTGTCAGGCTGCTGTAGTCTGGTGTCAGGCTGCTGTAGTCTGTTGTCAGGCTGCTGTAGTCTGGTGTCAGGCTGCTGTAGTCTGGTATCAGGCTGCTGTAGGCTGGTGTCAGGCTGCTGTAGGCTGGTGTAGTCTGGTGTATTCTGGTGTCAGGCTGCTGTAGTCTGTTCTCAGGCTGTTGTAGTCTGGTGTCAGGCTGCTGTAGTCTGGTGTCAGGCTGTTGTAGTCTGGTGTCAGGCTGCTGTAGTCTGGTGTCAGGCTGCTGTAGTCTGGTGTCAGGCTGCTGTAGTCTGGTGTCAGGCTGCTGTAGTCTGGTATCAGGCTGCTGTAGGCTGGTTTCAGGATGCTGTAGTCTGTTGTCAGGCTGCTGTAGTCTGGTGTCAGGCTGCTGTAGTCTGGTGTCAGGCTGCTGTAGTCTGGTGTCAGGCTGCTGTAGTCTGGTGTCAGTCTGGTGTCAGGCTGCTGTAGTCTGGTGTCAGGCTGCTGTAGTCTGGTGTCAGGCTGCTGTAGTCTGGTGTCAGGCTGCTGTAGTCTGGTGTCAGGCTGCTGTAGTCTGGTGTCAGGCTGCTGTAGTCTGGTGTCAGGCTGCTGTAGTCTGGTGTCAGGCTGCTGTAGTCTGGTGTCAGGCTGCTGTAGTCTGGTGTCAGGCTGCTGTAGTCTGGTGTCAGGCTGCTATAGTCTGTTGTCAGGCTGCTGTAGGATGCTGTAGTCTGGTGTCAGGCTGCTGTAGTCTGGTGTCAGGCTGCTGTAGGCTGCTGTAGTCTGGTGTCAGGCTGCTGTAGTCTGGTGTCAGGCTGCTGTAGTCTGTTGTCAGGCTGCTGTAGGATGCTGTAGTCTGGTGTCAGGCTGCTGTAGTCTGGTGTCAGGCTGCTGTAGTCTAGTGTCAGGCTGCTGTAGTCTGGTGTCAGGCTGCTGTAGTCTGTTGTCAGGCTGCTGTAGGATGCTGTAGTCTGGTGTCAGGCTGCTGTAGTCTGTTGTCAGGTTGCTGTAGTCTGTTGTCAGGCTGCTGTAGTCTGGTGTCAGGCTGCTGTAGTCTGGTGTCAGGCTGCTGTAGGCTGGTGTCAGGATGCTGTAGTCTGGTGTCGGGCTGCTGTAGTCTGGTGTCAGGCTGCTGTAGTCTGTTGTCAGGCTGCTGTAGTCTGGTGTCAGGCTGCTGTAGTCTGGTGTTAGGCTGCTGTAGTCTGGTGTCAGGCTGCTGTAGGCTGCTGTAGTCTGGTGTCAGGCTGCTGTAGGCTGCTGTAGTCTGGTGTCAGGCTGCTGTATTCTGGTGTCAGGCTGCTTTAGTCTGGTGTCAGGCTGCTGTAGGCTGCTGTAGGCTGGTGTCAGGCTGCTGTAGTCTGTTGTCAGGCTGCTGTAGTCTGGTGTCAGGCTGCTGTAGTCTGGTATCAGGCTGCTGTAGGCTGGTGTCAGGCTGCTGTAGGCTGGTGTAGTCTGGTGTAGTCTGGTGTCAGGCTGCTGTAGTCTGTTGTCAGGCTGTTGTAGTCTGGTGTCAGGCTGTTGTAGTCTGGTGTCAGGCTGCTGTAGTCTGGTGTCAGGCTGCTGTAGGCTGCTGTAGTCTGGTGTCAGGCTGCTGTAGTCTGGTGTCAGGCTGCTGTAGTCTGGTGTCAGGCTGCTGTAGGCTGCTGTAGTCTGGTGTCAGGCTGCTGTAGTCTGGTGTCAGGCTGCTGTAGTCTGGTGTCAGGCTGCTGTAGGCTGCTGTAGTCTGGTGTCAGGCTGCTGTAGTCTGGTGTCAGGCTGCTATAGTCTGGTGTCAGGCTGCTGTAGTCTGGTATCAGGCTGCTGTAGGCTGGTGTCAGGCTGCTGTAGGCTGGTGTAGTCTGGTGTAGTCTGGTTTCAGGCTGCTGTAGTCTGTTGTCAGGCTGTTGTAGTCTGGTGTCAGGCTGCTGTAGTCTGGTGTCAGGCTGTTGTAGTCTGGTGTCAGGCTGCTGTAGTCTGGTGTCAGGCTGCTGTAGTCTGGTGTCAGGCTGCTGTAGTCTGGTGTCAGGCTGCTGTAGTCTGGTATCAGGCTGCTGTAGGCTGGTTTCAGGATGCTGTAGTCTGTTGTCAGGCTGCTGTAGTCTGGTGTCAGGCTGCTGTAGTCTGGTGTCAGGCTGCTGTAGTCTGGTGTCAGGCTGCTGTAGGCTGCTGTAGTCTGGTGTCAGGCTGCTGTAGTCTGGTGTCAGGCTGCTGTAGTCTGGTGTCAGGCTGCTGTAGTCTGGTGTCAGGCTGCTGTAGTCTGGTGTCAGGTTGCTGTAGTCTGGTGTCAGGCTGCTGTAGTCTGGTGTCAGGCTGCTATAATCTGGTGTCAGGCTGCTATAGTCTGTTGTCAGGCTGCTGTAGGATGCTGTAGTCTGGTGTCAGGCTGCTGTAGTCTGGTGTCAGGCTGCTGTAGGCTGCTGTAGTCTGTTGTCAGGCTGCTGTAGTCTGGTGTCAGGCTGCTGTAGTCTGGTGTCAGGCTGCTGTAGGATGCTGTAGTCTGGTGTCAGGCTGCTGTAGTCTGGTGTCAGGCTGCTGTAGTCTAGTGTCAGGCTGCTGTAGTCTGGTGTCAGGCTGCTGTAGTCTGTTGTCAGGCTGCTGTAGGATGCTGTAGTCTGGTGTCAGGCTGCTGTAGTCTGTTGTCAGGTTGCTGTAGTCTGTTGTCAGGCTGCTGTAGTCTGGTGTCAGGCTGCTGTAGTCTGGTGTCAGGCTGCTGTAGGCTGGTGTCAGGATGCTGTAGTCTGGTGTCGGGCTGCTGTAGTCTGGTGTCAGGCTGCTGTAGTCTGTTGTCAGGCTGCTGTAGTCTGGTGTCAGGCTGCTGTAGTCTGGTGTTAGGCTGCTGTAGTCTGGTGTCAGGCTGCTGTAGGCTGCTGTAGTCTGGTGTCAGGCTGCTGTAGGCTGCTGTAGTCTGGTGTCAGGCTGCTGTATTCTGGTGTCAGGCTGCTTTAGTCTGGTGTCAGGCTGCTGTAGGCTGCTGTAGGCTGGTGTCAGGCTGCTGTAGTCTGTTGTCAGGCTGCTGTAGTCTGGTGTCAGGCTGCTGTAGTCTGGTATCAGGCTGCTGTAGGCTGGTGTCAGGCTGCTGTAGGCTGGTGTAGTCTGGTGTAGTCTGGTGTCAGGCTGCTGTAGTCTGTTGTCAGGCTGTTGTAGTCTGGTGTCAGGCTGTTGTAGTCTGGTGTCAGGCTGCTGTAGTCTGGTGTCAGGCTGCTGTAGGCTGCTGTAGTCTGGTGTCAGGCTGCTGTAGTCTGGTGTCAGGCTGCTGTAGTCTGGTGTCAGGCTGCTGTAGGCTGCTGTAGTCTGGTGTCAGGCTGCTGTAGTCTGGTGTCAGGCTGCTGTAGTCTGGTGTCAGGCTGCTGTAGTCTGGTGTCAGGCTGCTATAGTCTGTTGTCAGGCTGCTGTAGGATGCTGTAGTCTGGTGTCAGGCTGCTGTAGTCTGGTGTCAGGCTGCTGTAGTCTAGTGTCAGGCTGCTGTAGTCTAGTGTCAGGCTGCTGTAGTCTGTTGTAGTCTGGTGTCAGGATGCTGTAGTCTAGTGTCAGGCTGCTGTAGTCTGGTGTCAGGCTGCTGTAGGCTGCTGTAGTCTGGTGTCAGGCTGCTGTAGTCTGGTGTCAGGCTGCTGTAGTCTGTTGTCAGGCTGCTGTAGGATGCTGTAGTCTGGTGTCAGGCTGCTGTAGTCTGGTGTCAGGCTGCTGTAGTCTAGTGTCAGGCTGCTGTAGTCTGTTGTAGTCTGGTGTCAGGCTGCTGTAGTCTGGTGTCAGGCTGCTGTAGTCTGTTGTAGTCTGGTGTCAGGCTGCTGTAGTCTGTTGTCAGGCTGCTGTAGGATGCTGTAGTCTGGTGTCAGGCTGCTGTAGTCTGGTGTCAGGCTGCTGTAGTCTGGTGTCAGGCTGCTGTAGTCTGGTGTCAGGCTGCTGTAGTCTGTTGTAGTCTGGTGTCAGGCTGCTGTAGTCTGGTGTCAGGCTGCTGTAGTCTGGTGTCAGGCTGCTGTAGTCTGGTGTCAGGCTGCTGTAGTCTGTTGTCAGGCTGCTGTAGGATGCTGTAGTCTGGTGTCAGGCTGCTGTAGTCTGGTGTCAGGCTGCTGTAGGCTGCTGTAGTCTGGTGTCAGGCTGCTGTAGTCTGGTGTCAGGCTGCTGTAGTCTGGTGTCAGGCTGCTGTAGTCTGGTGTCAGGCTGCTGTAGTCTGTTGTCAGGCTGCTGTAGGATGCTGTAGTCTGGTGTCAGGCTGCTGTAGTCTGGTGTCAGGCTGCTGTAGTCTGGTGTCAGGCTGCTGTAGTCTGGTATCAGGCTGCTGTAGGCTGGTTTCAGGATGCTGTAGTCTGTTGTCAGGCTGCTGTAGTCTGGTGTCAGGCTGCTGTAGTCTGGTGTCAGGCTGCTGTAGGCTGCTGTAGTCTGGTGTCAGGCTGCTGTAGTCTGGTGTCAGGCTGCTGTAGTCTGGTGTCAGGCTGCTGTAGTCTGGTGTCAGGCTGCTGTAGTCTGGTGTCAGGTTGCTGTAGTCTGGTGTCAGGCTGCTGTAGTCTGGTGTCAGGCTGCTATAATCTGGTGTCAGGCTGCTATAGTCTGTTGTCAGGCTGCTGTAGGATGCTGTAGTCTGGTGTCAGGCTGCTGTAGTCTGGTGTCAGGCTGCTGTAGGCTGCTGTAGTCTGGTGTCAGGCTGCTGTAGTCTGGTGTCAGGCTGCTGTAGTCTGGTGTCAGGCTGCTGTAGGATGCTGTAGTCTGGTGTCAGGCTGCTGTAGTCTGGTGTCAGGCTGCTGTAGTCTAGTGTCAGGCTGCTGTAGTCTGGTGTCAGGCTGCTGTAGTCTGTTGTCAGGCTGCTGTAGGATGCTGTAGTCTGGTGTCAGGCTGCTGTAGTCTGTTGTCAGGTTGCTGTAGTCTGTTGTCAGGCTGCTGTAGTCTGGTGTCAGGCTGCTGTAGTCTGGTGTCAGGCTGCTGTAGGCTGGTGTCAGGATGCTGTAGTCTGGTGTCGGGCTGCTGTAGTCTGGTGTCAGGCTGCTGTAGTCTGTTGTCAGGCTGCTGTAGTCTGGTGTCAGGCTGCTGTAGTCTGGTGTTAGGCTGCTGTAGTCTGGTGTTAGGCTGCTGTAGTCTGGTGTCAGGCTGCTGTAGGCTGCTGTAGTCTGGTGTCAGGCTGCTGTAGGCTGCTGTAGTCTGGTGTCAGGCTGCTGTATTCTGGTGTCAGGCTGCTTTAGTCTGGTGTCAGGCTGCTGTAGGCTGCTGTAGGCTGGTGTCAGGCTGCTGTAGTCTGTTGTCAGGCTGCTGTAGTCTGGTGTCAGGCTGCTGTAGTCTGGTATCAGGCTGCTGTAGGCTGGTGTCAGGCTGCTGTAGGCTGGTGTAGTCTGGTGTAGTCTGGTGTCAGGCTGCTGTAGTCTGTTGTCAGGCTGTTGTAGTCTGGTGTCAGGCTGTTGTAGTCTGGTGTCAGGCTGCTGTAGTCTGGTGTCAGGCTGCTGTAGGCTGCTGTAGTCTGGTGTCAGGCTGCTGTAGTCTGGTGTCAGGCTGCTGTAGTCTGGTGTCAGGCTGCTGTAGGCTGCTGTAGTCTGGTGTCAGGCTGCTGTAGTCTGGTGTCAGGCTGCTGTAGTCTGGTGTCAGGCTGCTGTAGTCTGGTGTCAGGCTGCTATAGTCTGTTGTCAGGCTGCTGTAGGATGCTGTAGTCTGGTGTCAGGCTGCTGTAGTCTGGTGTCAGGCTGCTGTAGTCTAGTGTCAGGCTGCTGTAGTCTAGTGTCAGGCTGCTGTAGTCTGTTGTAGTCTGGTGTCAGGATGCTGTAGTCTAGTGTCAGGCTGCTGTAGTCTGGTGTCAGGCTGCTGTAGGCTGCTGTAGTCTGGTGTCAGGCTGCTGTAGTCTGGTGTCAGGCTGCTGTAGTCTGTTGTCAGGCTGCTGTAGGATGCTGTAGTCTGGTGTCAGGCTGCTGTAGTCTGGTGTCAGGCTGCTGTAGTCTAGTGTCAGGCTGCTGTAGTCTGTTGTAGTCTGGTGTCAGGCTGCTGTAGTCTGGTGTCAGGCTGCTGTAGTCTGTTGTAGTCTGGTGTCAGGCTGCTGTAGTCTGTTGTCAGGCTGCTGTAGGATGCTGTAGTCTGGTGTCAGGCTGCTGTAGTCTGGTGTCAGGCTGCTGTAGTCTGGTGTCAGGCTGCTGTAGTCTGTTGTAGTCTGGTGTCAGGCTGCTGTAGTCTGGTGTCAGGCTGCTGTAGTCTGGTGTCAGGCTGCTGTAGTCTGGTGTCAGGCTGCTGTAGTCTGTTGTCAGGCTGCTGTAGGATGCTGTAGTCTGGTGTCAGGCTGCTGTAGTCTGGTGTCAGGCTGCTGTAGGCTGCTGTAGTCTGGTGTCAGGCTGCTGTAGTCTGGTGTCAGGCTGCTGTAGTCTGGTGTCAGGCTGCTGTAGTCTGGTGTCAGGCTGCTGTAGTCTGTTGTCAGGCTGCTGTAGGATGCTGTAGTCTGGTGTCAGGCTGCTGTAGTCTGGTGTCAGGCTGCTGTAGGCTGCTGTAGTCTGGTGTCAGGCTGCTGTAGTCTGGTGTCAGGCTGCTGTAGTCTGGTGTCAGGCTGCTGTAGTCTGGTGTCAGGCTGCTGTAGGATGCTGTAGTCTGGTGTCAGGCTGCTGTAGTCTGGTGTCAGGCTGCTGTAGTCTGGTGTCAGGCTGCTGTTGGATGCTGTAGTCTGGTGTCAGGCTGCTGTAGTCTGGTGTCAGGCTGCTGTAGTCTGGTGTCAGGCTGCTGTAGTCTGGTGTCAGGCTGCTGTAGTCTGGTGTCAGGCTGCTGTAGTCTGGTGTCAGGCTGCTGTAGTCTGGTGTCAGGCTGCTGTAGTCTGGTGTCAGGCTGCTGTAGTCTGTTGTCAGGCTGCTGTAGGATGCTGTAGTCTGGTGTCAGGCTGCTGTAGTCTGGTGTCAGGCTGCTGTAGTCTGGTGTCAGGCTGCTGTAGTCTGGTGTCAGGCTGCTGTAGTCTGTTGTCAGGCTGCTGTAGGATGCTGTAGTCTGGTGTCAGGCTGCTGTAGTCTGGTGTCAGGCTGCTGTAGTCTGGTGTCAGGCTGCTGTAGTCAAAATCAAATCACATTTTATTTGTCACATGCGCCGAAAACAACACGTGTACACCTCACAGTGAAATGCTTATTTACTTGCCCTTAAACCAACAATGCCGCTTTAAGAAAATCCCTTAATAAAGCAAGAGATAAGAATATCAAATAATTGAAGAGCAGCAGTAAATAACAATAGCGGGGCTATGTACAGGCGGTACCGGGACAGAGTCGGGGGGTGTAGTCTGGTGTCAGGCTGCTGTAGTCTGTTGTCAGGCTGCTGTAGTCTGTTGTCAGGCTGCTGTAGGCTGTTGTCAGGCTGCTGTAGTCTGGTGTCAGGCTGCTGTAGTCTGGTGTTAGGCTGCTGTAGTCTGCTGTCAGGCTCCATCTCAAGTGACACCCTATTCCCTAAATAGAGCACTATTTTAGACCAAGGCCAATAGGGCTCGAGTATAAAAGCAGTGCACTATATAAGAAATAGAGTGCCATTTGGAATGCAGGCCCTGTCTCTCTTACACAAATACACACTCATGTGACAACCTTGACACGCGAAGGACTTGGCAGCCCTGGTCTCGTGTGGATTTGTTTGGAAGTGTCAGAATGGAACACTTCCAGCCTCTCACGACTTGGACCAGTCCTAGAACCCCTCCACCCCCCCCATTTCCTCTCACAATGTGGACCAGTCCTATTATCCCCCCCAGATTCCTCTCACAATGTGGACCAGTCCTAGAACCCCTCCTCCCCTTAGGCTCTCATTATGTGTACTAGTCCTAGAACCCCTCCTCCCCCCCAGCCTCTCACGATGTGGACCAGTCCTAGAACCCCTCCTCCCCCCAGCCTCTCACGATGTGGACCAGTCCTAGAACCCCTCCTCCCCCCAGCCTCTCATGATGTGGACCAGTCCTAGAACCCCTCCACCCCCCAGCCTCTCATGATGTGAACCAGTCCTAGAACTCCTCCACCCCCAGCCTGTCACAATGTGGACCCGTCATATTATCCCCCCCAGATTCCTCTCACAATGTGGACCAGTCCTAGAACCCCTCCTCCCCCTCGGCCTATCACAATGTGGACCAGTCCTAGAACCCCTCCTCCCCCTTAGGCTCTCATTATGTGTACTAGTCCTAGAACCCCTCCTCCCCCCAGCCTCTCACAATGTGGACCAGTCCTAGAACCCCTCCACCCCCCCGTAGCCTCTCACAATGTGGACCAGTCCTAGAACCCCTCCACCCCCCGTAGCCTCTCACAGTGTGGACCAGTCCTAGAACCCCTCCTCCCTTGTAGCCTCTCATGATGTGTACTAGTCCTAGAACCCCTCCTCCCCCGTAGCCTCTCTCAGTGTGGACCAGTCCTAGAACCCCTCCACCCCCCCGTAGCCTCTCACAATGTGGACCAGTCCTAGAACCCCTCCTCCCCCGTAGCCTCTCATGATGTGTACTAGTCCTAGAACCCCTCCTCCCCCGTAGCCTCTCTCAGTGTGGACCAGTCCTAGAACCCCTCCACCCCCCCGTAGCCTCTCTCAGTGTGGACCAGTCCTAGAACCCCTCCACCCCCCCGTAGCCTCTCACAATGTGGACCAGTCCTAGAACCCCTCCACCCCCTGTAGCCTCTCACAGTGTGGACCAGTCCTAGAACCCCTCCACCCCCCCCGTAGCCTCTCACAATGTGGACCAGTCCTAGAACCCCTCCTCCCCCGTAGCCTCTCATGATGTGTGCTAGTCCTAGAACCCCTCCTCCCCCGTAGCCTCTCTCAGTGTGGACCAGTCCTAGAACCCCTCCACCCCCCCCGTAGCCTCTCACAATGTGGACCAGTCCTAGAACCCCTCCACCCCCCCGTAGCCTCTCACAGTGTGGACCAGTCCTAGAACCCCTCCACCCCCCCGTAGCCTCTCACAATGTGGACCAGTCCTAGAATCCCACCACCCCCCCTTAGCCTCTCACAATGTGGACCAGTCCTTGATCCCAGAATGTGTAGAATTCACTTTTAACTGGGACCATATGGTGCTGGTGGTGTGAAGGATAAATTTCTACCATTACACTTTATATAAACACACTTCCTCACTGGATGGGATTTATAGTCTGGGAGCTGGTGAGATGGATCAGCTCTGCTATGATCTGGGTTTAGTTTGGGGGAAAAGTTGACTTTCACCGAAATGAACATTCTAGCTTGTTTTCACTCAAAGTTGATTCAAATTGCGACCTAGATTTATATAGGCCTTTGTGAAAATGTAATATACTCTGTGTGAATGGCTCTGTCTGTCTGTCTGTCTGTCCTTCTCTGTGTCTCCCGTTGTGTCTTGTCTGGTGCGTGTATGTTTGATTGTGTACTTCAAAATGGATGTGTTGAGTTACTGTCCCTCAGTGGAATTTGTGCTATTTGCTGTTAACACAGTTTAGAATGGGGCATTGAGATCAAACCCCCCTAGGGTCTGGGGAATGGCGCGCTCCGCCTGCCTCCACTCATTACCCCGCTGCCCTAAGGGCCAAAGCACCACGGCCTGACAGGGAGAGAAAGAATGCTATTGATCCAGACTCACCCAAAATAATCAAATCAATTCATTTTGTCCTCTTTTAGCTCTGTCTGCCTGCCAGGCTTTGATGTAGGGAGCTGAAAGACCCGTGGAGAAGTCTCTTCCTTTCATCTTCACAGAAACATATCCATTTTAGCCACAAGTAGCCCATATGTCAGAGCATGCTCCTCAGAACAGCAGGCTCTTCACATGGCCTCTCAGTCCTCACTGGAATGGCATCTCTCTCTCTGTCTCAACACTATCTATATCCTATTCCACTTTTAAAATGTACAATATTCCACTTTTCTGAAGGACAATGCCTAAGCTAGACGATTATCGAAAACATTCTAAACTGCCCTTGTGTATTTTGCGGTTGAGTAACACATATAGCCTGTGATGTTTTAATGGAGGTTTTAAAGCAACATTGCTAGGTCGGTCTCTTTTAGCAATAACATTTACAACTGCTTTGTCTGGCTGCAAATTAAAACAGGCGTCAGTGATTTCACAGCAACCTACACACACACACACACACACACACACACACACACACACACACACACACACACACACACACACACACACACACACACACACACACACACACACACACACACACACACACACACACACACACACACACACACACACACACACACACACACACACACACACACACACACTACCAGCTGGCATCACATCTAAACACAAACATCCGTAGTTCTCAGGGTTACTACTAACATTGTCTGCATTAGAAAAGTGATGAATCTTCATAATGAAACAACAGTATACCTTAAAGCTTACATTAGGAGTACGTTGCTGTGTGCTTCAACCCCATGAACTCATATTAACTGTGATTAACCATGAAGCACAGCTAAGGCCAAGGCTGTTTCCCAAATTGCACCCTATTTTCCTAATAGTGTGCTATGTTTAACCAGTGCCCTGGTTAAATGTAGTGTACTTTACAGGGAAACGGGTGCCATTTGGGCATCTTCCTAATGTTGACTACGTTACAGTAGGTCTAGAAAAGTCAGTATGGTGGATAGGAGTCTTCTGAATGGGATCTAATGGCCAATTATATGTAATGACTAGTGACGGGGGTGAAAAATCAATACAGTGACATATTGATGTAATTTTTTATGATACGTTGATACACACACACACACACACACAACTGTTTACATATAATCTGAGGGATTCCATCTATGTGTTCCTGAGTGTTCCTAAATGGAATGTTTTATTACATGTTTTCATGGTTTACTTGATTTCTCCTTTTCTTTCCTCTGTTCTGATCTCCTGTCCTGTCATCTCCTGTCCTCTCCTGTCCTCTCATCTCCTGTCCAGGACTCTCCTGTCCTCTCATCTCCTGTCCAGGACTCTCCTGTCCTGTCCTCTCCTCTCCTGTCCTGTCCTATCCTCTCCTCTCATCTCCTGTCCTCTCCTGTCCTCTCCTCTCCTCTCCTGTCCTCTCCTCTCCTGTCCAGGACTCTCCTGTCCTGTGCTCTCCTGTCCTCTCCTCTCCTCTCATCTCCTGTCCTCTCATCTCCTGTCCTGTCCTCTCCTCTCCTGTCCTGTCCTGTCCTGTCCTCTCCTCTCATGTCCTGTCCTCTCCTCTCATCTCCTGTTCTCTCCTGTCCTCTCCTCTCCTCGCCTGTCCTCTCCTCTCCAGTTCTCTCATCTCCTTAGAGTGAAAACAAATATGTACACTCCCTGAATCAGCGTGAACCAGGACAGGGAAAATATTGATCTCAAGTAACACTGGTCGCAAGCATAATGAGATATTAATGGGAGAGAGAGACGTGAGAGAGAGAGACGTGAGAGAGAGGCGTGAGAGAAATGTAGAGAGAGAGAGAGAGAAAGAAAGAGAGAGAGAGAAAGAAATGTAGAGAGAGAGAGAGAGAGAAATGTAGAGGGAGAGAGAGAGAGAGAGAGAGAGAGAGAGAGAGAGAGAGAGAGAGAGAGAGAGAGAGAGAGAAATGTAGAGAGTGGGAAAGGCAGATGCACATGACTACAGAAAGACATTCAGAGCAATTTGCAGACACAAGCACTACAGTAATTGTTGAGAGACTTGAGGCTTCGAGAAAAGTATACATTACGTGTAAAGTTTCAATAAGTTTTTCAGAAAAGGGCTTTTGAGATCAACACGCCTATTGGCCAGTTCTTGTTATTCCATACAGAGCTTCAAGCCTATTGGCCAGTTCTTGTTATTCCATACAGAGCTTCAAGCCTATTGGACGGTTCTTGTTATTCTAGACAGAGCTTCAAGCCTATTATACAGTTCTTGTTATTCCATACAGAGCTTCAATGTAAAGAGAATAAGATACATGACATCGTCTATGTTTGTGAAAAATAATGACAACTTCCTACATGACCAATTGCTGAATACATCTACACTACTATATTCATGTCCTGGAAATTGTATGTTTATTGTCTTAGGTCTAAAATATCAGAGCTAAATTAGTAACATTGACTTGACATTATTTCAGTCACACCCGCCACCTTGGTTCTCTCGTATTCTCTAAGCTTTGGTTAGGCTTGAAGTTGAAGGTTTACGAAGTGATGGGGTCATTTGCTGTGTGTGGTCAGCGGTGTAATCTTAACAATCTCATCCCGCTGTATGGAGTGGTATTGATCGGCAGACTTAACTGAAACCCCCCCTCATCTCTTCATCTTATTTTTAAAGGGCAGTAGCGAAAGAAAGTGACGGAGAGAGAAAGAGCAAGGAAGAGGGTAAAAGAGTGAAAAACAGACACAGTCCACTTACAATGTGAAAGGAATCTCAGTTGTGCCCTTCAGAGGAGAAAGTGTAGACAAAGACACTCCGCTGTTTGCTCCTTTATCGCTCTCTCTCTCTCTCGCTCTCTCCCTCCCTCTCCCCCCTGCTCTCCCCCTCCCTCTCCCTCCCGCTCTTCCTCTCGCTCTCTCCCTCCCTCTCCCTATCTCCCTCCCTCTCCCTCTCCCTCTCGCTCTCTCCCTCCCTCTCCCTCTTGCTCTCGCTCCCTCTCGCTCTCTCTCCCTCTCGCTCTCGCTCTCGCTCTCGCTCTCGCTCTCTTGCGCTATCTCACGCTCTTTCGCTGGCTCTCTCTCTCGCCCTTGCTCTAGCTCTTGTGCAGTCTCGCTCTATTTCTCTCTCGCTCTCTCGCTCTCTCGTGCTCTTCTAGCCAAGGCCAAGTAAGTTTGTGTACATTAAGTGCAAATTAAGGTTGGGTTTGTTTCAATCCTGCCCACAGTTGGCAGCACACAAGTAATCATCAATTCTGAGCACAGCTGCACACGACTGATCATAACGCCCATGGTAATTTAACTTTGGATATCCCTATGGGGCTGGTTAAGGACCAATAGTAAATTACACAATGTACATGGGACAATATGTAAAAAGTCTAATAGCTCTAAATTTCAATGACTTAAAAACCTCAAACCAACTATAAATTGTAGAAATGTATCTTGTATACAAATATTGAAAGCATTTAATGAGACCGAAAAGGTGAGCAACATGAAAATATTGTCTAATTTACATGGTGTAACTCATTGACGGCCCAAACTAGCACCGGAGATAGGCTATCCAAAGCCAAATCAATTTTGCCCGGTTGTAAGCTAATTGACGAAACAATTGTAATAGCTCTTCCCACCTGCGAACACACACTAAAGACACCCACATAAACCCCGAAAAGCAAAACACATGTCATGGCGTTTCTTACTGTCATAGCGTTTCTTAATGAACCAAATCTAAAGCCCTTTAAAGAGACGGGTCCTTTAAAGGTACAGGGTCGGGGCTTCCTTTTGTTGATTCTTGGGGCACTGGGGCAGTTAAAGGGGCCGTGTGCTGGGCTACTGTAACTCCAACATAATAGGCCTGTTGTCACTTTGCTTATGGAATTCCTCATGTCCCTGATCTGTTCCTGCTAGCTTCCGGAGCTTTGTGTGTCCTTACATGTGTGTGTGTCTGTGTGATTGTTTACAATTGGCTCATTCATCCCCCTCCTCTCCCCTGTAACTATTCCCCAGGTCGTTGCTGCAAATGAGAACGTGTTCTCAGTCAACTTACCTGGTAAAATAACGGTAAAAAAATAAATAAATAAAAATTGTGTGTGTGATTGTGTGTGTGTGTGTGTGTGTGTGTGTGTGTGTGTGTGTGTGTGTGTGTGTGTGTGTGTGTGTGTGTGTGTGTGTGTGTGTGTGTGTGTGTGTGTGTGTGTGATCGTGTGTGTCTCTCTGTGTGCGTGTGTCAGTGTGTGTGTGTGTGTGTGTGTCCTTGTGATTGTGTCCCCTTGTCAAATCAAATCAAATGCATTGGTCACGTACACGTGTTTAGCAGATGTTATTGCGGTTGTAGCGAAATGCTTGTGCATCTAGCTCCGACAGTACAGTAATATCTAACAGTTTCACAACATATACCCAAAATACACTTATATATAAGTAAGAAATGTACTAAGAATATACATACATATATGTCAGAGCGGCATTGGACTATAAGATACAGTGGCATAGTATAGAATACAGTATATAGATATGAGATGGGTGATGCAATATGTAATAAAAAACTATTAAAGTGACTAAGACACCATAGAATAGTATAGAGTACAGTTTACATATGAGATGAGTAATGCAAGATACGGAGACATTATTAAAGTGACTAGTATTTCATTTCCTTGAAGTGGCCAGTGATTCCTAATCTACATCTATAGGCAGCAGCCTCTGATGTGCTGGAGACGGCTGATTAACACTCAGTGGTGTAGTATAGAATACAATACAATATATACATATGAAATGGGTGATGCAATATGTAAGCACAATTTAAAAGTGACTAAGATACCATAGAGTAGTGTGGAGTGCAGTTTATACATATGAGATGAGTATGCTAGATATGGAATCATTATTACAGTGGTGTCACGTTCCTGACCTTATTTCCTTTGTTTTGTCTTTTTTTAGTTGGTCAGGACGTGAGCTGGGTGGGCATTCTATGTTATGTGTTTTTAGGATGTTGGGTTTATTTTCAATTAGCCTGATATGGTTCTCAATCAGGGGCAGGTGTTTTACGTTTCCTCTGATTGAGAACCATATTAAGGTAGGCTGTTCTCACTGTTTCTTTGTGGGTGATTGTTCCTGTGTCAGTGTTTGTGCCACACGGGACTGTTTTTGTTAGTTTCGTTCATTTAATTCGTGTGTTCCTTCCTGTTCGTGCGTTCATGTTATATGTTCAAGTCTGTTAACATCGTTTATTGTTTTGTAGTTTGTTTAAGAGTTTTTCCGTCTTCGTCTTTCTTAAATAAACAAATATGTATTCAACCCACGCTGCGTTTTGGTCCGATCCATGCTCCTCTTCAGACGAGGAGGAAAATGACCGTTACAAGTGGCTAGTGATACATTCCTAAAAGTGGCCAGTGATTCCGAATCAATGTCTGTAGGCAGCCGCCTCTGATGTGCAAGTGATGGCTGTTTAGCAAGTCTGATGGCCTTGAGATAGATGTTTTTCAGTCTCTCGGTCCCAGCTTTGATGCACCTGTACTGACCCCCTTATGTATGATAGTGGGGTGAAAAGGCAGTGGCTCGGGTGGTTGACGTTCTTGATGATCTTTCTGGCCTTCAAATAAAATGTTATTTGTCACATGCGCCGAATACAACAGGTGTAGACCTTACAGTGAAATGCTACCTTACAAGCCCTTAACCAAAAATGCAGTTTTAAGAAAATAGCAAAAAAATAAAGAAAAAGTCAGAGATAAGAAAAATAAATCATTAAAGAGCAGCAGTAAATATCAATAGCGGGGCTATATACAGGGGGTACCGGCTCAGAGTCAGCGTGTCAATATGCGGGGGCACTGGTGTCGAGTTAGTTGAGGTAATTTTGTACATGTAGGTAGGGTTATTAAAATGGCTATGCATAGATGATAACAGAGATTAGCAGGAGCGTGGGTGGGTAGGGGGGGGTTGCAAATAGTCTGGGTAGCCATTTGATTATCTGTTCAGGGGTCTTATAGCCTGGGGGTAGAAGCTGTTTAGAAGTTTCTTGGACCTAGACTCTGCACTCTAGTACCGCTTGCCGTGCGATAGCAGAGAAAACAGTCTATGACTAGGGTGGCTGGAGTCTTTGACAATTTTAGGGCCTTCCTCTGACACCGTCTGGTATGGAGGTCCTGGATGGCAGGAAGCTTGGCCCTTGTGATGTACTGTGCCACATGTCACTACCCTCTGTAGTGCCTTGCGGTCAGAGGCAGAGCAGTTGCCATACCAGGTGGTGATGCAACCCGTCAGGATGCTGTCGATGGTGCAGCTGTAAAACCTTTTGTGGATCTGAGGACCCATGCCAAATCTTTTCAGTCTCCTGAAGGGGAATAGGTTTTGTCGTGCCCCGTTCACGACTGTCTTGGTGTGCTTGGACCATGTTAGTTTATTGGTGATGTGGATGCCAAGGAACTTCGAGCTCTCATCCTGCTCCACTACAGTCCCGTCGATGAGAATGTGGGCATGCTCGGTCCTCCTTTTCCTGTAGCCCACATTAATCTCCTTTGTCTTGATCATGTTGAGGGAGAAGTTGTTGTCCTTGCAGGTCTCTGATCTCCTCCCTATGGGCTGTCTCATCGTTGTCGGTGATCAGGCCTACCACTTCCTATGACATCGGGTGCTGTCGGTGTCCAAGAGGGCGGGGAGTTTGCCCCCGGTAATACGTTGGGCAGACCGCACCACCCTCTGGAGAGCTTTGCGGTTGTGGGTGGTGCAGTTACTGTACCAGGTGATGATACAGCCCGACAGGATGCTCTCAATTGTGCATCTGTAAAAGTTTGTGAGTGTTTTAGGTGACAAGACACATTTCTTCAGCCTCCTGAGCTTGAATAGGGGCTGTTGCACCTTCTTCACCACACTGTCTGTGTGGGTGGACCATTTCAGTTTGTCATTAAAACTTCTTGCGACTATAGGGGGTGCTGTTTTGCATTAGCATAATTTGCTCTACAGATTAAACTGCCTAGTACTCAATTCTTGCTTGTACAATATGCATATTATTATTATTATTGGATAGAAAACACTCTATAGTTTCTATAGCCGTTTGAATTATGTCTCTGAGTGGAACAGAACTCCTTCTACAGCACTTTTCCTGACAGGGAGTCAGATTTCAGACATCTTGGCCCCTGATCCCAGGTCGGTTTAAAGGTCCGTGTAAATGCTATGGAGAAACAGACACTTCTTACGTCTTCCCCTGGATGTCAGTACGTGATGACGCTTTGAATGGAGTCGATTGCGCAATCATGGCCTCTATAAATCACCAAATACCGGAAGTAACTTCCTTTGGCTGCCTGCGCCTGACGCACGAAGGACGTCGGACTCGCCTCCTTCCAACCTGTTGTTTAGCCAGTAATATTTCTCCGGTCATGTTTTTACTCGTTATAGGTGTTAACAACATCATAAGGTAGTTAATTTGAACCGTTTTATAGCAATTTATATCCGTTTAGTGCGATTTTGAGGCATTGCTTTGTTGTGCACTTTGAAGCACCGGGCACGTTTCGGGGTCCCGGTCGAACGTTAGTGGGCATTTCGACAGACAAGAGGACATCTTTCGACCAAAAGAAGATTAGACCCAAGAAAGGATACATTGCCCAAGATTCTGATGGAAGATCACTTCATAGTAAGAAATATTTAAGATGATAAATCGTGTTTCTGTCGAAAAATGTGAAACGCTTATGCCGCCATTTTGTTAGGTGTAGCTTCGCTTGGCGCAACCTGTATTGAAAAGTAAGGATAATTTTAAAAATGTAATTCAGCGATTGTATTAAGAATTCAATTGTCTATCAATCGCTGTCCACCCTGTATTTTTTAGTCAAGTTTATGAGTATTTATGTATAAGACTAGATCACTGTCTAATATGGCGCACAACATTTTCTGACCAGCTGGGCAACTTTTCTCATTGTCTAACCATGATTTTGGTGGCTAAATATGCACATTTTCGAACAAACTCTATATGTATGTTGTAATATGATGTTACAGGAGTGTCATCTGAAGAATTCTGAGAAGGTTAGTGAAAAAATTATTACAATTTGGCGATGATTACGTTATCGCTCTCTTTGGCTAGAATCAATGCTCTGGTAACATTTGCACATGTGGTCTGCTAATATAACGATTTATTGTGTTTTCGCTGTAAGACACTTAGAAAATCTGAAATGTTGTCTGGATTCACAGGATCTGTGTCTTTCAATTAGTGTACGCTGTGTATTTTTACGAAATGTTTTATGATTAGTAATTAGGTAATACACGTTGCTCTGTATTTTTTCTAGTCGAGTTGTGATGGTGGGTGCAATTGTAAACTATGATTTATACCTGAAATATGCACATTTTTCTAACAAAACATATCCTATACCATAAATATGTTATCAGACTGTCATCTGATGATGTTTTTTCTTGGTTAGTGGCTATCAATATCTTTATTTGGCCGAATTGGTGATAGCTACTGGTGTTGAGAAAAAATGGTGGACAAAGAAAAATGGTGTCTTTTGCTAACGTGGTTAGCTAATAGATTTACATATTTTGTCTTCCCTGTAAAACATTTTAAAAATCTGAAATGGTGGCTTTATTCACAAGATCTGTATCTTTCATTAGGTGTCTTGGACTTGTGATTTAATGATATTTAGATGCTACTATTTAATTGTGACGCTATGCTAGCAATGCTACTCAGTGTGGGGGGGGGGGGGGGGGGGGGGGGGGGCTCCCGGACCCGGGGTAGAGACCCGTGAAAGGTTAATGTATACGCCGAGGAACTTTAAGCTTCCACCTCCACTGCCGTTCAATCAATATGGATAGGGGGGTGCTCCCTCTACTGTTTCCTGAAGTCCATGATCATCTCCTTAGCTTTGTTGATGTTGAGTGAGAGGTTATTTTCCTGGCACCACACTCGCAGAGCCCTCACCTCCTCCCGATAGGCTGTCTCATCATTGTTGGTAATCAAGCATACTACTGTTTTGTCGTCTGCAAACTTGATGATTGAGTTGGTGGTGTGTTTGGCCACGCAGTCATGGATGAACATGGAGTACAGTAGGGGGCTGAGCACACACCCTTGTGGGGCCCCAGTGTTGAGGATCAGCAAATAGTTGATGTTGTTTCCCACATTCACCACTTTGGGGCGACCTGTCTGGAAGTCCAGTATCCATTTGCACAGAGTGGGGTTCAGACCCGGGGCCTCGAGCTTGATGATGAGCTTATAGGGTACTATGGTGTTGAAGGTTGAGCTATAGTCAATGAACAGCATTCTTACATCGGTATGCCTCTTGTACAGATGGGACAGGGCTGTGTGTGGTGGCGATTGCATTGTCTGTGGATCCATTGGGGCAGTAGGCAAATTGAATTGGGTCTAGGATGGCAGGTAAGGTGGAGGTGATATGATCCTTGACTAGTCTCTCAAAGCACTTCATGATTACAGAGGTGAGTGCTACGGGGCTATAGTCATTTAGTTGAATTACCTTTGCTTTCTTAGGTACAGCGACAATGGTGGCCATCTTGAAGCATGTGGGGACAACAGACTGGGATAGGGATATATTGAATATATCTGTAAACACACCACCCAGCTGGTCTGTGCATGCTCTGAGGACGTGGCTAGGGATATCATCTGGGATGGCAGCCTTGCGAGGGTTAACACTCTTAAATGTCTTACTCAAGTCGGCCACAGAGAAGGAGAGCCCACAGTCCTTGATAGCGGGCCGCGTCGGTGGCACTGTATTATCCTCAAAGCCGGCAGAGAACGTGTTTAGCCTGTTTGGAAATAAGACGTCTGTGTTCGCAACGTGGCTAGTTTTCCTTTTAGAATCCGTGGTTGTCTGTAGACCCTGCCACATGCGTCTCGTGTTTGAGCCTTTGAACTGGGACTCAACTTTGTCCCTTAACCAACGTTTAGCCTGCTTGATTGCTTTGCGGAGGGAATAACTACACTGTTTGTATTCTTCCATATTCCCAGTCTTTTGCCCTGGTTAAATGCTGTGGTTCGCGTGAATGCTCCCATCTATCCATGGTTTCTGTTTGGGGTAGGTTTTAATAGTCACAGTGGGTACAACATCTCCTATGCACTTCCTGATAAACTCATTCATCGTATCGTTATATGTGTCGATATTATTTTCTGAAGCTACTCTGAACATATCCCAGTCTGTGTGAACAAAACAATCTTGATGCTTGGATTCCGATTGGTCAGATCAGCGTTGAACAGTCCTCACCACGGGTGCTTCCTGTTTGAATTTCTGACTAGAGGAGGGGAGGATATGATTTGCCGAATGGGGAGGGCCTTATATGCATTCTGGAAGGTAGTATAACAATGGTCCAGAGTGTTAGCTGCATGTGATCGTGTGTGCCTGAGATCGTAGGTGCCTGAGTGTGTACATGTGATTGTGTGTGTGCATGTGATCATGTGTCTATGTGTACATGTGATCATGTGTGTGTCCATGTTATCGTATGTGTGTCCGTGTGATCGTATGTGTGTCCATGTGATTGTGTATCTGTGTTTCCGTGTGATCGTATGTGTGTCCATGTGATCATATGTGTGTACATGTTATCGTATGTGAGTCCATGTCATTGTGTGTCTGTGTGTGTGCATACTATATCTCTTCAGTGGAAAAGGGAGATCAGCCTGTTGAGATCAAGTGAAGCCTACAGCTCAAATCAAGGAATATTTTATTTGTCACATGCCTTGTTAACAACAGGTGTGAATTAGCAATGAAATGCTTAAGGGCACTTCCCAACAATGCAGAGAGAAAGACAATTGAGAAATAATAGAAAAGTAATAACAAGTAATAGTAACTACAACATGAGTAACAATAACTTAGCCATATACACAGTACCGAGTCGATGTACAGGGGTACGAGGTAATTGAGGTAGATATATACATATAGGTAAGAATAAAAGTGACAGATGGTGAAAAGTAGCAGCAGCCTATGATGAGTCAAGAGTTAGTACAAAACGGGTAAATGCAGACAGTCCAGGTAGTCATTTGGTTAACTGTTTAACTATTTAGCAGTCTTACGGCTTGTGGGTAGAAGCTGTTCAGGATCCTGTTGGTCCAGACATGGTGCATTGGTACCGCTTGCCGTGCGGTAGCAGAGGGAACAGTCTATGACTTGGATGGCTGGAGTCTTTGACAATTTTTAGGGCCTTCCTCTGACACCGCCTGGTATAGAGGTCCTGGATGGCAAGGAGCTCTGCCCCAGTGATGTACTGGGCCGTACACACAACCCTCTGTAGCACTTCCCGGTCGGATGCCGAGCAGTGGCCATTCCAAGCGGTGATGCAGCCAGTCAAGATGTTCTCGATTGTGCAGCTGTAGAACGTTTTGAGGATCTGAGGGTCTTCTTTCAAAGAGTCTTCAATGCGGTTTTGTATGTCTCTGTGTGTGGAGTAGAGGTGATCTAGAGTTTTGTATGTGTCTCTGTGTGTGGAGTAAAGGTGATCTAGAGTTTTGTATGTGTCTCTGTGTGTGGAGTAAAGGTGATCTAGAGTTTTGTATGTGTCTCTGTGTGTGGAGTAAAGGTGATCTAGTGTTTTGTATGTGTCTCTGTGTGTGGAGTAAAGGTGATCTAGAGTTTTGTATGTGTCTGTGTGTGTGGAGTAAAGGTGATCTAGAGTTTTGTATGTGTCTCTGTGTGTGGAGTAGAGGTGTAATGATCGTTATCAGATTCCTCCTCCTCGGATGAGGAGGAGCATGGATTGAACCAAGGCTCAGCGGGTGTTGAATACATAATGATTTATTAGACACGACGAAACAATGATACGAACTATACTTGAATAAACTACAAAATAACAAAAACGAATGTGTAGACAGACCTGAACAATACGAACTTACAAATAACACGAAGAACGCACGAACAGGGAAAATAGACTACACAAAAGAACGATGTACAAAACAAACCGAAAACAGTCCCGTGTGGTGCGCAGACACAGACACGGAAGACAATCACCCACAAACAAACAGTGTGAACACACCTACCTTAATATGACTCTCAATCAGAGGAAATGAAAATCACCTGCCTCTAATTGAGAGCCATATCAGGTCACCCAAAACCAACATAGAAACAGAAAACATAGACTGCCCACCCAAACTCACGTCCTGACCAACTAACACATACAAAAACTAACAGAAAACAGGTCAGGAACGTGACAAGAGGTGATCTAGAGTTTTGTATGTGTCTCTGTGTGGAGTAAAGGTGATCTAGAGTTTAGTATGTGTTTCTGTGTGTGGAGTAGAGGTGATCTAGAGTTTTGTATGTGTCTGTGTGTGGAGTAAAGGTGATCTAGAGTTTTGTATGTGTCTGTGTGTGGAGTAAAGGTGATCTAGAGTTTTATATATGTCTCTGTGTGTGGAGTAAAGGTGATCTAGAGTTTTGTATGTGTCTCTGTGTGTGGAGTAAAGGTGGTCTAGAGTTTTGTATGTGTCTCTGTGTGTGGAGTAAAGGTGATCTAGAGTTTTGTATGTGTCTCTGTGTGTGGAGTAAAGGTGGTCTAGAGTTTTATATGTGTTTCTGTGTGTGGAGTAAAGGTGATCTAGAGTTTTGTATGTGTCTCTGTGTGTGGAGTAAAGGTGATCTAGAGTTTTTTACGTGTCTCTGTGTGTGGAGTAAAGGTGATCTAGAGTTTTGTATGTGTCTCTGTGTGTGGAGTAAAGGTGGTCTAGAGTTTTATATGTGTTTCTGTGTGTGGAGTAAAGGTGATCTAGAGTTTTGTATGTGTCTCTGTGTGTGGAGTAAAGGTGATCTAGAGTTTTTTACGTGTCTCTGTGTGTGGAGTAAAGGTGATCTAGAGTTTTGTATGTGTCTCTGTGTGTGGAGTAAAGGTGGTCTAGAGTTTTATATGTGTTTCTGTGTGTGGAGTAAAGGTGATCTAGAGTTTTGTATGTGTCTCTGTGTGTGGAGTAAAGGTGATCTAGAGTTTTGTATGTGTCTCTGTGTGTGGAGTAGAGGTGTAATGATCGTTATCAGATTCCTCCTCCTCGGATGAGGAGGAGCATGGATTGAACCAAGGCTCAGCGGGTGTTGAATACATAATGATTTATTAGACACGACGAAACAATGATACGAACTATACTTGAATAAACTACAAAATAACAAAAACGAATGTGTAGACAGACCTGAACAATACGAACTTACAAATAACACGAAGAACGCACGAACAGGGAAAATAGACTACACAAAAGAACGATGTACAAAACAAACCGAAAACAGTCCCGTGTGGTGCGCAGACACAGACACGGAAGACAATCACCCACAAACAAACAGTGTGAACACACCTACCTTAATATGACTCTCAATCAGAGGAAATGAAAAACACCTGCCTCTAATTGAGAGCCATATCAGGTCACCCAAAACCAACATAGAAACAGAAAACATAGACTGCCCACCCAAACTCACGTCCTGACCAACTAACACATACAAAAACTAACAGAAAACAGGTCAGGAACGTGACAAGAGGTGATCTAGAGTTTTGTATGTGTCTCTGTGTGGAGTAAAGGTGATCTAGAGTTTTGTATGTGTCTCTGTGTGTGGAGTAGAGGTGATCTAGAGTTGTGTATGTGTTTCTGTGTGTGGAGTAAAGGTGATCTAGAGTTTTGTATGTGTGTCTGTGTGTGGAGTAAAGGTGATCTAGAGTTTTGTATGTGTCTGTGTGTGTGGAGTAAAGGTGATCTAGAGTTTTGTATGTGTCTCTGTGTGTGGAGTAAAGGTGATCTTGAGTTTTGTATGTGTCTCTGTGTGTGGAGTAAAGGTGGTCTAGAGTTGTGTATGTGTCTCTGTGTGTGGAGTAAAGGTGGTCTAGAGTTGTGTATGTGTCTCTGTGTGTGGAGTAAAGGTGGTCTAGAGTTTTGTATGTGTCTCTGTGTGTGGAGTAAAGGTGATCTAGAGTTTTGTATGTGTCTCTGTGTGTGGAGTAAAGGTGGTCTAGAGTTTTGTATGTGTCTCTGTGTGTGGAGTAATGGTGATCTAGAGTTTTGTA
Organism: Salvelinus fontinalis; assembly: GCF_029448725.1. NCBI lineage: Eukaryota > Metazoa > Chordata > Actinopteri > Salmoniformes > Salmonidae > Salvelinus > Salvelinus fontinalis. Next base: position 40,944,570 of record NC_074692.1, read on the forward strand.
TGTGTCTCTGTGTGTGGAATAAAGGTGATCTAGAGTATTGTATGTGTCTCTGTGTGTGGGGTAGATGTGCTCTAGAGTTTTGTATGTGTCTCTGTGTGTGGAGTAGAGGTGATCTAGAGATGTGTATGTGTCTGTGTGTGGAGTAAAGGTGATCTAGAGTTTTGTATGTGTCTGTGTGTTGAGTAGAGGTGATCTAGAGTTTTGTATGTGTCTCTGTGTGTGGAGTAAAGGTGATCTAGAGTTTTGTATGTGTCTGTGTGTGGAGTAAAGGTGATCTAGAGTTTTGTATGTGTCTCTGTGTGTGGAGTAGAGGTGATCTAGAGTTTTGTATGTGTCTCTGTGTGGAGTAGAGGTGATCTAGAGATGTGTATGTGCCTCTGTGTGTTGAGTAGAGGTGATCTAGAGTTTTTTCACCTCTAGTTGCACACCTGACATGCTGGTAGAAATGAGGTAAAACAGATTTATAAAATGTGCATGCTCACTCCAGGAATGTCCACCAGAGCTGTTGCCAATGAATTGAATGATTTTTTCTCCACCTCCCATGTCGTTTTAGAGAATTTGGCAGTACGTCCAACCTACCTCACAACCACAGACAACGTGTAGCCACGCCAGCCAGGGATGACCATTGGCGTGTCGTTCATCCGCCGCCATCACCTCCTGTTTCAGCATGATAATGCATGGCCTCATGTCACAAGAGTCTGTACACAATTCATGGAAGCTGAAAATGTCCCAATATTTCCATGGCCTGCATACTCACCAGACATGTCACCCATTGAGCAAGTTTGGGATGCTCTGTATCAACGCGTACGACAGCGTGTTCCAGTTCCCACCAATATCCAGCAACTTCGCACAGCCATTGAAGAGGAGAGGGACAACATTCCACAGGCCACAATCAACAGCCTGATCAACTCTATGCGATGGAGATGTTTTGCGTTTCATGAGGCAAATGGTGGTCACACCAGATACTGACTGGTTTTCTGATCCACTCCCCTACCTTAGTTGGTAGAGCATGGTGCTTGCAACGCGAGGGTTGTGGGTTTGTTTGAAATTTTATAAAAATACACTCGCACGTACTGTAAGTCGCTCTGGATAAGAGTGTCTGATAAATTACTAAAATGTCAAGGTTTTAAGGTATCTGATGCAAATCTGTATTCCCAGTCATGTGAAACCTATAGATTAGGGCCTAATTTATTTATTTCAATTGACTGATTTTCTTATATGAAGTGTAACTCAGTAAAATCTTTGAAATTGTTGCATGTTGAGTTTATATTTTTGTTCAGTGTAGATGAAAACTGTCTTGGTAAATAGATATTCTAACTCAGGCGAGCAGAACCTTCAGACTTCCTTAATATTAGAGATTGAGCAGCAGCTGCCCACCTCCCTTGAGCTTACCCGACACTTCCGTTCTGTCCTGCTGATGCATAGAGAAATCAGCTATATGTGTACTATCCATGTCGTTGTTCAGCCAAGTTTTCCATAAACATAGGATATTACTATTCTTCAGGTTTTCTCCAGGTTGCTCTCCAGTGGTTGTACATCCGCCAATAGAACAGAGGGTACAGGGGGTTTATTTACTCGCCGCTGTACCATCATTAGGGATTGCTCATTGAAGTAGAAGTAGAAATCTTCATCCGAGGTTAGTGATCGCTTTTCTGATGTCCAGAAGCTGTTTTATGTCTTAAGAAACGATGGCGGAAACATTATGTACAACAAAAGTTACGATAAGTGGAAAAAAACACAAAATAGCTGATTTGGTGAGGAGCCCAAATCAGCTAAATGGCCGCTATAGATTCCAGCTCCAGCGCAATTCTCGGTCAACAGGTCTGTTAGGTTAACAGTACTCTGTCTCTAGTCAACAGGTCTGTTAGGTTAACAGTACTCTCTCTCTCTATCTCTCTAGTCAGGTCTGTTAGGTTAGCAGTACTCTCTCTCTAGTCAACAGGTTTGTTAGGTTAGCAGTACTCTTTCTCTCTCTCTAGTCAACAGGTCTGTTAGGTTAGCAGTACTCTCTCTCTCTCTCTAGTCAACAGGTCTGTTAGGTTAGCAGTACTCTCTCTCTCTCTCTAGTCAACAGGTCTGTTAGGTTAGCAGTACTCTCTCTCTCTCTCTAGTCAACAGGTTTGTTAGGTTAGCAGTACTCTTTCTCTCTCTCTAGTCAACAGGTCTGTTAGGTTAGCAGTACTCTCTCTCTCTCTCTAGTCAACAGGTCTGTTAGGTTAGCAGTACTCTCTCTCTAGTCAACAGGTTTGTTAGGTTAGCAGTACTCTTTCTCTCTCTCTAGTCAACAGGTCTGTTAGGTTAGCAGTACTCTCTCTCTCTCTCTAGTCAACAGGTCTGTTAGGTTAGCAGTACTCTCTCTCTCTCTCTCTAGTCAACAGGTCTGTTAGGTTAGCAGTACTCTCTCTCTCTCTCTCTCTAGTCAACAGGTCTGTTAGGTTAGCAGTACTCTCTCTCTCTCTCTAGTCAACAGGTCTGTTAGGTTAGCAGTACTCTCTCTCTCTCGCTAGTCAACAGATCTGTTAGGTGGACAGCACTCTCTCTATGTCTCTCTAGTCAACCGGTCTGTTAGGTTAGGAGTACTCTCTCTCTCTCTCTCTCTAGTCAACAGGTCTGTTAGGTTAGCAGTACTCTCTCTCTCTCTCTCTAGTCAACAGGTATGTCAGGTTAGCAGTACTCTCTCTCTCTAGTCAACAGGTCTGTTAGGTTAGCAGTACTCTCTCTCTCTCTCTCTAGTCAACAGGTCTGTTAGGTCAGCAGTACTCTCTCTCTCTCTCTCTCTCTAGTCAACAGGTCTGTTAGGTTAGCAGTACTCTCTCTCTCTCTCTAGTCAACAGGTCTGTTACGTTAGCAGTACTCTCTCTCTCTCTCTAGTCAACAGGTCTGTTAGGTTAGCAGTACTCTCTCTCTCTCTCTAGTCAACAGGTCTGTTAGGTTAGCAGTACTCTCTCTCTCTCTCTCTAGTCAACAGGTCTGTTAGGTTAGCAGTACTCTCTCTCTCTCTCTCTCTAGTCAACAGGTCTGTTAGGTTAGCAGTACTCTCTCTCTCTCTCTAGTCAACAGGTCTGTTAGGTTAGCAGTACTCTCTCTCTCTCTATAGTCAACAGGTCTGTCAGGTTAGCAGTACTCTCTCTCTCTCTCTCTCTCTAGTCAACAGGTCTGTTAGGTTAGCAGTACTCTCTCTCTCTCTATAGTCAACAGGTCTGTCAGGTTAGCAGTACTCTCTCTCTCTCTCTCTCTAGTCAACAGGTCTGTTAGGTTAGCAGTACTCTCTCTCTCTCTCTAGTCAACAGGTCTGTTAGGTTAGCAGTACTCTCTCTCTCTCTAGTCAACAGGTCTGTCAGGTTAGCAGTACTCTCTCTCTCTCTCTAGTCAACAGGTCTGTTAGGTCAGCAGTACTCTCTCTCTCTCTCTAGTCAACAAGTCTGTTAGGTTAGCAGTACTCTCTCTCTCTCTCTAGTCAACAGGTCTGTTAGGTTAGCAGTACTCTCTCTCTCTCTCTCTAGTCAACAGGTATGTCAGGTTAGCAGTACTCTCTCTCTCTCTCTCTCTAGTCAACAGGTCTGTTAGGTTAGCAGTACTCTCTCTCTCTCTCTAGTCAACAGGTCTGTTAGGTTAGCAGTACTCTCTCTCTCTCTATAGTCAACAGGTCTGTCAGGTTAGCAGTACTCTCTCTCTCTCTCTCTCTAGTCAACAGGTCTGTTAGGTTAGCAGTACTCTCTATCTCTCTCTAGTCAACAGGTCTGTTAGGTTAGCAGGACTCTCTATCTCTCTCTAGTCAACAGGTCTGTTAGGTTAGCAGTACTCTCTCTCTCTCTCGCTAGTCAACAGATCTGTTAGGTTAGCAGTACTCTCTCTCTCTCTCTAGTCAACAGGTCTGTTAGGTCAGCAGTACTCTCTCTCTATAGTCAACAGGTCTGTCAGGTTAGCAGTACTCTCTCTCTCTCTCTCTCTAGTCAACAGGTCTGTTACGTTAGCAGGACTCTCTCTCTCTCTCTAGTCAACAGGTCTGTTAGGTTAGCAGTACTCTCTCTCTCTCTAGTCAACAAGTCTGTTACGTTAGCAGTACTCTCTCTCTCTCTCTAGTCAACAGGTCTGTTAGGTTAACAGTACTCTCTCTCTCTCTCTAGTCAACAGGTCTGTTAGGTTAGCAGTACTCTCTCTCTCTCTCTCTAGTCAACAGGTCTGTTAGGTTAACAGTACTCTCTCTCTCTCTCTAGTCAACAGGTCTGTTAGGTTAGCAGTACTCTCTCTCTCTCTCTCTAGTCAACAGGTCTGTTAGGTTAACAGTACTCTCTCTCTCTCAATAGTCAACAGGTCTGTTAGGTTAGCAGTACTCTCTCTCTCTCTAGTCAACAGGTCTGTTAGGTTAGCAGCACTAACTCTCTCTCTCTCTAGTCAACAGGTCTGTTACGTTAGCAGTACTCTCTCTCTCTCTCTCTCTCTCTAGTCAACAGGTCTGTTAGGTTAGCAGTACTCTCTCTCTCTCTCTCTCTCTCTCTAGTCAACAGGTCTGTTAGGTTAGCAGTACTCTCTCTCTCTCTCTCTCTCTCTCTAGTCAACAGGTCTGTTAGGTTAGCAGTACTCTCTCTCTCTCTCTCTCTCTCTAGTCAACAGGTATGTCAGGTTAGCAGTACTCTCTCTCTCTCTCTCTAGTCAACAGGTCTGTTAGGTTAGCAGTACTCTCTCTCTCTCTCTAGTCAACAGGTCTGTTAGGTTAGCAGTACTCTCTCTCTCTCTCTAGTCAACAGGTCTGTTACGTTAGCAGCACTCTCTCTCTCTCTCTAGTCAACAGGTCTGTTAGGTCAGCAGTACTCTCTCTCTCTCTAGTCAACAGGTCTGTTAGGTTAGCAGTACTCTCTCTCTCTCTCTAGTCAACAGGTCTGTTAGGTTAGCAGTACTCTCTCTCTCTCTCTCTCTAGTCAACAGGTCTGTTAGGTTAGCAGTACTCTCTCTCTCTATAGTCAACAGGTCTGTCAGGTTAGCAGTACTCTCTCTCTCTATAGTCAACAGGTCTGTCAGGTTAGCAGTACTCTCTCTCTCTATAGTCAACAGGTCTGTCAGGTTAGCAGTACTCTCTCTCTCTATAGTCAACAGGTCTGTCAGGTTAGCAGTACTCTCTCTCTCTCTCTCTCTAGTCAACAGGTCTGTCAGGTTAGCAGTACTCTCTCTCTCTCTCTCTCTAGTCAACAGGTCTGTCAGGTTAGCAGTACTCTCTCTCTCTCTCTCTCTAGTCAACAGGTCTGTTAGGTTAGCAGTACTCTCTCTCTCTCTCTAGTCAACAGGTCTGTTAGGTTAGCAGTACTCTCTCTCTCTCTCTAGTCAACAGGTCTGTTAGGTTAGCAGTACTCTCTCTCTCTCTCTAGTCAGCAGGTCTGTTAGGTTAGCAGGACTCTCTATCTCTCTCTAGTCAACAGGTCTGTTAGGTTAGCAGTACTCTCTCTCTCTCTCTAGTCAACAGGTCTGTTAGGTTAGCAGTACTCTCTCTCTCTCTAGTCAACAAGTCTGTTAGGTTAGCAGTACTCTCTCTCTCTCTCTCTAGTCAACAGGTCTGTTAGGTTAGCAGCACTCTCTCTCTCTCTCTAGTCAACAGGTTTGTTAGGTTAGCAGTACTCTCTCTCTCTCTCTAGTCAACAGGTCTGTTAGGTTAGCAGTTCTCTCTCTCTCTCTCTCTAGTCAACAGGTCTGTTACGTTAGCAGTACTCTCTCTCTCTCTCTCTCTCTCTAGTCAACAGGTCTGTTAGGTTAGCAGTACTCTCTCTCTCTCTCTCTCTCTCTCTAGTCAACAGGTCTGTTAGGTTAGCAGTACTCTCTCTCTCTCTCTCTCTCTCTCTAGTCAACAGGTCTGTTAGGTTAGCAGTACTCTCTCTCTCTCTCTCTCTCTCTAGTCAACAGGTATGTCAGGTTAGCAGTACTCTCTCTCTCTCTCTCTAGTCAACAGGTCTGTTAGGTTAGCAGTACTCTCTCTCTCTCTCTAGTCAACAGGTCTGTTAGGTTAGCAGTACTCTCTCTCTCTCTCTAGTCAACAGGTCTGTTACGTTAGCAGCACTCTCTCTCTCTCTCTAGTCAACAGGTCTGTTAGGTCAGCAGTACTCTCTCTCTCTCTAGTCAACAGGTCTGTTAGGTTAGCAGTACTCTCTCTCTCTCTCTAGTCAACAGGTCTGTTAGGTTAGCAGTACTCTCTCTCTCTCTCTCTCTAGTCAACAGGTCTGTTAGGTTAGCAGTACTCTCTCTCTCTATAGTCAACAGGTCTGTCAGGTTAGCAGTACTCTCTCTCTCTATAGTCAACAGGTCTGTCAGGTTAGCAGTACTCTCTCTCTCTATAGTCAACAGGTCTGTCAGGTTAGCAGTACTCTCTCTCTCTATAGTCAACAGGTCTGTCAGGTTAGCAGTACTCTCTCTCTCTCTCTCTCTAGTCAACAGGTCTGTCAGGTTAGCAGTACTCTCTCTCTCTCTCTCTCTAGTCAACAGGTCTGTCAGGTTAGCAGTACTCTCTCTCTCTCTCTCTCTAGTCAACAGGTCTGTTAGGTTAGCAGTACTCTCTCTCTCTCTCTAGTCAACAGGTCTGTTAGGTTAGCAGTACTCTCTCTCTCTCTCTAGTCAACAGGTCTGTTAGGTTAGCAGTACTCTCTCTCTCTCTCTAGTCAGCAGGTCTGTTAGGTTAGCAGGACTCTCTATCTCTCTCTAGTCAACAGGTCTGTTAGGTTAGCAGTACTCTCTCTCTCTCTCTAGTCAACAGGTCTGTTAGGTTAGCAGTACTCTCTCTCTCTCTAGTCAACAAGTCTGTTAGGTTAGCAGTACTCTCTCTCTCTCTCTCTAGTCAACAGGTCTGTTAGGTTAGCAGCACTCTCTCTCTCTCTCTAGTCAACAGGTTTGTTAGGTTAGCAGTACTCTCTCTCTCTCTCTAGTCAACAGGTCTGTTAGGTTAGCAGTTCTCTCTCTCTCTCTCTCTAGTCAACAGGTCTGTTACGTTAGCAGTACTCTCTCTCTCTCTCTCTCTCTCTAGTCAACAGGTCTGTCAGGTTAGCAGTACTCTCTCTCTCTCTCTCTCTAGTCAACAGGTCTGTTAGGTTAGCAGTACTCTCTCTCTCTCTCTAGTCAACAGGTCTGTTAGGTTAGCAGCACTAACTCTCTCTCTCTCTAGTCAACAGGTCTGTTACGTTAGCAGTACTCTCTCTCTCTCTCTCTCTCTCTAGTCAACAGGTCTGTTAGGTTAGCAGTACTCTCTCTCTCTCTCTCTCTCTCTCTAGTCAACAGGTCTGTTAGGTTAGCAGTACTCTCTCTCTCTCTCTCTCTCTCTAGTCAACAGGTCTGTTAGGTTAGCAGTACTCTCTCTCTCTCTCTCTCTCTCTAGTCAACAGGTATGTCAGGTTAGCAGTACTCTCTCTCTCTCTCTCTAGTCAACAGGTCTGTTAGGTTAGCAGTACTCTCTCTCTCTCTCTAGTCAACAGGTCTGTTAGGTTAGCAGTACTCTCTCTCTCTCTCTAGTCAACAGGTCTGTTACGTTAGCAGCACTCTCTCTCTCTCTCTAGTCAACAGGTCTGTTAGGTCAGCAGTACTCTCTCTCTCTCTAGTCAACAGGTCTGTTAGGTTAGCAGTACTCTCTCTCTCTCTCTAGTCAACAGGTCTGTTAGGTTAGCAGTACTCTCTCTCTCTCTCTCTCTAGTCAACAGGTCTGTTAGGTTAGCAGTACTCTCTCTCTCTATAGTCAACAGGTCTGTCAGGTTAGCAGTACTCTCTCTCTCTATAGTCAACAGGTCTGTCAGGTTAGCAGTACTCTCTCTCTCTATAGTCAACAGGTCTGTCAGGTTAGCAGTACTCTCTCTCTCTATAGTCAACAGGTCTGTCAGGTTAGCAGTACTCTCTCTCTCTCTCTCTCTAGTCAACAGGTCTGTCAGGTTAGCAGTACTCTCTCTCTCTCTCTCTCTAGTCAACAGGTCTGTCAGGTTAGCAGTACTCTCTCTCTCTCTCTCTCTAGTCAACAGGTCTGTTAGGTTAGCAGTACTCTCTCTCTCTCTCTAGTCAACAGGTCTGTTAGGTTAGCAGTACTCTCTCTCTCTCTCTAGTCAACAGGTCTGTTAGGTTAGCAGTACTCTCTCTCTCTCTCTAGTCAGCAGGTCTGTTAGGTTAGCAGGACTCTCTATCTCTCTCTAGTCAACAGGTCTGTTAGGTTAGCAGTACTCTCTCTCTCTCTCTAGTCAACAGGTCTGTTAGGTTAGCAGTACTCTCTCTCTCTCTAGTCAACAAGTCTGTTAGGTTAGCAGTACTCTCTCTCTCTCTCTCTAGTCAACAGGTCTGTTAGGTTAGCAGCACTCTCTCTCTCTCTCTAGTCAACAGGTTTGTTAGGTTAGCAGTACTCTCTCTCTCTCTCTAGTCAACAGGTCTGTTAGGTTAGCAGTTCTCTCTCTCTCTCTCTCTAGTCAACAGGTCTGTTACGTTAGCAGTACTCTCTCTCTCTCTCTCTCTCTCTAGTCAACAGGTCTGTTAGGTTAGCAGTACTCTCTCTCTCTCTCTCTCTCTCTCTAGTCAACAGGTCTGTTAGGTTAGCAGTACTCTCTCTCTCTCTCTCTCTCTCTCTAGTCAACAGGTCTGTTAGGTTAGCAGTACTCTCTCTCTCTCTCTCTCTCTCTAGTCAACAGGTATGTCAGGTTAGCAGTACTCTCTCTCTCTCTCTCTAGTCAACAGGTCTGTTAGGTTAGCAGTACTCTCTCTCTCTCTCTAGTCAACAGGTCTGTTAGGTTAGCAGTACTCTCTCTCTCTCTCTAGTCAACAGGTCTGTTACGTTAGCAGCACTCTCTCTCTCTCTCTAGTCAACAGGTCTGTTAGGTCAGCAGTACTCTCTCTCTCTCTAGTCAACAGGTCTGTTAGGTTAGCAGTACTCTCTCTCTCTCTCTAGTCAACAGGTCTGTTAGGTTAGCAGTACTCTCTCTCTCTCTCTCTCTAGTCAACAGGTCTGTTAGGTTAGCAGTACTCTCTCTCTCTATAGTCAACAGGTCTGTCAGGTTAGCAGTACTCTCTCTCTCTATAGTCAACAGGTCTGTCAGGTTAGCAGTACTCTCTCTCTCTATAGTCAACAGGTCTGTCAGGTTAGCAGTACTCTCTCTCTCTATAGTCAACAGGTCTGTCAGGTTAGCAGTACTCTCTCTCTCTCTCTCTCTAGTCAACAGGTCTGTCAGGTTAGCAGTACTCTCTCTCTCTCTCTCTCTAGTCAACAGGTCTGTCAGGTTAGCAGTACTCTCTCTCTCTCTCTCTCTAGTCAACAGGTCTGTTAGGTTAGCAGTACTCTCTCTCTCTCTCTAGTCAACAGGTCTGTTAGGTTAGCAGTACTCTCTCTCTCTCTCTAGTCAACAGGTCTGTTAGGTTAGCAGTACTCTCTCTCTCTCTCTAGTCAGCAGGTCTGTTAGGTTAGCAGGACTCTCTATCTCTCTCTAGTCAACAGGTCTGTTAGGTTAGCAGTACTCTCTCTCTCTCTCTAGTCAACAGGTCTGTTAGGTTAGCAGTACTCTCTCTCTCTCTAGTCAACAAGTCTGTTAGGTTAGCAGTACTCTCTCTCTCTCTCTCTAGTCAACAGGTCTGTTAGGTTAGCAGCACTCTCTCTCTCTCTCTAGTCAACAGGTTTGTTAGGTTAGCAGTACTCTCTCTCTCTCTCTAGTCAACAGGTCTGTTAGGTTAGCAGTTCTCTCTCTCTCTCTCTCTAGTCAACAGGTCTGTTACGTTAGCAGTACTCTCTCTCTCTCTCTCTCTCTCTCTAGTCAACAGGTCTGTTACGTTAGCAGTACTCTCTCTCTCTCTCTCTCTCTCTCTCTAGTCAACAGGTCTGTTAGGTTAGCAGTACTCTCTCTCTCTCTCTAGTCAACAGGTCTGTTACGTTAGCAGTACTCTCTCTCTCTCTCTCTCTCTCTCTAGTCAACAGGTCTGTTAGGTCAGCAGTACTCTCTCTCTCTCTCTCTCTCTATAGTCAACAGGTCTGTTACGTTAGCAGTACTCTCTCTCTAGTCAACAGGTCTGTTAGGTTAGCAGTACTCTCTCTCTCTCTCTAGTCAACAGGTCTGTTAGGTTAGCAGTACTCTCTCTCTCTCTCTAGTCAACAGGTCTGTTACGTTAGCAGCACTCTCTCTCTCTCTCTAGTCAACAGGTCTGTTAGGTCAGCAGTACTCTCTCTCTCTCTAGTCAACAGGTCTGTTAGGTTAGCAGTACTCTCTCTCTCTCTCTAGTCAACAGGTCTGTTAGGTTAGCAGTACTCTCTCTCTCTCTCTCTAGTCAACAGGTCTGTTAGGTTAGCAGTACTCTCTCTCTCTCTCTAGTCAACAGGTCTGTTAGGTTAGCAGTACTCTCTCTCTCTCTCTCTAGTCAACAGGTCTGTCAGGTTAGCAGTACTCTCTCTCTCTCTCTCTAGTCAACAGGTCTGTTAGGTTAGCAGTACTCTCTCTCTCTCTCTCTCTAGTCAACAGGTCTGTTAGGTTAGCAGTACTCTCTCTCTCTCTCTCTCTAGTCAACAGGTCTGTTAGGTTAGCAGTACTCTCTCTCTCTCTATAGTCAACAGGTCTGTCAGGTTAGCAGTACTCTCTCTCTCTCTATAGTCAACAGGTCTGTCAGGTTAGCAGTACTCTCTCTCTCTCTCTAGTCAACAGGTCTGTTAGGTTAGCAGTACTCTCTCTCTCTCTCTAGTCAACAGGTCTGTTAGGTTAGCAGTACTCTCTCTCTCTCTCTAGTCAACAGGTCTGTTAGGTTAGCAGTACTCTCTCTCTCTCTCTAGTCAACAGGTCTGTTAGGTTAGCAGTACTCTCTCTCTCTCTCTAGTCAGCAGGTCTGTTAGGTTAGCAGGACTCTCTATCTCTCTCTAGTCAACAGGTCTGTTAGGTTAGCAGTACTCTCTCTCTCTCTCGCTAGTCAACAGATCTGTTAGGTTAGCAGTACTCTCTCTCTCTCTCTAGTCAACAGGTCTGTTAGGTCAGCAGTACTCTCTCTCTCTCTCTCTAGTCAACAGGTTTGTTAGGTTAGCAGTACTCTCTCTCTCTCTATAGTCAACAGGTCTGTCAGGTTAGCAGTACTCTCTCTCTCTCTAGTCAACAAGTCTGTTACGTTAGCAGTACTCTCTCTCTCTCTCTAGTCAACAGGTCTGTTAGGTTAACAGTACTCTCTCTCTCTCTCTAGTCAACAGGTCTGTTAGGTTAGCAGTACTCTCTCTCTCTCTCTCTAGTCAACAGGTCTGTTAGGTTAACAGTACTCTCTCTCTCTCTCTAGTCAACAGGTCTGTTAGGTTAGCAGTACTCTCTCTCTCTCTAGTCAACAGGTCTGTTAGGTTAGCAGCACTCTCTCTCTCTCTCTAGTCAACAGGTTTGTTAGGTTAGCAGTACTCTCTCTCTCTCTCTAGTCAACAGGTCTGTTAGGTTAGCAGTACTCTCTCTCTCTCTCTAGTCAACAGGTCTGTTAGGTTAGCAGTACTCTTTCTCTCTCTCTAGTCAACAGGTCTGTTAGGTTAGCAGTACTCTCTCTCTCTCTAGTCAACAGGTCTGTTAGGTTAGCAGTACTCTCTCTCTCTCTCTAGTCAACAGGTCTGTTACGTTAGCAGTACTCTCTCTCTCTCTCTCTCTCTCTCTAGTCAACATGTCTGTTAGGTTAGCAGCACTCTCTCTCTCTCTCTAGTCAACAGGTTTGTTAGGTTAGCAGTACTCTCTCTCTCTCTCTAGTCAACAGGTCTGTTAGGTTAGCAGTACTCTCTCTCTCTCTAGTCAACAAGTCTGTTAGGTTAGCAGTACTCTCTCTCTCTCTCTCTAGTCAACAGGTCTGTTAGGTTAGAAGCACTCTCTCTCTCTCTCTAGTCAACAGGTTTGTTAGGTTAGCAGTACTCTCTCTCTCTCTCTAGTCAACAGGTCTGTTAGGTTAGCAGTTCTCTCTCTCTCTCTCTAGTCAACAGGTCTGTTACGTTAGCAGTACTCTCTCTCTCTCTCTCTCTCTCTCTAGTCAACAGGTCTGTTAGGTTAGCAGTACTCTCTCTCTAGTCAACAGGTCTGTTAGGTTAGCAGTACTCTCTCTCTCTCTCTAGTCAACAGGTCTGTTAGGTTAGCAGTACTCTCTCTCTCTCTCTAGTCAACAGGTCTGTTACGTTAGCAGTACTCTCTCTCTCTCGCTAGTCAACAGGTCTGTTAGGTTAGCAGTACTCTCTCTCTCTCTCTAGTCAACAGGTCTGTTAGGTTAGCAGTACTCTCTCTCTCTCTCTAGTCAACAGGTCTGTTAGGTTAGCAGTTCTCGCTCTCTCTCTCTAGTCAACAGGTCTGTTAGGTTAGCAGTACTCTCTCTAGTCAACAGGTCTGTTAGGTTAGCAGTACTCTCTCTCTCTCTAGTCAACAGGTCTGTTAGGTTAGCAGTACTCTCTCTCTCTATCTCTTTCTCTAGTCAACAGGTATTTTAGGTTAACAGTACTCTCTCTCTAGTCAACATGTCACGGACGTCGTCAGGGAAATGACCGTACCAAGGTGCAGCGTGGTGGGCGTACATTTTCCTTTATTATAAATGTCGCCAACAAAACAAGAAACAACAAAAACAAACCTGACGCTTACTAGGGCTATTCAGGCCACTAACAAAGACAACTACCCACGACTAAGGTGGCCTAAGTATGATTCCCAATCACAGACAACAATAGACAGCGGTCCCTGATTGAGAACCATGCCCGGCCAAATCATAGAAACACAAAACATAGAATGCCCACCCTACATCACACCCTGACCTAACCAAATAGAGAAATAAAACGGCTCTCTAAGGTCAGGGAGTGACACAACAGGTCTGTTAGGTTGACAGTAGTCTCTCTCTCTCTCTCTCTCTCTCTCTCTCTCTTGCTCTCTCTCACTAGTCAACATGTCTGTTAGATTGACAGTACTCTGGCCCATGCAAGTCTAAGTGGAAAACTAATGCACATTGGCTCTTGTCGTCCTTTTCCAATCAGGGTGGGCTTTTTCTGACAGTTTCCTAACCCACCTCAACAGAGGTGGATCAAAAATGAGATTTTCAAGAGCTAATGAGAGTTTCAAGAGCTGTGATATGTTTAGGATACACGTGACTACTGTCCTATTGTGTTGATGTAAGGACTGTAGCTGTGTTCGAATACCCATATTAACATACTGTATATTAAGCAATGAGTATTTACTACATACTATATAACATTTGTTCATTTTAGTATACAGTAAACAAACAATATACTTTTAGTTGAGCATACTTGCTCTTTGCCTGTCTACCGGAAGTTGATGCTTTTGCTATGCAGCCTCTTTCTAGCTTGTTAGCATAACAAATTATTTGACATTTTACAACTTCGGGTGTGTTCTTAAATTCAATCTGGAGTGCCAGAGTGCGCTCATAAATTCAGAGCGTGTTGTCAGATTACTTACCCTTCAGTTATTAAATTCAGAGCGTTTCGCTCTTGGAGTGCACACTGAACGCACAGGCCGAGGAGTAGGGATGATTTGAGTGTTCTGACCTCACAACGACAGTCAAGAACCCAAGCTAACATTGGCTAGCTTGCTAGCTACCTCCATACACAAATTAGACCAGTCTGACCATTTTACTCGCCCTAGCAGAGCTGGTTAGGAAGTTGTCATGTTATCCAGAGCGTTGGTGACTGTAACTGTGCTGCTGGCATCAATTTAATTACTTTTGCCAATGTTTATTGACACCGGTCATATTGAACGGGTCTTGAGCGCTCGTAAATTCATTATTCTGTGCTCTGGTACACTCAAACGAGAGTGCTCTGAAATCGGAGTAGATAGCCAGAGTGAAATTACGAAATCACCCGAATGTCCATTGAGAACGCACAATGATTCTACCATTTAGCTAAGCTAAGAATGACGGGAATATTCAAGTCAATAAACGTTGGGTAGTTAGTTAGATAAACTATAGTTAATATACTGGTTTATAATGGTATATGGTAATATACAAGTTTAATGTATAAGTAGCTAACTAACGTTAGGTAGCTAGCTAACAACATACCGGTACATATTGCTTTAATGATACGCTATGTGGTTCGTAAGGACAGCGTAGCTAACAAATTGTCAGCAAATATAACATGTGAGGTAACTAATTTGAAATGTCATTACTTTATTACGTTGATAAATATTTTCTAAACGTTTGTCATAAATTTGTATCTGCTCTCGTTGTACCTTGACTGCATATTTTCCGCCATTTTCTTCAAATCTGGAAACGATGTGAAGCCACGCCCATTTCTTGAAGAATTGCATTATGAGCCCTAAAGTACAGAAATAGTGTTCTCTGCGTGTATACTTCATATTTTGGCAAATTTAGTACGAATTTTGGCATACTAAGTATATCCATACTATGACCAATAAGCATACTATATACTCAGTTCACGTCACAAATAGTACAGTTATTGGGGTTAGTATGAGAATTTGAACACCGCTTGTATGTTTCCTTTTCCCAATGCACATCATCATGTTTCTTCTGGTTAGATACTTCATTATATAGATGCTTATTTATGGCCAGAAGGACAGTACATTTGTGACGATCGGCTCAATTCGGTCCTATGTAGAAAAATTTGAACAGTAGAGACACAGCGCTAGAGATGGTATACAGTGGTTTGCAAAAGTATTCACCCCCCTTGGCATTTTTCCAATTTTGCTTCCTTACAACCTGGAACTAAAATATATTTTTAGGGTTTGCATCGCTTGAATTACACAACATGCCTACTACTTTGAAGATACAAAATATTTTTTCTTGTGAAACAAACAAGAGATAAGACAAAAAAACAGAAAACTGGAGTGTGCATAACTATTACTCCCAACAAAGTCAATACTTTGTAGAGCCACCTTTTGCAGCAATTACAGCTGCAAGTCTCTTGGGGTATGTCTCTATAAGCTTGGCACATTTAGCCATTGGGATTTTTGCCCATTCTTCAAGGCAAAACTGCTCCAGCTCCTTCAATTTGGATGGGTTCCGCTGGTGTACAGCTATCTTTAAGTCATTCCACAGATTCTCAATTGGATTGAGGTCTGGGCTTTGACTAGGCCATTCCAAGACATTTAAATGTTTCCCCTTAAACCACCCGAGTGTTGCATTAGTAGTATGCTTAGGGTCATTGTCCTGCTTGAAGGTGAACCTCCACCCCAGTCTCAAATCTCTGGAAGACTGAGAGGTTTCACACAAGAATTTCCCTGTTTTTAGCGCCATCCATCATTCCTTCAATTCTGACCAGTTTCCCAGTCCCTTCTGATGAAAAACATCCCCACAGCATGATGCTGCCATCACCATGCTTCACTGTGGGGATGTTGTTCTCGGGGTAATGAGAGGTGTTGGGTGTGTGCCAGACATACAGTTTACATACAGTCGGAAGTTTACATACAAATACAGCCAAATACATTTAAACTCAGTTTTAAACAATTCCTGACATTTAATCAGAGTAAAATTTCCTGTCTGGGTCAGTTAGGATCAACTCTTTATTTTAAGAATGTGAAATGTCAGAATAGTAGTAGAGAGAATGATTTATTTCAGCTTTTATTTCTTTCATAACATTCCCAGTGGGTCAGAAGTTTACATACACTCAATTAGTATTTGGTAGCATTGCCTTTAAATTGTTGGGTCAAACGTTTCGGGTAGCCTTCCACAAGCTTCCCACAATAAGTTGGGTTGCTAGCTAACTAGCTAAACAATGAACCATAATCCCAACTCATAACGTTACTACCCTGCATGTACCTGCAGGTAGCTAAAGCTAACCAACTAGCAAGGTGAAATGTTAGCTAGCTAACATTAGGCTAACGTAAACTCACTCACTTTTGTACATCGCCTTGGTCCGTACAATTTACCTTATTTTAGCGCCCCAAAAATGTAATACTACCGGACCAACTGTAATTTCAATACCATTGTAAAGCACAATTTCTCCCCTTTCCAACATAATTCATGCCGAGACCTTCATGCTGCCCGTTTCTACATAATTCAAGAAGGCAATGAGCTCCTTCGGGTCTTTTTAAAAATGACGGGTGGGGAAGCGAAACTAATGCGTGATAGTGAGAAGGAGAGGAGCTGTGTGGGAAAACTACCTTTTTTCACTTGATCTGATCCAACTTATCACCTTATTGCCTCTAAAATGTAAATAAAACACTATAAAGAGTTTATATAATGTGTCATTAAATACCTATTTGAAGTGTTGTGTCGAATTTGAATCTGGTTTTTAGGGCGGTGCTAAAGTGATCTTCAGAAGTAAACAGCGGCTTTGAAAGTCATGATCTCTTACAGTGATGACGCAAAAAATGCCTAGGTATCCCCCCCTTACCCCCGTCACTGTCCATTTCTTGTTTTTAACCTCTACTTAACACCCATCCCGGATCCGGGAGCATCCTCATCAGTAAAAGCTGACTAGCATAGCCTAGCATAGCGCCACAAGTAAATAATAGCATATAAATATCATGAAATCACAAATCCAATACAGCAAATGAAAGATAAACATCTTGTGAATCCAGCCATCATTTCCGATTTTTAAAATGTTTTACAGCGAAAACACAATATGTATTTCTATTAGCTGACCACAATAGCCAAAGACTCAACCGCATAATTTCACCATGTTTGTACCGCATAGGTAGCTATCACAAAACCAACCAAATAGAGATATAATTAGTCACTAACCAAGAAACAACTTCATCAGATGACAGTCTTATAACATGTTATACAATAAATGTATGTTTTGTTCGAAAATGTGCATATTTGAGGTATAAATCATAGTTTTACATTGCAGCTACCATCAAAAATATCCCCAAAGCAGCCAGAATAATTACAGAGAGCAACGTGAAATACCTAAATACTCATCATAAAACATTTATTAAAAATGCATGGTGTACAGCAAATGAAAGATAAACATCTTGTGAATCCAGCCAATATTTCCGATTTTTTTAAGTGTTTTACAGCGAATAGCATTATATTAGCTTACCACAATAGCCAAACACACAACCTCATTTATTCATCGCATAGATAGCATTCGCAAAACCCAGCAAAAGATATACAATTAATCACTAACCTTGACCAACTACATCAGATGACAGTCTTATAACATCAGGTTATACAATACACTTATGTTTTGTTCGAAAATGTGCATATTTAGAGCTGCAAACCGTGGTTATACATTGTGAATATGTAGCATCGATTCACCAGAATGTCCGGAGCTAGTTTGGACACTCACCTAATCTGACCAAAGAACTCATCATAAACTTTACATAAAAATACTTGTTGTATGGCAAATGAAAGATACACTGGTTCTTAATGCAACCGCCGTGTTAGATTTAAAAAAATAACTTTCCCATAACAAACAGCTTGCGTTATTGCAAGACAGCGCCCGCCAAAACGGCAGAGAATAGGAATAACGTTTTCCACAGAAATACGAAATAACATCATAAATTGTTCTTACTTTTCTTGAGCTTCCATCAGAATCTTGTACAAGGAGTCCAGGGTCAAGGATAAATCGTTGTTTGGTTTTAGAATGTCCTTTTCTCCTGTCGAATTCGTGCCACAATGCTAGCCAATGTTGATGACGTTCCCAGTTTCTCTCGACACAAAGAACGGAAAACTCCAAAAGTCCCAATAAACGTTGAATAAACTAAATAAACTCGGTTGAAAAAACCTACTTTATGATGTTTTTCTAATATAAATAAAAACAGAGCTGGAGATATTAGCCGTGTATACCGAACGCTTTTCAGAAGCCAATGTCGAGCTCCGCCTCGCGCCTTGGTAGACAAAGGAAATTCCTGACCTCCCACTCCAAAGGCTCTTGTTCGACCTCAGATCAAGCTAGACACCCCATTCCACCTTCCACTGCCTATTGACGTCTAGTGGAAGGCGTATGAAGTGCATGCATATCGATAAATATTAGGCAATTGAATAGGCAGGCCCTGGAACAGAGCATTGTTTTCAGATTTTTCACTTCCTGTATGGAAGTTTGCTGCAAAATGAGTTCTGTTCTACTCACAGATATAATTCAAACAGTTTTAGAAACTTGAGTGTTTTCTATCCAATAATATGCATATTGTACGATCTAGAATAGAGTACGAGGCAGTTTAATTTGGGCAGGATTTTTTTCCAAAGTGATAACAGCTCCCCCCTATTGACAAGAAGTTTTAAACGATTAAAACCTGTTATGGCTGCACGCTGAATATTGAAAAAACTGGAAAATGTGTGCACATTTTCAAACGGCCTCCTAAGAAACTTTTTATTTTCCAATATGCATATATTTACTACTGTTGGATAGATAACAGTCTGTAGTTTCTAAAAAGGTTTGAATTGTTTCTCTAAGTCGAACAGAAATATTTTTACAGCCATTTTCCCAGCCGAATTGAGTTTCCCAAAATGCGATGTGTCTCTTTAAGACCTTCTCTATAAAAGGCCATTTGACTTGGGACCATATAAACACGTCAGAGGCGTTCGTCAGACTGTAATGCGGAAGTGAGAATTGAAAGGAGTCGAATATCTCGTCCCTGGACTGAATAACAGAACTTCTTGTGAGACCTGCGCAGTTAAAATAAAAATCCGGGCGCGAAGGATAATTTGATCTCGGCTTCTGGAACAAGGTAGATAACGTTGAATATGATGCCTGACTACGATATTATTTGCTACATGTCACAAAATCATCCTAAAGTATGTTTTTTCAATATACTTTAATTATATTATTGCAATTTATTCTGGACTTTAGATGTGAAACGACGGAAGAATTTTTTGAAGAAACGCTTTCTGGCGCAGCAATGCTACCGTGCTAGCTAACCAAAGAGGGAAATAATTCGTTCTGGAACCCAACTAAAGACTCTACTGGACATTGGACCCCGTTACAACATTCTGATGGAGTACCAAGAAAGATAAGACCCAATTTGGGATGCTTTTTCATATATATGTCGAACTGTTGAATGCTAACTCTGCTAACTATGCTAGGCTAGCGCTTGACTAGAATCAATGCTGCCTTATGCTAGCTTATGATGTTAGCTAATATAACAATATATTGTGTTTTCGCTGTAAAACACTTCAAAAATCGGAAATGTTGTCTGTATTCACAAGATATCTGTCTTTCATTAGTTATCCACCATATGTTTTTCTGAAATGTTTTATGAGGTGTAATTAGTAGCCGACGTTGGTGTATGTATTTTCTCTGGCTACTCCCGGCTGGATTCAGACTCAAGCTATGTATTAGCATTTTTGGGTAGCATCAATGTAAAACTGATTTATAGCTAAAATATGCACTTTTTATGAACAAAACATAGATTTATTGTGTAACATGTTATATGACTGTCATCTGAGGTCGTTTTTTCTGGGCTCTTTAGGTTGGTTTTAGTTTATTTCGGTTGGTTGTGCATGCTACTTCAATCATAATTCATACTTCATAATCATAATTCATACGTGTCTGTCCACTTTTGTATTTGGTGGTGAGCTAACATAAATATATGTGGTGTTTTCTCTGTAAAACATTTAAAAAATCGGACATGTTGGCTGGATTGACAAGATGTTTATCTTTCAAATGCTGTATTGGACTTGTTAATGTGTAAAAGTTAAATATTTTTAAAAAATAGATTTTGAATTTCGCGCCCTGCAGGGGTGTCATTTTCGGTCCGAGGTCGGGCTTGCACGCCAAACAGGTTAAAGAAGTCCTACACCTGGTGGAGAGAGATTGTAAGACAGAAATAGTTGCTTTATGCGTGTTGTATGTTACGGTATGACACATCACGATGTAACGGAAGATCAGTTTTTTCTACATTTCTCCAATACTATAGAGCCATTACCATGTCGATCAACGCTTGAATAGAAACGTAGCTCACACCCCAAATTTTGAAGTCAACACAGTTGCCACAGTCCCATTAGTTTTCTTTGTAGCCTCGTTTGAATGTTGCGGTTGTGCTCATTTGTACGGAATGGGGTGAATTTACGTTATAACTAGCAATGCAAATGGCTCTGAGATACGAATAATATTACTACACAGATCAGTCACGTAACTTTAGCTAGTGAGCCAGCCAGCCAACGTTATCTAGCTAGCTAACAGAACACTTTAACTTGCAATGAAAATTACTTTCTGACAAAATTAGAAACTTATAGTATCTGAAAATGCAGCTCGTTAGACTCTCTTACCCATATACATGGATGAACGCTTCTCCCTCCATGTCACAGATGTCATGGTTGACCTTAGTTTAAAGATGTAATCTGGAGACAGGTGTTTTAAACAAGAGCCTTCTTCTGTGTGTTCTCTTTTCCACTCCCTCCGCATATTTGCAATCAAACGCCAGAACATTCGCCATTTCCTTAGCTATCATACTCCGCTTCCACCAGACATTCCACTGATTTCAAAACTTAGTCCTCCAGAAAGTGGAGAGCATTAGCAACACTTACAGTGCATTCGGAAAGTATTCATACCCCTTGACTTTCTCCACATTTTGTTACATTACAGCCTTATTCTAAAATGGATTAAATAGTTTTTTCCCTCATCAATCTATACACTCTACCTTATACTGACAAAGCAAAAACAGGTTTTTAGAATTTTTTGCAATTTTATTAGAAACAAAAAACTGAAATATCACATTTACATAAGTCTTCAGACCGTTTACGCAGTACTTTGTTGAAGCACCTTTGTCAGCAATTACAGTCCCGAGTCTTCTAGGATATGACACTACAATCTTGGCACCGACCCATAGTGTAACGGATGTGAAATGGCTAGCTAGTTAGCGGGTACGCGCTAGTAGCATTTCAATCAGTTACGTCACTTGCTCTGAGACTTAAGTAGTGTTGCCCCTTGCTCTGCAAGGGCCGTGGCTTTTGTGGAGCGATGGGTAACGCTGCTTCGTGGGTGACTGTTGTCGATGTGTGCAGAGGGTCCCTGGTTCGCGCCCGTGTCGGGGCGAGGGGACGGTTTAAAGTTATACTGTTAAATTGGTGCCGTGACCCGGATCACTGGTTGCTGCGGAAAAAGGAGGAGGTTGAAAGGGGGGTGAGTGTAACGGATGTGAAATGGCTAGCTAGTTAGCGGGTACGCGCTAGTAGCATTTCAATCAGTTACGTCACTTGCTCTGAGACTTAAGTAGTGTTGCCCCTTGCTCTGCAAGGGCCGTGGCTTTTGTGGAGCGATGGGTAACGCTGCTTCGTGGGTGACTGTTGTCGATGTGTGCAGAGGGTCCCTGGTTCGCGCCCGTGTCGGGGCGAGGGGACGGTTTAAAGTTATACTGTTAAAATAGCACTCACATCTGTAGCCATGAAGTGCTTTGAAAGGCTGGTAATGGCTCACATCAACACTGTTATCCCAGAAACCATAGACCCAATTTGCATACCGCCCCAACAGATCCACAAATGACGCAATCTCTATTGCATTCCACACTGCCCTTTCACACCTGGACAAAAGGAACACATACGTGAGAATGCTATTCATTGACTACAGCTCAGACCTCAATACCATAGTGCCCATAAAGCTCATCACTAAGCTAAGGACCCTGGGAATAATCACCTCTCTTTGCAATGGATCCTTGACTTCCTGACGGGCCATCCTCAGGTGGTAAGTGTAGGTAACAACACATCTGCCGCGCAGATCCTCAACACGGGGACCCTCAGGGGTGCGTGCTCAGTCCCTTCCTGTAATCCCTGTTCACCCATGACTGCATGGCCAAGCACGACTCCAACACCATCATTACCAACAGTGGTAGGCCTGTTCACCGACAACGATGAGACAGCCTATTGGGAGGAGGTCAGAGACCTGGCAGTGTAGTGCCAGGATAACAACATCTCCCTCAACGTGATCAAGACAAAAGAGATGATTGTGAACTAAAGGAAAAGGAAGGCCAGGCAGGAAGGCCCCATTCTCATCGACATAGTAGTGGAGCAGGTTGAGAGGTTAACCTGTTATGGCTGCACGCTGAATATTGAAAAAACTGGAAAATGTGTGCACATTTTCAAACGGCCTCCTAAGAAACTTTTTATTTTCCAATATGCATATATTTACTACTGTTGGATAGATAACAGTCTGTAGTTTCTAAAAAGGTTTGAATTGTTTCTCTAAGTCGAACAGAAATATTTTTACAGCCATTTTCCCAGCCGAATTGAGTTTCCCAAAATGCGATGTGTCTCTTTAAGACCTTCTCTATAAAAGGCCATTTGACTTGGGACCATATAAACACGTCAGAGGCGTTCGTCAGACTGTAATGCGGAAGTGAGAATTGAAAGGAGTCGAATATCTCGTCCCTGGACTGAATAACAGAACTTCTTGTGAGACCTGCGCAGTTAAAATAAAAATCCGGGCGCGAAGGATAATTTGATCTCGGCTTCTGGAACAAGGTAGATAACGTTGAATATGATGCCTGACTACGATATTATTTGCTACATGTCACAAAATCATCCTAAAGTATGTTTTTTCAATATACTTTAATTATATTATTGCAATTTATTCTGGACTTTAGATGTGAAACGACGGAAGAATTTTTTGAAGAAACGCTTTCTGGCGCAGCAATGCTACCGTGCTAGCTAACCAAAGAGGGAAATAATTCGTTCTGGAACCCAACTAAAGACTCTACTGGACATTGGACCCCGTTACAACATTCTGATGGAGTACCAAGAAAGATAAGACCCAATTTGGGATGCTTTTTCATATATATGTCGAACTGTTGAATGCTAACTCTGCTAACTATGCTAGGCTAGCGCTTGACTAGAATCAATGCTGCCTTATGCTAGCTTATGATGTTAGCTAATATAACGATATATTGTGTTTTCGCTGTAAAACACTTCAAAAATCGGAAATGTTGTCTGTATTCACAAGATATCTGTCTTTCATTAGTTATCCACCATATGTTTTTCTGAAATGTTTTATGAGGTGTAATTAGTAGCCGACGTTGGTGTATGTATTTTCTCTGGCTACTCCCGGCTGGATTCAGACTGTAGCTATGTATTAGCATTTTTGGGTAGCATCAATGTAAAACAGATTTATAGCTAAAATATGCACTTTTTATGAACAAAACATAGATTTATTGTGTAACATGTTATATGACTGTCATCTGAGGTCGTTTTTTCTGGGCTCTTTAGGTTGGTTTTAGTTTATTTCGGTTGGTTGTGCATGCTACTTCAATCATAATTCATACTTCATAATCATAATTCATACGTGTCTGTCCACTTTTGTATTTGGTGGTGAGCTAACATAAATATATGTGGTGTTTTCTCTGTAAAACATTTAAAAAATCGGACATGTTGGCTGGATTGACAAGATGTTTATCTTTCAAATGCTGTATTGGACTTGTTAATGTGTAAAAGTTAAATATTTTAAAAAAATAGATTTTGAATTTCGCGCCCTGCAGGGGTGTCATTTTCGGTCCGAGGTCGGGCTTGCACGCCAAACAGGTTAAAGTTCCTTGGTGTCCACACACCAAGACAGTTGTGAAGAGGGCAGGATAACACTTTTTTCCCCTCAGGAGACTGAAAAGACTGGTCATGGGTTCTCGGATCTTCAGAAAGTTCTACAGCTGCATCATCGAGAGCATTCTGACTAGTTGCATCACCACCTTTGTATGGCAACTGCTTGGCCTCAGACCGCATGACACTACAGAGGGTAGTGAGTAGGTTTCAATACATCACTGGGGCCAAGCTTCTTGCCATCCATAACCTCTATAACAGGTGGTGTCAGAGGAAGGCCCTAAAAATTACCAAAGACTCCAGCTACCCAAGTCATAGACTGTTCTCTCTGCTACCGCACGGCAAGCGGTACAGGAACGCCAAGACTAGGTCCAAAAGCCTTCTGTACAGCTTCAACACCCAAGCGAAAAGACTCCTAAACAGCTGATTAAATGGCTACCCGAACTATTTGCATTGTTGTTTAAGGGCTTGTAAGTAAGCCATTTTTCCATTTAAGTGAGTTGGCCATTATTAATAATAGTGAATTTGTACGATGTTCTCTCAGAGTGTGTGTGTGTGTGGTGTTTTACTTCTGAACATACAGTATCAAACATTGCGAGGAAAAATGCAGTTGTGTTCAGCCATGCTAAAGCCATCTATTTCTCTAGGCCAGTCTATGGCCTCTTGGGTCCTGACATGCCTTATTCCCTGTGTAGATAACAAACCAGGCGTGCTGGGAGAAATTGGGGGTTGCCCTGAACACATTCCCCGGGTGTCCCTTTGTCACACATGATGGAGTGAAGGG
The DNA here is from genome assembly GCF_029448725.1 of Salvelinus fontinalis. NCBI lineage: Eukaryota > Metazoa > Chordata > Actinopteri > Salmoniformes > Salmonidae > Salvelinus > Salvelinus fontinalis. Next base: position 40,968,697 of record NC_074692.1, read on the forward strand.
TTTACTTACATAGCTGCTTCTACGCTTTGCTGACCCACAGAGCTTTACCTCTGTCTCTGTCACTGAGGCTGGCACTCACACTGATGCTGTACCTGTCTGTCTGTCTGTCTGTCTGTCTGTCCGACCTCCCGGGTGGCGCAGTGGGTGGCGCAGTGGTGGCGCAGTGGTCTAGGGCACTGCATCGCAGTGCTAGCTGCGCCACCAGAGTCTCTGGGTTCGCGCCCAGGCTGGGTTGGGTTCGCGCCCAGGCTCTGTCGCAGCCGGCCGCAACCGGGAGGTCCGTGGGGCGACGCACAATTGGCATAGCGTCGTCCGGGTTAGGGAGGGTTTGGCCGGTAGGGATATCCTTGTCTCAGTATGTAAAATGTAATAGAATGTATGCACTCTACTGTAAGTCGCTCTGGATAAGAGCGTCTGCTAAATGACTAAAATGTAAATGTAAAAAAATGTCTGTCTGTCTGTCTGCGTATGCGTGGGAGGGAGGGAGAGCGAGACGTTGCTCAGCAGTGTGATCTGGTGACGAGGAACAGACCTGGACTACAGGTGCTACAGATTTACAAGCAGAGTATATCATGAATATATGATCTGCTTGTGAAATTACCACTTCTTTTCATAGCATGTTATGCCCCTTCATGTGCCATTCACAACCATGTCCCTCCTCTCCTTTCTCTCCCTCCTCCCTTCTCCTCCCTTCTCTTGTCAGAGTCAGAAACGTATCTACCGCCAGTCTGTCCAGTTACTCGTTTAGAAACGTTACAACTGCAGCTTTTCCTGCAGGCACTTTTATGGCCACTATAAATCCAGCCTGTTTAAATCCTGCCTGTTGAAATAGGATTTTACTAAGATATCTGGTGCACAGCATTCTTCAGGTGCTTAAAAGGCCCCTTTTAAATCATTTACCCCCAAATGTATTTAATGGGTGAGTGATGCACTATGTGGATGGAAGTGGACAGAGGCTTTATTGTTGACCGTGTTGGTATTTTTCTATGTTAACAAAGAGAGCATAATGAACAGTACAAATGGAAGGATGTTTTGAGTTGCAGTCCATTTCGGGTTAAGTGCACATCTGGTAAATGCAAACTCCATTTGTCTTCATCTAAAACCCCTTTCTTCCTTCTGGATATCTGCTCTGTTTTTACTGCACTGAGGTGACTGTATTTTTTGAAACCCATTCGGGGAACATGTTGTTCCATGTGTTCCGTGTTCTCTATGGTTTAATGGAGTCTGAGGGAGCATACTGTATGCCAGGTATTATTTTTTCTGCTTTCTTTATCCATCATCATTTATCCTCACCTATTTCTCTGAGACTCTTGCAGTGCCCTCTTTGTCCTTCTGCCCTGAAATACATATTTGTTTGTGTATCAGATAATCAATTTACGAGCCCCTCTCTCCCAGGGATGTCGTGGTGCCACCGTGCACCACGCCAGTGTTTGTCATCTTTAAGAGGATGTTTTTGTCCTCTTGTGGTGTGGTTACTTGCCCGGTGTTAGCGGTGAATGTATATTTTACATGGAGTTGTATGTGAGAGCAGCTCTTAAAACCCCTGGCAGTTAAAAGGAGAGCAGCAACACAGCAGTCCCTGAAAGGCCTAGGTCACCTTTACTACCGGCCAATCACTGCAAGCCTGAACGATTGCTGTTCAACGCCAAGGAGCAGCTTACACACACACACACACACACACACACACACACACACACACACACACACACACACACACACACACACACACACACACACACACACACACACACACACACACACACACACACACACACAGACACAGACACAGAGAGAGAGATGCACAGAGCCTACAAACACTTTTCATATGGAAATCATGGATATACTGTATAGGACATGGTGTCTGAGGAATGTTCATTCAGGAAAAAGGATTGGACTTTATTTTCAATTGACATGGAAATGATTTTCCCAATATTTTCACTCAATGGGTTAGCTTCAGTTTCTGTTACTGATTGAGAGTTGTATCTCAGTCCAAATGAAATACGGGGGGGTTGATAGGGAATCAACTAGGACTGACGGTCCTTTCTCTTCTTTCCTGTTAATAGGGAATCGAAGAGGACTGACTGTCCTTTTGACTTCTCTACTCTACTCTGACAAACACACATTGTCATGTCAGACAACATTAAGATCCCCTCAGATCCACAGGAACGGCATCTTTGAAGTTAAACTGGGGGAAAATATCCTAAGTGTAGGTCTGACTCCAGATACGTGTGGCCGCCATCCCAGATCTGTCTGTAAGATGAAACGCACCAGCCTATTGCAATATCCTCTATCATATTATGGCACTATCATATGGGTCTCTTTCAAACTTTCAGACAGAGTAGAAAGTAGTATATGAGGGCTTTACAGCATGTCTGGCTCACAATACAAAGTGTGTGTGTGTGTGTGTGTGTGTGTGTGTGTGTGTGTGTGTGTGTGTGTGTGTGTGTGTGTGTGTGTGTGTGTGTGTGTGTGTGTGTGTGTGTGTGTGTGTGTGTGTGTGTGTGTGTGTGTGTGTGTGTGTGTGTGTGCGAGCAAATACAAAGAAGGTGTGGTGATGTCATCATGTCTAATTCAGGATGGTATACAGCTGGAGAGGGGGTATGGAAGAGTGAATAACTCAGGGTTGTACAGGGGATTGGATATATTTGTTTTGGAAAAGACAGGTATGACCATCCTCTACGATTTGCTAGAGGACATCCTGTGTAAAGCTCATGTCCACATCATTACTGGCAGGATCTCAAAACCTCCCATGGAAATAGGCTTAAAAGTAAAAAGTATACATTTAAATAAATATAATGAGGTAACATATTTCATTTATATTTTTTCAGAATATTTATTGGTCTTGACTAACAGGACACAAGGCTTAAAATAAGAAAAAAACAAGCCCATCATCTGCTTAGAACCACATAGGTAATTTAAATACTTTCACACACACTCACACATCAAACAGTGGTAGTGTTGAGGCTCAAACTGTTTTACTGTTGCAACAACTAGCAATTAGCGGATGATTCAGAGCTTTGATTGGGAGCCATTTTGTGTCAAGCGTGTTTACTCTTGTGCACAGCACTGCACTACATTAACACTAATGATGGTAATGGCCTCTCATCACATTGACAGGCCCATTTTTTTAGATCCCTCTTAATTGTAATTAAGGCCTGATTAACGGGTTTGGTGGGGGAAGAGTTTTATTCTCCTCAGTACAATATACCATAATATGTTATGAAAGCAATCAAGGGGCTGTCATTTAGTTCTCTAATGAGTCTCTACTACACATAACAAACTTCACTTTTCCCTTTGCTATTCTTTTTCTAGACCAGCGGGGAGTCAAAACCAGGCCGCGAGTTTCACAATTCCACAGCTGGTGTTTTTTTAGCTGGTAGTAAATTGGTTGATGAATGTCTAGGGTTGCTTCCGGTAACTTTCCCCAAATTCCAAGTTATTCCAGACATCTTGGTTGGAAAATTCCTGTTTTCCGGTTTATTCCCTCCTATGTCCAGGAATCTTCCAACCAAGATTTCTGGAAAACCTGGGAATTTTTGTAAAGTCACTGGAATTTGGCAACCCTATGAATGTCATTGATGCTCCAGTCAAGAGATTCCACTCACCTGGTAACCCAGGTATGAATCAGTCCCTGGTTAGAAGGGAAGGATGAAAACCAGCAGTCCTACAGACCTCAAGTCACTGATCACTGCTCTCAGTGAGTGAAGACCACAGCTTTGTTATTTGTTCAAACGTAAGTCTTTCTCTCACTTTCTCTCTCCCTTTTCAGACAAACTTGTGTGTGTGTGAGCGTATTTCTTCTCATGGAAGTCTGTGTGTTTACACATATTTCCTCTGGACAGTGTCCTGATGCCAAAGTGTGACAGCAGCATGGTGTGCTCTGGCCTGGGTGGGTTGTGTTTAACACCCCTCACCAATGTGGACTCCAGGGCCCTCCTAGACCTGCTCACTGTCAGCCTGGCTCAGCCTAGTTGTGACACCACCCTGTATGATGGAACCACTGGGAAGGTACCTGACTGCTTGTTTTATTCCCCTGTTCCATAGAGCATGAAAAAGAGGACTAATTAGAAGACACTTGCCTGTCTTCTGTCTCTATGCCCGCTCCCTTTTAGTCTCTCTCTTTTTCTTTATTTTTCTGGAAACTCTCTCTGTCTCTCTCCTTCTCTCTTTCTCTGATAACTCTTATTTTACCACTCCATATCTTTCTCTCTCTCTTCCTCTCATTCTCCCATGAGGATCATTTAGACAAAGATATGCTCTGGTGCTTTACCACCAGACACTAAAGCCTAAGGTGGACTGGGCTCTCAGGCCCTCAACCGACTCCTTGGCAGAGACAGCTCCCTCCCTGCCCGTCACACTGGTAGCGTGTTCCATGTTACCAGGCCCATTGTTGACAAGTCTGTCTTAAAGGTGTGTTAAGCTTTGCTTCAGCAGTACATACACAATCAAGGCTCAACCCTAACAGAACAGACACCAAAACAAATGTTGTTTGACTAACAGCAATTGTGGCCTCTATTTTGCAACCTCAGTCGTCGATAACCAGCAGTTGGTCTTAGTCACGTTTTGTGCCTTTAATGCATCTTGTGTTTTGCTGTTGTGTTTGCAGGTGAATGAGGAGACGGTGGAAAGGCTGGTGGTTCAGTACCCTCACATCGTGTTCAGTACGGTGATGCAGGACTGCAAGAGAACCCAGGAGAGAGCCTATCAGATGGGCTGGAGCCCCAACGCATCCACCGACTTATAGCCACCGCTGGACTACACTCACTCACACGCACACACACTCACACACTCACACACGCACACACACACACACACATATGCCCATTCACATACATGTGCACACACACTGATAAAGGCGGTGTGCACAGTCAAAGTGGAAACACACACCACATCATCATTTAATTTATTTTTTATCTATGGATATTTTTGGGATTCCATTTTAGTTCAGTGATAACTCCCAGACAAATCATAGTGTACATCAGTGTACAGTGTTGGGCTTGTGTATCAAATACACATAGTGCTCTCCTTTTGACCAGAGACCTAGAGCATGTGGCAGCCCCATGGCTCTGGTCAAACGGAGCGCTACACTACCTGGTGATAGGGTGTCGTTTGAGGTTTGACTTCCGCTGTGCTGGGAGTTTTGTGGGACTTACATTTCCCCCAACATCAATCCGGATGCAATACCAGGCTTGAAAACACGGAGCACATTGAGCAGCGACTGAAAACAAGTAAACATTGTTCTAAACAAGTAAAAACATTATTCTCTGGTTTCGTTGACCGCTAGGGCTACATGTTTTGACCTCACCATGTGTGAAGTCAATGTTGTTTCATACTGTGTGTGTTTCTACCTTTCTGTTCAAAATTAAATACACTATTAAGAGTGTGTCATGTGTTTGTAGGGACCTGAGGTTTCTCTGACCAGGAAAAACTCCAGGTCCACGATATAGGCTTTAAGATAGGATATAGGCTAGTCTATAAGATAATAAATAGGCTAGTCTTTAAGATAGGATGTAGGCTAGTCTATAAGATCAGATACAGGCCAGTCTATAAGATAAAGGCTAGTCTTTAAGATAAGATATACAGTGCCTTGCAAAAGTATTCATCCCCCTTGGTGTTTTTCCTATTTTGTTGAATTACAAATCGTAATTTAAAAGAATATGTATTTGGATTTAATTTAATAGACATGCACAAAATATTCCAAATTGGTAAAGTGAAATAAAAAAAAGTTAAACTGAAAGTGGTGCGTGCATTTGTATTCACCCCCTTTGCTATGAAGCCCCTAAATAAAATCTGGTGCAACCAATTACCTTCAGAAGTCACATAATTTGTTAAATAAAGTTCACCTGTGTGCTATCTAAGTGTCACATGATCTCAGTATATATACACCCGCTCTGAAAGGCCACAGATTCTGCAACACCACTAAGCAAGGGGCACCACCAAGCAAGCGGCACCATGAAGACCAAGGAACTCTCCAAACAGGTCAGGGACAAAGCTGTGGAGAAGTACATATCAGGGTTGAGTTATAAAAAAATATCCGAAACTTCGAACATCCCACCGAGCACCATTAAATCCATTATTAAAAATTTTAAAGAATATGGCACCACAACAAACCTTCCTAGAGAGGGCCGCACACCAAAACTCACGGACCAGGAAAGGAGGACATTAATCAGAGAGGCAGCAAAGAGACAAAAAATAACCCTGAAGGAGCTGCAAAGCTCCACAGTGGAGATTGGAATTATCTGTCCATGGGACCACTTTAAGCCGTACATTCCACAGAGCTGGGCTTTACGGAAGAGTGGCCAGAAAAAAGCCATTGCTTAAAGAAAAAAATAAGCAAACACATTTGGTGTTCACCAAAAGGCATAAGGGATAATCCCCAAACATATGGAAGAAGGTACTCTGGTCAGATGAGTCTAAAATTGAGCTTTTTGGCCATCAAGGAAAACAATATGTCTGGCACAAACCCAACACCTCGCATCACCCCGAGAACACCATCCCCACAGTGAAGCATGGTGATGGCAGCATGATGCTGTGGGGATGTTTTTCATTGGCAGGGACTGGGAAACTGGTCAGAAGTGAAGGAATGATGGATGGTGCTAAATACAGGGAAATTCTTGAGTGAAACCTGTTTCAGTCTTCCAGAGATTGGAGACTGGGATGGAGGTTCACCTTCAAGCAGGACAATGACCCTAAGCATACTACTAAAGCAACACTTAAGTGGTTTAAGGGGAAATATTTAAATATCCTGGAATGGCCTAGTCAAAGCCCAGACCTCATTCCAATTGAGAATCTGTGGTATGCCTTAAAGATTGCTGTACACCAGCGGAACCCATCCAACTTGAAGGAGCTGGAGAAGTTTTTCCTTGAAGAATGGGCAAAAATCCCAGTGGCTAGATGTGCCAAGCTTATAGAGACATACCTCAGGAGACTTGCAGCTGTAATTGCTACAAAAGGTGGCTCTACAAAGTATTGACTCTGGGGGGTGAACAGTTCTGCACACTCAAGTTTTCAGTTTTTTTTCTAATTTCTTGTTTGTTTCACAATATAAAACATGTTGCATCTTCAAAGTGGTCGACATGTTGTGTAAATCAAATGATACTAACCCCCCCAAAAATCTATTTTAATTCCAGGTTGTAAGGCAACAAAATAGGAAAAATGCCAAGAGGGGTGAATACTTTCGCAAGCCACTGTAGTTGTGTCTCTAATATAAGAAATATGTTAGTCTATAAGATAATATATAGTCTATAAGATAAGATATAGTCTATAATATCAGATATAGTCTAGTCTATAATATATAGTCTGGTCAATAAGATAAGATATAGGCTAGTGTATAAGATAAAATATAGTTTTGTATCTGAGATACAATATATGCTGGTCTATAAGATATATGCTGGTGTATAAAATAAGATATAGTCTAGTCTATAAGATTATTATAGTCTATAAAAAATGTATTTGATAGTCTATAAGATAAGGTATAGTCTATACGATAATATATAGGCTAGTCTTTAGGATAAGATCTTGTCTATAAGATAATTACAGTCTATAAACTTTTCCAAACGTTTCACTGTTACAGTAGGTTAGTCTATAAGATAAGATATTGTCTAGTCTTTAAAATAAGATATAGTCTAGTCTGTAAGAAAATATATTGTCTAGCCTATAAGATAAGATATATACTAGTCTATAAGATATAGGCCAGTCAATAATTGCCCAGCATTTTTCCTGATCAACTCACATGGTCAAGTAAAACTTGTGGCTTACCTATTAGGGAACAAAGCCCATTCTGATGGACTAAGGCTGTGACTCCCTGATACAATGGTACACTTGAGAGATTCAAGGCCACATTCATTCAAGCTACACAATGGGAGATCTGCAAGGAAGTATTGTTTCATTACAAATCTAAATATGTTTTTGTTTCATCTAGTAAATGTCTTATGCACACAGTTGATGAACATTTGTGTGGAGCAGGAGTGAATCATTTTCATGCAGTGTTGTATGTTGGTTGGTTCAGTGCAGGTTTGACTGAGTACCATCCCTAATTGTTGTTACAGTCACAGTTAAGTACACAGTGAGCTCAAGGTAGATGTTACCCTGGCAGATATAGGATCAGATGATTGAACCCCTTATCCAAATTATAAACTTAAGGGAGATTAATCAATATCTGACCCTGGACCTGTGGTTAGCGACAACTTCTGTCTACACCAAACAGCTCAGTATGTTCTAAAGGAGCAGTCGCTCAGCACTGAACATCAGAGATACACTCTATATGGACTGATGTAAACCTACACTTTAAAGTCAATATTGTAAAGATTATGTGTTCTCAATGACTTGCCTGGATGAAGAAAGGTTCAATACTTAAACTCTTCTGACAGAAACATTGTCTTGAAGACGACTGTACATGTTCTACATGTTAAGAAAAGTAATGTAAATGGGTCAGAGTTCCCTTCAAACAATAATAAATCATTAGGATGTCCTCAGGACGTCACAAAATGGTCACCTAAAGTGTGTCAAAGCTCCCTGGAGGTTTTGTCTAGTTTCCGGTTAGTCCCGGGGACATCCCACAGGATGTTTTTAGGACGTTCTTGGGAAGTTGTATAATTTTTACGGTGTTCTCTGGATGTCGTGTTATGTTCCCCTGGAGGTTCTGTCTAGTTCCCGGTTTGCCCTGTGAACTTTCTTAGGATGTTATATCATGTTCCCCTGGAGGTTTTGTCTAGTTCCCTGTTGGTCCCGGAGGATGTTTTTAGGATGTTCTTGGGATTATGTGTCATGGTCCCCTGGATGTTTTGTCTGGTTCCCAGTTTGCCCTGGGATGTCCCCGAGGACGTTTTTAGGACTTTCTTGCGATGTTTTGTCAAGGTCCCCTGAACGTTCTTGGGACGTGATGTGATGGTCTCCAGGAGGTTTTTTTCTAGTTCCCAGTTTTTGTCTAGTTCCCCATACAATTTAATTTCTTTACTTTTAGTGTTTTTGGACACCTGTAACCGTCACTTGACAAAAACTTCCAAGGGACCAGGACACAGCGTCCAAAGAACGTCCTAAAAACTTACTTGAGGTCGTCCCCGGGACAAATCAGGAACTAGACAAAACCTCCAGTGAACCATAATACAACATCCCAAAAAAATTGTTAACGATAAAAAATTCCTCCAGAGAATGTTCCCTTAGGACCATCATACGACGTACTAAGGACTAGTAAAATGAAAATCCTGAGAATGTCCTAAAAGGTCCTAACATGGTCCTCAGTGACGTCCTGGGAACATGTATTTATTTATTTATTTATTTACCGTTATTTTACCAGGTAAGTTGACTGAGAACACGTTCTCATTTGCAGCAACGACCTGGGGAATAGTTACAGGGGAGAGGAGGGGGATGAATGAGACAATTGTAAACTGGGGATTATTAGGTGACCATGATGGTTTGAGGGCCAGATTGGGAATTTAGCCAGGACACCGGGGTTAACACCCCTACTCTTACGATAAGTGCCATGGGATCTTTAATGACCTCAGAGAGTCAGGACACCCGTTTAACGTCCCATCCGAAAGACAGCACCCTACACAGGACAGTGTCCCCAATCACTGCCCTGGGGCATTGGGATATTTTTTTAGACCAGAGGAAAGAGTGCCTCCTACTGGCCCTCCAACACCACTTCCAGCAGCATCTGGTCTCCCATCCAGGGAACATACAGGGAACTAGACAACGGTCCCCTGGAGTGTGGCTTTGGGACCATCAAGCAACTCTCTCTCTCTCTCTCTCTCTCTCTCTCTCTCTCTCTCTCTCTCTCTCTCCTCTCTCTCTCTCTCTCTCTCTCTCTCTCTCTCTCTCTCTCTCTCTCTCTCTCTCTCTCTCTCTCTCTCTCTCTCTCTCTCTCTCTCTCTCTCTCTCTCTCTCTCTCTCTCTCTCTCTCTCTCTCTCTCTCTCTCTCTCTCTCTCTCTCTCTCTCTCTCTCTCTCTCTCTCTCTCTCTCTCTCTCTCATGATGTATATTGTACCATTAACATGGTGTAATAATCAATGGTTTGGATTGTGTCGGCTGTAAGAGAACTTCAGTGATTTTCACTGTATTTGTACTGTATAGTGGGATTTTATGTAACCTAATATTGGTTTTGTTTGAGCATATATTTGAGGTATTTGTTGTGTAGCCATGCATTTATGCTATATCTTTATTAGCAATAGGATCTTTAGCGGTTTGAAGTAGCAATGTAATCTTTTACAGAAACATAGAGATTTGGGACAATTAAGAACATATCCGTTTTACCCTTGTCAGGACTTTCAGATTGAGTCCTCGTCGATCCCCCCGTTTTTTTAAATCCCAACATGCACTCGCTTTTTCTTCGCTTGATGTTGACACTTGATCCCTGATTTGTTTAGAAAACCGTAAATGACTGGATTTACATACAGATGAATAAAACACTACTACTTATAAAGCTCTCCCTTTTTCTCTTATTTCAGTATATTTTTTTTACTCTCTGTGTTTGACAGAAGAAAGAAACATTAAAAGTGATATTTGAAATGAATCTTTACCCATGCTACATGAAGTGTTTTCCTTCTCAACATAAAATCAGAATATAAATGAATGCATAACCAAGTAGATTTTTGTTGCAAGTCAAAATCCTGGAACCATCCAGTCTGTTTCGATATGTATTACTACAGTTGCTTACCAAGGCCTAGTAGCTGAACTGGATCCATTCCTCAGGGAGTGACACCTTGATACTGTGAATATTCAGCATCTCCCTCACATCTCAATCAAACTGTCTGTCTCTCGTTGCAGGGAAACTTGTGATTTCAAGGTCAGCACTTTGTTAATATCACAGCAGTCATGCATCAGAGACAAGGCGACGACTTGCCTCCCAGCATGCTAGCGACGCGCTCAAAGCACTAAAAGCTGTCATTCAATATGTCCCCCGTCTTTGACGATCAAGAGGAGGATATTGTTCCTTTGGTATTTGGTGTTTTATTAGGATCCGCATTAGCTGTTACAAAAGCAGCAGCTACTCTTCCTGGGGTCCACACAATACATGAAACATAATACAGAATGACATAATACAGAACATCAATAGACAAGAACAGCTCAAGGACAGAACTACATACATTTTTTTAAAGGCACACGTAGCCTATATCTCAATTCATACACACAAACTATCTAGGTCGAATAGGGGAGAGGCGTTGTGCCGTGAGGTGTTGCTTTATCTGTTTTTTGAAACCAGGTTTGTTGTTTATTTGAGCAATATGAGATGGAAGGAAGTTTCATGCAATAATGGGTCTGTATAATACTGTACGCTTTCAAGAATTTGTTCTGGATTTGGGGACTGTGAAAAGACCCCCGGTGGCATGTCTGGTGTGATAAGTGTGTGTGTCAGAGCTGTGTGTAACTTGTCTATGCAAACAATTTGGGATTTGCACTGAAATCTAACAGTACAGCTCCCACAATCATCTTATTATCAATTTCTTTCAACCAATCATCAGTAATTTGTGTCAGTGCAGCACATGTTGAGTGCCTTTCTCTATAAGCATGCTGAAGGTCTGGTGTTAATTTGTTTACAGAGAAATAGCATTGTATCTGGTCAAACACAATTTTTTCCAACAGTTTGCTAAGAGCTGGCAGCAAGCTTATAGGTCTGCTGTTGGAACCAGTAAAAGCCGCTTTACTACTCTTGGATAGCGGAAATAATTTGGCTTCCCCCCAGGCCTGAGGACAAAGACTTTCCTCTAGGCTCAGATTAAAAATATGACATATAGGAGTGGCTATAGAGTCAGCTACCATCCTCAGTAGCTTTCCATCTAAGTTGTCAATGCCAGGAGGTCTGTCATTAATTGATCGATAACAATAACTTTTCCACCTCTCCCACACTAACTTTACAAAATTCCAACTTGCAATGCTTTTCTTTCATTATATGTTTTTTATGCATGAATGCAATTGCTGACTGTTCATTGTTGGCATTCCCTGCCTAAGTTTGCCCACTTTGCCAATGAAATAATCATTAAAATAATTGTCAACATCAAATGGTTTCGTGATGAATAAGCCATCTGATTCGATGAAAGTGGACTTGAATTTGTCTTTCTGCCCATAATTTCCCATCATTGATCTTGGCTTGTCGAGTTAAGTCACATAATTTCTCGATTTGAGGAAAGTATGCCAGTTAGATGTGCAGCCAGACTTATTAGTCACTCATTTTGCCCCATATCTTTCAACCATACAGTTTTTCAATTCCTCATCAATCCATGGAGCCTTAACAGTTCTAACAATCAGTTTCTTAACAGATGCATGTTTATCAATAATTGGAAGAAGCAATTTCATAAATTCTGCAAGCGCAGCGTCTGGATGCTCCTCATTAACCTCTCTTGGGTAGGGGGCAGTATTTTTTTAACATTTTTACATTTTAGTCATTTAGCAGACGCTCTTATCCAGAGCGACTTACAGTAGAGTGCATACATTTTATTACATTTTTTACATACTGAGACAAGGATATCCCTACCGGCCAAACCCTCCCTAACCCGGACGACGTTATGCCAATTGTGCGTCGCCCCACGGACCTCCCAGTTGCGGCCGGCTGCGACAGAGCCTGGGCGCGAACCCAGCCCAGCCTGGGCGCGAACCCAGAGACTCTGGTGGCGCAGCTAGCACTGCGATGCAGTGCCCTAGACCACTGCCCCTGCAGCCCAAACAGGTTAATCATCAATAAGGATCCAACCGGAGAATTTCATTGTCTGAAGAAAGAGCATTGGAACTAGAGCTCTCTCTCGCGCCCGCGCAAATCCAGACTGAAATTTCTGACGACCACTCACAAAAACAGCTCCTATGAGCCCCTCCTTTATAGTAGAAAAATATTACTAAAATCTAAAGACGGCGACATCTAGTGGGAGCCCTAGGCAGTGTTTGTTCAGCCATATCTACAAGGGGTACTATTTGAAACGGTTTTGAAAATCGAGTTCTCATTTCCTGTTTTGACCTCTTCTCAGGTTTTTGTCTGCCAAATGAGTTCTGTTATACTTACAGAAATAATTCAAACAGTTTTAGAAACTTCAGAGTGTACATACAATAGTAATAATAATTCTATACAATAGTAATAATAATATGCATGTATTTCCTTCTGGGACAGAGTAGGAGGAAATTTTTTTTGGGCACGCAATTTGTTCAAAGTGGAAACACTGCCCCCTATCCCGATGAAGTTTTAAAGTCCTCCCAGATTGCAGTTCCTAGGGCTTCCACTATATGTCAACAGTCATTAGAAAGAGTTTCATACTGGATTTTGGAAAAATTAGCTAGAAGTTGTAGTTTTTCTAAGTGGCTCCCATTTTGGCTGTAAGTGTTTCCATGCACGTGGGAGAAAGCGCGTTCTTTGTTATTTATCTCCGGTAATGAACATACTATTCTCCGTCTTAAATTGTATCATTTATTTACGTTTTAGGGTACCTGAGGTTTGATTATTAACATTGTTTGAACTGTTTGGATAAGTTTATTGTTAACGTTTGGGATTCATTTTGTATGCATTTTGAAGGAGGAAACCGGTGGATTATTGAATGAAGCGTGCCAGCTAAACTGAGTTTTTATGGATATAAAGAAGGACTTTATCGAACAAAAGGACCACTTGTGATGTAACTGGGACCTTTTGGAGTGCCAACCGAAGAAGATCTTTAATCACATCAGACCAAGAAATATTTTTTACCTTCCGCTAGCGGAACTCCTCCCACATTCCACTGAAAAGGCAGAGCGCGAAATTCAAAAAATATTTTTTTGAAATATTTAACTTTCACACAATAACAAGTCCAATACAGCTAATGAAAGATACACATCGTGTGAATCCAGCCAACATGTCCGATTTTTTAAATGTTTTACAGGGAAAACACAATATATATTTATGTTAGCTCACCAACAAATAGAAAAAAGCACAGACATTTTTCACAGCACAGGTAGCATGCACAAAATCAACCAAACTAACCTAGAACAAACCAAAGAAACCAAGAAACAACTTCATCAGATGACAGTCTTATAACATGTTATACAATAAATCTGTTTTGTTCGAAAAATGTGCATATTTCAGGTATAAATCATAGTTTACATTGCGGCTACAATCAGAAATTGCACCGAAAGCAGCCAGAATAATTACAGACACCAACGTGACATACCGAAATACTCATCATAAAACATTTCTGAAAAATACATGGTGTATAGCAAATGAAAGACAAAGATCTTGTGAATACAGACAATATTTCCGATTTTGTAAGTGTTTTACAGCGAAAACATAATATAGCATTATATTAGCTTACTACAATAGCCTACCACACGACCGCATTCATTCATCAAGGCACGTTAGCGATAGCAATAGGCACGTTAGCGTTAGCAAATAAACCAGCAAAAGATATTACATTTCACTAACCTTCATAAACCTTCCTCAGATGACAGTCCTATAACATCAGGTTATACATACACTTATGTTTTGTTCGAAAATGTGCATATTTAGAGCTGAAATCCGTGGTTATACAACGTAGCATAACGTAGCATAACGTGCTAACGTAGCATCTTTTCCCCAGAATGTGCGAATATTTCGATTAGACTCTCACCTATTCTGACCAAATAGCTATTCATAAACATTACAAAAAATACATGTTGTATAGGAAACGATAGATCCATTAGTTCTTAATGCAATCGCAGTGTTAGAATTCTAAAAATATCTTCATTACGACATAAGACTTAGTTATGGTAAGGGAATAACCAAAACCTGAGCGCAAAGCTACTAGTACACAGTTTGACAGATATATGAAATAGCATCACAAAATGGTTCCTACTTTTGCTGATCTTCTATCAGAATTTTGTACCTTTGGTCCTTTGTCCAGAAGCGTCTTTGTTTGGATTCAGAACGTTATTTTTCCCTCTTGAATTAGCAAGCACACTGGCCATGCGGCGCTAAGCTCTCCAACGTCAACAAAGTCAAACAACGCAACACAACTAACGTCCCGAATAAATTTCAATAATCTAATAAAACTATATTGAAAAAACATACTTTAGGATGATATTGTAACATGTATCAAATAAAATCAAAGCCGGAGATCATATCAAATAAAATCAAAGCCGGAGATCGCCCATAACGACTGTTTTCCAGTAGGCAATAACAGCTCCCAACACGCGCCTTGCAGAAAACAGAAAATGCGGGAAACCTTGTTCCAAGAGGGATTATTCAACGTCAGACAGAGATAATCAACTCCTTTTTCCTCTCACTTCCTCTTGACATCCGGGTGAAGGTGTATGACGTGCACGTATAGCCATACCTATCATGCCTATTTATAGGCAGTCACTTGAACAGAACATAGATTTCAGACTTTCCACTTCCTGGTCACAAAGTGTGCTGCCAAATGAGTTCTGTTTTACCCACAGACAAAATTCCAACGGTTTTAGAAACTAGACAATGTTTTCTATCCAATACTAATAATAATATGCATATTGTACGAGCAAGAATTGAGTACGAGGCCGTTTAAATTGGAGACGTTTTTCCCCAAAAGTGAAAACAGCACCCCCTGTCCTCATCAGGTTATTAACATCATCCCCATGAGAGTCACAGCAAAATCTTTTATATGATCATCTTATATAGTATTTTAGGCCCAGCTGTTGGAACTGTGGCTTTTCTGGATATAGCCGCTATATTGTGATCACAGCATCCAATGTGTACGGATACAGCTTTAGAGAAAAGTTCTACAGCAGTAGATAAAATGTGATCGATACATATGGATGATCTTGTTCCTGTAATGTATGTAAACACCCTGGTAGGTTGATTAATAACCTGAACCATATTGCAGGTACTGGTTACAGTAAGAAGCTTCCTCTTGAGCAGACAGATTGATGAAAACCAGTCAAAATTCAGTTCCCCAAGAAAGTAGACATCTCTGTTTACATCCCATACACTATCAAGCATTTCACACATATTATTAAGATACTGACTGTTAGCACTTGGTGGCCTATAGCAACACTCCAAAATAAAAGGCTTTAGATGTGCCAAGTGAACCTGCGACCACAACACTTCAATAACACTTGACATAAGATATTCTCTAAGCATTACAGGGATATGGCTCTGAAAATATACAGCAACACCTCCCCAATATGCATTTCTGTCTCTTCTATAGATGTTATATCCTTGTATTGCAACTGCTGTATCATCAAATGAATTATCTAAGTGAGTCTCAGAAATGTATAATATATGAATGTTAGCAAGCTATTGATTTCATGAACATTATTTCTAAGGCTACATATATTAATATGGGCTATTTTCAGCCCTTCTTGAGTCCACGGGACGGTTGAGCTGACTAATGCGATTAGCATGAAGTTATAAGTAACAAGAATATTTCCCAGGAAATAGACATATCTGATATTGTCAGAAAGATTACATTCATGTTAATCTAACTGCACTGTCCAATTTATAGTAGCTATAGTAGCTATTACAATGAGAGAATACCATGTTATTGTTTGAGGACAGTGCACAATTCTGAACATTAAAAGTTATTATTAAACAAATTAGGTAAATTTGGGAAGTCTTGACATTTTGAACAGAAATGAAATGGTTCATTTGATCAGTCTAACACTTTGCACATACACTGCTGCCCTCTAGTGTCCAAAATCTAAATTGCACCTGGTATGGAATAATACATTATGGTCTTTCTCTTGCATTTCAAAGCTGATGGTACAAAAAAATACAATATAAAAATTTTTTCTTTGTGGTATTTTCTTTTACCAGATCTATTGTGTATTATTTTCCTACATTCATTCACATTTCCACAAACATCAAAGTGTTTCCTTTCAAATGGTACCAATAATATGCATATCCTTGCTTCAGGGCCTGAGAAACAGGCAGTTAGATTTGGATATGTAATTTTAGGCGAATATTTAAAAAAGGGGGGCGGATCTTTATGAGCTTATCAGAGATAGACATAATACTGAAAAGAGAAAACAAAGTAAGAGAAAAAAATACACATTCAGCAGTCCAATAATCAATTGGTGTGTGTATGTGTGCTACGGGGTTGAAAATACAAACCCATAGGCTTGGCTCTCTCATCCCTTCCAGGCTTCTGGGAGGGAGGGTGGACAATGAGCCTGTCATAGAGAAGGTATGTAATGTCCTCATGCACTCTGGCAGCTTTCATGGCTGGAATCAGTTCTTTCCTCTTCGGGCTCCACAGCTTCAGGATAGTTATTTTCTCTTTCCAGAACAGCTACCTTATCCTTGAACCTCAGGAACTTGACCACTACTGGCCTGGGCCTATCACCTGGGCCGGCGGTGGGTTTTCCAGTTCTGTGGGCATGCTCCACCTCAATCTTCCTGTGGTCCATCTTCAATTTCTCAGAGATCATTTCCCTCAGACTCCGTGCAGGTCTCATGTGGAGTTTCTGCAATACCTTCCACAACCATGTGGTTCCGCCTTGATAGTCCCTCCAGATGTATCTGTCATTGTTATCATGGATTCACACAAACAGAGTCATTTTCCCAGCCAAAGACAGGAGTCACAAAAAGCAGAAATAGAGATAAAATTAATCCCTAACCTCTGATGATCTTCATCAGATGACACTCATAGGACTTCATGTTACACAATACATATATGTTTTGTTCGATAAAGTGAATATTTATATTCAAAAACCTCAGTTTACATTGGCGCCATGTTCAGAAATGCCTCCAAAATATTCGGAGAAATTGCAGGGCCTTGTCAAATAACATAAATACTCATCATAAACGTTGATGAAAGATACATGTTTTACATATCATAAAATATACACTTGTTCTTAATGCAACCGCTGTGTCAGATTTCAAAAAGCTTTACGGTAAAACACAATATTCAATAATCTGAAAACAGTGTTCAGCCACAAAAGCAAGCCATACAGTTACCCGCCAAATTGTGCAGTCAACAAAACTCTTAAAAAGCATTCACTTACCTTTGCTGATCTTCGTCGGAATGCACTCCCAGGACTCCCACTGTTACGGGATTTTCACAGTCTCCACCCGGATCGCCCTGCGTCCCGTCCTCCGGGTCGTCCCCGAGGCCAGTGTCGGCGCGCTGCAGGAGCCGCGCGTCAAGGGGGGGTACTGTCACGACTTCCGCCGAAGTCGGCCCCTCTCCTTGTTCGGGTGGTGTTCGGCGGTCGACGTCATTGGCTTTCTAGTCACCACCGATCCATGTTTCATTTTCGTTTTGTTTTGTCTGTATTACAAACACCTGGTTTCAATTCCCATGTCATGTTCCTTATTTAATCCTCTCGCATACCTTTCTGTTCTGTCCGCGATTGTTGGTGTTTTAGCGGTTTGTGTGTCAGATTTTTTAAATGCTTTACGGCGAAAGGATACACTACGATTATGAGAACATAGCCCACTAAACAAATCATTACAAACAGTAGCCCGCCAGCTAGAACAGTTACACAATTTAGAAATAGAGATAAAATTAATCCCTTACTTTTGATGATCTACATATGGTTGCAATCAGCAGACATTAATTTACTCAATAAATGTTATTTTTGTTCGATAAAGTATCTTTATACCCAAAAACCAACCGTTTTTTTTGCGCGTTTTCTTCAGTAATCCACAGGCTAAAACGCAGTGAAAACAGGAAGACAAAAAAATCAAAATTGTATCCGTAAAGTTCATAGAAACATGTCAAACGATGTTTATATTCAAACCTCAGGTTGTTTTTAGCCTAAATAATCAATAATATTTCAACCGGACAATAACGTCGTCAATATAAAATGTAAACAAGAAACGCACTCTCTCGGTCTTGCGCAGGAAAAAGCTCTGTGACACGGCAGGGTCCACAAATTCAGACTGCTCTTACTTCTTCATTTTTCAGAATACAAGCCTGAAACATTTTCTGAAGATTGTTGACATCTAGTGGAAGGCATAGAAACTACATGTTGAGTCCTAAGTCAATGGATACTGTATTGGCATTGAATAGAAAACTACAAAAACAAAACAAAACAAAAATCCTGAATGGATTTATTCTCAGGTTTTTGCCTGCCAAATCAGTTCTATTATACACACAGACACTATTTTAACAGTTTTGGAAACTTTATAGTGTTTTCTATCCAAATCTACCAGTTATATGCATATCATATATTCTGGGCCCGAGATGCAGGCAGTTTAATTTTGGCATACATTTCATCCAAACTTCCGAATGCTACCCTAGAGAAGTTAAAGTCCTGAGGAGCCTGAACGAGGTTTGTTAAAGGTTACAACTCCTCCCTGATTATCGTATTAACCCCTCGTTCCATGTGTCTCTCCTCAGGCCGGTGGTGGCTGGTCCGCTCCAGCAGTCTGAGGTGCGGGAGGTTCCTCCGCCCCCTCTGGACATCGAGGGGGTCCCGGCGTATACCGTACGAGCCATCATGGACTCAAGGCGTCGGGCGAGGTGCCTTCAGTACCTCGTGGAGTGGGAGGGGTACGGCCCGGAGGAGAGATGCTGGGTACCGGTGGAGGACATCCTAGATCCTTCATTGCTACAGGAGTTTCACCGTCTCGACCCGGATCGCCCTGCGTCCCGTCCTCCGGCTCGTCCCCGAGGCCGGTGTCGGCGCGCTGCAGGAGCCGCGCGTCAAGGGGGGGTACTGTCACGACTTCCGCCGAAGTCGGCCCCTCTCCTTATTTGGGTGGTGTTCGGCGGTCGACGTCACCGGTTTTCTAGTCTGTATTTTCCTTATTGGAATATTGTTTTCCTTTTTGTGAGGAAACTCAGTTGTTTTGCTCAAACCTGTGTCCTGCGCCTGACTCCGCTACATCTCTGCACCCAATCACTGACACCCACTTCCACATAAAATGTTAGTTTTGTTTGGTAATGTCCATCATTTATGTCCAAATAGCTATTTTTGTTAGCATGTTTGGTAAACAAATCCAAAGTCAGGAAGCGCGTTCACTAAAAGCTGACAAAATGTCCAAAAGTTCCGTAACAGTCAGTAGAAACATGTCAAACGATGTACTGAATCAATCTTTAGAATGTTTTTAACATAAATCTTGAATAACGTTCCAACCGGAGAATTACATTGACTTCAGATGAGCGATGGAACAGAGCTCCCTCTCATGTGAATGGTCAGAGCATGGTCAGGTCATGGCAGACCTGACTAATTCCCCTCTCATTCGGCCCCCCTTCACAGTAGAGGCATCAGACAAGGTTCTACAGACTGTTGACATCTAGTGGAAGCCGTAGGAAGTGCAAACGTATCCATATCTCGCTGTGAATTCAAAAGGATCTTGGTTGAAAATCGACATGCCTCAGAATTCCCACTTCCTGTTTGGATTTTTTCTCAGGTTTTTGCCTGCCATTTGAGTTCTGTTATACTCACAGACATCATTCAAACAGTTTTAGAAACTTCAGAGTGTTCTCTATCCAATACGAGTAATACTATGCTTATTTTAGCAACTGGGACTGAGGAGCAGGCAGTTTACTATGGGCACCGCTGTGCACCTTTTATCCAAGCTACTCAATACTGCCCTTGCAGCCATAAGAAGTTATACTGTTACTCATCACAGTTCCAGACAGGGCTGGTCACAGCAAAGACTGAAAACAACAAACAGTAGGGATCTAGACAGCCACAAATCCGGGACAATCCGTGGTCCCAGCCACAATGCCTAAACACGGGCTGTGTTCAAGAAACATCTGCTAGCTCGATATGCAGCTAGCTGGCGAGAGACAAGCAGTCCCAGCAACTGATGCTAACTGCGTCACGAGGTCCAAACTAAGAAGCTAGCTTGCTACCAAGAACTTTCCAATACACTTTCAAACAACACATTTTTCAAATGAACAAAACCAAGCTCTTCCTCGATCTGCACTCTCAGGGTGTTTGTTTGTTTCATGTGGGAGGATGAAACCCGGGAAGCTATCCAGGCGTTGTAAGGTCTGGCATGCATCAGCACCGCCTGGGCAGAGGAACGCGCCCTTTTACTGACAGCCTGAGTCTGCAGCTTTTTTGCTTCTGCTGCAAAGTCATCTGTGATTGGCCAGAAATGCATAGTATTTTTATTTTGTTCATTTGCTGTTTTTTCATTATTTTAGATGATGACACAATATTTATGCGGTCTTAGTAAATTATTATCCTAATCTTAATTAAATAGCTCATGTATTTTATACACTTGCCAAAATGGCTGTACGTGACTATTGTAGTTCTTCGTAGTTTGTAGAGTAGGAAGCAGTTTAGAATGTGTGGCCAGTCTACAAGTTGGCCTGTGAGTGTGTGAGGGGGTAGCAGGCTAATTTCCTCAAAGAGCCTTTCTGTCCTCACCTCTTCCTGATATCACATCTTCTTACACATCCCTCACCTCTTCTCCTCATATCAGACTAACCCTGTTCAAGAAACAAATTGGTTCTTGCTTGTGTCCCAGTGGTGCTAAGGCCCCGACTCACCTGCTCTGCCCTCTCTCTAGAATCCATGTCATTAAAGAGAGAGAGTACCCTTCAAACAATTATTCATCCCCCTTTGTTCATGCCATCTATCTTCTTCTATGTTTCTTATTGTTATTCACTGTGTTTAGAGACACATTCATTTCAGTGTTACAGATGATATTGACTTGACAGAGGCTCCTTAAAAAGCTGAAGAGTCAGACGTTTTATACAGTCAGACTGTTAAAAGTCTCACTCTTCAGGTCGAGTGCTTCTCTCTCTAGTTCTGCCTCATTATAAAATACAGTGTTCTCAATATGCACAGTTATTCTTCTATTGCATTAGCCCTGGCAAGAACGGGCATTAATAATGTGGCCCTCCGGTTAGCTGTTGGCTGTAGAATGACAGTGGTTTCTAATGTCTCTGCTCTGCTCGCTACAAATAAGCCATTTCTCCCTCTTCTCTATTTCCCCCACAGAGGTAAAATATATGGCCTACTGGGTTTTTACTGCCGCCAATTAGCGCCTAGGCAAATGTGAGTGTGTGCCATCGATTCACTCACTGATTGAGGTGGACTCCATCAAAGTCTCGGTGAACCTCGGACCTCTGCAATATTCATCAAGGTGCGTTCGCTAGCCTCGTATGCCCTCAGAGGAGCGTACTCTCAGGAAGAGCCACCACTGAGTGTGGATGGCCAAGTGGTCAGCGCTGAATAGCAATAGAGAAATGTAATTTAACTTAGTAAATATTGATGCCGTTTGTTACATCTTTTATGAGGGGCTGAAAAGAATCAGCGATGACCATACAGCGCATTTCTCATGTCAGTTGTCAAGGTCACTGATTAGGGGTTTAAAGATTCCTGGAGTCTGGAAGAAATAAGACAGAAATCCAAGAATCTTCCAACTGGGATTTCGGGAATTTGAGGAAAGTTACCAGACTTTTGCAACCCTAGTATTGATATTATCTAGCTAACAAACCAAGAAAGTGGTGGTTTTCAAGGCTCCGTTTCACTCTGTTTTACATTGAACTCTGTGTGTGTACAATAAATCCCACCCTGGCTTCTTGCTGAAACTGGTCTAAACCAGTTTCATTGTTTTGGGTAACCTCTCCCGGCCTGCTTTGCTTTGGTTGTTGAGCTGTGTTCACTCTCCCCCTTTCCAGTTTTACTGTACTGTCACTCAGCTCTCTTTCTCCTTCTCTCACTCTTTCTACCTTGTTCCTTTCATCCTTCCTTGTCTTTCTCCCTCCACCTTCCTATTCTCACTTTCTCTCTTTCTACCTCTCACCCCATCTTCTCTCCCTATCCCTGCTTCTATTTCTCTCTCCCTTTCTGTCTTCCTCCTACTCATACTCCCCCTCTTCCTCAGTCAGTCTGCGTAGGTTCTGTGTAGTGAAAGGAGGTCAATTGGTTTTGTTAACTATGGCAAAAGGTCAAAGTTGGTAGTGTTAATAATATATTCTTCAGACTAGGGTCTATTTTTCTCCACTTTCTGTCTGACTGATGTGCCCAAAGTAAACTGCCTGTTATTAAGGCCCAGCAGCCAGGATATGCATATAATTGGTACCATTGGATAGAAAACACTTTGAAGTTTGTGTAAATGTAAAAAAAATGTATGAGACTATAACACAATTGATATGGTTGTAAAAAATCCAAAGAAAAACA
Organism: Salvelinus fontinalis; assembly: GCF_029448725.1. Taxonomy (NCBI): domain Eukaryota; kingdom Metazoa; phylum Chordata; class Actinopteri; order Salmoniformes; family Salmonidae; genus Salvelinus; species Salvelinus fontinalis. The sequence continues at coordinate 40,991,692 of NC_074692.1, forward strand.
ACCCAGAGTAATTGTTTTTAGAGAGCCACTGCTCTTACAATGGGAAGCTATGGGGCATATGCAATTCCAGCTCACAGATTACAATTCCTATGGCTTCCACTAGATGTCCACAATCTTTGTTCAACGTTTCAGGCTTGTTTCTTCCCAAATGAGGTTGAATTTTTAGTTTTTGTACCGGGAGTCAGAGTTGGAAATCAGTCTATGCGTGCGTGACGGAGAGGACGCGCACCTGCTAATATCGTTTTCCTATTGAACATATTTCTTTCCCTATGAAATGTTATAGTTTAACTACATTTTAGGGTACCTGAGGATTTAATAGAAACATATTTTGACTTGTTTTAACAAAGTCTAGCAGTAGATTTTTGGATTTCTTTCTCTGCATGTTAAACGAGTGGATACGCAAATCGATGGCGTCAACTAAACAGACTCTTTGGGATATAAAGAAGTATTTTATCTAACAAACGACCATGCATGTTGTAGCTGGGACCCTTTGGATTGCAAATCAGAGGAAGATTTTCAAAAAGTAAGTGAATATTTAATCGATATTTGTGATTTTATGAAGCCTGTCCTGGTTGAAAAATATTTTGATGTGGGGCGCCATCCTCAAACAATCGCTTGACATGCTTTTTCTGTAAAGCCTATTGTAAATCGGACAATGCAGTTAGATTAACCTGTTTGGGCTGCAAGGGGCAGTATTGAGTAGCCTGATAAAATGTGCCCATTTCAAACGGCCTCGTACTCAATTCTTGCTTGTACAATATGCATAGTATTATTACTATTGGATAGAAAACTCTCTCTAGTTTCTAAAACCGTTTGAATTATTTCTCTGAGTGAAACAGAACTCATTCTGCAGCACATTTCCTGACCAGGAAGTGGAAAGTCTGAAATCAATGCTCTGTTCTTCTTCCTGCCTATAAATGGGCACAAGACTTATTAGTATACATGCACGTCATACACCTTCCTCTGCGTGTCAAGAGGCTGTGAGAGAAGAAATGAGTTGATTATCTTGGTCTGAGATGGAACACATCATCTTGGAATGACGTGTCCACCATTTTCGGTACTCTGAAGAGCGCGAGCTGGACAGTCGGATTGCCTTTTGTTTAGCTGCCGTTATAGGCGACTACAATCTCCGGCTTTGATTTTATTTGATACATGTCACCATATCATTGTAAAGTATGTTTTTTCAATATGGTTTCATCAGATTATTGAAATTTTTTCGGGAGTTTTGCCGTGTTCCGTTCTCTTCCGTTTGTTGACATGGAGAGTGTCGTGCCACCCGGCTAGCGCGCTTGCTAAATGAATAGGGAAAGTGTCCGTTCTGAATCCAAACAACGACTGTTCTGGACAAAGGACACCTTGTCCAACATTCTGATGGAAGATCAGCAAAAGTAAGAAACATTTTATGATGTTATTTCATATATCTGTCGTAGTCGCCGGCGCCCAAGTGTTTCTGGCTATTGTGCTAAGCTAATATAACGCAAAAAAAAAAATCCGCTGTAAAACACTTAAAAAATCGGAAATATTGTCTGGAATCACAAGATGCCTGTCTTTCATTTGCTGTACACTATGTATTTTTCATAAATGTTTTATGATGAGTAATTAGGTATTTGACGTTGGTGTCTGTAAGTTTTATGGCTGCTTTCGGTGCAATTTCTGACTGTAGCTGCAATGTAAACTATGATTTATACCTGAAATATGCACATTTTTCTAACAAAACATATGCTATACAATAAATATGTTATCAGACTGTCATCTGATGAAGTTGTTTCTTGGTTAGTGGCTATTTATATCTTTTTTTGGTCGAATTTGTGATAGCTACTGATGGAGTAAAAAACTGTTGGAGTAAAAAAAGTGGTGTCTTTTGCTAACGTGGTTAGCTAATAGATTTACATATTGTGTCTTCCCTGTAAAACATTTTAAAAATCGGACAGGTTGGCTGGATTCACAAGATGTGTACCTTTCATATGCTGTATTGGACTTGTTAATGTGTGAAAGTTAAATATTTAAAAAATATATATATTTTGAATTTCGCGCCCTGCACTTGAGCTGGCTGTTGTCATAAGTGTACCGGCGTCGGGCTGCAGCCATAAGAAGTTAATAACAAGAATGTAAGCTTTTAACCGATACAAGACACTTGTACCTACCTAGATGTTGAATATCTATAATGTTTATGGATATTTATTTGAAATGTGCACCCCCCAATTTCACCGGAAGTTGTCGACAGGTATTCCGCTGGTGTCCCGCAGGTGTCCCACTCTAGAAAGTTGAGTGAAGCTCAATCTCATGCTTCTCTGTGCTCTGATATTTGTTCTGCGTGGCAGACCTGGAGAGCTGTGCACACACTCACAGCTTAGAGGGAACATTGCCCCTAAACCCGTCCAAAACCAACCCCTCGGCATTCCCCCCAGCTCACCTCTAACCCCCTCCAAAACCAACCGCTCGGCATTCCCCCCAGCTCACCTCTAACCCCCTCCAAAACCAACCCCTCGGCATCCCCCCAGCTCACCTCTAACCCCCTTCCAAAACCAACCCCTCGGCATTCCCCCATCTCACCTCTAACTCTCTCCAAAACCAACCCCTCGGCATTCCCCCCAGCTCACCTCTAACTCTCTCCAAAACCAACCCCTCGACATTCCCCCCAGCTCACCCCTAACTCTCTCCAAAACCAATCCCTCGGCATTCCCCCCAGCTCACCTCTAACTCTCTCCAAAACCAACCCCTCGGCATTCCCCCCAGCTCACCCCTAACTCTCTCCAAAACCAACCCCTCGGCATTCCCCCCAGCTCACCTCTAACTCTCTCCAAAACCAACCCCTCGGCATTCTCCCCAGCTCACCCCTAACTCTCTCCAAAACCAACCCCTCGGCATTCGCCCCAGCTCACCCCTAACTCTCTCCAAAACCAACCCCTCGGCATTCCCCCCAGCTCACCCCTAACTCTCTCCATAACCAAACCCTCGGCATTCCCCCCCAGCTCACCTCTAACTCTCTCCAAAACCAACCCCTCGGCATTCCCCCCCAGCTCACCTCTAACCCGCTCCAAAACCAAATTTTTCCTTCCAACTGGAAATTATGTCAATTAGTTGTCTACCCTTGGCCCGGCTAATATCAATATTTATCAACCTTTAAAAGTAAACATGTTCTGAGGTATTTTGTTTGCCTTGCTACTTGTGGTATTTCAGCGCTTTGAGTTGTATTGATTCTGCAGTAGGGGAAAAGCAGGCTTGTGAATAGAGAAGATGTTAGTAGGTTTATTTTGTAATCGACACAGACTGACTCAGGTCTCCAGTGGAGTAACGGAGGTTTAGAGCCTATGAGCCTATCCATGAATCCAGAGGAGAAACACTGGCTCGGACCCATACAGGCACTGGGAAGGCCAGAGAGAAACTAGGAGCTGCACTAACTCCTCTACTTGTTTTGGATTGCTACGCTTTGTTCCCAAATTGACCTCCTTTCACTACACAGAACGTATGACTTCCTTGACTAAATATGACTTTTCTTTCCACTCTTGCATCCACACGGACTCTGCCAAGTTTGGGCTGGCTTTTTTACGATTAGTCTCTGACTCACTGTTATTACCGGAATATGGCCACCCCTGACCTGTTACTATAGAAAGCAATAGATTAGAATAGAAAATAATTATGTACTGCTTAATAACAGCTTTCAGACGAAGATTACATGGCTTAGAAAACAAACCCCAGCATTACTAACAGTTTACAGATGGGACACATACACCTTATCCAAAAAACAGACCTGGTTTCTCTCATTTCAACACCACCAACCCGGATCTCTTATTGGTTTACATGTCTCACTCTCTTGCTCAGTTATTGGTTCTGTCTCTCAGGGTGGTAATGGTGTTAACTACAGTGTTTAGCCAGAGATGGGCTTATAGTCCCACATATCCACAAAGGTTAATTAGCAGCAGAAGGTACCGCTACCAGATATGTTGACATTTACATGTCATCTCTCTACTAAAACCAGAGACAGAACCCCATTTGGGAAAAATTGTAAGAAAAAAATACTATTTTTAAAACATCCTAATTTCTATTCTTGGTCTGGTGTTGATATGCAGATTTGGCGGTGGGTGACATTTAAAAGTAGTTAATTGTGCAAATCTGGGTTTCAGGCTGTAAAGGTTGTGTGCTGGAAGTGGGTTTAAGCCCAGCTGCTTTGGTAAAGGGAGGAAATGAAGGCCTGTCTCTATTGACTGGGGCTACAAAGCCCTCTACGCCTTTTCAAGGTGGGTTATGAATATTTATACACACAAACTGTTTGCCAAATTAAAATCAATCTATCCCCGTTGGGAGATGACTCAGACTATCTATTGTCATGTAATTTTTGTTTTACTCATCCCTCGAATGCACAGGAGGTTGGTGGCACCTTAATTGGGGAGTACGGACTTGTGGTAATGGCTGGAGGTGGAATGGTATCAAATACATTAAACACATGGTTTCCATGGTTTCCATGTGTTTGATGCCATTCCATTTGCACTGTTCCAGTCATTATTTTGAGCCATCCCCCCCTCACCAGCCTCCACTGAGTCGAATGGAAGGTTTTATTTTCCCAACAGCTAAATACAAACATAAAATTGAACACTGTGTACTAGCATCACAATAAAAGCTAATATTATTGTATTATAATGTGATGTTTTGATATTGTACATTGTCTAAAGCATCCTATCCCAAAGCATAGGAGGCATGGAGAGGCAGCCTTTAGTAATTATGCCCGAAACTGTGGATATATTTAAAATATATCTTAAAAACACATCTTTTAAGCTTTGCTTTTCCATAAGATGCTTTTTAGTTGTTCAGTTTGTGTCAGTCTTTTGGTTTTTATCTCATGTTTGTTCTGTAGTAAATATTTCATTTTTATTTTCTTTGTTTTTTCCTGTAAAGCACATTGCATTGCATTTCATGTAGTGGAGGCTGGTGGAAGGAGCTATAGGAGGAAAGGCTCATTGTAATGGCTGGAATGGAATAAATGGAAGGGTATCAAACACATCATACATATGGAAACAAAGTTTGACTCCATTTCTTTAATTCCGTTCCAGACATTACAATGAGCCTGTCCTCACATAGCTCCTCCCCCGCAGCCTCCACTGGATCCATGTCTGAAATGTCCTGTATAAATAAAGTTTGATTTTATTTTATTTAGGCTAAGTTCAATGTTAGAACCATAGCGTCCTATGGTTCTAAAATTAACTTAGCCTTAAGATACTTTTGGGAGACCGAGCCCTGGTTTGATTTGCGCATTGTTACAATTCACTGCACTTTCATTCAAAGTGTGATACATTCTCTTGTGTCATGATCTCACAGATCTGACAAGCTTTCCAGACCTTTTAGTGGTTTATTTCAAGCCTCCACTATTCTAAAACAACAGATGGCCAGGCGGCCGCTATAGTCTCTTAGCCATATCTGAATGTTGACACGTTAGAGCCACTGGTATGACATGTCACTCCCCACTCTTCCACTGTTACAGTCCAGCCTCTGTTCAGGGTTTGAATTCCCCTCAGGATCAAAGGACCAGATTGGGTTGTTGTGATCTTAAGCGTGACAGACACAGTCTCACAGCCCCCGGCACCCAGCCCCTCTACAACCTACTCCCTTCACACTGGTCGCCATGTTTCCCGGCCTGCTGGCTGGACAGTGGGTTATTTCCCAGGGCAGGGACTGAGGGCCTGAGGCCCCAACTGGTGTGATGCTGTGGGGACTGTGATGGGCGTGTCAGGGTTGGGTCAATTTTACATTTCAGGATGTATTTTTCTGTTATGAGATGTTTGATTGTTCCTTTTTATACTGCAGTGTTTGATCTAATGTATTCTGGGAAATTTATTTTTTCTGATATTTAAAAACATGATTATAGACAACATGATCTTTGAATATTTCCAGACCACTGTAATTATTCAAAATTGTTTTAGGTCTGAAGTGTTTCAACCTTATGCTACATGGTATTGGTAACCATACATGATGTCAAAATAAACATTATTATGGTGATGTGTAGAATACAGAAGCCATTTGAATTTAATTTAATTGTATTTCCTTAAATTCATATTCAATTCAAATTATGCTTCCTGTGGGGAGTGGACAATTTCAATTCTGCTTCTTGTGGGGAGTGGCAATTTGAATGCAATAATTTCATTGGAATTAAAGAGTAATTCGTAACTCAATTCAGAATTGAACCCAACCCTGGTATGCATACAGTGTGTGTGTGTGTGTGTGTGTGTGTGTGTGTGTGTGTGTGTGTGTGTGTGTGTGTGTGTGTGTGTGTGTGTGTGTGTGTGTGTGTGTGTGTGTGTGTGTGTGTGTGTGTGTGTGTGTGTGTGTGTGTGTGTGTGTGTATGCACATTTGTGTCTGTACCGGTGTGCCTGTCCGCATGTGTGTGTAGAAAGCTCTTCAAAAGACCAGATATACAAATGCAAGGCGATTGAAATGGGCAGTTTTGGAAAACCTATCCACCACCGTGAGGATATTGTTGTTGACATCTGAATGGAGGGAAACCTGTGATGAAGTCCTGGAATATAGGGGACCAGGGGCGGCGAGGAATGGGAAGAAGTTGAAGGAGGCCAGTCGTACCTTGCTGCAGAGTTATATTCTGGGCACACACGGTGCAGAATGCGACGAAGACAGAGATGTCAGGAACCAAGGTGGGCCACCAAAAACACTGCCGTACAAAGGCCAGGGTCCGATGAGAGCCAGGATGACAAGTCAGGTGAGAGGAATGAGTCCATACCAGAACTGGGGAACGGGTAGAGACTAGGAAAAACATCCGGTTAGCCGGGCCCATCCCTAGGAATGCTGTGCCTCAGGGACCTGGTTCTCTTTACCCACAGATGAATGCAGCCGTGAGACAAGAGCTAGGGAGTATGGTATTGGGGTCCAATGGTATAGCAGCAGGGCTATAGAGGTGTGAATGTGCATCCTGTTTCACATTCTTGGATCCCGGGCGGTATGAGACGGTGAAGTTGAATTGAGTGAATAGCAGGCCCCATCGAGCATGCCTGGAGTTGTGGTGCTTTGTGGTGTGGAGATATTCCAGGTTCTTGTGATCTGTCCATACTATGAATGGTGTTCCGTCGGCTCCAACCAGTACCTCCACTCCTCCAATGCCATCTTCACTGCGAGTAGTTCTCGGTTACCCACGTCGTAATTCCTTTCCGTGGTGTTGAGACGATGGGAGAGGAAAGTGCAGGGATGCAGCTTTTGATCTTGGGCCGAACGCTGGCAAAGGACAGACCCCTCTCTGACGTCCGAGGTGTCAACCTCCACCACAACTGCCGGGAAGGATCCAGATGGATTAGGATGGGGGCGGTAGTGAATTGGTGCTTGAGGTCCAAGAATGCCCAGTCTGCAGCTGGAGGCCACGTGAACGGGACCTTAGGAGAGTTGAGTGCTGAAAGTGGGGAAGCCAGGTTGCTGTAACCCGGATGAACCTGCGGTAGAAATACCTGGAAGCGTTGCACCTGCACTCTGGAGGTGGGTTGCGGCCAATCAACCAGTGCTCTCACCTTTCCAGGATCCATCTGTATGTTGCCTGCAGCTTTGAGGTATCCAAGGAAGGAGATAATGGAGCGATGGAATTCACATTTCTCTGTTTTCATGAACAGCTGGATCTCCAGAAGACGCTGGAAGACTTGTTGGACATGGCGGACATGTTCTTGAGCCGAGCGGGAAAAAACGAGGATGTCATCAAGGTAGAAGAACACAAACCGGTTCAACATGTCACGGAGAACATCGTTAATCAGAGCCTAGAACATAACAGGAGGGTTGGTCAGTCTGAATGGCGTCATCAGGTATTCGTAGTGCCCACTAGCCGTGTTAAAGGTGGTGTTCCACTCGTCCCTTTCCCATATCCGTTCCAGATGGTAGTCATTCCAGAGGTCCAACTTGGAGAAGATGGTAGCCCCTGGAGGCTAAAAAGCCGAGCTGATGAGTGGAAGCGGGTAACGTTTTGTAACCTTGATGTCATTCAGGCCCCGGTAGTCGATACATGGGCGCAGGGTTTTGTCCTTCTTCTCCACAAAGAAGAACCCTAAACCGACGGGAGAGGCAGAAGGACGTCTCCATCAATGTATGTCTCCAACGCCTTGGTCTCCGAACCCGACAGGGAATAAAGCCGCCCCCAAGGCGGAGTAGTGCCCGGGAGAAGTTTGATGGCTAAGTCATAGAGCCGACACGGGCCTTGCTGAAAACCTCCTGGAGGTCCAGGTATTCCGTGGGAATGGCAGAGAGGTTTGGGGCTTTTCACAAGCCCGCAGGAAGACATACCGGGGCAGGCTGCACTGACTTCATGCAATGAGCGTGGCATAACGGGCTCCAAACCTTGATAAAACCCACAGTCCAGTCAACAAGGGGATTGGGTCTCTGGAGCTATGAAAACTCTAACACAACGGATAACTGAGATGATTCGATAAGTAGATACTGGATCAACTCGCAGTGGTTGCCTGACACTCGCAGGTTGATAGGAATCGTGTTGTGAGTGACTCTGCCAATCGAAAACCCATCCAGCACTCTGACATCCATGGGAACGGAGAGGGGTTGAATGGGGATTCCCAGCTCAGACACCAGGGTAGCGTCCATAAAACTCTCGTCGGCCCCAGAGTCAATGAATACCCGGAGAGGACCGGTCACCCCACAGAAGGATGGCATGGAGAGGGATACGAGTAGGGGGAGACCAGACATTCTCCGTAATGCCCACCAGCGTACTCATACCTTCTGATGAGCTGGGTCATTTTACAGGACAGGTAGCAATGTAATGACCTGTAATCCTACAATAAAGACAGCTCTTGGTGTTCAGTCTGTAACCGTTCGGCAGGAGACAATCTAGCTCTGCCAAGTTGCACAGGCTCCGGAGCAGACGAGTCGGCAGACCTCCTCTCGCTCCTACCTTCCCATAGTCGCCCATCAATCCGGATGCTCAAGGCGATGAGAAAGTCGAGATCGATGGGCAGCTCGTCTTTCAACTCCTCGGATAACCCGTGAAGGAATGTGTTGGACAGGGCTTCTGTGTTCCAGGCACTCGCGGTGGCAAATGTGCAGAAATTGACCGCGTATTCTGCCACACTACGGGAATCTTGGCGTAGCTGGAGTAGATTCCGAGCAGCCTCTCTGTCGGACAACATAGAATCGAACACTTTCTTCACGTCTGCCATGAACTCCTCTAGACTGAAACACATGGTGGCATGTTGCTCCCACACTACCGTAGCCCAGGCGAGAGCCCACCCGGACATCAATGTTATAAGGTACACTACCTTTGACTGGTCTGAGGGAAAAGAAGAGGGCTGTAGCTCAAAGATGAGGGACCACTGGGAGAGCAGGGTTCTCGGGAAGCCAGGGTGGGCTGTGGGGACGCGCTGCTGACAGCGTGGATACTGAGAGCCTGGGAGGTTACGGTAGTGGATCGGTGTCTAATAGACAATCCGCGGACTTGCTACAGCAATATATGGAAGGCACAATTGTTGAATTCCGCCAAGGTCTGGAATCCTTCAATAAGGTTGTGAAGTAACTCCTCGTGTCTTTCCAGTGGTGGCTCTGTGGGAGGAGACGGCGTCACAGAGCTGGTCCGAGTCTTCTGTGTCAGTCAAGGCCAGTTCATACTATCAGGACAAGACCCAGATGCAGACAGATCGAATCACAGATGTTTATTTACAAAACAGGGGGCAGGCAAACGACAGGTCAGTAATCCAGGGCAGAGTCAGTAAGGTACAGAGCAGCAGGCAGGGTCAGGGCAGGCAGAATGGTCAAAACTGCGAAGACTAGGATAAACAAAAACTAGAGCACAGGAAACGCACTGGTACAGTAGGACTTGACGGGACAAGACGAACTTGCCAGACAAACATAAAATGCATGTATATATACACAGGAGATAATAGGGACAAATGGGAGACACCTCGTGGAGGGTGGAGACAAGTACAAGACAGGTGAAACAGATCAGAATGTGACATGAACAGTAGGCTGTTTGTGGGTAATATAGTCTAAGCTTCCTGCTATTGTCTTGAAGTAGCGACATTGTTTTAAACAATGTGAGTACAGCTCTACTCTGCATCTGCCTTCCCATTGTTTACAAGATTAACATAAAGCTATTGACAACAAAGTCAAGTGTAAAGATAGGATACTGTTTATTGTTTACAGCTCAGCTTTAAGGTCAGATTAGGTTTATAGCATATTGCAATCTGTAGTCACAAGGGATATAGTGCCTTCAGAAAGTATTCACACCCCTAATCCTTTCAAAACATTTTTGTATTACAAAGTGGGATTAAAATGGATTTAATTGTCGTTTTTTTGGTCAAAGAGCTACACAAAATACTATGTAATGTCAAAGTGGAAGAAAATAAAAAAATATATAGATAAAAAACGTACAAAAAATACTATCTTGATTAGTTAAGCATTCAACCCCCGGAGTGAATACACATTAGAATCAGCTTGGCAGCGACTACAGCTGTGAGTCTTTCTGGTTATACCTCAAAGAGCTTTCCACCCCTGGATTGTGCAACATTTTCCCATTATAATTTTCCAAATTCTTAAAATTCTTCCAAATTCTTCAGCTGTCTTCTTAGTAAGCAATGCCAGTGTAGATTTGGCCTTGTGTTTTAGGTTATTGTCCTGCTGAAATGTGAATTAATTGTAATGCCCGGGGTGTCGTGGATGAAAGGAGTCAAACGCAGGAGACAGAGAGTTCAAAGTAGCGTTCCAAATTTAATTCCCCACACGGGTGAAAACACGACGCTACTCTACAACAGATGCTTCACCACAAACAAAGTGAGAAACAACAATAAACACAAACCAACGAACACGTACCCTGACACACAAGAATGTACAGACTGTACACACAACAATCCCGCACACCCAGCAGGCCGGGCTGCTGGGTAATAAAGCCCCACAAATCACCCTAACCACAAACAGGTGTCAATAATCAACAAAAAGGGAGGGGGAGGAAAAGTCAGTAGCAGCTAGTAGGCCGGTGACGACGACCGCCAAACGCCACCCGAAAAGGAAGGGGAGCCACCTTCGGTGGGAGTTGTTACATTAATCTTCCACTGTCTGGTGGAAAGCAGACTGAACCAGGTTTTTCTCTAGGACTTTGCCTGTGCTTAGCTCCATTATGTTTCTATTTTATCCTGAAAAACTCCCCAGTCCTTAACGATTACAAGCATACCCATAACATGATGCAGCCGCCGCTATGCTTGAAAATATGGAGAGTGGTGCTTAGTTATGTACGTAGTAATGCATTGTATTGGATTTAACCCAAACATAACACTTTGTATTCAGGACATAAAGGTAATTGCTTTGTCACATTTTTGCAGTATTACTTTAGTACCCTGTTGCAACCAAGATGGTTGTTTTGGAATATTTTGTATTATGTACAGCCTTCCTTCTTTTCACTCTGTCAATTAGGTTAGTATTGTGGAGTACCTACAATGTTGTTTAATCATCCTAGGTTTTCTCCTGTCACAGCCATAAAACTCTGTAACTGTTTTAAAGTCACCGTTGTCTTCATGGTGAAATCCCAGAGCGGTTTACCTTCCTCTCTGGCAACCGAGTTAGGAAGGACACCGTTATCTTTGTAGTGACTGGGTGTATTGACACGCCATACAAAGTATAATTAATAACCTCATCTTGCTCAAAGGGATATTGAATGTCTGCTTTTTGAATTTTTACCCATCTACCAATGGTTACCCTTTGTGAGGCATTTGAAAACCTCCCTGGTCTTTGTCGTTGAATCTGTGTTTAAAATTCACTGTTCGGCTGAGGGACCTTACAGATAATTGAATGTGTGGGGTACATATATGAGATAGTCATTCAAAAACCATGTGAAACACTATTATTGCACAAAGAGTGAGTCCATGCTACATTTTATAGAACGTCAGGTGGTTGATGACGTGGCAGGTGGCACAGTTGTAGGCACAGCTTGTCCCATGTATTAATCATAAAAATGGAGGATTAGCTGATAACTGCGAAACAAACATTATGAATAATATAGAAAACCTTGACCTATTTATTGATCAGCGTTTTGATATGATTGATAAATAGTCAGATAAATAATAATCAGATACATCAAAGTGAACAAGAGAAGACCTTTCCTCGAGCTCTGCGAGGAAGGGAAGCCGCCATCTAAAATTCAAAATGTTACATTGGAGGGGGACATTTTTATAACTATGTCTCCAGAAGATAGAACATTGCTTACAAGCATGAGAGAGAAGTTAAAAAAACTTGATCTATTATCTGGGCTACGGGGGGAGGTTGAGGCCTTAAAAACAGGAATGGGTTACAGTAATAATATGATGGAAGAAATGCGAGCGGAAAATAAGACATTGAAAACTACCATGGACTTTCTAAACTACACTACAGAGAGGCTACGGTATGATAATAAAACAATGAATTACTTGATTTCAAATGCAGAAGTATGAAGAATAATATTGCTATAACGGGAAAAAAGGAGGATGAAAATGAAAACTATCAGTAAATGGAGGAAAAAGTCAAGGTGTTCATGAAACGTAATTTCAAGATGACGAACGAACAGGTGGATACAATTGATTTTCAAAGCGCTCACTGTTTTGGTGGCAAAGGGGAGGGAAGGGCCCGTCCGATCGTATCTATGCTAACTCAATACAAAATGAAAATTGCCTTGTTACAACAGGGTAGGGAACTGAAGAACACCCTGTTCTCTATTAAGAAACAATTTCCCCATGAAATAGTGGAGCGACGACGTTTCTTGTACCCGACATTCAAAAAGCTCCAAGCAGAGAAGCAGAATGTTTCTCTAATGGTCATTAAATTGTATGTAAACAACCAAATGTTCAAGAACTCAAAGATTACAACGTGGCTGTGAGCGATAGCTACATCCCGCTGAAATAGTCCATATACACCTTTGCATCGGATAACATAGCACAATTATGGATTTGTCATTTGTTTCTTACAAAAACGTTTTTTGCGTAGACTTTTATTTTTTGATTCATGCATTATGGAACCGAGGACTATGTGGACTTAAAATAAGGTTGGACATATGGAAATGCAGAATGGGTATGATGAACTTATCCTTTTTCTATTTAGGTAATATGGAACCTTGGAATATGTGGACGTGATATCAGGTTTTAGGAGGAAGGCGAAGATGGGTAAGGCTGACCTTTTTTCTTTTGGATTGTACATTTATTTAATTTGAAGATTGCACATAAGAAATACCAAGTGTTTTTTTTTCATATTTTTTATATGATAAGGCCTAATTGTAGAGGTTGGGTATATTATGACTTAAAAGCTGTTATATAACGTAGGGATAGGATAAAGGATTATATAATTAAAAACCTGCCTAGGTTCCCTATTGGAGTAGGCCTATACGTTTATAAAATAATTGGTGTCATTAGCCTTTTAAATTTAAAAAATAAATCTCAATATTCAAAATGTAAAGGAATTATTATTGTTCCGATACACACAGGCAAATGGATTGGGTATTGTCAAATGGGTTGTTGTCTCTGTTAGTATGTGGTGGGCTGGTTAACAATGGGATAAACTGATTAAAGCTAACGGTAGAACCAACACAATAACTGGTTAATGGAAGCACTTCTCTGAGCGAGGTGTACAGTGCCAGTCAAAAGTTTGGACACACCTACTTATTCCAGGGTTTCTCTTTATTTTGACATTTTTCTACATTATAGAATAATAGTGAAGATATCAAAACTATGAAATAACACATATGGAATCATGTAGTAACCAAAAAAGTGTTACATTTTAATTTAAATTTTAAATTTGAGATTCTTCAAAGTAGCCACCCTTTGCGTTGGTGACAGCTTTGCACACTCTTGGTATTCTCTCAACCAGCTTCATGAGGTAGTCACCTGGAATGTATTTAAATTAACACATGTGCCTTGTTAAAAGTTAATTTGTGGAATCTCTTTCTGACAAAGTAGGGGTGGTATACAGAAGATAGCCCTATTTGGTAAAAGACCAAGTCCATATTGTGGCAAGAACAGTTCAAATAAGCAAAGAGAAATGACAGTCCATCATTACTTTAGGACAAGGGGGGTCAATTCCATGATATATCATTCCATGATATACAAACAACCTCCAATAGATGACGTTGTAGCCTAGCTGTAACCAGAGGCTCGGATTTATACAACAGTGTGTCTGCCTTCTTGGAAATTATTAATCTACCGTGGAGTAAACTGACAAACATCACAACAGATGGATCCCCAACTCTAACCGGTAAGAACATTGGGCTACTAAAAAGATCACAAGACAAAGTAAAATATGAATGCCCGGACTCTGAGGAATTATATTTTTTCACTGTATCATTAATCTGGAATCCCTGTGTAAATGTGTGTTGAAGCTCGAATATGTTGTCAAAGTTGTTGTGAAAGTTGATAACTTTATACGGGCAAGGGGGCTTAACCACGGTCAATTCATTCAGCTGCTCAATGACACAGAGACAGAGCACCTGAATTTGGTAAACCACTAAAATGTGTGTCGGCTAAGCCTGGGGAAGATTGGTACGAGAGGGGAGAATGGTACGTTCCTGGATACGGTTTTGTAAAGCTGACGACTTCTCCGAGTTACAAGACGCAGACTCTGAACGTGAAGCTCCAGTGAAAGGGTGTGTTTGTGCATTAAAACCTTTCTAGCCCCGGGGTTCCACTAGCGGAACACCCAAAACATTCCACTGAAAAGGCACCGAGCGAAATTCAAAAATTTATATTTTTAAATATTTAACTTTCACATAGGGGGTGCTGTTTTCACTTTGTAAAAATGTTGTTCCCAAATTAAACTGCCTCGTACTCAATTCTTGCTCGTACAATATGCATATTATTATTACTATTGGATAGAAAACACTCTCTAGTTTCTAAAACCGTTTGAATTATATCTGTGAGTAAAACAGAACTCAAGTTGGAGCAATTTTCCTGTGAGGAAGTGAGAAATCTGAAATCAGGCAGGCTGTTCTGAGGTCAGTTTATTAATTTGCATGTCTTCTATTGGTCGAGATGCACTGCATACGCCTTCCCATAGATGTCAGCAAATAGTGAGAATTGGAATGGAGTTGCTAGGCAGATCTGAGGCCATATAAATGGGCTTGGAACATGTGGTGCAGTCTTTTGTTCATTCGCCATGACGCAAGACAGACCTCACGATTGCGGTCTGGAAAGCTCCCGTTATAGGCCTTAGATATATCCGGCTCTGATTTTATTCGATATAGGTGTTAACCTGTTGGGGATGGGGGCGCTGTTTCGACTACTTATGCTAATGTGGCAAATTTTTTAAACGGCTTCCCACAAAATCCTTGATCGTACAATATGCATATTATTATTATTATTGGATAGAAAACAGTCTATAGTTTCTATAGGAGTTGAAATTTTGTCTCTAAGTGGAACAGAGCCCATTCTACAGCAATTTCCCTGACATGGAGTCAGATTTGAGAAATGTTGGCCACTCTTCTGAAGTCATTTAAAAGGGCACTGTCGTTGCTATGACTATACGGACACTTCTTACGTCTTCCCCTGGATGCCTTTACGTGATGACGATTCCAACGGGGTCGATTGCACGTTCACAGGCCCTACAAATGAAAAAACCCTGAAGCTAGTCATTCTTTGGGAGCTGCGTCATGAGCAAAGTGGACACCGGCGCGCACCTGTTCCAAGCGTTAGTTTAGCCTGTTATATTTCTCCGGTCATCTTTTCACTCGTTATAGGAGTTAAAAACATCATAAGGTAGTTAATTTAAAGCGTTTTATAGCAATTTATATCCGTTTAGTGCGATTTTGGGACATTTATTTTTGCAACGATGTGAAAAGTTGGGCACGCTTTTCAGTTCATCCCGAACGCAGTTGACTTTTCCACATGGCAAGAGGACAGCTTTCCACCAAAAGACGATTTCTCCCAAGAAAGGATCCTTTGCCCAAGATACTGATGGAAGAACAGCTCAAGGTAGGACATTTTTATTATGATAAATCGTGTTTCTGTCGAAACATTTTAGTGGCTTAGGACGCCATGTTTTTTGACGTAGCTTCGCTTGGCGCAAACTGTATTGAAAAGTAAGGATAAATTAAAAAATGTAATAACGCAATTGTATTAAGAATTAAATTGTCTATCAATCCCTGTCCACCCTATATTTTTTAGTCACGTTTATGAGTATTTATGTATAAGAGTAGATCACTGTCTAAGTGGCGCAAGGACATTTTCTGACCAGCTGAGCTAAATTTCACATTGTCTAACCATGATTTTGGTGGCTAAATATAAACATTTTCGATCAAACTCTATATGGATTGTGTAATATGATGTTACAGGAGTGTCATCTGAAGAATTCTGAGAAGGTTAGTGAAAAAATTAATATATTTTTGGCGATGTTGACGTTATCGCCCACTTTGGCTAGAATCAATGCTGGGCTGCTATGTGCTATGTGCTATGCTAATATAACGATTTATTGTGTTTTCGCTGTAAGACACTTAGAAAATCTGAAATATTGTCTGTATTCACAGGATCTGTGTCTTTCGATTCGTGTATGCTGTGTATTTTTACGAAATGTTTGATGATTAGTAGTTAGGTAAACACGTTGCTCATTGTAATTATTCTAGTCCATTTGTGATGGTGGGTGCAATTGTAAACTATGCCATATACCTGAAATATGCACTTTTTTCTAACAAAACCTATCCCATACCATAAATATGTTATCAGACTGTCATCTAATGAGTTTTTTTGTTGGTTAGGGGCTATAAATATCTTAGTTTAGCCGAATTGGTGATGGCTACTGGTGTTGGTGGACAAATAAAAGATGGTGGATTATGCTAATGTGTTTTTAGGTAATAGATGTACATCTTTACATATTGTGTCTTCCCTGTAAAACATTTTAAAAATCGGAAATGTTGACTGGATTCACAAGATCTGTGTCTTTCATTAGCTGTATTGGACTTTAATGTGTGAAAGTTAAATATTTTAAAAAAATATTTTTTTTGAATTTCGCGGCACTGGTTTTTCAGTGGGGGGGGGGGGGGGGTGCCGCTAGCGCCACGCTGATCCTAGACAGGTTAAAAACATCATAATGTTGTTATTTTACACCGAGTTATATCAGTTTATAACAGTATATTGCGATTTTCTATATTTTATTTGTGCTGCGTTATGGTGAGTTGGACACGTCTTCGCCACATGGCTAATGTTTACTGCTAATTCCAAAGTTGACGGCGACAATCTACAACCGAGCAACGATTCCTCTGGACAAAGGACAACTTGCCCAAGATTCTGATGGGAGCTCATCAAAAAGTAAGAAGTATTTATGATGTTAATTCGTTGTTCTGTTGAAAAATGTTGACCTACTGTTCCGCCATTAATTTCGGTGCGGTCTAGCTTTAACGCACGCTGTAAGTCGTAGTAACGTTAATTTTAAAAATCTAACACAGTGCTTGCATTAACCTCTACAGAGTACCTAACCCGGATCCGGGAGCACCCCCCACACCCCCCACACTGATTAGCATCGCTAGCATAGCGTCACAATTAAATAGTAGCATCTAAATATCATTAAATCACAAGTCCAAGACACCCAATGAAAGACACAGATCTTGTGAATAAAACCACCATTTCAGATTTTTTAAATGTTTTACAGGGAAGACACAATATGTAAATCTATTAGCTAAACACGTTAGCAAAATGACACCATTTTCTTACTCCAACAGTTTCTTACTCCATCAGGTGCTATCACCAATTCGGCTAAACTAAGATATTGATAGCCACTAACCAACAAAAAAATTCTTAAGATGACAGTCTGATAACATATTTATGGTATAGCATAGTTTTTTTTTTTTAAATGTGCATTTTTCAGGTATAAATCACAGTTCTACATTGCAGCTGCAATCTGATATAGTGCTGATGCAGCTAGAACAATTACAGAGACCAACGTTATATAACCAATTACTTGTCTTAAAACATTTCAGAAAAAATACACAGCGTACAGACATTGAAAGCCCAACATCTGGTGAATCCAAACAATATTTCAGATTTTTTAAATGTTTTATAGCGAAAACAAAATGTAGCGCTAAATTAGCATAACCAGGCCAGCCAGAACCAGCTGGACGCGCGCGACCAGTTCACATGCACGACAGATATATGAAATAACATCGTAAATTGGGTCTTACTATTGCTGATCTTTCATCAGAATGTTGATCAAGGTGTCCTTAGTCCTGATGAGTCGTTCAATCCATTCACAATGGCAACTTTCCCTCTTCAT
The DNA here is from genome assembly GCF_029448725.1 of Salvelinus fontinalis. NCBI lineage: Eukaryota > Metazoa > Chordata > Actinopteri > Salmoniformes > Salmonidae > Salvelinus > Salvelinus fontinalis. Next base: position 41,009,885 of record NC_074692.1, read on the forward strand.
TTAGCCTGGGTACTGGTCGACTAGCACGGCTCTGTCCAAAGTTAACCTGTCTAGGATCAGCGTGGTGCTAGCGGCACACCCCCCCCCCCCCCACTGAAAAACCAGTGCCGCGAAATTCAAAAAAAATATTTTTTTAAAATATTTAACTTTCACACATTAAAGTCCAATACAGCTAATGAAAGACACAGATCTTGTGAATCCAGTCAACATTTCCGATTTTTAAAATGTTTTACAGGGAAGACACAATATGTAAAGATGTACATCTATTACCTAAAAACACATTAGCATAATCCACCATCTTTTATTTGTCCACCAACACCAGTAGCCATCACCAATTCGGCTAAACTAAGATATTTATAGCCCCTAACCAACAAAAAAACTCATTAGATGACAGTCTGATAACATATTTATGGTATGGGATAGGTTTTGTTAGGAAAAAGTGCATATTTCAGGTATATGGCATAGTTTACAATTGCACCCACCATCACAAATGGACTAGAATAATTACAATGAGCAACGTGTTTACCTAACTACTAATCATCAAACATTTCGTAAAAATACACAGCATACACGAATCGAAAGACACAGATCCTGTGAATACAGACAATATTTCAGATTTTCTAAGTGTCTTACAGCGAAAACACAATAAATCGTTATATTAGCATAGCACATAGCACATAGCAGCCCAGCATTGATTCTAGCCAAAGTGGGCGATAACGTCAACATCGCCAAAAATATATTAATTTTTTCACTAACCTTCTCAGAATTCTTCAGATGACACTCCTGTAACATCATATTACACAATCCATATAGAGTTTGATCGAAAATGTTTATATTTAGCCACCAAAATCATGGTTAGACAATGTGAAATGTAGCTCAGCTGGTCAGAAAATGTCCTTGCGCCACTTAGACAGTGATCTACTCTTATACATAAATACTCATAAACGTGACTAAAAAATATAGGGTGGACAGGGATTGATAGACAATTTAATTCTTAATACAATTGCGTTATTACATTTTTTAATTTATCCTTACTTTTCAATACAGTTTGCGCCAAGCGAAGCTACGTCAAAAAACATGGCGTCCTAAGCCACTAAAATGTTTCGACAGAAACACGATTTATCATAATAAAAATGTCCTACCTTGAGCTGTTCTTCCATCAGTATCTTGGGCAAAGGATCCTTTCTTGGGAGAAATCGTCTTTTGGTGGAAAGCTGTCCTCTTGCCATGTGGAAAAGTCAACTGCGTTCGGGATGAACTGAAAAGCGTGCCCAACTTTTCACATCGTTGCAAAAATAAATGTCCCAAAATCGCACTAAACGGATATAAATTGCTATAAAACGCTTTAAATTAACTACCTTATGATGTTTTTAACTCCTATAACGAGTGAAAAGATGACCGGAGAAATATAACAGGCTAAACTAACGCTTGGAACAGGAGAGGGTCGGTGTCTTCCACGCGCGTTACGCAGCAAGAAAAGACTTGCTAGCTAAAGGTTTTTTTCATTTGTAGGGCCTGTGAACGTGCAATCGACCCCGTTGGAATCGTCATCACGTAAAGGCATCCAGGGGAAGACGTAAGAAGTGTCCGTATAGTCATAGCAACGACAGTGCCCTTTTAACTGACTTCAGAAAAGTGGCCAACATTTCTCAAATCTGACTCCATGTCAGGGAAATTGCTGTAGAATGGGCTCTGTTCCACTTAGAGACAAAATTTCAACTCCTATAGAAACTATAGACTGTTTTCTATCCAATAATAATAATAATATGCATATTGTACGATCAAGGATTTTGTGGGAAGCCGTTTAAAAAATTAGCCACATTAGCATAAATAGTCTAAACAGCGCCCCCATCCCCAACAGGTTAAAAAACTCACAGAACGGAACACGGCAAAACTCCCGAAAAAATTCTAATAATCTGATTAAACTATATTGAAAAAACATACATTACGGTGATATGGTCACATGTATCAAACAAACTTCGACACGGAGATAGTTTTCATCCGTAACGTCAGCATAACAAAAGTCAATGGCTTCTCTAAACGCGCATCTCAGGAAACCGGAAGTTGTCGGTCACGCTAAAGAAATAGGTCTTATTTCACGTCAGTACAAGATAAACAAAAAATTTCTCCTCTGACGTCTTCCAGACACCCAGAGGAAGAAGAAGGAAGTGTGTTTCGGGTCATAGGTCGCGTGACCATATATAGGCAGAGCTTTGAAGCGAGCATACACATCTTGCAATCTTTTTCTGGCTCAGGGAAAGTGCTGTGAAATGACCTGTGTTTGACTCAGAGACTCAATTGGAACGGTTTTAGAAACCATAGCTTGTTTTCTATCCAATGCTATATGGTTATATGCATATAGTAACAGCAATAATTGAATAAGAGGCAGTTTAGTCTGTAGAGGCAATTATGCTAATGCGAAACAGCACCCCCTGTATTCTCAAGAAGTTAAGAACTAATGTATCTTTCATTTGCTGTCCAACCTGTATTTTTTAGTCAAGTTTATGATTAGTTACTGATTAGATTAGGTGCCTCTCCCAAGATTTCTCCCGACATATTGTTGGCAGCTTGGCTACTATTCTCATTGTATAACCACGATTTGTGCCGCTAAATATGCACATTTTCGAACAAACTCTATATGTATATATGTGTAATATGATGTTATAGGACTGTCATCTGAAGAAGTTTGAGAAGGTTAGTGAAAAAATTTATATCTTTTGCTGGTTTATTTGTTATCGCTATTGTTGCCTTGAATCAATGCTGTTGTGTGGTTGGCTATTGTAGTAAGCTAATATAATGCTATATTGTGTTTTCGCTGTAAAACACTGGGCCCCGTGTGGCTCAGTTGGTAGAGCATGGCGCTTGCAACGCCAGGGTTGTGGGTTCGTTTCCCATGGGGGGCCAGTACAAAAAAAGTATGAATGTATGTACTTGTAAGTCGCTCTGGATAAGAGCGTCTGCTAAATGACTTAAATGTAAATGTAAATGTAAAAAATCTGAAATATTGGCTGGATTCACAAGATCTTTGTCTTTCATTTGCTGTACGCTGTGTATTTTTCATAAATGTTTTATGATGAGTATTTAGGTAATTCACGTTGGTCTCTGTAGTTATTCTAGTTGCTTTGGTGAGAGTTGTGATGGCGGCTGCAATGTAAAACTATGATTTATACCTGAAATATGCACATTTTTCGAACAAAACATATGCTATACAATAAATATGTTATCAGACTGTCATCTGATGAGGTTGTTTCTTGGTTAGTGACTATTTATATCTTTATTTGGTTGAAATTGTGATAGCTACCTATGCAGGAAAAAAATGGTGGGAAAAGAAAGTTGTGTCTTTTGCTATCGTGGTTAGCTAATAGAAATACATATTGTGTCTTCCCTGTAAAAGATTTTAAAAATCAGAAATTATGGCTGGATTCACAAGGTGTATCTATCATCTGGTGTCTTGGACTTGTGATTTAATGATATTTAGATGCTAGTATTTACTTGTGACGCTATGCTAGGCTATGCTCCGGGATTGTGTGCAAGTAGAAGTTAACAAGTACAATACAGCAAATGAAAGATAAACATCTTGTTAATCTACCCATGGTGTCCGATTTCAAAAATGATTTACAGTGAAAGCACAACATATGATTATGTTAGGTCAGAGCCAAGTCACAAACACACACAGCCATTTTTTCAGCCAACAATAGGAGTTAGAAAAAGCAGAAATATAGTTAAAATTAATCACTAACCTTCGATTATCTTCATCAGATGACAGTCATAGGACATCATGTTATACATGTATTGTGTGTTTTGTTCGATAATGTGCATATATATATATTAAAACAAATCTCAGTTTACATTGGCGCGTTACGTGCAGTAATGTTTTGATTCCAAAACATCCGGTGATTTTGCAGAAATACTCATAATAAACATTGATAAAAGATGCAAGTGTTGTTCACATAATTAAAGATAAACTCATCCTCTATGCAACCGCTGTGTCAGATTTCAAAATAAACTTTACAGAAAAAAAATAATCTGAGAACGTCGCTCAGAGCACAATCCAGCCAAAGAAATAGTCGCCATTTTGGCGTCAACAGAAGCTACAAAAACACTGTAAATATGCACTTACCTTCAAATAACTTCATCAGAAGGCACTCCCAGGATTCTCAGTTCGACAATAAATGACTGAAAAGTTCCATAAAGCCTATCATTTAGCCACTTGTTGTTAGCATGTTCAGCCCACAAATCAATTTTCATGACGCACGAGCAATCCCTCCAGACAAAAACTCAAAAAGTTCCGTTACAGGTCGTAGAAACAAGTCAAATGATGTATGCAATCCAAATTTAGTATGTGTTTAACATTAATCATCAATAAGGATCGAACCGGAGAATTTCATTGTCTGAAGAAAGAGCATTGGGACGAGAGCACTCTCTCTCGCAAAATGAGACTGAGAATTTCTGAAGACCACTCAGTAAAATAGCTCCTATGAGCCCCTCCTTTATAGTAGAATCATATAACCAAAATCTAAAGACGGTGACATCTAGTGGAAGGTCTAGGAAGTCTTTGCTTATCCATAACTATAAGGGGTATCATTTGGCACTGTTTTGAAAATCGAGTTCTCACTTCCTGTTTGGAAGTCTTATCAGGTTTTTGTCGGCCAAATGAGTTCTGTTCTACATACAGACATAATTCAAACAGTTTTAGAAACTTCAGAGTGTTTTCTATACAATAGTAATAAAAATATGCATGTATTACCTTCTGGGACAGAGTAGGAGTAAATTCTGTTTGGACACGTAATTTGTTCAAAGTGGAAATGCTGCCACCTGTCCCTACCTCTACAGGATGGGTGTCCCATCCACGGGACTGTTGAGCTAACGTAAGCTAATGCGATTAGCATGAGGATGTAAGTAACAAGTAACAAGAACATGTAAGTAACAAGAACATTTTCCAGGACATAGACATCTGATATTTGCAGAAAGATTAACAAGAATTTAAGGCACCCCCCCCCCACCCCCACTGAAAAGGCAGAGCCGCGAAATTCAAAAAAAAAATGTTTTTTTAATATTTAACTTTCACACATTAAAGTCCAATACAGCTAATGAAAGACACAGATCTTGTGAATCCAGCCAACATGTCCGATTTTTTTAATGTTTTACAGGGAAGACACAATATGTAAAGATGTAAATCTATTAGCTAAACACATTAGCATAATCCACCATCTTTTCTTTGTCCACCAACACCAGTAGCTATCACCAATTCGGCTAAGCTAAGATATTGATAGCCACTAACCAAGAAAAAAGCTCATCAGATGACAGTCTGATAACATATTTATGGTATAGGATAGGTTTTGTTAGAAAAAATGTGCATATTTCAGGTAGATGTCATAGTTTACAATTGCACCCACCGTCACAAATGGAATAGAATAAATACAATGAGCAACGTGTTTACCTAACTACTAATCATCAAACATTTTGTAAAAATACACAGCATACACTAATCGAAAGACACAGATCCTGTGAATACAGACAATATTTCAAATTTTCAAAACACAATATTTCAAAACACAATAAATCGTTATATTAGCATAGCACATGTGCAAACATGACACCAGCATTGATTCTAGCCAAAGAGAGCGATAACGTAAACATCGCCAAAATATATTAATTTTTTCACTAACCTTCTCAGAATTCTTCAGATGACACTCCTGTAACATCACATTACAACATACATATACAGTTTGTTCGAAAATGTGCATATTTAGCCACCAAAATCATGGTTAGACAATGAGAAAAGTAGCCCAGCTGGTCAGAAAATGTCCTGCGCCACATTAGACAGTGATCTAGTCGTATACATAAATACTCATAAACGTGACTAAAAAATATAGGGTGGACAGCGATTGATAGACAATTTAATTCTTAATACATTCGCGGATTTACATTTTTTAAATTATCCTTACTTTTCAATACAGTTTGCGCCAAGCGAAGCTACGTCTAGCAAGATGGCTTCATAAGCGATTAACAATTTTCGACAGAAACACGATTTATCATAATAAATTGTTCCTACTTTGAGCTGTTCTTCCATCAGTATCTTGGGCAAAGAATCCTTTCTTGGGTCTAATCGTCTTTTGGTCGAAAAGCTGTCCTCTTGCCATGTAGAAATGTCCATTGCGTTCGGCATGAACTGGAACCGTGCCCAGAGATTCACAGTGTCTCAGAAATAAATGTCCCAAAATCGCACTAAACGGGTATAAATTGCTATAAAACGGTTTAAATTAACTACCTTATGATGTTTTTAACTCCTATAACGAGTAGAAACATGACCGGAGAAATATTACTCCCTACACTAATGCTTGGAACAAGTGCGGGTCGGTGGCCACCGCGCGCCTGACGCACCTAGAAAAGAGTTCCTACCTACAGGTTTTTTTCATTTATAGTGGCTGTGATTGGGCAATCGACACCATTCAAATCGTCATCACGTAAAGGCATCCAGGGGAAGACGTAAGCAGTGTCTGTATGCTCATAGCAATAACAGTGGCCTTAAAACTGACTCCAGATCAGGGGCCAAAATGTGTGAAATCTGACTCCATGTCAGGGAAATTGCTGTATAATGAGTTCTGTTCCACTCAGAGACAAAATTCCAACGCCTATAGAAACTAAAGACTGTTTTCTATCCAATAATAGTAATAATATGCATATTGTACGATCAAGAATTTAGTAGGAAGCCGTTTAAAAAATTACACGATTTACATAAATAGTGACAACAGCACCCCCTAGCCTCAACATGTTTTAATCTAACTGCACTGTCCAATTTACAGTAGCTATTACAGTGAAAGAATACCATGCTATTGTTTGAGAGTGCACAATTTTGAACAGGAAAAGTTATTCATAATCAAATTAGGCACATTTGGGCAGTCGTGATACAAAACTTTGAACATACACTGCTGTCATCTAGTGGCCAAAATCTTAATTGCACATGGGCTGGAATAATACAGTATGGCCTTTCTCTTGCATTTCAAAGATGATGGTACAAAAAAATATAAAATATTGGTTGTTTATTTCTTTGTATTATCTTTTACCAGATCTATTGTGTGTTATTATCCTACATTCTTTTCAAATTTCCACAAACTTCAAAGTGTTCGTTTCAAATGGTACCAATAATATGGATATCCTTGCTTCAGGGCCTGAACTACAAGCAAGATTTGGGTATGTCATTTTAGGTGAAATTGAAAGAATGGGGGGATTCATGTTGTTTTATGCACACTATGTGGCTCACAATCTTCTTTTTTAGGGTGGATGTGAATTGAGAACTGTTCCATAATATGCTGTCATAAACAGGTAATTCAATATGAACTCAAATAATATACACTACAGTTTTAAAGTTTGGGGTCACTTAGAAATGTCCTTGTTTTTGAAAGAAAAGCATTGAACATTGAAGAGGCGACTCTGGGATCCTGGCCTTCTAGGCAGAGTTCCTCTGTCCAGTGAATGTGTTCTTTTGCTCATTTTACTCTTTTTTTCTTAATGGCCAGTCTGAGATATGAAATTTTCTTTGCAACTCTGCCTAGGAAGACCAGCATCCCGGTGTTGCCTCTTCACTGTTGACGTTGAGACTGGTGTTTTGCGGGTACTATTTAATGAAGCTGCCAGTTGAGGACTTGAGGCGTCTGTTTCTCAAACTAGAAACTCTAATGTACTTGTCCATGTACTTGTCCTCTTGCTCAGGTGTGCACCGGGGCATCCCACTCCTCTTTCTTTTCTGGTTAGAGACAGTTTTGCTGGTCTGTGAACGGAGTAGTACACAGCGTTGTACGAGATCTTCAGTTTCTTGGCAATTTCTCGCATGGAATAGCCTTAATTTCTCAGAACAAGAATAGACTGACAAGTTTCAGAAGAAAGCTCTTTGTTTCTGGCTATTTTGAACCTGTAATCGAACCCACAAATGCTGATGCTCAAGATACTCAACTAGTCTAAAGAAGGCACGTTTTATTGCTTCTTTAATCATAACAACAGTTTTCAGCTGTGCTAACATAACTGCAAAATAGTTTTCTAATGATCAATTAGGCTATAACAATGATAAACTTGGATTAGCCTGTTGAGGACAGAGGGCGCTGTTTTCACTTTGGGGGAAAAACGTGCCCAATTTAAACGGCCTCGTACTCAATTCTTGCTCGTACGATATGCATATTATTATTACTATTGGATAGAAAACACTCTCTAGTTTCTAAAACCGTTTGAATTATATCTGTGAGTAAAACAGAAATCATTTGGCACAAACTTCCTGACCAGGAAGTGGAAAGTCTGAAATCGAGGCTCTGTTCTAGTTCCTGCCTATAAATAGGCATGATACGAATTAGTATACATGCACGTCATACACCTTCCCCTGGATGTCAAGAGGCGGTAAGAGAAGAAATGGAGTGTTTATCTTGGTCTGAAGTGGAATAAATCCTCTTGGAATGACGTGTCACACATTTCCTGTTTTCAGGAACGCGCGAGAAGGAGCCAGGATTTGCTTTCTGATAAGCTGCCGTTATGGACGACTAATATCTCCGGCTTTGATTTTATTTGATACATGTAACCATATCATCGTAAAGTATGTTTTTTCAATATAGTTTAATCAGATAATTGAAATTTGTTCTGGAGTCTTGCCGTGTTCTGTTCTCTTCCGTTTGTTGACATGGAGAGATTCGTTCCACTTGGCTAGTGTGCTTGCTAAATCGAGAGGGAAAGAGGCCGTTCTAAATCCAAACAACGATTGTTCTTGACAAAGGACCCCTTGTCCAACATTCTGATGAAAGATCAGCAAAACTAGGAAACATTTTATGATGCTATTTCATATATCTGTCGTACATGTGAACTAGTCGTCGGCGCCCAACTTTTGGGTACTCTAGCTATACCGAAGCTGTATGTCGTAATGAAGTTATTTGTAGAATTCTAACACGGCGATTTCATTAAGAACTAATGGATCTATCATTTCCTATACAACATGTATTTTTTTTTATGTTTATGAATAGGTATTTGGTCAGAATATGTGTGTCAGAAAAAGTGTCCGAAAAATATCCGGACGTTGTGGGAAAAAGTAGCTACCACTGATTGCAGCTCTAAATATGCACATTTTCGAACAAAACATAAGTGTATGTATAACCTGATGTTATAGGACTGTCATCTGATGAAGAATATAGAGGTTAGTCAAAAATTATATATCTTTTACTGGTTTGTTACGATCGCTAACTTTTGCTGCTGGGAAATGGCTTGTGTTTCTGGCTATTGTGGTAAGCTTATATAACGCTATATTGTGTTTTCGCTGTAAAACACCTAATAAATCAGAAATATTGGCTGGAATCACAAGATGCTTGTCTTTCATTTGCTGTACACTATGTATTTTTCAGAAATGTTTTATGATGAGTATTTAGGTATTTGGCGTTGGTGTCTGTAATTATTCTGGCTGCTTTCGGTGCAATTTCTGATTGTAGTTGCAATGTAAACTATGATTTATACCTGAAATATGCACATTTTTCGAACAAAACATAGATTTATTGAATAACATGTTATAAGACTGTCATCTGATGAAGTTGTTTGTTGGTTAGTTTGGTTGGTTCTTGGTTAGTTAGCTTGGCTTTGTGCATGCTACCTGTGCTGTGAAAAATGTCTGTCCTTTTTTGTATTTGGTGGTGAGCTAACATAAATATACGAGCTGTTTTCGCTGTAAAACATTTAAAAAATTGGATATGTTGGCTGGATTCACAAGAAGTGTACCTTTCATTTGCTGTATTGGAATTGTTAATGTGTGAAAGTTAAATATTAAAAATATATATATTTTGAATTTCGCGCCCTGCACTTGAGCTGGCTGTTGTCATAAGTGTACCGATGTCGGGCTTGCAGCCAGAAGAAGTTAACAAGTCTAATACAGCAAATGAAAGATAAACATCTTGTGAATCCAGCCAACATGTCCGATTTTTAAAATGTTTTACAGCGAAAACACAATATATATTTATGTTAGCTCACCACAATAGCCAAACACACAACGCCATGTTGTCACGCAAACTTTCACAAAACCCACAAATAGAGATAAAATTCATCACTAACCTTTGAACAACTTCATCAGATGACAGTCTTATAACATCATGTTATACAATACATTTATGTTTTGTTCGAAAATGTGCATATCTCTAGGTATAAATCGTAGTTTTACATTACAGCCATCGTCACAAATAGCATCAAAACAGCCAGAAAAATTACAGAGAGCAACGTGAAATACATAAATACTCATCATAAAACATTTATGAAAAATACATGTTGTACAGCAAATGAAAGTTAACCATCTTGTGAATTCAGACAATTTTTCGGATTTTTTAAGTGTTTTACAGCGAAAACACAATATATATTTATGTTAGCTCACCACAATAGCCAAACACACAACGCCATTTATTCACCGCTAACATAGCTTTCGCAAAACCCACAAATAGAGATAAAATGAATCACTAACCCTCGAACAACTTCATCAGATGACAGTCTTATAACATTATGTTTTACAATACATTTATGTTTTGTTCGAAAATGTGCATATTTATAGCTACAAATCGTGGTTTTACATTGTGAAAACGGCTCCATAATGCACCAAATTGTCCGGAGATATTTTGGACAGTCACGTAATCTAACCAAAAAACTCATCACAAACTTTGCTAAAAAATACATGTTGTACAGCAAATGAAAGATACACTGGTTCTTAATGCAACCGCTGTGTTAGATTTAAAAAAATAACTTTAGTACAAAGTACAGCATGCAATATTCTGAGACAGCGCCCAGCTATTCTCCGCCATGTTGGAGCCAACATATTCCACAAAAATACGAAATAACATTATAAATATTCTCTTACCTTTGATGATATTCCATCAGAATGTAGTGCAAGGAGTCCTAGTTCCACAATAAATCGTTGTTTTGTTTTAGAATGTCCATTTCTTCTGTCGAATTAGCAACTTTGGCTAGCATAATGGTGCTCACGTGTCCATGAAAGCTTGGCGCATGGAACGAAAAATTCCAAAAAGTCACAATAAACGTTGAATAAACTGGTCAAACTCAGGTGAAAATTCCATCTTTACGATGTTTTTCTCATATGTATCCAATAAAGTCAGAGACGGAGCATTTCGTTGTGTATACCTAACGCATTTCAGAAGACAATGTCGTGTTCCCTGGTGCGCAGCTGAATACTGCCAATAGGGCAGACCTGTTACTCCAAAAGCTCTCATTCGGTCTCACATCAATCTAGACACCCCATTCAACATTCTACTGCCTGTTGACATCTAGTGGAAGGCGTATGAAGTGCATACAGATCCATAAATAAAAGGCAATTGAATAGGCAAGGCCTTACACAGAGCCCCATTTTCAGAATTTTCACTTCCTGTTTGGAAGTTTGCTGCTAAATGAGTTCTGTTTTACTCACAGATATAATTCAAACAGTTTTAGAAACTTCAGAGTTTTTTCTATCCAATAGTAATAATAATATGCATATTGTATAATCTAGAACAGAGTACGAGGCCGTTTAATTTGGGCACGATTTTTTCCCAGAGTGAAAACAGCGCCCCCTATTCACTAAGAGGTTTTAAAGCAAGGCCCCTGAACTCTCATGTGTTTTCTGCACTATTTGATTAGAATTGTTGAAAATGTATGTAAAACATCACAATAAACATCACAAAAAATATTTGTTAAGCAAATGTTTACCTTATTTAGGCTTGCCAAAAGACTTACTAACACTAGACATTTCTGCTTTTCATTTTAAAATAATTTGTAAAAACATAATTGAAAAACATAAATCCACTTTGACATTGTGGGGTATTATGTGTAGGCCAGTGACAAGAACATCTACATACAATCCATTTTAAATTCAGGGTGTAACACAACAAAATGTGGAAAAAGTCAACGGGTCTGAATACTTTCTGAAGTTCCAAATTATTTACATTGCACCTGTTCACTTTTCAAATGTTGTGTGTTTGACCGTCCTCTATGAGTTGTCCTCACCCTGAACTAAAAGTTCTACGCACATAAACTATTCCACCAGCTTACATAGCTACGTGACAGTTAAGGCATATTTGACAGTCTTTTGTTTTTAGTTATTGTTCTCTTGTATAACCAAGATTTTTATAGCATGATTTCATTGAATAGAAGAAGGATTTGTATCTGAAAATGTAAACATTACACAATAAGGTTTTGTGTGTGTGTGCGTGTGTTTGTGTGTGTTCGTTCATATCGTGTCGGTCAAGGCCGTCAAAAGGAGGAGACCAAGGCGCAGCATGGTATGCGTACATTCTTCTTTATTATAAGAATGAACACTGAACAAAACTAACAAAATAACAAAACAAACCGTGAAGCTTTACAAATCAGTGCTGACAGGCAACTACACATAAACAAGAACCCACGAACACAAAAGGGGAAATGGCTACCTAAATATGATCCCCAATCAGAGACAACGATAAACAGCTGCCTCTGACTGGGAACCATATCAGGCCACCATAGACATATAAAACTACTAGACCTACAACAACCCTTGAAATACAAAAACCGTAGACAATACAAAACTAAAGTACCCGCCCTAGTCACACCCTGACCTAACCAAAATATAAAGAAAACAGAGAAAACTCAGGTCAGGGCGTGACAGTACCTCTCCCAAAGACTGCCGGCCGCAAACCTGAACCTATAAGGGAGTGTGCGGGTGGGCATCTACCCTCGGAGCCGGCTCCGGTTCTGGACGCAGCCCCCCCCTCTTTACGCTGATCCCTCCGCCTTTGTAGAACTGGACCGTGGATCATCGCCGGAGGCCCCGGACTGGGAACCGTCGCTGGAGACCCCGGACTGGGGACCGTCGCTGGAAGCCCCGGACTGGGGACCGTCGCTGGAGGCCCCGGACTGGGGACCGTCGCTGGAGGCCCCGGACTGGGTACCGCCGCTGGAGGCTCCGGACTGGAGATCGCCGCTGGAGGCTCCGGACTGGAGATCGCCGCTGGAGGCTCCGGACTGGGGATCATCGATGGAGGCTCCAGACTGTGGACCGTCTTTGGAGGTTCCGGACTGTGGCCAGTCGTTGGAGGTTCCGGACTGTGGCCAGTCGTTGGATGTTCCGGACTGTGGCCCGTCGTTGGAGGTTCTGGACTGTGGCCCGTCGTTGGAGGTTCTGAACTGTGGCCCGTCGTTGGAGGTTCCGAACTGTGGCCCGTCGTTGGAGGTTCCGAACTGTGGCCCGTCGTTGGAAGTTCCGGACTGTGGCCCGTCGTTAGAGGTTCCGGACTGTGAAACGTCGCCGGAGGTTCCGGACTGTGAAACGTCGCCGGAAGCTCTGGACTGGGAACTGTCGCCGGAGCTCTGGACTGGGTACTAACGCCGGAAGCTCTGGACTGGGTACTGTCGCCGGAAGCTCTGGACTGGGTACTGTCGCTGGAAGCTCTGGACTGGGTACTGTCGCCGGAAGCTCTGGACTGGGTACTGTCGCTGGAAGCTCTGGACTGGGTACTGTCGCCGAAAGCTATGGACTGGGTACTGTCGCCGGAAGCTCTGGACTGGGTACTGTTGCCGGAAGCTCTGGACTGGGTACTGTCGCCGGAAGCTCTGGACTGGGTACTGTCGCCGGAAGCTCTGTACTGGGTACTGTCACCGGAAGCTCTGGACAGGGTACTGCCCCCGGAAGCTCTGGACTATGGACGCGCACTGGAATCCTGATACGTGGTGCCGGAACTGGTGGTACCGGGCTGAGGACACGCACCTCAGGGTGAGTGCGGGGAAGATGCATAGGACGTACTGGACTGTGGAGGCGCACTGGAGGTCTGATGCGTGGTGCCGGCACTGGTGGTACCAGGCTGGGGACACGCACCTCAGGGCGAGTGTGGGGAAGAGGCACAGGCCGTACTGGACTGTGGAGGCGCACTGGAGATCTAGAGCGTATAGCTGGCACAATGCGTCCTGGCTGGATGCTCACTTGAGCCCTGCAAGTGCGAAGAGCTGGAATAGAGCGCACGGGCTATGAATAGAAACTGGAGACACCGTGCGCATCACTGTGTAACACTGACCAGTCACAAGCTCCCCAGCACGCCCGCTCTGCAGCGCTCTCCATGCTAGCACCTCTCTCCAGAATCTTGCGTCGAACTCCTCATCCGACTATCCTGATTGGCTCTATGTTCCCCCCCCCAAAAAACTTCTTGGGGTTTCTGTGGCCTACCTCGTCGGTATTTCTCCTCGTAATATCGCCTTTCCGCTTTTGCTGCCTCGATTTCCTCCTTCGGAAGGCATTACTCCCCAGCCTGCGTCCAGGGTCCTGCTCCGTCCAAAATCTCCTCCCAGGTCCATTCCTCCATAAAATACTGCTTGGTCCTTTTATGGTGGGTTCTTCTGTCAAGGCCGTCAAAAGGAGGAGACCAAGGCGCAGCATGGTATGCGTACATTCTTCTTTATTATAAGATTGAACACAGAACAAAACTAACAAAATAACAAAACGAACCGTGAAGCTTTACAAATCCGTGCTGACAGGCAACTACACATAGACAAGAACCCACGAACAGAAAAGGGGAAATGGCTACCTAAATATGATCCCCAATCAGAGACAACGATAAACAGCTGCCTCTGATTGGGAACCATATCAGGCCACCATAGACATATAAAACACCTAGACCAACAACCTCCCTTGACATTAAAAAACCCTAGACAATACAAAATTAAAGTACCCACCCTAGTCACACTCTAACCTAACCAAAATATAAAGAAAACAGAGGTTTCAGGTCAGTGTGTGAGAGAGTGAGTGAGTGAGAGAGAGAGAGAGAGAGAGAGAGAGAGAGAGAGAGAGAGAGAGAGAGAGAGAGAGAGAGAGAGAGAGAGAGAGAGAGAGAGAGAGAGAGAGAGAGAGAGAGAGAGAGAGAGAGAGAGAGAGAGAGAGAGAGAGAGAGAGAGAGAGAGAGAGAGAGAGAGAGAGAGAGAGAGAGAGCGCGCTTATGGGCCTACTTGACCGACCTCATCCCTCCAGTCCTGTGCAGCTGTTCCCTCATCCCTTCATTGTAATGCCATGAGCGACATGTAAACCCACTATTCAGGAAATTAATTATTGTGGTAAAAGTACTGACAGAACGTCTCCTCACTGACATTCTCCTCAAACAGTTGAAAGGAACACGACTTCTGCACAGAGGAGAGTTGAAAGGAAATCAGAGGAGGTGACAGACGTGACGTTATTTCAAGACGGCGTGTGTACAGTTCATCTACTTCCTCTCTTCTTGTTAATGTGCAGTGTTGTCAGTAACTTTATAGGTCAGTCAAAAAATGTGGCTTTTTGCAAAACGTATAAGGGAAAATATACTTTATGTTTGTTCGCTGTGATATACATGTTGCATGTGATAAAGACATCATGTGCCACATTTTGCCCACTTGGGATCCTACTCCTTGGTCAAGGGCTGCCATTTTAGTTCAATCAGAGGTTAAGGAGGAAAGGAAAGATGCACCAATATTCTGTGAACTTTCACTGTTACATTTTTGGCCCTGGCCACTGTGTTTGGGAGCCAAGGTTTTGTGTTTCTGGAATTTGAACTTTCTTCATCGCTGACGGACGATAACAGATCACTTTTCATAAAGGAGAAAGAACTCCTCCAACTTGCTGCTATCCCACCACTTCTTCCACAGGGGATAGTCCTTCATCTCTCAGTCCTCTCCCGCCCTCAGTCCCAGTTCAGAGGCCCTGTTTTGATTTGGTTCTTTGGTTAGGTATATCAGAGAGAGAGAGAGCAGGTGAGATATGTTATTATTTCTATGTCACACAGATGACTTACTTTAGATCATATGGCTGGGAGGAACTGGTCAGATGAGTTGCTTGTCTGAATAGGATATGATATGCGGCTCACCAGAGAAAACATTTTGAATTGGCTCCGTCTCTGCCTCCCTCTCGGTCTGAGAAAGGAATTTAGACAAATATGTGTAAGCCTTATGACCTTATCACTGGAATAATTTGATTCTGCCTCCAGAATGATAAATAATAATTTTGTGTATATTAGAAAAGAAATTGGCAGCCCATGTGATTGTGTGTTGGTGTGTGTGTGTTTCATGCCACAGCGTGAGTTTATCTGTGCACACGTACACCAAGCAAAGAAGATGAGAGATTATGAGGCAGAGAACTGCAACAAATATAAAGGCTTTGCAAGTTAATTACTATAACATCGTTGCATCATATATCACACCATTTCAGAGGGACATGGAAACATTGGGTGCTTTAATTCAATTCAAGTGATTTTCCTATTTCATTTTGCAATTTCATTTAACTATTTCACTACACAGTGGCTAGACACTAAAGTGTTCTTAGATGGACTATAATGGCATTACAATGCAGACAGAGTGGTAGGTGAACCCCGAACTGAGTGATGCAAGCTGAGGGTGGATTCTCCTTTAGCTCTGCCATAGTTGTATTGTTCCTCACACAGAGTTGTAAAAAGAGGCACACAGACACACATCTGGTCTGATTAGAAAACAAATGATTCCTATGAAACACATGACGATACAACTTCTCATGGCTTACGCTCTGTCACGTACTGAAATGGTACACACACAACACCCCTCTCCTCAGCCTGCAATGGTTAACTGACCAGCAGTCAGTCTGATGACTCACACGCCACCCAGACTGTGTTCATCAGACAGGCCTCTCAATTACATCAATAACCTCACAGCCTGTGTTTAATCCAGCTTCTAAGAGGGCTACAGAAACACAACCCTGCTCTGATCAGACCTGACATCTTCTGTTCCTATCACCTTCGTGCTTTTCCCTCATCCATTAACCACTGACTCAAAATCTAGCACCTCACCATAACCCTCATTTACATAGATATGAAGCAGTGGATGGGTGTGAGAATTATGATGGAAACTCAACCTATTATAATATTTTTTTTAACCTGTATTTACCTCAGCAAGTCAGTTAAGAACAAATTCTCATTTACAATGACAGCCTAGGAACAGTGGGTTAACTGCCTTGTTCAGGGGCAGAACAACAGATTTCTACCTTGTCAGCTCGGGGATTTGATCTAGCAACCTTTTCTATTACTGTTCCAACGCTCTAACCACTAGGCTACCTGCCGCCCAAACCTAAACATACAACTAAAGAGTGGTGCTAGGACAATATTTCTCACCGCTAGCTTAGAAGGCCCTGCATGTCTCCTAAAAAAAGACAGGTGTTGAACTTCAAGATGATGTATTATATTGGCTCCGTGTGTGAGAGCATTGTAGTGCAAGTCCACAAGTCAACCATCTCTGTGGACTAGTTCTTTCTCATCTGATATATGACCTGGGATCTCTCTCTCTCTCTGTTCTACTCTCCATGTGGACCAGTTCTCTGTCTGATATAGGATCTGTAGTCCGTATCTATAAGATCCCCCCCTCTCTTCCTGTCTGTCTTTCTCTCGTGCTCTCTCTCTCGGTCGGATCTGTGTTTC
Source organism: Salvelinus fontinalis (assembly GCF_029448725.1). Classification (NCBI taxonomy): domain Eukaryota; kingdom Metazoa; phylum Chordata; class Actinopteri; order Salmoniformes; family Salmonidae; genus Salvelinus; species Salvelinus fontinalis. The sequence goes on from NC_074692.1 coordinate 41,027,314, forward strand.
TGTAGCTCTCTGAACGTTCTTTCTCCTCTCTATGGACTAGTTCTCTCTGATCTAGGATCTTTGCTCTTAAACTGCTCTGTCGATTCCCCCCACTGATTCTTCTCACTTTCCCACTGTAGGATTACCACTCAGGTGTATCACTCTTTACAGAGACCCACCCTCCTTTACTCCAACTCTCTCTCTCTATTCTCATCATCTCCTCTCCTCGCGGGTTCACAGAGGAGAGGAGTTCTGTCTGTCTGTGTGTGTGTGTGTGTGTTCAATATGAGTTCTTGTGTATGTGTGTTTAAAGTGCAGTCGCAGGATCCTCAGAGGCTGTATGAGAGCTGCATGGGTCACTGGACCTTTCTCTCTCCTGTGCCAACCCTCATCGCTTCTGCTTTGGCATGAAAGAAAAATATCAGTGACACTTCACTTGAGCCATCTGTCATACAGCCTCAGAGCTGTCTATGCTGACAGACTCGTCTTTTTCTCTCTAAACGGAGTGATGGAAAAAAAGTGTATTGAGTTTGAAGGTTAGCCGCAGAGGCATTATTGGCTCAGTGCGTGGTGGTGTGTGCTAAGCTGTTTGAGGTGAAACCAGATCAATACGTTTCATATTTTACAGCAGAGTGCTATCGAGCTCAAGACATGGCTTTACATTGTTGCTGTGTTTCAATAAAACCCCTGTTATTACAATAACAGAAGTACACTGTCTGACAACACTCTTTTCTCCTCTCCTCTCCTCTCTTCAACTCTCCACTCCTCTCCTTCCCTTTCCTCTCTACTCCTCTCCTCTCTTCCCCACTCCGCTCCTTTCTCCACTCCTCTCCTCTCTCCCCCTCTAATTTCTACCCCTCTTCTCTCTTCCCCTCTGCTCTCCTTTTCACTCCTCCCCATTCAGCAGAACCCTTCTGTCCAGACAAGAGGGGACTGAAGACCAAAGAGGGACTGTCAGAAAGAAAGTGACACAGAGGAAAATAGACATCCTCAGAACTATTTTTGCCGTTCCACTTTGTGTTCAGAGACTAGACATGTTTGACAGGTCAGTGCGTGTGAGGAATAGCTCAAAATGTTATTCTCTGCAAACAAGTAGGCTAAAAAAGGACAATCTTTTGTAAGTATGAGTTTGTACGTGCTGTGTTTCTCTGCATTTTGAGTTATGCCCAGTCTGCATCTCTGTTGAGCATTAGCCAACATTAGGAGCTGACCAAAGAAACTGCCAAGATACCAAGACTTCATCAGATGTAGTGATGCTTCATACATCTCATTGGCTGACTAGACAAAGATTGTATTCCATCATTCCTCATTTGGCCAGATTTAGGGTGAGATGTTAATCTTTGGTGAGTCCATTGGTGATTTGGATAGAGGGATTTGGCAGTCAGTTGTGTGGGTGCGTGTGTGTGTGTGTGTGCGTGTGTGTGTGTGTGCGTGTGTGTGTGTGTGTGTGTGTGTGTGTGTGTGTGTGTGTGTGTGTGTGTGTGTGTGTGTGTGTGTGTGTGTGTGTGTGTGTGTGTGTGTGTGTGTGTGTGTGTGTGTGTGTGTGTGTGTGTGTGTGTGCGCGTATACCGTATACCTGTGGATGCTTGTGTGTGTTTTGGTAAGAGACAGACCGCTGGCTGGTGATTTTGATGTTTAGGTTGTCAGTCAGTGGGCCAGTGTGTTGTTATGCATGTCTTCTACACTGGGTCACGTCTGTACCCTACATCTTACTGTGTTGTTATGCATGTCTTCTACAATGGGTCACGTCTGTACCCTACATCTTACTGTGTTGTTATGCATGTCTTCTACACTGGGTCACGTCTGTACCCTACAACTTACTGTGTTGTTATGCATGTCTTCTACACTGGGTCACGTCTGTACCCTACATCTTACTGTGTTGTTATGCATGTCTTCTACACTGGGTCACGTCTGTACCCTACATCTTACTGTGTTGTTATGCATGTCTTCTACACTGGGTCACGTCTGTACCCTACATCTTACTGTGTTGTTATGCATGTCTTCTACACTGGGTCATGTCTGTACCCTACATCTTATTGTGTTGTTATGCATGTCTTCTACACTGGGTCACGTCTGTACCCTACATCTTACTGTGTTGTTATGCATGTCTTCTACACTGGGTCACGTCTGTACCCTACATCTTACTGTGTTGTTATGCATGTCTTCTACACTGGGTCACGTCTGTACCCTACATCTTACTGTGTTGTTATGCATGTCTTCTACACTGGGTCACGTCTGTACCCTACATCTTACTGTGTTGTTATGCATGTCTTCTACACTGGGTCACGTCTGTACCCTACATCTTACTGTGTTGTTATGCATGTCTTCTACACTGGGTCACGTCTGTACCCTACAACTTACTGTGTTGTTATGCATGTCTTCTACACTGGGTCACGTCTGTACCCTACATCTTACTGTGTTGTTATGCATGTCTTCTACACTGGGTCACGTCTGTACCCTACATCTTACTGTGTTGTTATGCATGTCTTCTACACTGGGTCACGTCTGTACCCTACATCTTACTGTGTTGTTATGCATGTCTTCTACACTGGGTCACGTCTGTACCCTACATCTTACTGTGTTGTTATGCATGTCTTCTACACTGGGTCACGTCTGTACCCTACATCTTACTGTGTTGTTATGCATGTCTTCTACACTGGGTCACGTCTGTACCCTACATCTTACTGTGTTGTTATGCATGTCTTCTACACTGGGTCACGTCTGTACCCTACAACTTACTGTGTTGTTATTAAGCATGTCTTCTACACTGGGTCACGTCTGTACCCTACATCTTACTGTGTTGTTATGCATGTCTTCTACACTGGGTCACGTCTGTACCCTACAACTTACTGTGTTGTTATGCATGTCTTCTACACTGGGTCACGTCTGTACCCTACAACTTACTGTGTTGTTATGCATGTCTTCTACACTGGGTCACGTCTGTACCCTACATCTTACTGTGTTGTTATGCATGTCTTCTACACTGTGTCACGTCTGTACCCTACATCTTACTGTGTTGTTATGCATGTCTTCTACACTGGGTCACGTCTGTACCCTACATCTTACTGTGTTGTTATGCATGTCTTCTACACTGGGTCACGTCTGTACCCTACAACTTACTGTGTTGTTATGCATGTCTTCTACACTGGGTCACGTCTGTACCCTACATCTTACTGTGTTGTTATGCATGTCTTCTACACTGGGTCACGTCTGTACCCTACATCTTACTGTGTTGTTATGCATGTCTTCTACACTGTCTTCTGCAACCTGTTACCTTCCCTGACAACTCCGTCTCACCTCTCATACACTACTGCTGCAAGAATCGTCATCATCATCTTCGTCACCATCTGTGTGAGCACCCCACAGTGCTGCGGTCACCATTTCTTTCCTGGGCCCTGACTGAACAGAGGAAATGATGTCATAGTTAATGTGTTGAAGCTAAACCTCCGGACAGTGAATAAAGAGCGCTCCAACATGTTGGTTCACCAATCTGCTTCTACCTCTCCCTGGTACGAGAGACACACAGTTCAGCCTGCATCGTCAGATTCTAAACATGGAATAAAAGCCTGGGATGAAGGTGCTGTATGTCGAGCAGCATAGGCACCGTGCTCAAATGTTCCTTCATATGAGTAGGGGAAATTAGTTATGGAAAAGCATGGATATGTGAGGTGCGATAATGTTTAGCAGGATAAATTATGCCTGGGTTTTCATTGCTGTGCATAAAAATGACAAATTAAGGCTTGAATCCACTAGGACGATATGATGAGACAATTAGTCGTGTGAAATCCTGGCCTGTCTGATTCTAGAAAAGTGATTATTTTGCAGACAGAGGAACTACAGAGACTCAGGTTTATCGGTCTAAGGGCTTCTAAATGACTCATTGCCCCCACACATTACCCTGTGGAACAACCTGATTATGAATCTGTCCCTAATGAGTCTGTTCTGAATAGGTAGAGGGAACATATATTATATTATGTATAGCATAACATAGGTATGGAACTGTCACTAATTCTATGTCCATATGCCTTTGGTTTATCCAAGACACTATTCAGTCTTTTCAACACATATAATAATAAAGTCACTTTTCTTTAGCTGTTGGTGGTTTGGTTATTCTATACCAGTGGTTTTGAAACTGTTCTGTGAACCACCAAAAGCTTTTGACATTTTCTCAAGACCCACTGAATGTTTCTGGTGGAGACCCAAGCACCCTGGTGAGGGCTAAATGCTGAAACATGTTGATTAGAAGGGCGTATTACACATCGCCAAGACTTGAAATACTAGGCCATGGCCAATTGGACAAAAAAACTCATGAGGGCAATCACAAGTGTTGCCATGGTGTCGGTAGATACTAATGTAGATATTGTTGCTGCAACATTTACAGTACGTGACTTGCCAAACATATTGCTTTGCTTAACCACACTGTTACCATAGATACATTGCTTTACCATCAATGTTTGAATCATGAGCTTGTTTCATAATAATACAGGGACATTTCAAACAGAAATACTATCGAACTCCATGTGTGAAGTTCACTTGAGGGCAGAGAAGGTTTGGAGCCAGTTACTGTACACAAATCATCAAAACAAAAGTGTGCTGATTGACCAACTTTGAACGTAGCAGTAGTGTACCATGTGCAAAACAACATAAAACATAGTTGTGTTGTGTGCCACAATCAGCACATCCACACAATGACCTCACCTCATGCCTCCACTTCTGAAATGTTGGTCAGTATAGTTGTATAATTAGAGGCTGTGTGTGTGTGGGGGGGGGGGGGGATACATGTTTTATTATAGCTCTGCTACAGTATTGACAGATTTGAGTCAACATAAATGTGTTCCTATGTTTTCTGTCTCAGTAGAAAATGACAAGTTGCGTGTGTGTGTGTGTGTGTGTGTGTGTTTGTTTGGGTGGGTGGCTATATAGAGTGTGTTCTCCAACATTGAAAACCAATAGCATCCCTTTACAGTTGAGGGTGTGGAGAGAATCAAGTGTTACGCCCTCCCTGGTGGTGAGATGGAGATAGTATCAGGTCTTAAAGACTCACACATAAATAAGAAAACTCAGGGGTTATTTTATTTGCTTAATTATTTATTTAACATGATCCAATATGTATGTAGTGTGCCCAAAATAGTCAAGCAACACATTCTGACCACTACTATATAGCGGAGCAGTGTGGATGGAGAAAGAGGTTGGAGGGAGAAGCAAACAAGAGAGAAAAAGTTTAGCATTATGGCACACGAGAGAGAGAGACAGAGAGAGAGAGAGAGAGAGAGAGAGAGAGAGAGAGAGAGAAAGAGAGAGAGAGAGAGAGAGAGAGAGAGAGAGAGAGAGAGAGAGAGAGAGAGAGAGGAAGAGAGAGAGAGAGAGAGAGAGAGAGAGAGAGAGAGAGAGGAGAGAGAGAGAGAGAGAGAGAGAGAGAGAGAGAGAGAGAGAGAGAGAGAGAGAACAAACACTCACACACACACACACTTAATGATTGAGTTCCTGAACAATAACCTTGTGGTGGAAGGTGGAGTTGTAAAACAGATTGGAAAACCGAGGTGTGTGTGAGAGAGAGATTGCACGTGCGAGAGAGAGAGAGAACAGAAAATGTCACACAGGCAGTGAAAGAGTCCTGAAGAGGTGTGGGAGGAGAAGAGAAATGTAGTGGAGGCCAGGACAGAAGTGTAACAGGCCAATCTGTCTGTCCCTTTGTAGAAGAGATAGGCTGGGCATGGAGCAAGATGGGGCTGTGAAGTGGATAAGGACTCAGTGGAAACTAAACTGACATACAGCGGAGAGGTGAGAGAGACAGATGTTATAGAGATGGGCTTGTATAGAGGACAATGGTTTTAAACTGGTTGGTAGTCTTGGAATCCTGTTGACTGACAGCACAGGAGGTTGGTGGCACCTTAATGTGGGAGGATGGGCTCGTGGTAATGGCTGGAGTGGAATGGTATCAAATACATCAAACACTTGGTTTGATTCCGTTTCATTTGCTCCCTTCCAACCATTATTATAAGCCGTCCTCCCCTCAGCAGCCTCAACTGATTGACAGCTGGTGGACTGCAGAGGAGTTGGTATCGAGCACAGGTTGGGTCACAGGTTAAAGAGGTCAGACACACCTTTTGAAAAAATTACAACCTTAAATTAAAAGTTGGTCACAAAAAAAAGAGATAAGACTAGAGAGATAGGAAAAGAGATGAGACTAGAGAGATAGGGAAAGAGATGAGACTAGAGAGATAGGGAAAGAAATGAGACTAGAGAGATAGGAAAAGAGATGAGACTAGAGAGATAGGAAAAGAGGTGAGACAAGAGAGATAGGAAAAGAGCTGAGACTAGAGAGATAGGAAATGAGATGAGACTAGAGAGATAGCAAAAGAGATGAGACTAGAGAGATAGGAAAAGAGATGAGACTAGAGAGATAGGAAAAGAGATGAGACTAGAGAGATAGGAAAATAGATGAGACTAGAGAGATAGGAAAAGAGGTGAGACTAGAGAGATAGGAAAAGAGATGAGACTAGAGAGATAGGGAAAGAAATGAGACTAGAGAGATAGGAAAATAGATGAGACTAGAGAGATAGGAAAAGAGGTGAGACTAGAGAGATAGGAAAAGAGATGAGACTAGAGAGATAGGAAAAGAGATGAGACTAGAGAGATAGAAAAAGAGGGATGGGAGGGACCAGGAGCATTGACATGCAAAGGAGGGAGGAGAGGATGCAAGGGAGAGGGTATACAAGAACGATGGTAGAAAGGTGAGGAGCGGAGCGACAGACAGACACAGACAGACAGAGTGAGATAGAGAGTAGAGGACAAGGAGGGAGAGGGACACTGCTGATCCACAGGTTTGACCTTGCAGACAGATTGAGTCTGTGGTCTCAGTGTGTGTGTTTGTAAGCGTGCCTGTGTGTGCATGTGTGCACGCTTGTGTGGGCATGTGTTTCCAGGTTGGGGTGTGTGTGTGTGTGTGTGTGTGTGTGTGTGTGTGTGTGTGTGTGTGTGTGTGTGTGTGTGTGTGTGTGTGTGTGTGTGTGTGTGTGTGTGTGTGTGTGTGTGTGTGTGTGTGTGTGTGTGTGTGTGTCTGTAGGCATGTCTGTGTGTGCGCTTGTGTGGGCTTGTGTGTATTCAGGTCGGTGTGCGTCCGTTTGTGTGTGCGTATGCGCGCATGTTGTTATGTGTGTGTATCTGTGTGTAGCTGCCAGAGTGGCAAGCTGTGCCCTATTTACCAGGCTGGAGCAGAGCCAGAACAATACACACCCAACAGACCAGGGCCTCCATCAGTCAGACTATAACAGACCAGGGCCTCTATCAGTCAGAATATAACAGACCAGTGCCTCCATCAGTCAGACTATAACAGACCAGGGCCTCCATTAGTCAGAATGCAACAGACCAGTGCCTCCATCAGTCAGACTATAACAGACCAGGGCCTCCATCACTCAGACTATAACAGACCAGGGCCTCTATCAGTCAGAATGCAACAGACCAGGGCCTCCATCAGTCAGACTATAACAGACCAGGGCCTCCATCAGTCAGACTATAACAGACCAGGGCCTCCATCAGTCAGACTATAACAGACCAGGGCCTCCATCAGTCAGAATGCAACAGACCAGGGCCTCCATCAGTCAGACTATAACAGACCAGGACCTCCATCAGTCAGAATGCAACAGACCAGGGCCTCCATCAGTCAGAATGCAACAGACCAGGGCCTCCATCAGTCAGACTATAACAGACCAGGACCTCCATCAGTCAGAATGCAACAGACCAGGGCCTCCATCAGTCAGAATGCAACAGACCAGGGCCTCCATCAGTCAGACTGCAACAGACCAGTGCCTCCATCAGTCAGAATATAACAGACCAGTGCCTCCATCAGTCAGAATGCAACAAACCAGGGCCTCCATCAGTCAGAATATAACAAACCAGGGCCTCCATCAGTCAGACTATAACAGACCAGGGCCTCCATCAGTCAGACTATAACAGACCAGGGCCTCCATCAGTCAGAATATAACAGACCAGGGCCTCCATCACTCAGACTAAAACAGACCAGGGCCTCCATCAGTCAGACTTCAGAGCAATAATACCTCTCTATTCTCTGTCTTCATCGAATAGCAGGTTTTAACATACCTGTTAAGCACTACAACCACTGCGAAGTTGGCCGCTGTGGTTAGGGAGAGCCAAATAAACAAAGATCTCTACCACTAGTGAGTACATAGTGGATGGTATCTTAATGACGACTTTCTCTATGATCTTAAATTAAACAACAGGTGATGAGACCTGTGTGTTGTTGTAATGTCTACTCTCATATCTAAGCCTCTACCAGATGTTAATGAATGATATTTGATAAATGACGCCCATAGTCCCGGTGTACCTCCTCCTGTTTCCTCTGACAATAACCAATCCACCTAGCCACCTCTCCGATCCACTGTCACTCACAGCCCATCTGATCTACCTGCTAGTGTTTAGTTGTCTATAGTCACAGCCCATCTGATCTACCTGCTAGTGTTTAGTTGTCTATAGTCACAGCCCACCTGATCTACCTGCTAGTAATTAGTTGTCTATAGTCACAGCCCATCTGATCTACCTGCTAGTGTTTAGTTGTCTATAGTCACAGCCCATCTGATCTACCTGCTAGTGTTTAGTTGTCTATAGTCACAGCCCACCTGATCTACCTGCTAGTGTTTAGTTGTCTATAGTCACAGCCCGTCTGATCTACCTGCTAGTGTTTAGTTTTCTATAGTCACAGCCCATCTGATCTACCTGCTAGTGTTTAGTTGTCTATAGTCACAGCCCACCTGATCTACCTGCTAGTGTTCAGTTGTCTATAGTCACAGCCCGTCTGATCTACCTGCTAGTGTTTAGTTGTCTATAGTCACAGCCCACCTGATCTACCTGCTAGTGTTTAGTTGTCTATAGTCACAGCCCACCTGATCTACCTGCTAGTGTTTAGTTGTCTATAGTCACAGCCCACCTGATCTACCTGCTAGTGTTTAGTTGTCTATAGTCACAGCCCAACTGATCTACCTGCTAGTGTTTAGTTGTCTATAGTCACAGCCCACCTGATCTACCTGCTAGTGTTCAGTTGTCTATAGTCACAGCCCACCTGATCTACCTGCTAGTGTTTAGTTGTCTATAGTCACAGCCCACCTGATCTACCTGCTAGTGTTTAGTTGTCTATAGTCACAGCCCGTCTGATCTACCTGCTAGTGTTTAGTTGTCTATAGTCACAGCCCACCTGATCTACCTGCTAGTAATTAGTTGTCTATAGTCACAGCCCACCTGATCTACCTGCTAGTGTTTAGTTGTCTATAGTCACAGCCCACCTGATCTACCTGCTAGTGTTTAGTTGTCTATAGTCACAGCCCACCTGATCTACCTGCTAGTGTTTAGTTGTCTATAGTCACAGCCCACCTGATCTACCTGCTAGTGTTTAGTTGTCTATAGTCACAGCCCGTCTGATCTACCTGCTAGTGTTTAGTTGTCTATAATCACAGCCCACCTGATCTACCTGCTAGTGTTTAGTTGTCTATAGTCACAGCCCACCTGATCTACCTGCTAGTGTTTAGTTGTCTATAGTCACAGCCCATCTGATCTACCTGCTAGTGTTTAGTTGTCTATAGTCACAGCCCACCTGATCTACCTGCTAGTGTTTAGTTGTCTATAGTCACAGCCCACCTGATCTACCTGCTAGTGTTTAGTTGTCTATAGTCACAGCCCGTCTGATCTACCTGCTAGTGTTTAGTTGTCTATAGTCACAGCCCAACTGATCTACCTGCTAGTGTTTAGTTGTCTATAGTCACAGCCCACCTGATCTACCTGCTAGTGTTTAGTTGTCTATAGTCACAGCCCACCTGATCTACCTGCTAGTGTTCAGTTGTCTATAGTCACAGCCCACCTGATCTACCTGCTAGTGTTTAGTTGTCTATAGTCACAGCCCACCTGATCTACCTGCTAGTGTTAAATTGTCTTTAGTCACAGCCCATCTGATCTACCAGCTAGTGTTAAATTGTCTTTAGTCACAGCCCACCTGATCTACCTGCTAGTGTTTAGTTGTCTATAGTCACAGCCCATCTGATCTACCTGCTAGTGTTTAGTTGTCTATAGTCACAGCCCGTCTGATCTACCTGCTAGTGTTTAGTTGTCTATAGTCACAGCCCAACTGATCTACCTGCTAGTGTTTAGTTGTCTATAGTCACAGCCCAACTGATCTACCTGCTAGTGTTTAGTTGTCTATAGTCACAGCCCACCTGATCTACCTGCTAGTGTTAAATTGTCTTTAGTCACAGCCCACCTGATCTACCTGCTAGTGTTTAGTTGTCTATAGTCACAGCCCACCTGATCTACCTGCTAGTGTTTAGTTGTCTATAGTCACAGCCCGTCTGATCTACCTGCTAGTGTTTAGTTGTCTATAGTCACAGCCCACCTGATCTACCTGCTAGTGTTTAGTTGTCTATAGTCACAGCCCACCTGATCTACCTGCTAGTGTTAAATTGTCTTTAGTCACAGCCCATCTGATCTACCTGCTAGTGTTTAGTTGTCTATAGTCACAGCCCACCTGATCTACCTGCTAGTTTTTAGTTGTCTATAGTCACAGCCCATCTGATCTACCTGCTAGTGTTTAGTTGTCTATAGTCACAGCCCACCTGATCTACCTGCTAGTGTTAAATTGTCTTTAGTCACAGCCCACCTGATCTACCTGCTAGTGTTTAGTTGTCTATAGTCACAGCCCGTCTGATCTACCTGCTAGTGTTTAGTTGTCTATAGTCACAGCCCACCTGATCTACCTGCTAGTGTTTAGTTGTCTATAGTCACAGCCCATCTGATCTACCTGCTAGTGTTTAGTTGTCTATAGTCACAGCCCACCTGATCTACCTGCTAGTGTTTAGTTGTCTATAGTCACAGCCCACCTGATCTACCTGCTAGTGTTTAGTTGTCTATAGTCACAGCCCACCTGATCTACCTGCTAGTGTTTAGTTGTCTATAGTCACAGCCCACCTGATCTACCTGCTAGTGTTTAGTTGTCTATAGTCACAGCCCACCTGATCTACCTGCTAGTGTTTAGTTGTCTATAGTCACAGCCCACCTGATCTACCTGCTAGTGTTTAGTTGTCTATAGTCACAGCCCACCTGATCTACCTGCTAGTGTTTAGTTGTCTATAGTCACAGCCCACCTGATCTACCTGCTAGTGTTTAGTTGTCTATAGTCACAGCCCACCTGATCTACCTGCTAGTGTTTAGTTGTCTATAGTCACAGCCCACCTGATCTACCTGCTAGTGTTTAGTTGTCTATAGTCACAGCCCACCTGATCTACCTGCTAGTGTTTAGTTGTCTATAGTCACAGCCCAACTCATCTACCTGCTAGTGTTTAGTTGTCTATAGTCACAGCCCGTCTGATCTACCTGCTAGTGTTTAGTTGTCTTTAGTCACAGCCCAACTGATCTACCTGCTAGTGTTTAGTTGTCTATAGTCACAGCCCAACTGATCTACCTGCTAGTGTTTAGTTGTCTATAGTCACAGCCCGTCTGATCTACTTGCTACTGTTTAGTTGTCTATAGTCACAGCCCGTCTGATCTACCTGCTAGTGTTTAGTTGTCTATAGTCACAGCCCACCTGATCTACCTGCTAGTGTTTAGCTGTTTATAGTCAAACGGTCAATAATGATGTGACCTGGTTTGAGGTGTAAAAATAGTCAGTGTTGGCCCAAACATAATTAACACCATCGCTCAGCAGAGCTCCAATAACCGGCTGTCAGCCCACATGAGTGATCGCTCTTCTGCTCGTCCGACAGAGGAATATTGTTCGTCCAAAGACCACTTTATCATGTACATCATCCACAGATACACTCCCTGTACGGTTCGTAATCTCTGCCAAACATTGCTCCCTCTTTATTGATGTCTTTGACCTGTGTTTTCCTCATCCAATGTAAGTTTTGAAAACGTAAACTAGTGTTTGCCGGGCATGCAACACATTTATCTATCTCTTTCTCCCCTCTCTTCTTAATGTCTCCCCTCTCTTCCCTTTTTATCAATCTCTTTCTCCCCTCTCTTCTTAATGTCTCCCCTCTCTTCCCTTTTTATCTATCTCTTTCTCCCCTCTCTGCCTACTCTCCCCATTTCCTCAATCTCTCTCTCCCTCTCTCATCTGTACCTATTTCTCTCCCTCTCGCCATCTCTTTCCCTCTCTCCCTACTTTTCCCTCTATCCCTCTCCATGTGCTCTAGTCAGTTTTAGCTACAGTAGATAATAAACTCTATTAGGTAGAAGGTCATCAGAGTTCAGACTCCTGCTATAAAGTCAGAGCCAAACTCTGGACAGACACTAAGTCTTTCCCATTGGCCACGACTGCTCTACCATTCCGTGAGCTTTCCGCTGGCATTCCACTTAGTAAGTAAGTTCTGAAAGGCAACCACTTAGAATGGATCTGCCCTGTCCTGGCATTCCAGAGCTGAAGACCTACTGCCAAGATCACTGATTGAAACCTCCCTCAGCCTTCCTGTCACTACTTCTGCTCTCCCACTCTCTCCCCCTTTTCTCCCCTCTCTCCACACCCCAGACTCTAATAAATCAGCTCCCTAGAGAAAGGGGGAGGGAGAAGGGGAGAGAGAGATCTGGAGGATAGGGAGAAAACGGTAGAGAGAAAGAAAGAGAGAGAAATCGAGTGGGTAAGTTCTTCTTCAGAATGTGAATGGTTCTTGGCACTCAACAGCACAAACAAGCCATTCTGATGGAGAGGGTGTTGTTGTTTTTTTCTACATTGGGCTCCTGTTGACCTGACCTTAAACGCTACAGAGTACATTTCTAACAGCTCTCCGGCTAACTTTAACTCCACATATACAACTCTCCAAACTTTTGCCTCATCACTCTATAGTTCTACAATGCCAAGAGTCATCCATTATGCTGTTTGAATGCTTCACATAATTGGGTCCCTATATTGTTGTTTTAGAAATTCTATGATAGAATTGATTGGACAATTTGTGAATTTGAAGAGTTTAATTTAAGGGAACTGAATTGCACAGACATGATAAAATGCCTTTATGCGTAACATCAATGAACAACATGTTTCTCATCTCAAGTTGGTAAATTAGGGTCCTTTCATATTGGAACAAATGGCTCTTTCCTTAGGCTGTTGAGTCCATTCATTTCTATAGAGAGGAGTTTAGCTGATTAGGAAGAAGAGAGTGGCTGATTTGATCTATTGTTCATAGATGAGTCGAGCATCAGCTCATGTGTGCTTGTTTTCATGACCTGTCATTCACTCATCATGCATGCACACACAAATCTGTTTTATTTTTTTCTATGTGGAACGCAGTGTTTGGTATTTGCCAGACATAATGGGACCCATCTCGTCCAAAAAGTTATACTTTTGACTCATATGTCCATAGAACATTCTTCCAAGAGTCTTCCAGGTGGTTTTTGGCAAACTTGAGTCAACTTTTTGGACGAGATGGGTCACATTATGTCTGGCGAAAACCAAACACTGCATTCCACAGTAAGAACCTCATACCAACGGTCAAGCATGGTGGTGTGATGGTTTGGGGTCAAGCATGGTGGTGGTGGTGTGATGGTTTGTTGATGCTTTGCTGCCTCAGAACCTGGACGACTTGCCTTAATAGAAGAAAGCCATCTGTCTGTGAGCTGAAGCTGAAGCGTAGCGCGGTCATGCAGCAAGACAATCAAGACTACATGAAAATGGCTAAAAAGCAGCAACTCTGAAATTTTGGAATGGCCTAATCAAAGTCCAGACCTAATCCCAATTCAGATGTTGGGGCAGGACTTGAAACGAGCAGTTCATGCTTGAAAACCCACAAATGTCACTAAAGCAGTTCTGCATGCAAGAGTGGGCCAAAATTCCTCCACATCGATATGAGAGACTAATCAACAGCTACAGGAAGTGCTTGGTTGGAGTCATTGCAGTTAAAAGTGGCTTATCCAGTAATTGAGTGTAACGGGGCAATTCTTTTTTCACACGGAGGAATTGGGTGTTGCCTAACTTTGTTGATTAAATAAATATAATAAGTATACATTTTTGTTATTTGTAAACTCAGGTTCCCTTTATCTAAAATTAGGTTTTGGTTGAAGATCTGATAACGTTCAGTATAAAAAATATGCAAAAATAGAGACGATCAGAAAGTGGGAAAAAACTTTTTCACGGCTCTGTATGTCTTACATCTTCCTTTCTGCCTATACATGGATTCTATTTCACCGTGCCAATAGAATGAAAAGAGAAGAAGACCTTTAGTATGCTGTGAAGAGGAACCCTGTAAAGATCCTGTATGTAATGTACTGTATTTGGGCCTTAGAATGCAGAACCGTCATAGACAGAGTCGAGGTGCTTCAGTCAACCTGTACTTACCTACCCATAGATCCACAGGTTGTTCTCAGAATTCTATGTCCTCCATGGCTGAAGGAGAAAGAAGACGATTACTGTGTGCCTCTGTCTTTCCAATGTGCACCAGGGCCAATGGATGCTTTGATTGGAACCCTCGGCCCAACATAATTTGGGGTCGTCTGTGTGTGTGTGTGTGTCTGTGCCTTTCTGCTTTGGTCAGTGAGAGAGATCACTCCAGATGCTTTATTGTCTCTCTCCTTGATTTCTCTGCCTCCCTCTGACCTTCTATTCAAAGAAGGTGAAACTGAAACACACACACATGTAGGATTCAGAACTACCTCCTTCACAATAGGAACAAAATGGGAGACAATACATAACGGCAGTAGAAATTCATTAACATGGAGATAGGAATACCATAACACATTCCTAGTTGTCCTCAATGACTCAAATCTAGGAATCCTTCTTGCCACATCAGATGGCACAAAATGGGGGAGAAAACAGAGCTTAAAACAGAAGTTTCTCTTCAGTTCATTTTCCTCTGTTACAGTGTTGAATAACAGTGGTTAGCGCAGACATGGAAGTAAGGCAGCGTTTCATTGTGCCGGTTCCTGTCCTTTGAGCAGTGATTCAGTCCCCAAAGGAGAACTGGATGCAGTGGTGCGTGTGCATGCGTGTCTTCATGCTTTGGTTTCAGTCTGTGTGTGTGTAACTGGAATAAATGGTGTCTGAGGTCTCAAAGCTAATCCGCTAAGGAGAAGCCTGTGATGATTAGATGTTTCATGTTGGTCATGTCAATATAAAGACTCACTCAACCGTCCGCACAGAGTGGCGAGAGAGGGGACGAGAAGGAGTGAAAGCCCATGAGAGGCAGTCGGAGGGAGACAATTGAACTGTGAGATATTACATTTTACTGTCTGCTTGGTCGATGCTAGACTGAACATGGAGCAGAGCTGTCCTTTTTTCTCTCTTCTTTTGCTACATTGGCTGCCAAATAAATGCTTGATTCCATTTAGAATGTGACAGAGGTCACTAGAGAAAGGAGAAAGCAAAGTGGGGCAAGGAAAGGAAAGAGAGGAGAGACCCGAGCGTCCTGTAAACTTTAATGTCTGCTACCTCTGTGGATGTGATGTAGCTCCCCAAGACGACAAGGTAAAAAACTGTCGTTCTGCCCCTGAACAAGGCAGTTATCATCGTAAATAAGAATTTGTTCTTAACCTGTTGGGGATGGGGGCGCTGTTTAGACTATTTATGCTAATGTGGCTAATTTTTTAAACGGCTTCCCACAAAATCCTTGATCGTACAATATGCATATTATTATTATTATTGGATAGAAAACAGTCTATAGTTTCTATAGGAGTTGAAATTTTGTCTCTAAGTGGAACAGAGCCCATTCTACAGCAATTTCCCTGACATGGAGTCAGATTTGAGAAACGTTGGCCACTTTTCTGAAGTCATTTAAAAGGGCTCTGTCGTTGCTATGACTATACGGACACTTCTTACGTCTTCCCCTGGATGCCTTTACGTGATGACGATTCCAACGGGCTCGATTGCTCGTTCACAGGCACTACAAATGAAAAAAACCTTTAGCTAGCAAGTCTTTTCTTGCTGCGTAACGCGCGTGGAAGACACCGACCCTCTCCTGTTCCAAGCATTAGTTTAGCCTGTTATATTTCTCCGGTCATCTTTTCACTCGTTATAGGAGTTACAAACATCACAAAGTAGTTAATTTAAAGCGTTTTATAGCAATTTATATCCGTTTAGTGCGATTTTGGAACATTTATTTTTGCAACGATGTGAAAAGTTGGGCACGCTTTTCAGTTCATCCCGAACGTAGTTGACATTTCCACATGGCAAGAGGACAGCTTTCCACCAAAAGACGATTTCTCCCAAGAAAGGATCCTTTGCCCAAGATACTGATGGAAGAACAGCTCAAGGTAGGACATTTTTATTATGATAAATCGTGTTTCTGTCGAAACATTTTAGTGGCTTAGGACGCCATGTTTTTTGACGTAGCTTCGCTTGGCGCAAACTGTATTGAAAAGTAAGGATAAATTAAAAAATGTAATAACGCAATTGTATTAAGAATTAAATTGTCTATCAATCCCTGTCCACCCTATATTTTTTAGTCACGTTTATGAGTATTTATGTATAAGAGTAGATCACTGTCTAAGTGGCGCAAGGACAAATTCTGACCAGCCGAGTTACATTTCACATTGTCTAACCATGATTTTGGTGGCTAAATATAAACATTTTCGATCAAACTGTATATGCATGTTGTAATGTGATGTTACAGGAGTGTCATCGGAAGAATTCTGAGAAGGTTAGTGAAAAAATTAATATCTTTTGGCGATGTTGACTTTTATCGCTCACTTTGGCTAGAATCAATGCTGGGCTGCTAATTGCTATGTGCTAAGCTAATATAACGATTTATTGTGTTTTCGCTGTAAGACACTTAGAAAATCTGAAATATTGTCTGTATTCACAGGATCTGTGTCTTTCGATTCGTGTATGCTGTGTATTTTTACGAAATGTTTGATGATTAGTAGTTAGGTAAACACGTTGCTCATTGTAATTATTCTAGTCCATTTGTGATGGTGGGTGCAATTGTAAACTATGCCATATACCTGAAATATGCACTTTTTTCTAACAAAACCTATCCCATACCATAAATATGTTATCAGACTGTCATCTAATGAGTTTTTTTGTTGGTTAGGGGCTATAAATATCTTAGTTTAGCCGAATTGGTGATGGCTACTGGTGTTGGTGGACAAATAAAAGATGGTGGAATATGCTAATGTGTTTTTAGGTAATAGATGTACATCTTTACATATTGTGTCTTCCCTGTAAAACATTTTAAAAATCGGAAATGTTGACTGGATTCATAAGATCTGTGTCTTTCATTAGCTGTATTGGACTTTAATGTGTGAAAGTTAAATATTTTAAAAAAATATTTTTTTTGAATTTCGCGGCACTGGTTTTTCAGTGGGGGGGGGGGGGGGAGTGCCGCTAGCGCCACGCTGATCCTAGACAGGTTAACTGACTTGCCGATTTATATTAAGGTTAACTTCTTGCAACTATAGGGGGTGCTGTTTCAAATGAGCATAATTGTCTCTACAGATTAAACTGCCTAGTACTCAATTCTTGCTCGTACAATATGCATATTATTGTTATTATTGGATAGAAAACACTCTCTAGTTTCTATAGCCGTTTGAATTATGTCTCTGAGTGAAACAGAACTCATTCTACAGCACTTTTCCTCCCAGTGTGTGAGATTTAGACAACTTGGCCTCTGGTTCCAGATCAGTTTTAAAAGTCTCTGTTAATCCTATGAGATACAAACACTGCCCACGCCTTCCTCTAGATGTCAGTAAGTGGTGACAATTTGAATGGAGTCGATTGCGCAATCATTGGCTCTATAAATGACAAAATACCGGAAGTAGCCTTCCTTTGGACACTGCGCTCAACGCAAGAAGGATATCTGACTGGCCTTTTTCCAAGCATTGGTTTAGCCAGTAATATAGCGTCGGTCATCTTTTTACTTGTTATAGGTGTTAGAAACATCATAATGTAGTTAATTTAAACCGTTTTATAGCAATTTATATCCGTTTAATGCGATTTTGAGGCATTGCATTGTAATAGACTTTGAAGCTCCGGGCACGTTTCGGGGTCCCGGTTGTACGTTAGTGGGCATTTCGACGGACAAGTGGACATCTTTCGACCAAAAGAAGATTAGACCCAAGAAAGGATTCATTGTCCAAGATTCTGATGGGAGAACAGCTCATAGTAAGAACAATTTATGATGATAAATCGTGTTTCTGTCGATAAATGTTAAACGTTTATGCCGCCATCTTGTTTGCTATAGCTTCACTTGGCGCAACCTGTATTGAAAATTAAGGATAATTTTAAAAATGTAATTCCGCGATTGTATTACGAATTAAATTGTCTATCAATCGCTGTCCACCCTGTATTTTTTAGTCAAGTTTATGAGTATTATGTATAAGACTAGATCACTGTCTAATATGGTGCAGGACATTTTCTGACCAGCTGAGCTACTTTTGTCATTGTCTAACCATGATTTTGGTGGCTAAATATGCACATTTTCGAGCAAACTCTCTATGTATGTTGTAATATGATGTTACAGGAGTGTCATCTGAAGAATTCTGAGAAGGTTAGTGAAAAAATTAATATATTTTGGCGATGATTACGTTATCGCTCTCTTTGGCTAGAATCAATGCTCTGGTAATGTTTGCACATGTGGTATGCTAATATAACGATTTATTGTGTTTTCGCTGTAAGACACTTAGAAAATCTGAAATATTGTCTGTATTCACAGGATCTGTGTCTTTCGATTAGTGTATGCTGTGTATTTTTACGAAATGTTTGATGATTAGTAATTAGGTAATACACGTTGCTCTATTTATTTATTCTAGTCTAGTTGTGACGGTGGGTGCAATTGTAAACTATGATTTCTACCTGAAATATGCAAATTTTTCTAACAAATCTATCCTATACCATAAATATGTTATCAGACTGTCATCTGATGAGGTATTTTCTTGGTTAGTGGCTATCAATATCTTAGTTTAGCCAAATTGGTGATAGCTACTGGTGTTGAGAGAAAATGGTGGACAAAGAAAAATGGTGATTTTTGCTAACGTGTTTAGCTAATAGATTTACATATTGTGTCTTCCCTGTAAAACATTTTAAAAATCTGAAATGGTGGCTTTATTCACAGGATCTGTATCTTTCATTAGGTGTCTTGGACTTGTGATTTAATGATATTTAGATGCTACTATTTAATTGTGACGCTATGCTAGCGATGCTAATCAGTGTGGGGGGGGGAGGGGGGGTGCTCCCGGACCCGGGGTAGAGGCTCGTGAAATGTTAAATAAAAAAAATACTGTAGAGGGCCATAAAAATATGATGACAGTCATATACCCCCAGATTAGATGTTTCACATTCTTCTGAGAGGGTTCAATAAATCTCCCTCTAGATATGTAGCATGTTCAAACTCACCAGTGACCACATTTGGTTCCTTGAAAGTTGTGGGAATGTAAGTTTTTGGTTTCCCATCGGTACTTGGAATGAAGCAGTAGGTTTCCTGACCGGTAAAACAACGTTTATTAAAACGTTCTGAGAACAGAAGTGAAAACATCAACTGTTCTAGGAACATTAATTGTTAAGTTGCAGGGAGGTTCTGACAACGATTTACTATGGTTCCCATAAAGTTGTGTTTTTAATGAACTTTCTGAGAATGGAAATTTAGGTTAATTCTATGTTTTTGAATAAAACTTTAAAACTTAAAACTTAAAACTTTTAAACTTTGACTGAATGTTTCAATAAGACTTTTAGTAACACTGCTAGCTTTGGTAACGGTTTTGAATTCCAAGCACAAATAGGACACAAGGAAATTAATTAATCAAACGAACACATGTATTTTTTTTTGTGGCAAGACTTCAGTGAGATTTGAACCTGTGATCTTCTGTTCTCTATCCACAAAATTAATCACTGCACCACCAGGATGGAGAGAGCATGCAATCTTTTTAAACTCATACAAAGCTGTTCATTTTAGTCTATTCAAACAGACACAATTTCAAAGGAAACAAGGACTCATTAAGATCAGTTGAGGCCATTAGTGGGTTCGGCCAACACACCTGAACACACTTAACAAAATAGAGGATAGAGAGAGTTTTGTTGATGCTGAGAACGGAATGTATTTGTTTTTCGATAACATTCTTAGAACGTTCTTGTTTTCATGTACTTCTTTATGGAACGTTTTCTTAATGTTCTGAGAACATGACTTTAAACCATGAGAAAACTATAAACCTGTAGGAAACGTTATGCTTAAGTATTGAAATTACCACAGCCGAATGTTATTTCTTAATGTTTTCGGAACAATTTGAGAACTTTACTTTCAAATCACCCAGGATGACACCTTGTGGAAACGTTATGATGAAGTATTACATTTCCCACCGCAGAACTATGTTTCTTAACATTTTCTGAACGATTTGAGAACATTCCCAATATCAAACCAGTTGGAGAACGTTCTTAGAACATTCCCAATATCAAACCAGTTGGAGAACGTTCTTAGAACATTCCCAATATCAAACCAGTTGGAGAACGTTCTTAGAACATTCCCAATATCAAACCAGTTGGAGAACGTTCTTAGAACATTCCCAATATCAAACGAGTTGGAGAACGTTCTTAGAACATTACCAAAAATGTTTTTTGAAATGTAACCATGTTTGAACTTTTAGGGAATGTTCTCTTCAAGTGATGAGGTACCAATAAAATATTGTTATTTTGTCAAGTTCCTTAAATGTGTTGAAAATGTTCCAAAGCCGAGGAACTACCCTGCACCATTCCCAGAACATTGTGGGAAGTATGTATGCAAAATGACCATAGGACAACCACACTCTCACCAAGCTCTAAGAAACATGTGGCTCTCAACACGTTATGTGCTAGCTGGGTCCTCACTTTACCGATAGCAGCTTTGATGTGATGGATGCCATTGGATTGTATCTGCTCTTTCATCAACATTAAATATTTGGGTCGTTCCACCAATTCTGTCTCTTTGGAGAAGTTTAACTTGGTCCAAAAAAGGTTGGATTTCATCTCATTTTAACACTCTGTCATAAAGAGCACATGTTCAACATCATAAAAAAAGTTTTCCCATCTCGAGGATAGCATGACAGAATAACTGCTACTAAAATAACACACCAATTAGCTCCTCTGACAAGGATAATTTAATTTATTTTTAAATTAAAAAACAGTACAAATCTTACACCGGTTAGCTCCTCTGACTTCCATGACTACCAATTAAGTTTCTACACTGGAAACATAAAAAAAAGGTGATGAGAAGTCACAATAATATCTCTCCGTCTGCCTCTCCCCTCTTTGACAGGGCAACTAATCATCTTCAGAAGAGTCAGAGTTGGAGTCAGCTGTATTTGTACTTAGTGGGCCATGCCTGAAAATGGACCAATGAGAAAACATCACCACAGAGGTAACCCCCCCCCCCCCCTCAGGTCAGACCAACAGTTATTCCTGCAATGTCATTAACATCAGAGCACAAACTCCTCTGTGAATTAGTAAAGGAAAAAGCCTAATTATTTAACTAAACACCCAGCTCAGTCCCCCAGACTTCCTCTCAGACTTCCCCTAGACTTCCTCCTAGACCTCCTCACAGACATCCTCCCAACCCCCCTCAACAGCTCAGTCTCCCAGACCTCCTCCCAACCCTCATCCCAGACCTCGTCACAGACCTCCTCAAAGACCACCTCCTAGACCTCGTCACAGACCTCTTCCCAGACCTCCTCCCAAGCCCCCTCCCCAGCTCGAACTCCCAGACCTCCTCCCAGACCTCCTCCCAGATCTCCTACCAGACCTCCTCCTAGACCTCCTCCTATATCTCCTCCCAGACCTCCCAGATCTCCTACCAGACCTCCTCCTAGACCTCCTCCTATATCTCCTCCCAGACCTCCCAGATCTCCTACCAGACCTCCTCCTAGACTTCCTCCCAGACCTCCTCCTAGACCTCCTCCCAGACCTCCCAGATCTCCTACCAGACCTCCTCCTAGACCTCCTCCCAGACCTCCTCCTAGACCTCCTCCCAGACCTCCTCCCAGACCTCCCAGATCTCCTCCCAGAACTCCCGTCCGAACGTCAGAGTAATCCTTCTTCTGACCTGCTCATCTCATAGTTCTGACTGGAAACCTGGAGATTAACTCCACCCTCTGATTCATTATAATGAGTTTCTGTTTTGTTCTGCTAAGTCTCTTAAGTAAAGACCAGGGACCCCGTGCCTTTGTAGATGAACGTAGTCACTCCTTGACACACGGTCATGATTAACATAGTTACACCGTATGACACACAGTCATGCCCCTACTGATTACCAAATGTCTAGAGTCTGACTTTTAAAAAAACACTTTGACACTTAACCTACTAATAGGGGGTAAGAAATATGTTGGTGCCCATCATGTTCTCAGGAATTACATTTGTTACAGTAGTTAGATGTGTTAAATAGTGTGTGTTTGTGTAACTGTGGTCAAAGTCCTGTTCACAGTTTAGCTTCCTCCACTGTCCCACTGCCCCATACTGGGCTCGAACCAGTGATGCTCTGCTTCGTAACACAAGTGACCACCCTCCTTGTGGAGTGAGCTTACGGTACAGTCTTACACACGCATGCACTCACACACACACGCACGCACACACACACTCTCAGCTCCTCTTTTATGAACCATGAAGGCTTTCACTTCACTTTATACATCTGTGCCTCCAGTGGAATCCATCCACAAAACATTTGTTGTTTCTTTCTCTGGGAAATTAGGTTTGGTTAGAGTGCTTTTTGAAAGGGTGGAAATAAACGCAGGGTTTGAATGTTAAACGCCAGCCCTTTGCTCTAGGGACGACTACTTGTCCTTAATAGGCATTTTGTTTCGAATTTCAATTTGATGGAAAAGCTTTATTCCTCTGAATAATATGAACAGAGACAGAGTTCCTTGGAGGGCTCGCCGTTTCTCCACTTCACAGGCTACAGGATAAAGCAGCGTTGTGTGTGTGTGTGTGTACGCCATGCTCAAGGATGAAAAGATGTTGCAATAAACATTCAACAATGACCTCTACTGTACCAAATGAAATATACAGTGGGGCAAAAAAGTATTTAGTCAGCCACCAATTGTGCAAGTTCTCCCACTTAAAAATATGAGAGAGGCCTGTAATTTTCATCATAGGTACACTTCAACTATGACAGACAAAATGAGAAAAAAAAATCCAGAAAATCACATTGTAGGATTTTTAATGAATTTATTTGCAAATTATGGTGGAAAATAAGTATTTGGTCAATAACAAAAGTGTATCTCAATACTTTGTTATATACCCTTTGTTGGCAATGACAGAGGTCAAACGTTTTCTGTAAGTCTTCACAAGGTTTTCACACACTGTTGCTGGTATTTTGGCCCATTCCTCCATGCAAATCTCCTCTAGAGCAGTGATATTTTGGGTCTGTTGCTGAGCAACACGGACTTTCAACTCCCTCCAAAGATTTTCTATGGGGTTGAGATCTGGAGACTGGCTAGGCCACTCCAGGACCTTGAAAACATCTTACGAAGCCACTCCTTCGTTGCCCGGGCGGTGTGTTTGGGATCATTGTCATGCTGAAAGACCCAGCCACGTTTCATCTTCAATGCCCTTGCTGATGGTAGGCTTTGTTACTTTGGTCCCAACTCTCTGCAGGTCATTCACTAGGTCCCCCCGTGTGGTTCTGGGATTTTTGCTCACCGTTCTTGTGATCATTTTGACCCCACGGGGTGAGATCTTGCGTGGAGCCCCAGATCGAGGGAGATTATCAGTGTTCTTGTATGTCTCCATTTCATAATAATTGCTCCCACAGTTGATTTCTTCAAACCAAGCTGCTTACCTATTGCAGATGCAGTCTTCCCAGCCTGGTGCAGGTCTACAATTTTGTTTCCAGGGTCCTTTGACAGCTCTTTGGTCTTGGCCATAGTGGAGTTTGGAGTGTGACTGTTTGAGGTTGTGGACAGGTGTCTTTTATACTGATAACAAGTTCAAACAGGTGCCATTAATACAGGTAACGAGTGGAGGACAGAGGAGCCTCTTAAAGAAGAAGTTACAGGTCTGTGAGAGCCAGAAATCTTGCTTGTTTGTAGGTGACCAAATACTTATTTTCCACCATAATTTGCAAATAAATTCATTAAAAACCCTACAATGTGATTTTCTGGATTTTTTTTTCTCATTTTGTCTGTCATAGTTGAAGTGTACCTATGATGAAAATTACAGGCCTCTCTCATCTTTTTAAGTGGGACAACTTGCACAATTAGTGGCTGACTAAATACTTTTTTGCCCCACTGTACACTGAAGCCTTAAAGGCCGACCTTGGCTTACGCACAATAAAACCAGCATTGGAAACATCAGATCTGATTTTGTGATCACATGATTAAGTCCAGATGTGTTGTCTTCTACAAACTTTAAAAAACCATATACTTTCAAGGCACAGGAATGTATTTTTCCTCATTCTAGGCTGGTATGTACTCTTTCACCAGAGTCTTACAGCAGACTCTGTTGCTTGTCACTGTGGTCCCTTGTGACCTGTGTTTAAAGACTGGGTCTCATCAGCCCAGCAACCGCTGGCTTCACTGCACATGACCCCACATACCATGAAAGCATGCACGCTCGCACACAAGCACGCATGCACGCTTGCACGCACGCACACACCACACACACCCCACCATCATACACAAGCCAGTCATGAGACAGAACAGTGCTAACAGACTCACAAACACACACTTCAAGATTGAGCGCCAGGGAGAAGTAGGGACATTGAGAAAGAGAGGGATCCTTTCTTTGCTGGGGCTTTGTTAGAAAATACATTATTTATATGAATGTGACTTCCTGGTTGAAATAAAGGTTGAATAAAGACAGTCCTCTCTACATACAGTGCTGTACACACACACACTGAATTCTGAGGAGACAAAGAGTTCAGTCTATCTCCTGTTTCATCACATCTCGACTCTAGCCCCAATCAGGGCAGATCTCTCAAGGCCCTAAGCTGTCAGCAGCCTCATGCCTGCTTTTAGGTGTGTCTGTGTCTGTGTCTCTGTGTGTGTTTTTTTTGGTGTGTTACAGTGTCTTATGCTATGAATGGTGCTTTGAGATGTTCTTTCAGTCATACTTTATTTGGATAGTCCAGATTTTCATGCGCTCAACAAACTATCTGTTGATAAGCAGCTGCTTGCTAAGGTTAGGGTTAGAGCTGGGGTTAGTAGAAATGTAATTGTATTTTTTATTTTACTTATCTTCTCTAGGATAGGGGGCAGCTTTTTCATGTTTGGATGAAAAGCATACCCATATTCAATTGCCGGCTACTCATCCCCAGAAGATAAGATATGCATATTATCAGTGAGATTTGGATAGAAAACACTCTGAAGTTTATAAAACTGTTTGAATCATGTCTGTGAGTATAACAGAACTTATTTAGCAGGCGAAACCCCGAGGACAAACCATTCAGATTTTTTTTTTTTTTTAGGTCAATCTCTTTTCATATGATTTATTGGAATACAGATTTCTAATTGACCTTCTTGCAGTTCCTACCGCTTCCACTGGATGTCAACAGTCTTTAGAAATTGGTTGAGGGTTTTTCCTTTGTGTAATGAAGTAGCACGGCCATCTTGAACAAGGTTCACTCGAAGTGTCCTGTTTGTTAGAGGCACATGACCAGAAAGCTAGCTACAGTTTGTTTTAATCCTGTATTGAACACAGATCATCCTGTCTTCAATTTTATCGATTATTTACGTTAAAAAATACTAAAAATGAGCCAGAAATCTTGCTTGTTTGTAGGTGACCAAATACTTATTTTCCACCATAATTTGCAAATAAATTTATGAAAAATCCTATAATGTGATTTTCTGGATTTCTTTTTCTCATTTTGGTCTGTCATAGTTGAAGTGTACCTATGATGAACATTACAGGCCTCTCTCATCTTTTTAAGTGGGAGAACTTGCACAATTGGTGGCTGACCAAATACTTTTTTGCCCCACTGTATATATACAATAACAATATCCATATTTTGGAGAATGTGTAAACGGTCTGTGGAGAAGCCAGCCATGACCCAGTCCGTTTTGTTTCATGAAAGACAACACAGCCACATTACCCTAACTCTGTTAATACAGGTTCCTCATTTATGAGGCTTGCATCTAATTCTTGTTTAAAATGAATGAGTAAAGATTAAACTATTTGTGAAATGATGTAATGTGTTGTTTAAGAGAAATCAATTGAACAACAGAAACTGTTATCCATTTGAACCTGCCTATGTCCATATAGCATAGAGAATGTCATAGATAGGTCAATTCCCGAGCCATCTGCACACCAGACTCTGGGTAAATCCCTATAATTTTGAGATCGGTCATCACTAGATAGTCATGTTGGAAAGGACAAAATAAATTTTGTAAGAACTGATGAATAAGTAGGACAACCTTTTTTCTCTAACTGTTTGGGCTGCAAGGGGCAGTATTGAGTAGCCCATTGAGTAGCCCATAAAGGTGCCCATTTCAAACGGCCTCGTACTCAATTCTTGCTCGTACAATATGCATATTATTATTACTATTGGATAGAAAACACTCTCTAGTTTCTAAAACCGTTTGAATTATATCTGTGAGTAAAACAGATCTCATTTTGCAGCAAACTTCCTGACAGGAAGTGGAAAATCTGAAATCGATGCTCTGTTCTAGGGCCTGCCTATTAATGTCCTTGATATTTATCAGTATAGATGCACTTCATACGTCTTCCACTAGATGTCGACAGGCAGTGAGAGAAGAAATGGAGTGAATAACTTGATCTGGGGTCGAATAAAAGCTCTCGGCATGACGTGTCACCGGTTTCCTGTTTTCTGGAGAACACGTGAAGGGACCTGGTTTTGCCTTCTGATAAGCTGTCGTTATGGACGACTAATATCTCCGGCCTTGATTTTATTTGATACATGTGACAATATCACCGTAAAGTATGTTTTTTCAATATAGTTTTATTAGATTATTGAAATTTTTCGGGACGTTAGGCGTGTTGCGTTGTGTGCCTTTGTTCAGGAAGGAGAGCTTTGCGCTACTTTGCTAGCTTTCCGTGCTAATTGACTGGAGAAGAGGACATTTTAAATCCAAACTACGATTGTTCCCGACAAAGGACCCCTTGTCCAACATTCTGATGAAAGATCATCAAAAGTAGGACCCATTTTATGATGCTATTTCATATATCTGTCGAACATGTTGTACTAGTCGTTTGCGCCCAGATTTTGGATACTCTCTCGCTGGATGTCTCTCTAAGCTGGATGTCGTAATGAAGTTATTTTTAGAATTCTAACACGGCAATTGCATTAAGAACTAGTGTATCTATCATTTCCTATACAACATGTATTTTCTAGTAACGTTTATGAATAGTTATTTGGTCAGAATAGTTGGAGTGTCATAAAAATATCCGCACATTCTGTGAAAAAGATGCTACGTTAGCACAATGTATAACCACTGATTTCAGCTCTAAATATGCACATTTTTGAACAGAACATAAGTGTATGTATAACCTGATGTTATAGGACTGTCATCTGATGAAGCTTATCAAGGTTAGTCAAAAATGATATATCTTTTGCTGGTTTATTCGCTATCGCTAACGTGCCTATTGCTATCGCTAACGTGCCTTGATGAATGAATGCGGTTGTGTGGTAGGCTATTGTAGTAAGCTAATATAATGCTATATTGTGTTTTCGCTGTAAAACACTTAAAAAATCAGAAATATTGTCTGGATTCACAAGATGTTTGTCTTTAATTTGCTATACACCATCGATTTTTCAGAAATGTTTTATGATGAGTATTTAGGTATTTGACGTTGGTGTCTGTAATTACTCTGGCTGCTTCGATCCTATTTGTGACTGTAGCTGTGATGGAAGCTGCAATGTAAAACTGATTTATACCTCAAATATGCACATTTTTCGAACAAAACATAGATTTATTGAATAACATGTTATAAGACTGTCATCTGATGAAGTTGTTTGTTGGTAAGTTTGGTTGGTTCTTGGTTAGTTAGGTTGGCTTTGTGCATGCTACCTGTGCTGTGAAAAATGTCTGTCCTTTTTTGTATTTGGTGGTGAGCTAACATAAATATATGTGGTGTTTTCGCTGTAAAACATTTTAAAATTCGGACATGTTGGCTGGATTCACAAGATGTTTATCTTTCATATGCTGTATTGGACTTGTTAATGTGTGAAAGTTAAATATTTCAAAAAAATATATTTTGAATTTCGCGCCCTGCTGTCCAGGTAATGTAATTACAAAATGTCTTCTGGCAACGTTCTTTCAACATCAGGAAAAAAATGTATACAAAATGTATAATCATCAGCACAATTTAACAGTTTTTTGTTATTAGAACTTTTGGGGCAACCTGATGAATGTTTTCAGAACGTTCACGGAACCAATATTGGTTTGCTGGGTACACACCTGGTTTCTAGATTATAAATTAAAAAGAAAGAATGAAAGCCTTTCCGTGGAAGTTAGAGCCCACTGCGTTAGATTTTTACATGTCCAATATGCCACCACGATATTATGCACATGTCTGTGCTGTGTGTATAGACCTGAATGCTATAGTTTAGGTAGATTGCATCACTTCTTCATGTCTTTGCAGCCTAGCCCACTCCATGTAACGACATGTTTTTTCCCCAGTTGATAAATACATGTATTATCTGAATAGATCAACTCACTGCCCACAACATAGAGCTCCATCAGGTTTTAAGCATTATTTATTGTAGCTTAGCGCCCATCGGAATGCTTGCTTATGATATTTATGTTGCATGTGGCTTAAAATCCATACCATTTAAATTAACTTGAGTGGTGTGGAAACGTGTGTGTGTGTGTGTGTGTGTGTGTGTAGCTGTGTGTGTGTCTATGTCTGTGTGTCTGCATGCTTCATGTTAAGCTCATAGGCGGTTAGTCTTACAAACTACCAGCCGTCGCCTGACCGTCTAGTCACGCGCAAAGCCTTACGTCAAATTACAAAAAAAAGTATATTTACATTTTCAAACAGTACATTTATAATTTCCAACGAGGTTATACATTTGGGCAAGATTTTTCTCGCCTGAGTCGCCTCATTTCATCGCCAAAAATAAAACTAATCCATCTAGTGCTCAGCAAAATAACAAAACAACCGTTACTCTCTCGCTGGAAACCTTGTTTGTGCAGACATTTAGAAGCGAAACATGAGAATTTGAAAAATAAGCCACTGGAGTATTTTGAGTGAGAATAAAGATAACCTTCGAGTAGTAAGACATGTTTAAAAGCAACAGATACCATTATTAAGAAGGGGCTAAAAGCGTCTTACATGGTGAGCTACCGAGTGGTTAGGACAGGCAAGCCCCATACTATTGTGGAGGACTTAATTATTCCTGCTGCCACAGATATGTCTGGGACAATGCTGGGGGAAAAGGCTCAAAAAACTATACGGACAATGCCTTCATTAAACAACACTGTTTCACGATGCATCAGTGACATGGCAGGAGATGTTTTGAAACAATTGCTGCTTCGCATACAAGCCACTGAATCATTTGCGTTACAGCTGGATAAGTCAACAGACGTGGCGGGCCTGGCACAGTTCCTGATATAAGTCCGTTACATTAATGATGGCTCAATTAAGGAAGATATCCTCTTCTGCAAACCACTGGACACCAGGACAACATGAGAGGATATTTTAAAGTACTGGACAGCTTTGTGACATCAAATGGACTTTGGTGGTCAAGATGTGTTGGTATCTGTACTGATGGCGCAAACGCCATGACAGGGAGACATAGTGGGGTGGTAACGCGAGTGCAAGCAGTTGCTACCAACGCCGCTTGGGTACACTGCAGCATCCACCGAGAGTATCTTGCTGCCAAGGGAATGCCTGACAG
The DNA here is from genome assembly GCF_029448725.1 of Salvelinus fontinalis. Taxonomy (NCBI): domain Eukaryota; kingdom Metazoa; phylum Chordata; class Actinopteri; order Salmoniformes; family Salmonidae; genus Salvelinus; species Salvelinus fontinalis. The sequence continues at coordinate 41,057,028 of NC_074692.1, forward strand.
CTTGAAAGACGTTTTTAACACTACAGTGAAAATGGTTAACTTTATTAAAGCAAGGCCCCTTGTCACGTTCCTGACCTGTTTTCTTTTGTCTTGTATTTATTTAGTTGGTCAGGGCGTGAGTTGGGTGGGTTTGTCTATGTGTGATTTTCTATGTTGGGATTTTGTGTTCGGCCTGGTATGATTCTCAATCAGAGGCAGCTGTCAATCGTTGTCCCTGATTGAGAATCATACTAAGGCAGCCGGGGTTTCACGTGTGTTTTGTGGGTGTTTGTTTCTGTGTTTGTATTCGTGCCACACGGGACTGTTGTCGGTTGTATTCATTTAGTTATTTTGTTTCATGTTAGTGTTCAGTTCCAATTTAATAAATTATCATGAGCACTACCCACTCTGCGTGTTGGTCCGATCCATGCTCCTCCTCGTCTGAGGAGAACGACTATGACGACCGTTACACCCCTGAACTCTCGTGTATCTTCTGCACTATGCAATGATATGGGCAGTGATCATGTAACGCATTTACAACACACAGAAGTGTGCTCGTTATCAAGGGGCAAAGTATAGTATAGACACGTTTTCTTGAATTGAGAGATAAGCTTTCCACCTTCTCCACTGCTGTCTAGTCAATGTGGATAGGGGGGTGCTCCTTCTGCTGTTTCCTGAAGTCCACGATCATCTCCTTTGTTTTGTTGATGTTGAGTGAGAGGTTATTTTCCTGGCACCACACCCCCAGAGCCCTCACCTCCTCTCTGTAGGCTGTCTCATCATATTTGGTAATCAAGCCTACTACTGTTGTGTCGTCTGACTCTTATGCTGTTTTGTCATTGATTTTCACAAGTAGAATAAAAGTACTGGACACCAGCCAGATTGCTATTAGATGCATAGATTTTGCAAGTTGCCACATTGTCATTCCATTTTAGGAAGTTGAGCAAATGTGTGTGTGAGAGAGTTTGTGTGAGTGTATGTGTGTGCGCACGTCTGTGCATGTGTTTGTATGTGTTTGAGTAGGCTGATAGTCATGAGGTCAGTAGCCTGCTGTCTGTACAGGTCATAGTTGAGACGACGGATCTCATAGGAACCCTTTAAGACGATACTAATTAACACACATACGTCCTGTGATGCATAGCTCAGTAATAAGCTTCTTTCACTGCTCTGTCACGAGAGACGAGGACCAGAGGAACAGAGACCAAACAGAGCAACTTCATAATCCCCTCAAAACTCCACTTTCTCCATCCTCTCCTTTTTCTACCCCTCTATTCTTTATCTTCCTTGTCTCCCATCTCTTCGTGTTGCACTCGTCTCCTCGTTTCTCTTACCTCTCTGATATTCTCACTCATTGTCCTTCTTCTATTCTGCTCACTCATTTCCCCTAGTCTCGTTTTTTCCTAATCACTCTCTTTTCTCCTAGTCTTTCGCTCTCCCTCTTTTCTCCCTTTCTTTAGATCTCTCTCATTTTCTTGACCTCTCCTCCATTCTCATTCCACCTCTCCCTCCACTCCCTCTATACTTTCCCTCCTCCCTGTGCTGGGAGAGGAGAGAGCAGAGTAAAAACAATCCTCTCCTCTGGTCTGTTTCACAGCAAAATATGAAACACCTCTCCTTCTCCTTCCTCTTTTTCTTCCCTCTTTTTCTCTCGTTAGTGGGCCTTTAACCTGTTTGGGCTGCAGGGGCAGTATTGAGTAGCCAGATAAAAGGTGCCCATTTCAAACGGCTTCGTACTCAATTCTTGCTCGTACAATATGCATATTATTATTACTATTGGATAGATAACACTCTCTAGTTTCTAAAACCGTTTGAATTATATCTGTGAGTAAAACAGAAATCATTTGGCACAAACTTCCTGACCAGGAAGTGGAAAGTCTGAAATCGAGGCTCTGTTCTGGGTCCTGCCTATAAATGGGCATGATACGTATTAGTATACATGCACTTCATACAACTTCCCCTGGATTTCAAGAGGCGGTGAGAGAAGAAATGGGGTGTTTATCTTGGTCTGAAGTGGAATACAAGCTCTTTGTATGACGTGTCACCCATTTCCTGTTTTCAGGAAGGCGCGAGAAGGAACCTGGATTTGCCATCTGTTTAGCTGTCGTTATGGACGACTAATCTCTCCGGCTTTGATTTTATTTGATACATGTGACCATATCATCGTAAAGTATGTTTTTTCAATATAGTTTAATCAGATTATTGAAATTTTTTCGGGAGTTTTGCCGTGTTCCGTTCTCTGAGTTTGTTGACGATGGAGAGATTTGTGCCACTTGGCTAGTGTGCTTGCTAAATCGAGAGGGAAAGAGGCCGTTCTAAATCCAAACAACGATTGTTCTTGACAAAGGACCCCTTGTCCAACATTCTGATGAAAGATCAGCAAAAGTAGGAAACATTTTATGATGCTATTTCATATATCTGTCGTACATGTGAACTAGTTGTCGGCGCCCAGCTTTTGGGTACTCTAGCTATACCGAAGCTGGATGTCGTAATGAAGTTATTTTTTGAATTCTAACACGGCAATTTCATTAAGAACTAATGGATCTATCATTTCCTATACAACATGTATTTTTTAGTTATGTTTATGAATAGCTATTTGGTCAGAATATGTGTGTCAGAAAAAGTGTCAGAAAAATATCTGGACGTTGTGGAAAAAGTAGCTACGTTAGCACAATGTATAACCACTGATTTCAGCTCTAAATATGCACATTTTCGAACAAAACATAAGTGTATGTATAACCTGATGTTATAGGACTGTCATCTGATGAAGAATATAGAGGTTAGTCAAAAATTATATATCTTTTACTGGTTTGTTACGATCGCTAACTTTTGCTGCTGGGAAATGGCTTGTGTTTCTGGCTATTGTGGTAAGCTAATATAACGCTATATTGTGTTTTCGCTGTAAAACACTTAATAAATCAGAAATATTGGCTGGAATCACAAGATGCCTGTCTCATTTGCTGTACACTATGTATTTTTCAGAAATGTTTTATGATGAGTATTTAGGTATTTGGCGTTGGTGTCTGTAATTATTCTGTCTGCTTTCGGTGCAATTTCTGATTGTAGCTGCAATGTAAACTATGATTTATACCTGAAATATGCACATTTTTCGAACAAAACATAGATTTATTGAATAACATGTTATAAGACTGTCATCTGATGAAGTTGTTTGTTGGTTAGTTTGGTTGATTCTTGGTTAGTTAGGTTGGCTTTGTGCATGCTACCTGTGCTGTGAAAAATGTCTGTCCTTTTTTGTATTTGGTGGTGAGCTTACATAAATATACGTGCTGTTTTCGCTGTAAAACATTTAAAAAATCGGACATGTTGGCTGGATTCACAAGTTGTGTATCTTTCATTTGCTGTATTGGACTTTTTAATGTGTGAAAGTTAAATATTTAAAAAATATATATTTTGAATTTCGTGCCCTGCACTTGAGCTGGCTGTTGTCATAAGTGTACCGACGTCGGGCTTGCAGCCTGAAGAAGTTTTAACGCAGCAGAGCCCTTTTCTATAACCTCAATATACACACACACAACACACACAAACACCTTAGAGCTTGCAACATGTCTTCTCAATCACAGAGAAAATACACAGCTGGGAGCATCTGTTGTACAGGGCTTTAATTAAAGTCTACTCAGACTAGCCAGTGGTCCCATCCTCTATCTACACTATCAGGAAGTAGAACTCTGAATACAATTGTCTTGACATGAACTTCATGTGGTTGATACTGGTTAATTGTGATGGAAGCCCTCTGTAAAACACAACTAGAGAGGGGGCCACAGAGACTTCTGTGCTCTCCACCCCCTCCCCCCACCAACTCTCTCTCTCCTGTCCTCCTCTCTCTCTGTCTCTCTTTCTGTCTCTCTCTGTTTCTCCCTCCCCTATCACTCTCTCTTTGTCTCTCACTCTTTCTCTCTCAATTACATTTAATATAATTCAAAGGCATTAATGGCTTGGGAAACATGTTTACATTGCCAAAGCAAGTGGAATAGATAATAAACAAAAGTGAAATAATCATTCAGAAGTTAACAGTAAAAACAAAAGTTTTTAAATAATATAGACATTTCAAATGTTATATTATGGCTACGTACAGTGTTGTAACAATGTGCAAATAGTTGAAGTATGAAAGGGCAAATAAACGAATAAATATAATTAGTATTTACAGTGGTGTTAGTGGTTTAGTGGTTGCCCTTTTCTTATGGCAACAGGTCACACATCTTGCATCTGTGCAGCCAGGTCACCCGTGATACAAGTCAGTATTCGACGTCCATACATGTCTGAGAACGTCGGTCGGGAGATTATATATAAACGGTCCACTAGGGGCAACAGTGTGCGTTGTTATCTTCAAGTATGTTTCGGTTTTGTTAGGGTGTTGTGGATGCCAAAGGTTGAATGTTCAAATCCAGCGACATAAAGTTGTTTTGAGAGTTCTGTTTAAAGACTATACCAAACCTCAACCTTTATCTTAAACATTCAGAGTTAATGTCTAACCTTAAGATTTCGGAGTTTATGCCTCTACCGAGCACCTACCCCGGGTCCGGGAGCACCCCCCACCCCCCCCACACTGATTAGCATCGCTAGCATAGCGTCACAATTAAATAGTAGCATCTAAATATCATTAAATCACAAGTCCAAGACACCTAATGAAAGATACAGATCCTGTGAATAAAGCCACCATTTCAGATTTTTATAATGTTTTACAGGGAAGACACAATATGTAAATCTATTAGCTAAACACGTTAGCAAAAGACACAATTTTTTTACTCCAACAGTTTTTTCCTGCGTCAGTAGCTATCACTAATTTGACTAAATAAAAATATATATAGCCACTAACCAAGAAACAACTTCATAAGATGACAGTCTGATAACATATTTATGGTATAGCATAGTTTTTTTTTGAAAAATGTGCATTTTTCAGGTATAAATCACAGTTCTACATTGCAGCTGCAATCTGAAATAGTGCCGACGCAGCCAGAACAATTACAGAGACCAACGTCATATAACTAATTACTTATATTAAAACATTTCAGAAAAAATACACAGCGTACAGATATTGAAAGCCCAACATCTGGTGAATCCAAACAATATTTCAGATTTATTAAATGTTTTATAGCGAAAACAAAATGTAGCGCTAAATTAGCATAGCCACGCCAGCCAGAACCAGCTGGGCGCCCCCGACCAGTTCACATGCACGACAGATATATGAAATAACATCGTAAATTGGGTCTTACTATTGCTGATCTTTCATCAGAATGTTGATCAAGGTGTCCTTAGTCCTGATGAGTCGTTCAATCCATTCATAATGGCAACTTTCCCTCTTCATTTAGCATAGGTACTGGTCGACTGGCACGGTTCTGTCCAAAGTAAAAAAACTCACAGAACGGAACACGGCAAAACTCCCAAAAAAATTCAAATAATCTGATTAACCTGTCTAGGATGAGAGTGCCGCTAGCGGCACTCCCCCCCCACCCCCACTGAAAAACCAGTGCCGCGAAATTCAAAAAAAATATTTTTTTTAAATATTTAACTTTCACACATTAAAGTCCAATATAGCTAATGAAAGACACAGATCTTGTGAATCCAGCCAACATGTCCGATTTTTTAAATGTTTTACAGGGAAGACACAATATGTAAAGATGTACATCTATTACCTAAAAACACATTAGCATAATCCACCATCTTTTATTTGTCCACCAACACCAGTAGCTATCACCAATTCGGCTAAACTAAGATATTTTTAGCCCCTAACCAAGAAAAAAACTCATCAGATGACAGTCTGATAACATATTTATGGTATGGGATAGGTTTTGTTAGAAAAAAGTGCATATTTCAGGTAGATGGCATAGGTTACAATTGCACCCACCGTCACAAATGGACTAGAAGAACTACATTGAGCAACGTGTTTACCTACTTACTAATCATCAAACATTTCGTAAAAATATACAGCATACACTAATCGAAAGACACAGATCCTGTGAATACAGACAATATTTCAGATTTTCTAAGTGTCTTACAGCGAAAACACAATAAATCGTTATATTAGCATAGCACATAGCAGCCCAGCATTGATTCTAGCCAAAGTGAGCGATAAAAGTCAACATCGCCAAAATATATTAATTTTTTCACTAACCTTCTCAGAATTCTTCAGATGACACTCCTGTAACATCATATTACACAATCCATATAGAGTTTGATCGAAAATGTTTATATTTAGCCACCAAAATCATGGTTAGACAATGTGAAATGTAGACCAGCTGGTGAGAAAATGTCCGTGCGCCACTTAGACAGTGATCTACTCTTATACATAAATACTCATAAACGTGACTAAAAAATATAGGGTGGACAGGGATTGATAGACAATTTAATTCTTAATACAATCGCGGAATTACATTTTATAAAATTATCCTTACTTTTCAATACAGTTTGCGCCAAGCGAAGCTACGTCAAAAAACATGGCGTCCTAAGCCACTAATATTTTTCGACAGAAACACGATTTATCATAATAAAAATGTCCTACTTTGAGCTGTTCTTCCATCAGTATCTTGGGCAAAGGATCCTTTCTTGGGTCCAATCGTCTTTTGGTGGAAAGCTGTCCTCTTGCCATGTGGAAATGCCAACTGCGTTCGGGATGAACTGGAAGCGTGCCCAGCAATTCAGAGCGTTTCAGAAATAAATGTCCCAAAATCGCACTAAACGGATATAAATTGCTATAAAACGCTTTAAATTAACTACCTTATGATGTTTTTAATTCCTATAACGAGTCTTAACATGACCGGAGAAAGATTACTCCCAACACTAATGCTTGGAACAGGAGCGGGTCGGTGTCCTCCACTAGCGTTACGCACCAAGAAAAGACTTGCTAGCTACAGGGTTTTTTAATTTATAGTGCCTGTGAACGCGCAATCGACCCCATTCAAATCGTCATCACGTAAAGGCATCCAGGGGAAGACGTAAGCAGTGTCCGTATACTCATAGCAATAACAGTGCCCTTTTAACTGACTCCAGATCAGGGGCCAAAATTTCTATATATTGAAGAAACATACATTAAGATGATATGGTCACATGTATCAAACAAACTTCGAGACGGAGATAGTTTTCATCCGTAACGGCAGCAAAACAGTAGACAATCGCACCTCCAAATCGCGTGATTCAGAGAACCGGAAGTTGTCGGTCACGCCAAAGAAATAGGTCTTATTTCACGTCAGTACAAGATAAACAAAAAATTTCTCCTCTGACGTCCTCTTGACACCCAGAGGAAGACGACTGAAGTGTGTTTCGGGTCATAGGTGGCGTGACCATATATAGGCAGAGCGTTGAAGCGAGCATACACATCTTGCATTCTTCTTCTTGGTCAGGGAAAGTGCTGTCAAATGACTTCTGTTTCACTCAGAGACAAAATTGAAACGGTTTTAGAAACTATAGATTGTTTTCTATCCAATGGTATTAATTATATGCATAAAGTAAGAGCAATAATTGAATAAGAGGCAGTTTAATCTGTAGAGGAAATTATGCTAATGCGAAAACAGCACCCCCTGTATTCTCAAGAATAACGAGCACCTACCCCGGGTCCGGGAGCACCCATCCCCCCCCCCCCCACACTGATTAGCATCACTAGCATAGCGTCACAATTAAATAGTAGCATCTAAATATCATTAAATCACAAGTCCAAGATACCTAATGAAAGATACAGATCCTGTGAATAAAGCCACCATTTCATAATTTTAAAATGTTTTACAGGGAAGACAAAATATGTAAATCTATTAGCTAACCACGTTAGCAAAAGACATCACTTTTCTAACTCCATCAGTTTCTTACTCCATCAGGTGCTATCACCAATTCGGCTAAACTAAGATATTGATAGCCACTAACCAAGAAAAAACCTAATCAGATGACAGTCTGATAACATATTTATGGTATAGGATAGTTTTTTTTTGAAAAATTTGCATTTTTCAGGTATAAATCACAGTTCTACATTGCAGCTGCAATCTGAAATAGTGCTGACGCAGCCAGAACAATTACAGAGACCAACGTCATATAAGTAATTACTTATCTTAAAACATTTCAGAAAAAATACACAGCGTACAGATATTGAAAGCCCAACATCTGGTGAATCCAAACAATATTTCTGATTTATTAAATGTTTTATAGCGAAAACAAAATGTAGCGCTAAATTAGCATAGCCACGCCAGCCAGAACCAGCTGGGCGCCCACGACCAGTTCACATGCACGACAGATATATGAAATAACATCGTAAATTGGGTCTTACTATTGCTGATCTTTCATCAGAATGTTGATCAAGGTGTCCTTAGTCCTGATGAGTTGTTCAATCCATTCATAATGGCAACTTTCCCTCTTCATTTAGCATATGTACTGGTCGACTGGCCAAAGTAAAAAAAGTCACAGAACGGAACACGGCAAAACTCCCGAAAAAATTCAAATAATCTGATTAAACTATATTGAAAAAACATACATTAAGATGATATGGTCACATGTATCAAACAAACTTCGAGACGGAGATAGTTTTCATCCGTAACGGCAGCAAAACAGTAGACAATCGCACCTCCAAATCGCTCGATTCAGAGAACCGGAAGTTGTCGGTCACGCCAAAGAAATAGGTCTTATTTCACGTCAGTACAAGATAAACAAAAAATTTCTCATCTGACGTCCTCTTGACACCCAGAGGAAGACGAATGAAGTGTGTTTCGGGTCATAGGTGGCGTGACCATATATAGGCAGAGCGTTGAAGCGAGCATACACATCTTGCATTCTTCTTCTTGGTCAGGGAAAGTGCTGTCAAATGACTTCTGTTTCACTCAGAGACAAAATTGAAACGGTTTTAGAAACTATAGATTGTTTTCTATCCAATGGTATTAATTATATGCATAAAGTAAGAGCAATAATTGAATAAGAGGCAGTTTAATCTGTAGAGGAAATTATGCTAATGCGAAAACAACACCCCCTGTATTCTCAAGAAGTTAACTTAACCTCAAACACTTTGAAATTTGACGTTTGCAACAACTTCGAAATTTGACGCTTGAGAAAGATGGATGAACGTCTAATTCTTACGTGAGACTGTGAGAGCTTGTGGTGCTGTAATGGCACTCTGTGATATTTCACCTGATAGATGTGGGAGTTTATCTCTCTCAATTTAATTCAATTCAGTTCACAGGCTTTATTGGCATGGGAAACATATGTTGACATTGCGAAAGTAAGTGAAGAAGATATAAACAAAAGTTAAATAAACAATAAAAATGTACAGTAAACATTACACTCACAGAAGTTCCAAAAAAACATTACAAATGTCATATTATATGGATATACAGTGTTGTAACGATGTGCAAATAGGGCAAGTACCAAAGGGAATATAAATAAACTTAAAAATGGGTTGTATTTACAATGGTGTTTGTTCTTCAGTGGTTGCCCTTTTCTTGTGGCAACAGGTCACATATCTTGCTGCTGTGATCTCTCTTTCTCCCTCTTGTCTCCTCCTCTCTCTATTAGGGGCAGACCACACAGCGGGAAACAGGTCGTAAAATTAGATCCAGGAAACTAAGAGCCTGACATATACAGGCTCATTTTACAACCAGTTTATGTCTTCACTCAGTCTCAAATTGGCATCTGGCTTAACATGCCTTTTTAGACCTAGAGGTCAAAGTGGTCTGTTATAATGGCTATGTGTTTGTGTGTGAGCGTGTGTGTATGCGTATGAGTGTGTGTTGGGTATAATATTTCAGATTGAAGAAGGAGGTGTTTAAAGCCGTAAGTGTTGTGAAAGGGCAGAATGACATAAACATCATAGAATCTGAACCACACACATGAGCCCTCAAAACAATCCACTTAGAGCAAAGGGACTTTTTTTTAGACTTGATTCTCCCTGTTTTCACTTTCCCAGTGATGTCTGTGTGAGATGTACATGTGTGTAGAGAGGCAGAGTAACAGGCACTTAAGCTGGGATGTGGGGAGTGAGAGGTTCAACCCTGATCTCGTTAACTTTCTAATACACTCCCGCAGTCAACGTCCCTTCCTGTAAACCCCTACATCTATTTTTCTCTCTCCCCCAACTCTTTATTTTTCTCTCAAACACAACCACATACTCCCCCAATATCTTTCCACCATTTAATACAAGTGTTTTGAGATAATAAAGGTGGAATGTTTTAGTATCAACATTTTCTTGTAATTACCTGGTTTTAATTTGACAAGTGTTTTTTGACATGTCTGGTAAAGCTATTATTGAGTTTAAATCCAATATTGTAATGGGGTTTGTTGAAACGCATATATCTACATCTAAAAAGACTGTTTACATAAAACATGACATGCTGTAACTTAGAACTGCCTGTAGCCTTAACGATGAGAGCAACTCTTGGAAGATATTTGCCCATTGATTTAACGAGACTAGGGTGATTATGACGCTGTAGTAGTAAATCAACATTTGTCCGCACAATAAACTCTACGCCTGTAAATTAATTCTGCATTAGAAAACTCCCGAAATCTACAGCTAATCAAGCCAGGGGACACTACAGTTCACATGAACCACAATGTTCACTACACTCAGACCATCAATCAGTTGGAAGAGAGAGGGAAGGAGGGAGGGGGCTGGGGAGAGAGAGAGAGGTTCTGTTCTGACCCATACCGTATGTGATTCTAAGAATTGGATTTGTTCCAACAACCTTACACAGCTTTCATTAGTGTAAAGTTCTATGGACACGTGAACTACACTACACAAGTTGCTAATTCGACAGAAGTGGATTTAGAGATAATGAAAAAAATACGATTTATTGTGGAACTAGGATTCCTGGCACTGCATTCTGATGAAAGATCATCAAAGGTAAAGGAATATTTATGATGTAATTTCATATTTCGTTTGACTCCAACGTGGAGAATGGCTGAGCGCTGTCTCAGATTATTGCATGCTGTCCTTTTTACTAAAGTTATTTTTTAAATCTAACACAGCGGTTGCATTAACCTGTCTAGCCCCGGGGTGCCGCTAGCGGCACACCCCCCCACCCCCACTGAAAGGCAGAGCCGCGAAATTCCCCAAAAATATTTTTTTTAAATATTTAACTTTCACACATTTAAGTCCAATACAGCTAATGAAAGACACAGATCTTGTGAATCCAGCCAACATGTCCGATTTTTTAAATGTTTTACAGGGAAGACACAATATGTAAAGATGTAAATCTATTAGCTAAACACATTAGCATAATCCACCATCTTTTCTTTGTCCACCAACACCAGTAGCTATCACCAATTCGGCTAAACTAAGATATTGATAGCCACCAACCAAGAAAAAACCTCCTCAGATGACAGTCTGATAACATATTTATGGTATAGGATAGGTTTTGTTAGAAAAATGTGCATATTTCAGGTAGATGTCATAGTTTACAATTGCACCCACCGTCACAAATGGACTAGAATAATTACAATGAGCAACGTGTTTACCTAACTACTAATCATCAAACATTTCGTAAAAATACACAGCATACACTAATCGAAAGACACAGATCCTGTGAATACAGACAATATTTCAGATTTTCTAAGTGTCTTACAGCGAAAACACAATAAATCGTTATATTAGCATAGCACATGTGCAAACATTACCCCAGCATTGATTCTAGCCAAAGAGAGCGATAGCGTAAACATCGCCAAAATATATTAATTTTTTCACTAACCTTCTCAGAATTCTTCAGATGACACTCCTGTAACATCACATTACAACATACATATACAGTTTGTTCGAAAATGTGCATATTTAGCCACCAAAATCATGGTTAGACAATGAGAAAAGTAGCCCAGCTGGTCAGAAAATGTCGTGCGCCATATTAGACAGTGATCTAGTCGTATAAATAAATACTCATAAACGTGACTAAAAAATATAGGGTGGACAGCGATTGATAGACAATTTAATTCTTAATACAATCGCGGAATTACATTTTTTAAATTATCCTTACTTTTCAATACAGTTTGCGCCAAGCGAAGCTACGTCAAAAAAGATGGCGTCCAAAGCCACTAACATTTTTCGACAGAAACACGATTTATCATAATAAATTGTTCCTACTTTGAGCTGTTCTTCCATCAGAATCTTGGTCAAAGAATCCTTTCTTGGTTCTAATCGTCTTTTGGTCGAAAGCTGTCCTCTTGCCATGCAGAAATGCACATTGCGTTCGGCATGAACTGGAACGGTGCCCAGAGATTCACAGTGGCTCAGAAATAAATGTCCCAAAATCGCACTAAACGGATATAAATTGCTATAAAACGCTTTAAATTAACTACCTTATGATGTTTTTAACTCCTATAACGAGTAAAAATATGACCGGAGAAATATAACTGGCTACACTAATGCTTGGAAAAACAGTAGGTCGGTGTCCTCCGCGCGCCTGACGCACCTAGAAAAGAGTTCCTATCTACAGGATTTTTTCATTTATAGTGGCTGTGATTGGGCAATCGATACAATTCAAAGCGTCATCACGTAAAGGCATCCAGGGGAAGACGTAAGCAGTGTCCGTATACTCATAGGAATAACAGTGGCCTTAAAACTGACTCCAGAACAGGGGCCAAAATGTGTGAAATCTGACTCCATGTCAGGGAAATTGCTGTAGAATGAGTTCTGTTCCACTTAGAGACAAAATTTCAACGGCTATAGAAACTATAGACTGTTTTCTATCCAATAATAATAATAATATGCATATTGTACGATCAAGAGTTTTGTAGGAAGCCGTTTCAAAAATTACACGATTTCCATAAATAGTGACAACAGCACCCCCTAGCCTTAACAGGTTTAAGAACCAGTGTATCTTTAATTATATGTTAAACATGTATCTTTAATCAAAGTTTATGATGAGTATTTCTATATTTCACGTGGCTATCTGTAATTACTTTTGCTATTTTGGAGCCATTTCTGAACATGTACTCCAGATTGCGGTGGTCAGTCCAAATGAGAAAAGGGTGTCTAGCCCCCTCAAGCCAATGTCTCCATGCTTTCAGAGCCATGACAACAGCCAGCAACTCCCGGTCCCCCACATCATAGTTTCGCTCCGCCGGGCTGAGCTTCTTCGAAAAGAATGCACAGGGGCGGAGCTTTAGTGGCGTACCCGAGCGCTGAGACAGAACAGCCCCTATCCCTGCCTCGGACGCGTCCACCTCAACTATGAATGCTAAGGAAGGATCAGGATGAGTCAGCACAGGAGCCGACGTAAACAGAGCCTTCAGGTGACCAAAAGCCCTGTCCGACCCAGCTGTCCACTGCAGTCGCACCGGCCCCCCCTTCAGCAGTGAGGTAATGGGAGCCGCTACCTGACCAAAACCCCGGATAAATCTTCGGTAGTATTTGGCAAACCCTAAAAACCGCTGCACCTCCTTTACCGTGGTTGGAGTCGGCCAATTACGCACGCCTGAAATGTGGTCATTCTCCATCTCTACCCCTGGCGCTGAAAAGCGGTACCCTAGGAAGGAGATGGACTGTTGGAAGAACAGACATTTCTCAGCCTTGACTTACAGGTCATGCTCCAACAGTCGACCAAGCACCCTGCGCACTAGGGACACATGCTCGGCGCGTGTAGCGGAGTATATTAGAATGTCATCTATATACACCACTACACCCTGCCCGTGCAGGTCCCTGAAAATCTCATCTACAAAGGATTGGAAGACTGATGGAGCATTCATTAACCCGTACGGCATGACGAGGTACTCATAATGCCCAGAAGTGGTGCTAAATGCTGTCTTCCACTTATCTCCCCCCTTGATACGCACCAGGTTGTAAGCGCTCCTGAGGTACAATTTTGTGAAGAAGCGTGCCCCGTGTAATGACTCGGTCATACTGGCTATGAGTGGTAGCGGGTAACTGTATTTTACCGTGATCTTATTTAAACCTCGATAATCAATACATGGGCGCAAACCTCCATCCTTCTTCTTCACAAAAAAAAAACTTGAGGAGACAGGTGAGATGGAAGGCCGAATGTATCCCTGTCCCAGAGATTCGGTGACATATGTCTCCATAGCCACCGTCTCTTCCTGTGACAGAGGATACACGTGACTCCTGGGAAGTGCAGCGTCTACCAAGAGATCTATCAATCCCCTTGCACATCACCATGCCCAATCCCCCGGTCGATGGGGTGGTAATTGAGTCACCTTCTTTTTACAGAAGGCGAGTGCCAAATCGGCATATTCTGGGTGAATGTGCATGGTGGAAACCTGGTTTGGACTTTCCACCATAGTGGCACCTAAGGAAACACCTACACACCTCCCTGAACACTGACAGGACCATCCCTTGAGAGCCCTCTGTTGCCACGAAATAATCGGATCATGAGAGGCCAACCAGGGAAGACCCAACACAACAGGAAACGCAGGAGAGTTGATCAGGAAGAGACTAATTCTCTCCTCGTGATCCCCTGCGTTCTCATAGCGATGGCCGCTGTGACCTCCCCAATCAGCCCCGAGCCCAAAGGACAACTATCTAAGGCATGTACAGGGAAGGGAACATCAACAGGAACAATAGGGATCCCTAATCTATGTGCCAAAGAGCGGTCAATAAAGTTCCCAGCTGCGCCTGAATCTACTAGCGCCTTATGCTGGGGATGCGGGGGAAACTCAGGAAATTATATGGGTAACCACATGTGTGCAACAGGGGGCTCTGGGTGAGTTGTGTGCCTACTCACCTGGGATGACTTACCAGTGCTCCGCCTGCTACCTCGACTTCCAGGAGAAACACCCCAGCACCGATCAGCAGTGTGCCCTCTGCGGCCACAGTTGGTGCAGGGAATGGTTCCCCCTCCGGTCCCCCTCATAGCAGCCCCTCCTAACTCCATAGGTGTTGGATCCAAGGTGCTGGGTAATGGAACGGGCGGACCCCGATCTAGACGTCCGCGGGAGGCCAACAGGTTATCCAGCCGGATAGATAAGTCCACCAGCTGATCCAGGTTGAGAGTGGTGTCCCTGCAGGCTAACTCCCTACGAACGTCCTCTCGTAAACTACACCTGTAGTGATCGATCAGGGCCCGCTCATTCCATCCCGCACCAGCTGCCAGAGTTCTGAAGTCCAGTGCGAACTCTTGAGCGCTCCTCATCCCCTGTCTAAGATGGAACAATCGCTCTCCCGCCGCTCTCCCTTCAGGTGGATGATCAAAGACCGCCCAGAAGCGGCGAGAGAAGTCCTCATAGTCATCCAGAGTTAGGCCTTCCCTTCCCCAGATGGCGTTGGCCCACTCCAGGGCTTTACCAGTCAGGCAGGAGATGAGGGCGCCCACCCTCTCGCGTCCCGAAGGGGACGGATGAACAGCCACCAGGTAGAGCTCCAGCTGTAGTAGGAACCCCTGGCACCCGGCTGCTGTTCCGTCATACGCTCCTGGGAGCGAGAGCCGAATCCCACTGGGTCCTGACGATGGAGGGGTGGACATCGGTGTAGGTTGAGGTGCGGGCGGAGGTGATGGGGTATGATTAACCGGAAGACCTCCTCTTTCCCATCTGTCCATTGTTTGCAGCACGCGATCCATGGCTGTCCCTAGACTGTGTAACATGGTCGCATGCTGTTGGACTTGCTCCTCTACTGGAAGAGAAGGGCTGGCTGCACCTGCTGACTCCATTTGAAAAGGTCCGTGATTCTGTCAGGGTTTGTGTGCAGAGATGTAGTGGAGTCAAGCGCAGGACACAGGTGTTGAGCAAAACAACGGCGTTTACTCAAAATACAAGCAAAATTCCTCATAGGGAATATAACAAACACACATGCACCAACAACAACCACTAACGAAACAAACAATCACGGACAGAACAGAAATGTATGCCAGAGGGTTAAATAGGGAACATGATAGGAGAATTGAAACCAGGTGTGTGTAATACAGACTAAACAAAACAAAACTGAAAAATGGATTGATGGTGACTAGAAAGCCGGTGACTTCGACCGGAAGTCGTTACAGATGTTTATCTTTAATTATATGTACAACATGTAATTTTCATCAAAGTTTTATGATGAGTATTTCTGTATTTCACGTTGCTCTCTGTAATTATTCTGGCTATTTTGGAGCCATTTATGAACATGGCGCCAATGTAAAATCACGATTTGTGGCTATAAATATGCACATAATCGAACAAAACATAAATGTATTGTATAACATGATGTCATACGACTGTCATCTGATGAAGTTGTTCAAAGGTTAGTGATTAATTTCATCTCTATTTGTGGGTTTTGTGAAAGCTATCTTTGCTGTGAAAAAATGGCTGTGTTTTTTGGGATATGGTGGTGAGCTAACATAAATATATGTTGTGTTTTCGCTGTAAAACATTTAAAAAATCAGACATGTTGGCTGGATTCACAAGATGTTTATCTTTCATTTGTTGTATTGGACTTGTGATTTCATGAAATTAAATTATATTATATCCCTGTGGAGCTAGGCTAGGCTATGCTAGTCAGCGTTTCTGATGACAGTTATCCCGGATCCGGGATTGGTGGTCCAGAGACAACTTCTTCCGTGGTGCCCCAAATTCCTAATGAGTTAATTGTTACAAGATTAAATGAATCTGTTAACAATTAAACATAGTATGTAATTATTCGATAAATAACAATCATCCCATTAATGAAAGTCGCGTCACGATAGAGTGCTGGACAAAGCTAAGGGACTGAAACCCTATGCAGTTAAGTATTTTTTGTTGAATCCAACCTTCTTAATCAGATGTTAATAAATGAATCAGATAAGAGAACCGAGCTTTCAAATCTAAAATATGCACACTGATGCATACACACGGGAACGTATGTATGCACACATGCATGAATACCCACCCACACGTAAAGGTGGTGAGTGATCCTTTAGGGACAGCTGATTAATAAGTCAAGACGTGATGCAATCTCCATCTTTATTAAGATGTTGACAGCTAGGAAGTGCACAACCGCACACACACTGTACTGACTGACCACACAGAAGTTTGAGAACAGGAGAGAAAGAAATGAGAAGGAGAGAGAGGTAGAGAGCGGTAGAGACAACATAGAGAGAGGTAGAGACAATATAGAGAGAGGTAAAGAAAAGGCAGAGAAGAGGCAGAGAAGAGGTAGAGAGAGGAAGATGATGTAGAGGAGGTAGAGGTACAGAGAGGAAGAGAGAGGTAGAGAGGCAGAGATAACGTAGAGATGAGGTAGATTGAGTTAGAGATGAGGAAGAGAGAGGTACAGAGACAAAGAGAGAGGTAGGAAGAGGCATAGATGAGGTAGAGAGAGGCAGAGATGAGGCAGATGTGAGGCAGAGAGAGGTACAGAGGAAGAAAGAGGAAGAGATGACGTAGAGATGACAAAGAGACGAGGTAGAGAGAGGTAGATTGAGGTAGAGATGGGGTAGAGATTGGGTAGAGATGGGGTAGAGATGGGGTAGAGATGGGGTAGAGATGGGGAAGAGAGGCAGAGATGATGTAGATTGAGGTAGAGGTTATGTAGATTGAGGTAAAGATGAGGTAGAGATGAGGTACAGAGAGAAAGAGATAGGTAGAGAGGAAGAGAGAGGAAGAGAGAGGCAGAGGTGAGGAAGATTTAGGTAGAGATGAGGTAGAGATGTGGTAGAAATGAGGAAGAGAGAGGTACGGAGAGGCAGAGAGAAGCAGAGAGAGGCAGAGATGAGGCAGATATGAGGCTGAGATGAGGCTGAGATGAGGTAGAGAAGGGTAGAGATGAGGTAGAGAGGTAGAGATGAGGTAGATGGTGGTAGAGAGCAGCAGAAATGAGGTAGATATTAGGTAGTGATGAGGCATAGAGCGTTGGACATGAGGTAGAGAGAGGTAGCAAGGGGTAGAGAGAGGTAGAGATGCGCTAGAGATGAGGTAGAGGGAGGTAAAGAGCATTAGAAATAAGGTAGATGGAGGTAGAGAGAGAAGAGATAAGGTAGAGAGAGGTAGAGAGCGATAAAGATGAGGTAGAGAGCAGTAGAGAGAGGTCGAGATGAGGTAACGTTGAGGTATAGAGCATTAGAGATGAGGTAGAGATGAGGTAGAGAGAGGTAAAGATGAGGTAGAGGGAGGTAGAGAGAGGTAGAGATGCGGTAGAGGGTGGTGGAGGGAGGTAGAGAGCAGTAGTATTGAGGTAGAGAGAGGTAGAGCTGACTTAGAAAGAGGTAGAGATGAGGTAGGGATGAGGTAGAGGAAGGTAAAGATGAGGTAGAGAGCAGTAGAAATGAGGTAGACAGAGGTAGATATAGGTAGAGAGAGGTAGAGATGAGGTAGAGAGAGGTAGAGAGAGGTAGAGATGAGATAGAGAGTGTTTTAGATAAGGTAGAGATAGGATGCGAGAGGTAGAGAGGGGTAGAGATGAGCTAAAGATGAGGTAGAGGGAGGTAGAGGGAGGTAGAGAGCAGTAGAAATTAGGTAGATATAGGTATGAGATGGGTAGAGAGAGGTAGAGATGAGGTAGAGGGAGGTAGAGAGCGGTTGAGATGAGGTAGAGAGCGGAAGAGATGAGGTAGAGGGAGGTAGAGAGGTAGAGGGAGGTAGAGGGCAGTAGTAATGAGGTAGAGAGCAGTAGTGATGAGGAAGAGATGAGGTAGCGAGAGGTGGAGATGAGGTAGAGATGAGGTAGAGCGAGGTAGAGATAAGGTAGAGGGAGGATATGATGAGGTGGAGGGAGGTAGAGAACAGTAAAAATGAGGTAGACAGAGGTGGTGAGAGGTAGACATGACGTAGACATGAGGTAGAGAATGGTAGAGATTAGGTAGTGAGAGGTAAAGATTAGGTAGAGAGAGAAGAGATAGGTAGAGAGGTGGAGGGAGGTAGAGATATGGTAGAGATGAGGTATAGAGCATTAGAGATGAGGTACAGATGAGGTAGGAGGTAGAGAGCAGTAATAATGAGGCAGAGAGAGGTAGAGATGAGGTAGATCGAGGTAGAGATGAGATAGAGATGAGGAAGAGGGAGGTAGAGAGCAGTAGAAATGTGGTAGATAGAGGTAGATAGAGGTAGAGATGAGGTATAAAGCATTAGAGATGAGGTAGAGATGAGGTAGTGAGAGGTAGAGATGAGGTAGAGAGAGATTGTAATGAGCTAGAGAGAGGTAGAGATGAGCTAGAGATGAGCTAGAGATGAGCTAGAGATGAGCTAGAGATGAGCTAGCGGGAGGTAGAGAGCAGTAGAAATGAGGTAGATAGAGGTAGAGAGGGGTAGAGTGTTAGAGATGAGGTAGAGATGAGAAAGAGGGAGTTAGAGAGGTAGAGAGGTAGAGAGCGGTAGATGGAGGTGGAGAGCAGTAGAAATTAGGTAGATAGAGGTAGAGATGGGTAGAGAGAGGTAGAGGTGAGGTAGAGGGAGGTAGAGAGCGGTTGAGATGAGGTAGCGATGAGGTAGAGAGAGGTAGAGATGAGGTAGACATGATTTAGAGAGCGGTAGTGATGAGGTAGAGCTGAGGTATAGAGCATTAGAGATGAGGTAGAGATTAGGTAAAGAGAGGTAAAGATGAGGTAGAGAGAGGTAGCGATGAGGTAGAGAGAGGTAAAGATGAGGTAGAGAGAGAAGAGATGGTAGATAGAAGTAGAGAGGGGTAGAGAGGTAGAGATGAGTTAGAGAGCGGTAGAGATGACGTAGAGATGAGGTATAGATCATTCGAAATGAGGAAGAGATGAGGTAGAGAGAGGTAGACATGAGGTATAGAGTGGTAGAGACGAGGTGGAGATGAGGTAGAGAGATGCAGAGCGAGTTAAAGCGAGGTAGAGAGCAGTAGACATGAGGTGGAGAGAGGTAGAGATGAGGTAGAGAGTGGTAGAGATGTGGTTAGAGAGAGGTAAAGATGAGGTAGAGATAGATAAAGTTGATGTAGAGAGAGCAGAGATAGGTAGAGAGATGTAGAGAGAGTTAGAGGGAGGTAGAGAGCAGTAGAAATGATGTGGAGAGAGGTATAGATGAGGTAGAGAGTGGTAGAGATGAGGTAGAGAGATGTAGCGATGAGGTAGAGAGAGGTAGTGATGAGGTAGCGATGAGGTGGAGGGAGGTAGAGATAAGGTAGAGCGAGGTAGAGAGCCGTATAAATGAGGTAGATAGAGGTAGAAATTAGGTGAAAATTAGGTAGAGATGAGGTGGAGATGAGGTAGAGAGATGTAGAGAGAGTTAGAGGGAGGTAGAGAGCAGTATAAATGATGTGGAGAGAGGTATAGATGAGGTAGAGAGTGGTAGAGATGAGGTAGAGAGCTGTAGCGATGAGGTAGAGAGAGGTAGTGATGAGGTAGCAATGAGGTGGAGGGAGGTAGAGATGAGGTAGAGCGAGGTAGAGAGCCGTATAAATGAGGTAGATAGAGGTAGAAATTAGGTGAAAATTAGGTAGAGATGAGGTGGAGATGAGATAGAGAGGTAGAGGGGGGTAGAGCGCAGTAGAAATGAGGTAGAGAGAGGTAGATTTGAGGTAGAGATATGTAGAGATAAGGTAGACAGAGGTAAAGATGAGGTAGAAAGAGAAGAGAGAGGAAGAGAGCGGCAGAGAGAGGTTGAGATGAGATAGAGAGCGGTAGAGATGAGGTAGAGATGAGGTATAGAGTTTTAGAGATTAGGTAGAGATGAGGTAGATGGAGGTAGAGCGGTAGAGAGAGGTAGATATGAGGTAGAAAGCGGTAGAGATAAGGTAAAGATGAGGTAGAGAGAAGAGATAGGTAGAGAGAGGTAGACAGTGGTTGACATGAGGTAGAGATGAGGTAGAGAGAGGTAGAGATCATGTATAGGGAAGTAGAGAGAGGTAGAAATGAGGTAGAGAGAGGTAGAGATGAATTGGAGATGTTGTAGAGATGAGGTAGAGAGAGGTAAAGATGAGGTAGAGAGAGGTAGAGAGCGGCAGAGAGAGGTAGATAGCGGCAGAGAGAGGTAGATATGAGGTAGACATGAGGTAGGGATGCGGTATAGAGCGTTAGAGATGAGGTAGAGATGAGGTAGAGGGAGGTAGAGAGAAGTAGAGAGAGGTAGAGAGAGGTAGAGGGGTAGAGTGGTAGAGAGGTAGAGATGAGGTAGAGAGTTGTAGAGATGAGGTGGAGGTGAGGTAGAGAGAGATAAAGATGAGGTAGAGAGAAGAGATAGGTAGAGATAGGTAGAGAGAGGTAGAGAGAAGAGATAGGTAGAGAGAGGTAGACAGCGGTAGATAGAGGTAGAGATGAGGCAGAGATGAGGTATAGAGCGGTAGAAAGGAAATTGATAAATGGAAGAAATGAGCCGTATTGGCCCAGGATTAATGAATAACAAGAGTGCAGATGGCCATAGCAGATGGTTTAAATTCTGCCCCTCCGTTGATGGGCAGCCCAGGGCTGCCACTGGCCTGACGGATAATGGATATTACCTCACTGAGCCCAGGGTCTATTCTCTGGACTGAGAGAAGGTGGTTTATGAGAATTTATGCAGGTCCTATATCTGTTCTTGGCAGGTTTAAGTTAGCTGAGAACTGAGGTGTCTAAACTGTCAACGATACGAAGGAATTGATGATGAGAATTTCAATTGCAAACTGCAATAAATGTCAAAACTGTTGTCAATGTTGACATCAGTGCTTATAATAGATATTTTTCAGTGGTCAATGGCAACATGTTGTCCCACCTCCATAGACAAAAATATTAATAACTGTCTATTCTAAGCTCCGATATATATCTGTAAATCATGTGACTTTAACCCACATCTGTTTCCCAGTGCATATGTACTGATTAACATTAAGGTATTATGTCCTGATTAACATTAAGGTATTGTGATCTGATTAACATTAAGGTATTATGATCTGATTAACATTAAGGTATTATGATCTGATTAACATTAAGGTATTATGATCTGATTAACATTAAGGTATTATGATCTGATTAACATTAAGGTATTATGATCTGATTAACATTAAGGTATTATGATCTGATTAACATTAAGGTATTATGATCTGATTAACAGTAAGGTATTATGATCTGATTAACATTAAGGTATTATGATCTGATTAACATTAAGGTATTATGTCCTGATTAACATTAAGGTATTATGATCTGATTAACATTAAGGTATTATGATCTGATTAACATTAAGGTATTATGATCTGATTAACATTAAGGTATTATGATCTGATTAACATTAAGGTATTGTGATCTGATTAACATTAAGGTATTGTGACCTGTAAGGTATGACAATAACCTGGCTTAGTGACTGTATTAAGGAGTGACATACACACAGGGTTAGATTGACACGCACAGGGTTAGGTTGACACACACAGGGTTAGGTTGACACACACAGGGTTAGGTTGACACACACAGGGTTAGATTGACACACACAGGGTTAGATTGACACACACAGGGTTAGGTTGACACACACAGGGTTAGATTGACACACACAGGGTTAGATTGACACACACAGGGTTAGGTTGACACACACAGGGTTAGATTGACACACACAGGGTTAGGTTGACACACACAGGGTTAGGGTTAGGTTGACACACACAGTGTTAGGTTGACACACACAGGGTTAGGTTGACACACACAGGGTTAGGTTGACACACACAGGGTTAGGGTTAGGTTGACACACACAGGGTTAGATTGACACACACAGGGTTAGGGTTAGGTTGACACACACATGGTTAGGTTGACACACACAGGGTTAGGTTGACACACACAGGGTTAGGTTGACACACACAGGGTTAGGTTGACACACACAGGGTTAGGTTGACACACACAGGGTTAGGTTGACACACACAGGGTTAGATTGACACACACAGGGTTAGGTTGACACACACAGTGTTAGGTTGACACACACAGGGTTAGGTTGACACACACAGGGTTAGGTTGACACACACAGGGTTAGGGTTAGGTTGACACACACAGGGTTAGGGTTAGGTTGACACACACAGAGTTAGGTTGACACACACATAGTGCATTGTCTTTTATTTATGCACTGCTTTCTGGAACGGGGCAGTTGAAAGAGGTAGGAGTGACAGATCTATTGAAATGCCACCCGCTAAAATGTTTCAAGATGCCTTCATAATCTGATCCAGAGGATGGGCTTGTGTGTGTGTGTGTGTGTGTGTGTGTGTGTGTGTGTGTGTGTGTGTGTGTGTGTGTGTGTGTGTGTGTGTGTGTGTGTGTGTGTGTGTGTGTGTGTGTGTGTGTGTGTGTGTGTGTGCTGGTGACTCTTTTCAGAGCAACACAGCTGTACAGTAATAAGAGCTTTGATTTGAGAGAGATACCTTGTAGTGGACCTACTGGTACACACAACCACACCCACACACACACAACCTGACTCATACACACACACACGCACTCACACACACAATCACAATTTCTCCCAATGTGCTAGTTGAGCCATTCATCCTGCTTTCCCAAAGACAGGCCAGCAATTTGCCTTAATCCATATGGAATGGTTCTGAATGACCTCAGTCTATAAGGTCCAGGACTAGGGATTTACTCTGAGACAGCCAATCTAAACAACCTGATTTAACTTTTACTGTGTGTGTGTTCGTGTGTGTATGTGTGTGTGTTCGTGTGTGTGTGTTCGTGTGTGTGTCTGACTAAAGCTTCTCCGTATCAGTCTTTCACATGATAAATGTAGTCTAAGATAAACCAACCCACAATGACTCCCAAGGTGGCTGACTGGAGAAGTGAACACCTGTTTCTCACAATAATTTCTTAGTTCAACCTTCACAGTGCTGTCAATGGTAGCACAAACATATTTTAACTGTTTGTTTGAAAAATACCTCAAAAACATAGAAAACTCTACACACAGACATAACAGAAGAAAATCATTAGGGGCCCCTTGCAGAATCAGTCAATTTACACCTTTGCTATATACAACTCTCCTATGCACTTCTCAGTAGTTGGTATTCAGATTTACCTTATGAAGGTGTGTAACGGGCTTTGTAGCCGTGGTTTCCTTGCACTTATGCCAGCAGCATACCACCCTGCATACCACTGCTGGCTTGCTTCTGAAGCTAAGCAGGGTTGGTCCTGGTCAGTCCCTGGATGGGAGACCAGATGCTGCTGGAAGTGGTATTGGAGGGCCAGTAGGAGGCACTCTTTCCTCTGGTCAAAAAAAAAATATCCCAATGCCCCAGGGCAGTGATTGGGGACACTGCCCTGTGTAGGGTGCCGTCTTTCGGATGGGACGTTAAACGGGTGTCCTGACTCTCTGAGGTCATTAAAGGTCCCATGGCACTTATCGTAAGAGTAGGGGTGTTAACCCCGGTGTCCTGGCTAAATTCCCAATCTGGCCCTCAAACCATCATGGTCACCTAATAATCCCCATTTTACAATTGGCTCATTCATCCCCCTCCTCTCCCCTGTAACTATTCCCCAGGTCGTTGCTGCAAATGAGAATGTGTTCTCAGTCAACTTACCTGGTAAAATAAAAATAAAAAACTTGCTGAAGAAATGTAATTCAAAGACTGAAAACCCTCCCGCTTGATGAATAAATGTAATTCAACAACTGAAAACCCTCCCACTTGCCCTGCCAACAGATTTTCTGGTGGATTATTCATTTAATAGGGTTTCAGTACATTTCTCTAAAGCCATCCCGTTAAATACGTTGTGCCTTTAATAGAGAGAACATTCAGAATGTTAGGGACAAATGAAAGAAAGCCATGAAAAAAGGTGCATATTCATCTCCTTTTCAGCACCAATTGGTAGATTTAAAAATACTCTGATCTTGTTTATTATTTAGGGTAAGGAAAGTATTTATGCATGATAAAAAAAAAACATTTGAGAGCCTTTACGGACAAAAGATATTGGTGAATCAAAAATAGTGGAACTGTGTTGACAATGTTTTTTTGTGAACCGTGCTCCAGGTTTAAATTGATATGTGTGGACTGCGTTCTATAATGATTCAAATAGGCTACACATCCCAAGCTATTGGACAACGTGTAATACATTCTCCTATTAGGATCTACTATTGCTAGCGATCTTCAGGAACAACCACACGAACGTGACAGAGGAAATCAAAGTCAACTAATGATGGAACGGAATGCTGCTAAATGTAAGGAAACTGACACTGACAGTTAGAAATGGATGTGGGTAGAACCATAGAGATCCTATTCAATTACATGGAGAATGGTATTACTTCTTTCGGAAAAAAAGAAGTACATTTCATTTGGAACCACCAGGCTGCTCAACCCTATTCATGGCACATAAAGGTTCTTATGTAGATATCTCGGCCACACTTTCATTTCTTTGATCTTCACCCCAAACGAATCGCGGGTGAATAGCATGCTATTTTCATGCTTAAGTTCAAGGTCAGAATACGTACTGAGAGAAAAGTGCATAACAATTTAATTAGTTCCATTTACACATGCTTAACTCGAGTCGGAATTCCCCACCAGGTGAAGAAGGCCTGCTCACAGGCAAATCTTTCTTGCCTGAAGACAGTTTCTCACTTTTGTGTGTGTGTGTGTGTGTGTGTGTGTGTGTGTGTGTGTGTGTGTGTGTGTGTGTGTGTGTGTGTGTGTGTGTGTGTGTGTGTGTGTGTGTGTGTGTGTGTGTGTGTGTGTGTGTGTGTGTGTGTGTGTGTGTGTGTGTGTGTGTGTGTGTGTGTGTGTGTGTGTCTTTGTGTATGTATGTGTGAGCGTTAAACCACCAGCTGGGATTCCTTTGCTTAATTAATGGTGTGTCTCCGGAGCCTACCTACTGTGTGGAGTAGCTCTTCACTGTCTGTCCCTGAGCTGTATGTGAGGGAGCTTATACACCCACTCAAACACTGGCACACAGGTACGCACAGACACACACAGTGGAAACAAATCTAGACAACGAAAGCGTATACATTTGGCCAACATCACGTCAAAGTCCAACACCGCCTACAGCTTTAAATAAAATGGCCATAAGGAAATTAAGATATTTATAAAGACATTGTCCAAAATGAAAGAAAAAAAGTCCTTCCGTTCCCACGTCCAATGCCAGCGCAAAATTGAATATTTTCCAACATGGTAGGAAAGGCCAAGGACTGTAATAACAGAAGTTAAACTGAACTAAAACTGTATTAGTGATGCATGGGAAGAACTATGATGGAGTCACAGTAGAAGAGTGCAGCACATGACAAGTCTATGGCCAGGTGTAATGTGTAGACCTAATATTCCACCTGTAACCTACCTTTAGATCTAGACAGAATGAACGGTGGACGGGTGGTAAACAGTATTTTTCAGTTGCTTTATCAGAAATAAAGATAACACACAGGAATTGTTATATTTTGGAAAGTGAAAGGTGACATACTAGGACGGGACAATGTTGAAAGTCACTGAGCTCTTCAGAAAGGCTATTCTACTGCCAATGTTTTTCTATGGAGATTGGATGGCTGTTTGCTCGATTTTATACACCTGTCAGCAACGGGTGTGGCTGAAATAGCCGAATTCACTAATTTGAAGCGGTGTCCACATTATTTTGTATACATAGTGTAGCGTGCGTCACAATGGGAGGTCCAAGGCAGGTTGTATCATTTGCATACAAGGGAATCTGGTCAGAACATGGACATTTTATTGCCATGTGTAGATGTCTTGAGAGAGAGAGAGAGAGAGAGAGAGAGAGAGAGAGAGAGAGAGAGAGAGAGAGAGACTCAACTCTCTTTCTCTTTATAAATTCTGTGTGTGGGTTATCAACCAACATTTTATTTTGGACACTTTTGCAATTTTTGCATAAACCTTGAAAAACATGACAGACTGCTATTACAGTCTTCTTTGTTGAAACTGTCTTTTTCAACACCAATCAATCAAATGGAAAAACAAAGAATTTTCTTGGAAATGGAGTTCGCGCTCCTTGTCATTTATCCATGCCATGGAGAACGTGTGGATAGGCCTGCCTTGTCTGAGAAGGAAAATAGGCCTATAGCAGAGGTAATCACAGCCACTCATTGTGATAGGGACTGCAGGTTAAAGATTGGAACTGGGAGTATTGCTTTGTGTGTGTGTGTGGGGGGGGGGGGGGGGGGTTGGGTAGTTAAAGAGGGGACAGGAAAAATAGCTGTCTCCCTGATAGAGAGGTTTGGAGGAAGTAGGGGGTCCTCATACACAGCGGCCCAATCTTCCTTTTACGGACTGACATAAGTGTGTGTGCGTGAGTGTTTTAGTGTGTGTATTGCGAGTGTATGTTCGTATGTGTGTGTGTAGTCAGAAACAGAAAGAGAGCCAGAGAGAGTGATCCAGAGAGAGAAAGATAGACATTGTCATCCTACAAGAATCATGGTATGGAGGAGACAGACCCACTGGTTGCCCTCTAGGTTACAGAAAGCTGTTAGTTCCATTCACCAAACTACCAGGTGTGAAACAGGGAAGGGACTCAGGGGGTATGCTAATTTGATATAGAGCAGACCTAACCGACTCTATCAAATTAATCAAAATAGGAATATTTTACATTTGGCTAGAAATTCAAAAGGAAATTATCTTGACAGAGACAAATGTCCTCCTTGGTGTTACCTATATCCCCCCACTAGAATCACCATACTGAAGACAGCTTCTCCATCATGGAAGGGGAAATCAATAATTTCCAGGCCCAGGCACATGTACTAGTCCGTGGCAACCTAAATCCCAGAACCAGACAAGAACCTGACACCCTCAGCACACAGAGGGACAAACACCTGCACCCCTCCCCCATACCCCCCCCCCCCCCCCCCCAGGCACAATTACAACATAACCAATTAAAATGGGTCACAACTCGTGCATCTCTGTCGCACGCTGGGTATGTACATTGTCAATGGTAGGCTTCGAGCAGACTCCTGTGTTAGTTACACCTATAGCTCATCTCTTGGCATTAGTACTGTAGACTACTTTATTACTGACCTCAACCCAGAGTCTCTCAGTGTTCACAGTCAGTCCGCTGACACTCCTATCAGATCACAGCAATCGCAGTCTACTTGAGTAAACAGAGTAATACTCAATCATGAGGCATCAAAGCCAAAGGAACTGAATAATATTAAGAAATGCTGTAGATGGAAGGAATGTAGTGTGGTAACCTATCCCCCAAAAATTAGGCAACAACAAATTCCATCCCTTTTAGACAACTTCCTGGACAAAACGTTCCACTGTAACTGTCACGTTCGTTGGAATAAATGGACCAAGGCGCAGCGTGCGTAGAGTTCCACATGTTTTAATAAATTACACTCACCAAAACAAATACAGAAACAAACAAAACGTGAAGTAATGGAGTGCTCACAGGCACTAGACAAAAACAAGATCCCACAAACAACAGGTGGGAAAAAGCTGCCTAAATCTGATCCCCAATCAGAGACAACGATAGACAGCTGCCTCTGATTGGGAACCATACCAGGCCAACATAGGAAAGGAAAAATTAGACTAGTTCTCTAATTAGTTCTCTAAGGTCAGGGCGTGACAGTAACAGTGAAGGTGTAAACTTGTCAGTAAAAACCTAAACAGTATATTTGACCTCTCAGGTTCCCTATCAATCTAAAAATGTCAAACAGAAAAGAAAATTAACAACAATGACAAATGGTTTAATGAAGAATGCAAAAATCTAAGAAAGAAATTGAGAAACCTATCCAACCAAAACCATAGAGACCCAGAAAACCTGAGTCTACGCCTTCACTATGGTGAATCACTAAAACAATACAGACATACACTACGGAAAAAGAAGGAATAGCAGGTCAGAAATCAGCTCAATGTAATTGAACAATCCATAGACTCTAACCACTTCTGGGAAAATTGGAAAACACTAAGCAAACAACAAGTGCTATCTATCCAAAATGGAGATGCATGGGTAAACCCCTTCTCCAATCTTTTTGTCCCTATAACAAAGAACAAACAGCAAAAACATAAACATAATCAAATAGAAATCTTAGAATCAACTATTAAAGACTACAGAACACACTGGATTCTCCAATTACCTTGAATGAACTAGAGGACAAAATAAAACCCTACAACCCAAAAAGGCCTGTGGTGTTGATGGTATCCTCAATGAAATTATCAAATATACAGACAACAAATTCCAATTGGCAATACTTAAACTCTTTAACATCATTCTTAGCCCTGGCATCTTCCACAATATTTAGAACCACCCTTTTCCACAAAGGTGGAGACAAATTTGACCCCAATAACTACCGTGGGATATGTGTCAACAGCAACCTTTGGAAAATCCTCTGCATTATCAATAACAGCAGACTCGTACATTTCCTCAGTGAAAACATTGTACTGCGCAAATGTCAAATTGGCTTTTTACCAAAATATCATACGACAGATCATGTGTTCACCCTGCACACCCCAATTGACAAACAAACAAACCAAAGGCAAAGGCAAAGTCTTCTTATGCTTTGTTGATTTCAAAAACATCCTTCGACTCAATTTGGCATGAGGGTCTGCTATGCAAATTGATGGAAAGTGGTGTTGCGGGAAAAACATACGACATTATAAAATAAGGTGAACTGACTGCTGACGAACTGTTTCAATACAGAAAAGTAATGGATCAAGGTAACACAACAACAGAGTTTCAGTCAGGAGATCAAACTACTGAAGGCAGGGAAAATCCTAAACAATGACTGTAAAATCAGAGAACTGAAACTGTTCCTGGACAAACACGAACGTCTCAGTGTAGGAGGAAGACTGCAACAGTCCAACTTCACATTCAGAGAGCAGCACCCATTGGTTCTGCCAAACAAGCACAGATACTCAGAAATTCTGATACAGTACCACAATGAGAAGGTAATGCATTCTGGATCAAGAGACACTTTAGTACAAATCAGAGAGCGATACTGGATCTTGTGTTCAAGAGCACAGTGACAAGATGTATAGTGTGCAAGAGATTCAAGGCAAGGGCCGTACAGCAGCTCACTGCACATTTACCAAAAGACAGAATAACTGAATCCCCACCATTCAAAGTCACAGGTGTGGATTTTGCAGGACCGCTCTACGTGGAAGAAAATGGTTCTGTGAAGAAGTCATACGTTGCACTGTTCACTTGTGCTGTAACCAGAGCAGTGCATTTGGAACTGGTCTCAGATCAGTCAACAGAAACATTTCTGTTAGCTAAAAATATTCATCTCAAGGAGAGGTTTATGCAAGGTAATCTACTCAGACAATGCAAAAACATTCAAGAGAGCTGATCAGGACTTGAAAGAGCTGTGGAAGGCAATCGAAGAGCCCCAACTCTTGGCGTTCTTCTCAGAAAGGGAGAAGGCATCACCTGGAGGTTCATCACCGAGCGAGCAGCCTGGTGGGGCGGATTCTGGGAAAGACTGGTAAGGTCAGTGAAAACATGCCTGAGAAAGGTTCTTGGGAGAGTTTCACTGAACTTTGAAGAGATGTGCAAGGTCCTGATGTTGAAGCTTTCCTAAATTCTAGGCCTCTGACCTTCGTGCACAATGAAGTGGATGAACCACAACCCCTTACCCCAGCACACTTCCTGGTGGTTAAAAGACTAACCTCTTTGCTGCCCAAGCCATTTCCGGTTGACACTCAGCACCCAACACTTAACAAGGAGGAAATGACATGCAGATGGAAGTACAGGCAGATACTTGTGATCAGCTTCTGGAACAGCTGGCGAAGAGACTACTTGCTGGATCTAAAGTCAGCACACCGCTGTGATACACCACGGCCCACCCCACTGAAAGCAGGTGACGTTGTACTCATCGGAGAAGATAACACACCCAGAAACACCTGGAAACTAGGAAAGATTGAGGAACTGTTTCCGGGCCGAGATGGCCTAGATAGGTCATGTTCAGTTCCTACTGCTTCAGGGACTTTGTTAAGGAGACCTATTCAGTTGATATGCTGCTTAGAGATTTAGATGAACACAGTTGTTCATCGGGTGGAGGATGTTTTAACTTTTAATATGTTACAGATTTAATGTTTACAGTTAATTCATTGAGCTGAATCTAAAGATATTTTTCTTTACAGTTATTTACTTATGTAATTGTATTAGAATTCATGTGATAGAGATTGAGAGAACTACATACAGTTGAAGTCGGAAGTTTACATACACTAAGGTTGGAGTCATTAAAACTATTTTTTTCAACCACTCCAAAAATTCCCTGTTAACAAACTACTTTTGCAAGTCGGTTAGGACATCTACTTTGTGCATGACACAAGTATTATTTTCAACAATTGTTTACAGACAGATTATTTCACTGTATCACAATTCCAGTGGGTCGGAACTTCACATACACTAAGTTGGCTGTGCCTTTAAACAGCTTGGAAAATTCCTGAAAATTATGTCATGGCTTGAGAAGCTTCTGATAGGCTAATTAAAATAATTTGAGTCAATTGGAGGTGTAGCTGTGGATGTATTTGAAGGCCTACCTTCAAGATCAGTGCCTCTTTGCTTGACACCATGGGAAAATCAAAAGAAATCAGCCAAGACCTCAGAAAAAAAATTGTAGACGTCCACAACTCTGGTTCATCCTTGGGAGCAATTTCCAAATGCCTGAAGGTACCACGTTCATCTGTACAAACAATCGTACACAAGTATAAACACCATGGGACCACGCAGCCATCATACCGCTTAGGAAGGAGACGCGTTCTGTCTTCTAGAGTTGAACATACTTTGTTGCGAAAAGTGCAAATCAATCCCATAACAACAGCAAAGGACCTTGTGAAGATGCTGGAGGAAACAGGCACACAAGTATCTATATCTTCAGTAAAACGAGTCCTATATTGGCATAACCTGAAAAGTCGCGGAGCAAGGAAGAAGTCACTGCTCCAAAACCGCAATAAAAAAGCCAGACTATGGTTTGCAACTGCACATGGGGACAAGATCGTAATTTTTGGGAAAATGTCCTCTGGTCTGATGAAACAAAAATAGAACTGTTTCGCCATAATGGCCATCGTTATGTTTGGAGGAAAAAGGCGGAGGCTTGCAAGCCGAAGAAGACAATCCCAACCATGAAGCACGGGGGTAGCAGCATCATGTTGTGGAGGTGCTTTGCTGCTGGAGGGACTGGTGCACTTCACAAAATAGATGGATTCATGAGGATGGAAAATTGTGTGGATATATAGAAGCAACATCTCAAGACATCAGTCATGAAGTTAAAGCGTTGTCGCAAATGGGTTTTCCAAATGGACAATGACCCCAAGCATACCTCCAAGTTGTGGCAAAATGGCTTAAGGAAAACAAAGTCAAGGTATTGGAGTGGCCATCACAAAGCACTGACCTCAAAACTATAGAAAATTTGTGGGCAGAACTGAAAAAGCATGTGCGAGCAAGGAGGCCTACAAACCTGACTCAGTTACACCAGCTCTGTCAGGAAGAATTGGCTAAAATTCACCCAACTTATTGTGGGAAGCTTGTGGAAGGCTACCTGAAATGTTTGACCCAATTTAAACAATTGACAGGCAATGCTACCAAATACTAATTGATTGTATGTAAACTTCTGACCCACTGGGAATGGGATGAAAGAAATAAAACGCTGAAATAAACTGTTCTCTCTACTATTATTCTGACATTTCACATTCTTAAAATAAAGTGGTGATCCTAACTGACCTAAGACAGGGAATTTTTACTAGGATTAAATGTCAGGAATTGTGAAAAATGAGTTTAAATGTATTTGGCTAAGGTGTATGTAAACCTCTGACTTCAACTGTACATATTTCTGTTGTCATGGTTAGTATAGGATTACGCCATTGACTGCAAGTTCCAGAATGCTTTGCGACAGGTAGTAGGAAGAGGGAAACACGCGGCAGTTACAGTGGGGCAAAAAAGTATTTAGTCAGCCACCAATTGTGCAAGTTCTCCCACTTAAAAATATGAGAGAGGCCTGTAATTGTCATCATAGGTACACTTCAACTATGATAGACAAAATGAGAAAAAAAAATCCAGAAAATCACATTGTAGGATTTTTAATGAATATATTTGCAAATTATGGTGGAAAATAAGTATTTGGTCAATAACAAAAGTTTATCACAATACTTGTTATATACCCTTTGTTGGCAATGACAGAGGTCAAACATTTTCTGTAAGTCTTCACAAGGCTTTCACACACTGTTGCTGGTATTTTGGCCCATTCCTCCATGCAGATCTCCTCTAGAGCAGTGATGTTTTGGGGCTGTTGCTGGGCAACACGGACTTTCAACTCCCTCCAAAGATTTTCTATGGGGTTGAGATCTGGAGACTGGCTAGGCCACTCCAGGACCTTGAAATGCTTCTTACGAAGCCACTCCTTCGTTGCCCGGGCGGTGTGTTTGGGATCATTGTCATGCTGAAAGACCCAGCCACGTTTCATCTTCAATGCCCTTGCTGATGGTAGGCTTTGTTACTTTGGTCCCAGCTCTCTGCAGGTCATTCACTAGGTCCCCCCGTGTGGTTCTGGGATTTTTGCTCACAGTTCTTGTGATCATTTTGACCCCACGGGGTGAGATCTTGCGTGGAGCCCCAGATCGAGGGAGATTGTCAGGGGTGTTGTATGTCTTCCATTTCCTAATAATTGCTCACACAGTTGAATTCTTCAAACCAAGCTGCTTACCTATTGCAGATTCAGTCTTCCCAGCCTGGTGCAGGTCTACAATTTTGTTTCTGGTGTCCTTTGACAGCTCTTTGGTCTTGGCCATAGTGGAGTTTGGAGTGTGACTGTTTGAGGTTGTGGACAGGTGTCTTTTATACTGATAACAAGTTCAAACAGGTGTCATTAATACAGGTAACGAGTGGAGGACAGAGGAGCCTCTTAATAAAGAAGAAGTTACAGGTCTGTGAGAGACAGAAATTGTGCTTGTTTGTAGGTGACCAAATACTTATTTTCCACCATAATTTGCAGATAAATTCATTAAAAATCCTACAATGTGATTTTCTGGATTTTTTTTTCTCATTTCGTCTGTCCTAGTTGAAGTGTACCTATGATGAAAATTATAGGCCTCTCTCATCTTTTTAAGTGGGACAACTTGCACAATTGGTGGCTGACTAAATACTTTTTTGCCCCACTGTATGTACAAGTGATTATCCTGACTTTACCTAGCAACTTTATTTTATTGTTTTGTAGAATCTGAAGTTGTTAAATGTAACTTGAACAAGTATTATTACAAGAAGAAGCTTTCATTTCAAACCTGACGTCCAAAGTCATTACTTTGAAGTTAGTTATTCTATATCTATACCATCAAAAGGAACACAAAATTCGACATACCAATTAGGATCTGGCAAAAAATACTTGAATCAGTTATAGAACCCATTGCCATTTATGGTTGTGAGGTCTGGGGTCCGCTCACCAACAAAATTTCACAAAATGGGACAAACACCAAATTGAGACTCTACATGCAGAATTCTGCAAAAATATCCACTGTGTACAACATAAAACACCAAATAATGCATGCAGATCAGAATTAGGCCGATACCCGCTAACTATCAATATCCAGAAAAGAGACGTTCCATTCTACAACCACCTAAATGGAAACGATTCCCAAATCTTCCATAACAAAGCCAGGACCTACAGATAAATTAACCTGGAGAAGCGTCCCCTAAGCAAGCTGGTCCTGGTGCTCTGTTCAAACACAAACAGACCCACAGAACCCCAGGACAGCAACACAATTAGACCCAACCAAATTATGAGAAAACAAAAAGATAATTACTTGACACATTGGAAAGAAATAACAACATTTTTTAGCAAACTAGAATGCTTTATTGCCCTAAACAGAGAGTACACAGTGGCAGAATATCTGACCACTGTGACTGACCCAAACTTAAGGAAAGCTTTGACTATGTACAGACTCAGTGAGTATAGCCTTGCTATTAAAAAAAGGCCTGTCTTCTCTTGAGAGTCAGGTCTGCCTATGTGCACACTGCCCACAAAATTAGTTGGAAACTGAGCTGCACTTCTTAACCTCCTGCCAAATGTATGACCATATTAGAGACACATATTTCCCTCAGATTACACAGATCCACAAAGAATTCGAAAACAAACCGATTTTGATAAACTCCCATATCTACTGGGTGAAATCCCACAGTGTGCCATCACAGCAGCAAGATTTGTGACCTGTTGCCACAGGAAAAGGGCAATCTGTGAAGAACAAACACCATTGTATATACAACCCATATTTATGGTTATTTATTTTCCCTTTTGTACTTTAACCATTTGCACATCATTACAACACTGTACATATACATAATATGACATTTATAATGTCTTTATTCTTTTGGAACTTCTGTGACTGTAATGTTTACTGTTCATTTTTATTGTTTATTTCACTTTTGTATATTATCTAATTCCCTTGCTTTGGCAATGTTAACATATGTTTCCCATGGCAATAAAGCCCCTTCAATTGAATTGAGAGAGAGAGAGAGAGAGAGAGAGAGAGAGAGAGAGAGAGAGAGAGAGAGAGAGAGAGAGAGAGAGAGAGAGAGAGAGAGAGAGAGAGAGAGAGAGAGAGAGAGAGAGAGAGAGAGAGAGAGAGAGAGAGAGAGAGAGAGAGAGAGAGAGAGAGAGAGAGAGAGAGAGAGAGAGAGAGAGAGAGAGAGAGAGAGAGAGAGAGAGAGAGAGAGAGAGAGAGAGAGAGAGAGAGAGAGAGAGAGAGAGAGAGAGAGAGAGGAGAGAGAGAGAGAGAGAGAGAGAGAGAGAGAGAGAGAGAGAGAGAGAGAGAGAGAGAGAGAGAGAGAGAGAGAGAGAGAGAGAGAGCCATGTCCTATGTTCGCTTTGTAATGGAACAGATGCTAAATCTCTATTAGGTTTGTTGGACCATGTCTCTGTGGCTCAGGCCTGTGAGGAGGGGGTTGGAGAGAGAAGATGGCTAGCTGACACTGCAATGGATGACAGCTATATTGGATTTACAAATCACAGTTAAGAGAATACTATGCATGTAATGTGTCATATTTGGGTATTTCATCAAACTCTCTCTCCAGTTCTCCCTTGCTCCCTACATCCCTTTTCCAAACTCCCCACCTCCCTCTTTCTATCAAGTGCCATTTTTTCTCTCTCTCCCTCTTTCCCTCTCGCTCTCCCCATCACCCAGGAGGTCCTGTACTAGCATGTTAAACCCATCAGAGGGCTGTCATCACTGCCTGTATTCCTGCACACCCATGGCAGGTGTTCCCCTGTCCTGCTGCCTGCCTGTATGTCTGGCCTGGGGCTAGAGGGAGTGAGAGAAAGAGAGAGAGAGAGAGAGAGAGAGAGAGAGAGAGAGAGGGAGGGAGAGAGAGACCGAGAGAGACAGAGAGAGAGACATCGACATTGTTTGAGCAAGTATGGGCACTCTTTTATCAACGTTTTCTCAACATGATTCATCCCCATGTTCCATCCCCTGATTCCTGTGGATGTAATTGTGATTGCAATTGACACAAATATTCACTAGTGCAGAGATGTGGTTGAGAATGATGTGTTTTGGCTTTTAGCTGCCAAGATGTGGATCACACTACAAGAACACATGTTATTCATGCCTGTATGTGCTTGTAGATTGGGGACAGTGTTGGGGAGTAGTGAAATACAAGTAGTTCAACTTGTAATTCAAATACATTTTACAGTAGCTTAGTGGTAGTTGAACTTCATTCAAATCTAGGTAGTGTTTTCAGTAGTTGAATACTTTTTTTGCCATTTACTGTAGCGGTGTAACTAACAACAAAAATTAAATTAAATATGGGCGAAGTAGGCAATAATTCCCTTTATTTTTCAGTATCTGTCAAGGTTGTGCGCTACTGGTGGAGAAGTCAGGTGCAGGAGAGCAGAGAGTTGTGAACAGGCGCACACTTTATTTAGGCAGAGGCAATAAAACAGACAGACGCCACTGCGTCAAAACCTCCAGCCAAAGGTAAAAAGTGCAAGGCGCAAAACAGTCACAAAAATAAGCAAATGTTTAACAATTGAACATCCTTCGTGAAATACCACAGAATACAGGGGAAAAACCAGCCTTGCGCGTAGCATGAAACACTTAACAAAAACAATTCCACACAAAGACATGGGGGAGAACAGAGAAATAAATACATGCAATGTGATTAGGGAATGTAAACCAGGTGTGCAGGGAACAAGACAAAACAAATGTAACAATGAAAAAATGGAGTGGCGATGGCTAGAAAGCCGGTGACGTCGACCGCCAAACGCCGCCTGAACAAGGAGAGGAGCCGACCTCAGCGGAAGTCGTGACAGTATCAGACCTGCATAATTCTCAGTTAAAACATTGTTTTTGTGTTTGATAGGCTACATTAGACATTTCTGTTAACATACCCTAAGTTATTACATGAATTATGTACGTGTACATACAATATACTCCATGGGGTGTATACTGTACATTTCCTACAACACAAATGCATGTTAGTTACACTTGTATGCACTTGTAGTTTAAAGTGGAACTGATATAATTTTAGCTAAATGAAATCTTATTGAAATTTGTTCATATACAACCCCAGGAAGAATATGACACGCGATCACTTAGATATGGCAATTTTCATGTTTTCATAAATTCTTAGAATGCTTGGGAATTACATATACTAAAACCTCTCTAGGGTACGTGAGACGGTAGCGTCCCACCTCTTCAACAGCCAGTGAAACTGCAGGGCGCCAAATTCAAAACAACAGAAATCCCATAACTAAAATTCCTCAAACATACATGTATTTTATACCATTTTAAAGATACACTTGTTGTAAATCCAGCCACAGTGTCCGATTTCAAAAAGGCTTTACAACGAAAGCAAACCAAACGATTATGTTAGGTGAGTGCCTATTCACAGAATAAAACAGCCATTTTTCCAGCCAAAAAGAGGATTCACAAAAAGCAGAAATATAGATAAAATTAATCACTAACCTTTGATGATCTTCATCAGATGACACTTATAGGACTTCATGTTACACAATACATGTATGTTTTGTTCGGTAAAGTTCATATTTATAATCAGAGTTTACATTGGCGCCTTACGTTCAGAAGTCACAAAACATCCTTTGATTTTGCAGAGAGCCACATCAATTTACAGGAATACTCATAATAAACATTGCTAAAAGATACAACTGTTATGCATAGAATTTTAGATGTACTTCTCCTTAATGCAACCACTGTGTCAGATTTCAAAAAAGCTTTACGGAAAAGCAAACCATGCAATAATTTGAGTCGGCGCTCAGAGCCCAATCAAGACACAAATATATCTGCCATATTATGCAGTCAACAAAAGTCATAAATAGCATTATAAATCTTCACTTACCTTTGCTGATCTTCGTCGAAATGCACTCCCAGGACTCCCACTTCCACAAAATATTTTCGTTTTGTTCGGTAATGTCCATCATTTATGTCCAAATAGTTACTTTTGTTAGCGCGTTTGGTAAACAAATCCAGTCACGAAGCGCGTTCGCTAAAAGCAGACGAAATGTCAAAAACTTCCGTAACAGTCAGTAGAAACATGTCAAACGATGTATTGAATCAATCTTTAGGATGTTTTTAACATAATTCTTCAATAATGTTCCAACCGGAGAATTCCTTTGTCTTCAGAAAAGCAAATGGAACGGGAGCAAACTCTCATGTGAACGTGCATGGTCAGCTCGTGGCTGCTGGCAGACCTCTGTCTCATTCCACTCTCATTCGCTCCCACTTCACACCAGAAGCATCCGACAAGGTTCTAAAGACTGTTGACATCTAGTGGAAGCCTTAGGAAGTGCAACATTACCAATATCCCACTGTATCTTCAATAGGAACTGAGTTGAAAATCGACCAACCTCAGATTTCTCACTTGAGTTCTTTTTTACTCACAGACATCATTCAAACAGTTTTAGAAACTTCAGAGTGTTTCCTATCCAAGTCTCCTAATAATACGCATATTCTAGCTTTTATGGCTTTGTAGCAGGCCGTTTACTCTGGATATGCTTTTCATCCGGACGTGAAAATACTGCCCCCTACCTCAAAGAAGTTAAGGCATTTGTGAATGCAACAAATAGAACACATAATATACATAAATATACATAGCACTACATTTTCATTACAATTGAGACATTTAGCAGACACTCCCCACCAGAGCTACCCATATTACAGTCATATCCCAACCCCATATCACATACATAATACATTACATAATACAATGGAATGGTATCAAATACATGACAAACGTGGTTTCTATGTGTTTGTTGCCATTCCATTGGCTCCGTTCCTGACATTATTTTGAGTCGTCCTCCACTCAGCAGCCTCCTGTGCTCTTCACAGTCCCTGTCGTGCCGTAAAGTGTTCTTTATCTGTTTTTTTAATCTGGGATTATTGGTAGCTTGAGTTACATGGGGTGGTAAAGAGTTCCATGTAGTCATGGCTCTATTTAGTACTTGTAACGGTTTCCTTCCTGGGATGAAGGAGAGGACCAAAACGCAGCGCGGCTAGTGTTCAACATGATTTAATAAACAAAGAGACGATAACGTGAACACTACCCAAAATACAAAATAACAAACGTGAAAACCGAGACAGTCCTATCTGGTGCAGAACACAAAGACAGAAGACAACCACCCACAATCCCCAACACAAAACAAGCCACCTATATATGATTCTCAATCAGGGACAACGATTGACAGCTGCCTCTGATTGAGAACCATATTAGGCTGAACACAGAAACAGACAAACTAGACACACAACATAGAATGCCCACCCAGCTCACGTCCTGACCAACTCTAAAACAAGCAACAAACATAAGAACTATGGTCAGGACGTGACAGTACTGTGCATTTCCCAGCCACTCTTCTGGATCTGGGGACTGTGAAGAGACCTCTTGTTGCATGTCTTGTGTTGTACCGATGAGTGTCCAAACTGTGTGCCAACTACTTGAACAGACACTTCGGTACCTTCAACACATCAACACATCGCACAAAGACCAATAGTGATGCAGTAAATCTCTCCTCAATTTGAGCCAGGAGAGACTGACATGCATGTCATTGACATTCTTCCTCAGTGTACATAAAGTTCTGTTATTTATGCATGCATGTATTTACAGGTAGATGGAGATATGTTGTTTAGAGCAAACCCATGTGAACACATCCACACAAAAACAAACTGTTTACTTCACGGATGAGAAAACTGTTCATGCTGTTTACTCTGGATGTATCTGTGTATCTGAGTCAATACTTGACCTTAACTTTAACCATGCTAGATGAAAATAAGGTCTTGGTATTTTCTTACGTGTATAGATCGAAGGAGTGGTGAGTATATCAGATTGGTTTTGTTGATTGACTGGCTATTGAATTATCATGTCTATTGTTCAGAAGGAATAGAATTGAACAGTATTTGTGTTTGGGATCTTGGATATAAGCAAGTTAATTCATGTTGGTAGAACTGAATCTCATTTTGGAAATGTTGCCTTTAAATCTGGACTATTGAATTGACTATTGACTTTTGAGTTGCTTTGATTGCTGGCTATAACCAATAAGAATGAAAATACATTTGGTTTATGGTTTTGAGTGTTGCTGTTTTTTTAATGCCATTTCGTTACTGGAGTCCTTCATCTGATGCTTTGCT
This sequence comes from Salvelinus fontinalis, assembly GCF_029448725.1. Classification (NCBI taxonomy): domain Eukaryota; kingdom Metazoa; phylum Chordata; class Actinopteri; order Salmoniformes; family Salmonidae; genus Salvelinus; species Salvelinus fontinalis. The sequence goes on from NC_074692.1 coordinate 41,097,256, forward strand.
TTTTGCTGTGTTTGTGCATATTCATACGCTAATGTCTGCTGTGTTTGTGCTTATTCATACACTTACTGTCTGCATACTGCTTGCAATTCTGCAGAAAGGTCTTGGGGTCAATTTATATGCTACATGGACCCAATCCTTGTTTGTAGCACATCTGTTCAGGAATGGACGGGTGACTTTTATAACCTACCTCCCCTCTTCCTCTCCCTCTCCTCTTCTTCTCCTTGCATTTCTGATCCCTCGTCCACATCCTTTCTCTCCTCTCTTCCCTCTCTTCTCCTCCCTCTCCCTCTCCCCCTCTCTCCTCCAACATTCCCCTTGTGATGGTAGCCGTGTATATAGGTCAAACAATGTGTAACACAACTCTTCTCTTCCCCATGTACTCTCCTCCCTCTGTGTCCTCTCCTCCCTCTGTGTCCTCACCTCCCTCTGTGTCCTCGCCTCCCTCTGTGTCCTCGCCTCCCTCTGTGTCCTCTCCTCCCTCTGTGTCCTCGCCTCCCTCTGTGTCCTCTCCTCCCTCTGTGTCCTCTCCTCCCTCTGTGTCCTCTCCTCCCTCTGTGTCCTCTCCTCCCTCTGTGTCCTCTCCTCGCCTCCCTGTGTCCTCTCCTCCCTGTGTTCTCTCCTCCCTCTGTGTCCTCTCCTCCCTCTGTGTCCTCTCCTCCCTCTGTGTCCTCTCCTCCCTCTGTGTACTCTCCTCCCTCTGTGTCCTCTACTCCCTCTGTGTCCTCTACTCCCTCTGTGTCCTCTCCTCCCTCTGTGTCCTCTACTCCCTCTGTGTCCTCTCCTCCCTCTGTGTCCTCTACTCCCTCTGTGTCCTCGCCTCCCTGTGTCCTCTCCTCCCAATGTCCTCTCCTCCCTATGTACTTTCCTTTCTCCATGTCCTCTCCTCATATGCCCTCTCTTCCCTATGCCCTCTCTTCCCTGTGTCCTCGCCTCCCTCTGTGTCCTCGCCTCCCTCTGTGTCCTCTCCTCCCTCTGTGTCCTCTCCTCCCTATGTCCTTTCCTTTCTCCATTTCCTCTCCTCATATGCCCTCTCTTCCCTATGCCCTCTCTTCCCTGTGTACTCTCCTTATTCTGTGTCCTCTCCTTCCTCTGTGTCCTCTCCTTCCTCTGTGTCCTCTCCTCCCTCTCTCCAAGTAGCAGCCAGTATGGGTGCCACACTGCGTTACACAATCTCAATCACATCGTCTCCTTTCTCCTACCACCCCTTCCTCCCTCTCTCTTTTCTCCTCTTTCTCCATTTAACCATTATTCGTTCGCTCCTGGTAGCACTGTCAATGTACCCATGCAGTGTAACACAAGCCCAATCATATCAGCAGGTAAATCACTGGTCCAGCAGGACAATACTTCTCTCATGGCTCACTCCAGTCACCAGATACTGCAGACCTGGCCATGCTCGCTAAAATCTGATTTGTAGCGCTTCACATTGTATATAGATTCTCTTTTTTCTACCATGTTATTGACTTGTCTATTGTTTACTCCATGTGTAACTCTGTGTTGTTGTCTGTTCACACTGCTATGCTTTATCTTGGCCAGGTCGCAGTTGCAAATGAGAACTTGTTCTCAACTAGCCTACCTGGTTAAATAAAGGTGAAATAAAATAAAATAAAAAAACCTGTGGTGCTGGCTGTGTTTGATCAGGCGGGGGAGATAGTTAAAGACTTGAAATGGAGAGGAGCTGCGCCTCGATCCCCTAGGGGCGGATCATTAGCACTCACTGCTTCCCACCCGACTGTTCCTAACTGTCGTTGGAGTCGCCAGCTGCTGCGATACTTGAATCGTTTCCTTTACTACTGTTTAAAAACAGTCAGAAGGGCAAATTCCAAAACCTTTTTTGGTTTTGTCTGTTTTGTTGTGAAGTGTTTGAATAACAACAAAAATAGATATTGTTTAGAGTGAAACTTTAAACAAAGAGAAGGGTTTCATGTTCTGTGGCGGGAGATCACTTCAGAGTGAGGCTTTCTAAAAACCCTTTTCATATAATTAAATAAACGTCTGATTCTAAATCAGTTCAGTAACTTACAGCACATAAAACAGTGTTTCGTGTTTCACCAAATTAGAAACATCAAAAGTGGCTGTTTATGATGCAATTGATTGTGGTGGAAAGTGCTGAATAGCACCAGTCCCTGAGGCAATGACATCCATCTAGCACAGCCAGAGACCTTTCTCTAAAGGCTTGTTCACACTGCAGGCATCAAATCAGTTTTATTTTTCAAATCCTTTATGGAATACTGACTGTCCAATCAGCAAGTTACAAGTGACAAAATCGGATCTGTTGGTGTTCAGACAGCAGTCATTTGCTGACATGGCTATGCTAGTTGTCATAGTAACGAAGGGTGTGTTCGCAGTGGTGTAGGCTGATTGGTGGTGGTGCCCGTGCTTCCTATCACTCAGAAGTTATGTAGCAAGCTAAGGTGACAACAATGCCTGCCATGGACATTCCCATTTAATTTGAATGTTCAAAAGCATAGAGCAAGAACACTTTTAAAGCCTCAAACGATAAGATGATCCAACTTACAAAACAAATCCTTTTTGGCTAGCCACAGCAGTCAACTAGCTAGCTAGGTAGCTGTTTAGCTGTTTTATTTTGAGTAATTTTACCCATTTGTTTGTAAACAATTAACAAGCTAATTAGCTCCCTCCTGTTCTTGTCAAACTGAGTAGATAGCAAGCAAAAAAACACTTGAGGGCAAATAAATCAGATTTCACTCTCCAGATGCAAGTCGCATGGTTAGGAATCAAATTTATATCTGATTTCATACCACCTATGAAGGTTGTTTGAAATGTGTCTCAAAATATCTGATTCTGTGTGCTCTTTGGACTTTCAGAAGGCAGCAAAAGAACAGACTTTAATCGGATTTGAAAAAAATTGAATTTGAGTAATTTCCAACTTCCAGTGTGAACAAGGCTTTACAGACCTGTCTGTGTAACACACACACGCGGACGTGACTTGACCTCTCTGTCAGAAAATGTCAATGCTAATTATGACACCCTTCGAGCATCCATTTAGAGTCTCTGTTTGACACTGTGTTCCACAGACAGATATATCACAAAGTACCCTGCTCCTAGGAGACAGCTGTCCTGAGGCTGCAGGTAATTGCTCCAATATCCTGTGTCCCGGTTGGATACATGGTGTTGACATTTTGGCATTAAGGGCATATTGTTGCAGTTTAGTGAGGCACCACATGTATCTCCTGACACTATATAGAGTATAACCTTCATTGGTAGGTCTGTTCTGTAATATTGACTTTTTCCTGACTGCATGACCCCAGAGAAAACCCCAGGGTCATTGTTCCAGGTTATAATTACTAGGACCAACAGTGCTCCAGTTATAATTACTAGGGGCAACATTGTTCTAGGTTATATTTACTCAGGGCAACATTGTTCCAGGTTATAATTAATAGGAACAACATTGTTCAAATATTACAGAGTACTACCTGTCACGTTCCTGACCTGTTTTCCTTTTTCTTGTATTTATTTAGTTGGTCAGGGCGTGAGTTGGGTGGGATTGTCTATGTTTGATTTTCTATGTTGGGATGTTTGTGTTCGGCCGGGAATGATTCTCAATCAGAGACAGCTGTCAATCGTTGTCCCTGATTGAGAATCATACTTAGGTAGCCTGGGTTTCACGTGTGTTTTGTGGGTGTTTGTTTCCGTGTCTGTTGCACCACACGGTACTGTATCGGTTTATGCACTTTGTTTATTTGTTTTGTAATTCAGTATTCAGTTTTGTTTTAATAAATCATTATGAACACTAACCACTCTGCGTATTGGTCCGATCTGTCTCGCCTCTCCTCGTCCGAGGAGGAGGAAGAATATGACGATAGCCGTTACACTACCAAGTAATAATCTCATATATTCAGTAAATACTTCTATGATGGAGGATGCTAATCTCTTGTGGTTCTCCAGGTACAGATGCTGTATATATACAGTGCCTTCGGAGTATACAGACCACTTGACTTTGTCCACATTTTGTCACATGACAGCCTTATTCTAAAATGGCTGAAATCTACATTTTTCTCTCAGCAATCTACACACAGTACCCCATAATGACAAATGTATGAAAATAAAAAACAGAAAAACCTTATTTATACCGTATTCAGACCCTTGCTATGAGACTCGAAATTGAGCTCAGGTGTGTCCTGTTTACATTGGTCATCCTTGAGAGGTTTCTACATTGGAGTCCACCTATGGTGAATTCAATTGATTGGACATGATTTGGAAAGGCACACACATCTATATAAGGTCCCACAGCTGACAGGGCATATCAGAGCAAAAACCAAGCCATGAGGTTGAAGGAATTGTTCGTAGAGCTCAGAGACAGGACTGTGTCGAGGCACAAATCTGGGGAAGGGTACAGCATTGAAGGTCCCCAAGAACACAGTGGCCTCCATCAAGACTCTTCCTAGAGCTGGTCGCCCGGCCAAACTGAGCAATCGGGGGAGAAGGGCCTTGTTCAGGGAGGTGACCAAGAACCTGATGGCCATTCTGACAGAGCTCTAGAGTTCCTCTGTGTAGATGGGAAAACCTCCCAGAAGGACAACCATCTCTGCACCACTCCACCAATCAGGCCTTTATGGTAGAGTGGCCAGACGGAAGCCACTCCTCAGTTAAAGGCACATGACAGCCCTTTTGGAGTTTGCCAAAAGGCACCTTAAGACGCTCAGACCATGAGAAACAAGATTCTCTGGTCTGATGAAACCAAGATTGAACTCTTTGGCCTGAATGCCAAGCGTTATGTCTGGAGGAAACCTGGCACCATCCCTACAGTGAAGCATTCTGTCAGAATGTTTTACAGCAGCAGGGACTGGGAGACTAGTCAGGATCAAGGCAAAGATGAATGGAGAAAGTACAGAGAGATCCTTGATAAAAACCTGCTCCAGAGCACTCAGGACCTCAGACTGGGGCAAAGGTTCACCTTCAAACAGGACAACGATCCTAAGCACATAGCCAAGACAATGCAGGAGTGGCCTCGGGATCAGTCTCTGATTGTCCTTGAGTGGCCCAGTCAGAGCCCAGACTTGAATCTGATCGAACATCTCTGGAGAGACCTGACAATAGTTGTGCAGCGATGCTCCCCATCCAACCTGACAGAGCTTGAGAGGATCTGCAGAGAAGAATGGTAGAAACTCCCCAAATACAGGTGTGCCAAGTGTGTAGTGTCATACCCAAGAAGACTCGTGGCTGTAATCACTGCCAAAGTTGTTTCAGCAAAGTATTGAGTAAAGGGTCTGAATACTTACGTGAATGTCATATTTCAGTTTTTTATTTTTAATAAATTAGCAAACATTTCTAAAAACCATTTTTTTTAAATCCTCCCATTAAACATGACAAATTAGTAATAATGCTATCAGGGACAAAGAGATATCTATAGAAGTAGAATTTCTATGGCTTCAGGCTCTATGAATGTTCTCACATTAAAACATGTTATGGACAGGGGGCAGCATTTCCACTTTGAACGAATTGCGTACCCAAACGGAATTTCCTCCTACTCTGCCCCAGAAGGTAATACATGCATATTATTATTATTATTACTATTGTATAGAAAACATTCTGAAGTTTCTAAAACTGTTTGAATTATGTCTGTAAGTATAACAGAACTCATTTGGAAGACAAAAACCTGAGAAGACTTCCAAACAGGAAGTGAGAACTCGATTTTCAAAACAGTGCCAAATGATACCCCATATAGTTATGGATAAGCAAACACTTCCTAGGGCTTCCACTAGATGTCACCGTCTTTAGATTTTGGTTATATGATTCTACTATAAAGGAGGGGCTCATAGGAGCTATTTTACTGAGTGGCCTTCAGAAATTCTCAGTCTCATTTTGCGCGCGAGTGAGAGAGAGTGCTCTCGTTCCAATGCTCTTTCTTCAGACAATGAAATTTTCCGGTTGGATCCTTATTGGTGATTAATGTTAAACACATCCTAAATATGGATTGCATACATCATTTGACTTGTTTCTACGACCTGTAACGGAACTTTTTGAGTTTTTGTTTAGAGGGATTGCTCGTCGTCATGAAAATGGATTCGTGGGCTGAACATGCTAACAACAAGTGGCTAAATGATGGGCTTTATGGAACTTTTCAGTCATTTATTGTCGAACTGGGAATCCTGGGAGTGCCTTCTGATGAAGTTATTCGAAGGTAAGTGCATATTTATAGTGTTTTTGTAGCTTCTGTTGACGCCAAAATGGTGACTATTTCTTTGGCTGGATTGTGCTCTGAGCGCCATTCTCAGATTATTCTTTTTCCGTAAAGTTTATTGTGAAATCTGACACAGCGGTTGCATAGAGGATACGTTTATCTTTAATTTTGTGAACAACACTTGCATCTTTTATCAATGTTTATTATGAGACATTCTGCAAAATCACCGGATGTTTTGGAATCAAAACATTACTGCACGTAACGCGCCAATGTAAACTGAGATTTTTTAAATATATATATATGCACATTATCGAACAAAACATAAATGTATTGTGTAACATGATGTCATATGACTCATCTGACGAAGATGTTCAAAGGTTAGTGATTCATTTTATCTCTATTTGTGGGTTTTGTGAAAGCTATCTTTGCTGTGAAAAAATTTCTGTACTTTTTTGGATTTGGTGGTGAGCTAACATAAATATATGTTGTGTTTTCGCTGTAAAACATTTTAAAAATCGGACACGTTGGCGGGATTCACAAGATGTTTATCTTTCATTTGCTTTATTGGACTTGTTAATGTGTGAAAGTTAAATATTTCTAAAAAATATTTTTGAATTTCGCGTGCTGCCTTTTCAGCGGAACGTTGTGGGTGTTCCGCTAGCGGAACCCCTGGGCGAGAAAGGTTAACCTTTCTGAACCACCCATCCCGGATCCGGGATAATTGTCATCAGAAACCCTGACTAGCATAGCCTAGCCTAGCACGAACGGTATATAATAAAATATAATTTCATGAAATCACAAGTGCAATATTGCAAAACATAGCTTAGCCTTTTGTTAATCCATCTGTCGTCTCAGATTTTGAAATTATGCTTTACAGCGCAAGCAATACTTGCAATTGTGTAAATGTATCGATCGCTCGACAAAACAATAAGAACACCTAGCGTCAGGTAACTTGGTCACGAAAATCAGAAAAGCAATCAAATTAACCGTTTACCTTTGATGATCTTCGGATGGTTTCACTCACGAGACTCCCAGTTAGACAGCAAATGTTCATTTTGTTCCATAAAGATATTTTTTATATCCAAATACCTCCGTTTGTTTGCTGCGTTATGCCCAGGAATTCACCGGAAAGAGCGTTCGCGACAACGCCGGAAAAAATTCCAAATTATATCCATAATGTCCACAGAAATATGTCAAACGTTGTTTATAATCCATCTTCAGGGTCTTTTTCAAATATCTATTCGATAATATATCAACCGGGACAGTTGGCTTTTCACTAGGACCAAGAGAAACAATGGCTGCCTTTCACTTTTGCGCAAAAATCACTCGGAGAGCCCCCACCTATCCACTTACGCAATGTGGTCGTTCACGCTCATCCTTCAAAATAAAAGCCTGAAACTATGTCTAAAGGCTGTTGACACCTTAGGGAAGACAAGAAGCCTGGTTGATATCCCTTTCAATGGGCAATAGGTATGCATGGGAACAGAGAGGTCTCAAAAACAGGGCCACTTCCTGGTTGGATTTTCCTCAGGTTTTAGCCTGCAATATCAGTTCTGTTTAACTCACAGACAAAAAAATTACAGTTTTGGAAACTTCAGAGTGTTTTCTATCCTAATCTATTATAGGCATATTCTAGTTTCGGGGGCTGAGAAATAGGCAGTTTCAAATGGGTACGCCTTTTTAGCCAAAAGCGAAAACTGTGCCCCCTTAAACAACCATGGAGAAATGCAGACCTTACTCAATGGAGACCCTTGCTAATAAGGAAATGTATGAATCTGGGCCCTTCAGTCATGTCAGTTCCTACTAACAGCATGTTAGAAACGACATGTTAGAAAGCTTTTTTCCATCCTCATGACTCACTCAAATGTACATATAATAAGCGTTTGTCAAAAATAAGATTAACTTACAAGAATATAGATGTTTGAGTTGGTTTTGACTTTGATTGGTTATTGCTGTCAGTGCCTGAAGTAAGGAGATAACTGAGGGGACCCCAAATCCTAGTATCCTGATGAAAAAGGGGGTGGAAAAAAGTGAATATCCGGAAGGAACCTGTTGATTCGTCTTAGTTCCTCTGTGGTAACTTCTATTGGAATCTGTTTTAAGCCACCAGTGTAAATACTTTGTCACGTTCAGTATGCCAACTCTCTCCCTATTTTTAAGTATCCCATTGGGCTGTCATCGTCTTAATTTAATCAGAGTCACAGACCCTCTGGTGAACTTGGATCTCAGGTCATCCCATCATGATTGAGTGGAATTACAAACGCCGCTCCATAGTGCTAATGCTAATTAACATGCTAAGCACACACTAATGTTATTGTACTGTGATCAATGACCTATGGCTGAGCGCAATTGTGACCCTTCACTTTGAGCAATAGGACAGAGAATGAGAGAGAATGCGGTTTGCAGAGGAAGAATAAACTGGCATTAATAGAAGATTCATCTTCCTGTGAATACTACTGACACAAGGCTAATATTCCTTTATTTACATTTTGCTTGAGTAAGGCTCCACATTCATTCTGTGCTTGCCTGTGGATCAGAATGTGTTTAGTCATTTCTACAGAATTGGAATAAACGAAAGTGGAAAATCCATTTCATTCAGGGACTTCAAAGAAGGCAGATCCCCATGGACCAGAATGACTACTGTAGTGTATTCAGATCATATCAAAGTCTTTTTACATTCATTTCTATAATGAAAGAGTACAACATACAAAGATATTCAACATTGGTAAGCCTTTTCTCCTCCCCGCTTTGGGTCATAATAGTCTATTATAATAGTCATAAGAAGAAAAAAAAACAATTGTCTGCAGATATTAGACATTTTTAGGGCTGGGTTTAACCATATAGAGCTGCTTAGAGGCCTGTTGAGGTTTTGCTGAAGCTAAGAATGAAACATGCACACACACACACACACAGACTTCACTTGACCTCTGTCAACAAATGTCAATGATAATTATGATGACACCCTTTGTGCCTCCATTTAGGCTGCAGAGTCTCTGTTTGACACTGTGTTCTACAGACAGATATATTCTTCCTCGGTTTGGCCTTTCTAGGGAGTTTTTCCTAGCCACTGTGCTTCTACACCTGCATTGCTTGCTGTTTGGGGTTTTAGGCTTGGTTTCTGTACAGCACTTTGAGATATCAGCTGATGTAAGATGGGCTATATAAATACATTTGATTTGATTAGAGCGCACCACACCCCCTGCTCCACACATAGACAGATGATGAACAGGATATACAGACCATAAACAGGATATACAGACAGATGATAAACAGAATATACAGATGATAAACAGGATAAACAGAGAGTTGATAAACAGGATATACAGATGATAAACTGGATATACAGACACATGATAAATAGGATATACAGACAATAGACAGATATACACACAATAAACAGAATATACAGATGATAAACAAAGTATATACATATAGACGATAAACAGGATATAGAGAGATGATAAACAGAATTTGCAGACAATAAACAGGATATACAGACGATAAACAGGATATACAGACAGACAATAAACATGATTTACAGACAATAAACAGGATATAAAAAGAGACATTAAACATGATATACAGACAATAAACAGGATATACAGACAGACAATAAACATGTTATACAGATGATAAACAAGATATACAGAGAGACAATAACCATGATATACAGATAATAACCACAATATGCAGGATATACAGATGATAAACAAGATATACAGAGAGATAATAAACATGATATACAGATAATAAACAGGATATATAGACGATAAACAGGATATACAGACAATAAACAGGATATACAGAGAGACAATAAACATGATATACAGACAATAAACAGGATATATAGACAATAAACAGGATATATAGACAATAAACAGGATATGCAGACAACATATGTAGAAGCAGAGTTTAGACAAATACACATGGGGTATTTACACTATGTACACTGCAAGCTAAGAACTACAATCTTCACTATGAACATTAAGCTACATTATACATTATGTATGTAGAGATGAGTAAATAAAATTTATTTCACAGGACAGGGTGCATATGAGCATGTACAGAGAGTGCAAAGAGCAATGTGAAGTTCATGGATGATAGTGCAAGGTGCATAGTTTGTGGATGAGTGGTGCAAAGTGAATAGTCCATGAATGAGAAGATAATCGTGGGCCAGGTGGCCGGTTCATGAGGGCCACGGAGCGGGGGAAGAAGCTGTTCAGGTGGCTGGAGGTTGTGCTTGTGATTTACCTGAACCGTTTTCCAGAGGGGAGTCTTTTGAAGAAAGGGTGGAAGGGGTCAGCGATGATCTTTCCTGCGCACTTCCTTGCCATGGAGTTGTGCAGGACCTCGATAGAAGGCAGGCGGTAGCCAACGACCCTCTCAGCAGACTGGACATGCCCTTGCAGTTTGCCATTGGACAGGGAAGACGCATTCAGAACAAGACAGTGATCGAGGACGTGAGGATGGACTTGATGATGGTTGTGTAGAACCTAATCAGCGTTGTCCATGAGAGTTAGAATTTCTTTACTGTGATGTTGTCCTCCCACTTACGGTTGTGGGAGATCATGGCCCCCAGGAATTTGAATGTCTCTGCCGTTCTTACATCTGAGCCATTGATTTCAAGAGGGAGAGATGGTGAGGGATGCTTCCTTATATCAATCACCATCTCCACGGTTTTGAGAGTGATCAGCTCCAGGCAGGGGCGTCATGCACTCATTATTTTAGAGGCGGCACAAAGTACATGGGGATGGACCTGCATGATGTATTTTTCCTGCAGTCTAGAGCCATAGACTGGGAACCTATCTTGCTGGCTAGCTAAAGCCAACTTCACAAAATTGCTAGGTGGCTAGTAATACAGAGAAACAACAAAACATCTTCATTTTATTTATTCATCAAGAAGGAATCAATAGGCTACATTGCTCAATCAAATTCATTTACAAACCTCTGTAATTACTCTTTGCCTGGTCCAGTCAGTGTGCCTCCTTCACAAAATATAGTTGACAGAACTCTTTGTAAATAATTAAGATAAAAGGTGGCCTTAAAAATGAAGTTTAGTATTTACAAACAGGCCAAATCTAATGATTGTGTTGAAAAGCTGAAGTTCACAAACAGTATCTTTGCGTGTGTCCTTGGGTTGTCGAGGTGCTGAAGGATGTAGTGGAGGCCCATGTTTACAGCGTCATCCACAGACCTCCTGGCTCTGTAAGTGAACTGCAGGGGGTCAAGGAGGGCTTCAGTGATGTCTTTGAGGTAGGACAGGATTAGGTGATCGAAAGACTTCATAATGACTTGGGTGAGTGATACAGCTCTGTAGTGATTCAAGAAGGATACTTTCTATTTCTTAGGCACAGGAACGATGATGGATGATTTAAAATGGGCAGGAACAGAGAAAATTGCTATCTGTACAGCTGATAGGCGATGTGTGCAGCTGACACAGGACAGCTGTTTTCACATGCTGATACTGACCCTACTGATAAAAAATGTTCTTATTCATTCTCTATCGTTTACTTCCAACTGCCCCCTGTAGACCAGACCAGCGTGACATGGTCGTTTTCACTCATCTTAGAGACAAAAAGTGAGTATTCATAATGTTTACATTGAGATAGGACAGTCAGGGGGAAGATAATGTTTATTTTGACTAGCCCCCTTACTTAACAAGAAGACAGGCTCCCTTTGTGATTCTAATACACACCACAGACATACAGTCTTTCTCTCAACACACACATGTATGTATGCACGTACACACGGAGGCACGCACACACACAAAACCCACGGCCCCTGTTTCACTCATGCAGGAAAACTCTCCCTCAGCGGGCCAGGCCTGCGAAACACACTATATTACTCTTTATTGGCTAGACGGACTGGCCCTGTTTTCTCCCACCTACACTTGTCTGCTCCATAAGCCCTGTTTATACCTGCCGTTAACATGCATCATTCATCCTGATCTGGTACTGATCTCGACCTGATCTTGTCTGTTTACACTTACTTATAAGATCTGAGCACAATACGTTGTTTATTCATCTACACTTGTGGGCACAATCAGAATGTGAACAAGATCAGGACAAAGGCTGCACTTTAGAACCAGGTATAAACAGGGCTACAGAGTGTATACTAATGACAGCATCAGTCCCCATCCCCTCTCCATCATTGACATTCAGGGCAGAGCCCGTCTCAGCAAATATATCCGATTAGTCCTCCCTATTGATTCCTGTCTGCATTTCATGCGTCCGTCAACCCAAGGTGTCTTCTCTATGACACAGACACTCTGAGTGATCTGCTTTGCTAAAGCTCTAAGTGCATTGAATGTGACAATAAAAGCCCTAATCTAATATGCAGTCTAAAGAGAGGACCCAGAGAGGACCCAGAGAGGACCCAGAGAGGACCCAGAGACGGAGGGGGAACAATGCAGTGGAATGGATCATTAATAATGATAAGAACATTTGTCACATGGTGGAGGTTGTTGAGTGCAGGAGTAGTTTGCCCACTCTCTGAAAGTGTCTATGGATTCAAATTAAGCGTACTAAATCACAACTTCATGATTCCCCCAATACAAGGTCACATCCAGGAGATGCAGTGACATATCATGACCTATACAGTACCAGTCAAAAGTTGGGACACACCTACTAATTCAAGGATTTTTCTTTATTTTACTATTTTCTACAATGTAGAAATAGTGAAGAATTCAAAACTATGAAATAACACATAAGGAATCATGTAGTAAAAAAGTGTTTAACAAATTAAAATGTATTTTAGATTTTAGATTCTTCAAAGTAGCCACCCTTTGCCTTGATGAGAGCTTTGCACACTCTTGGCATTCTATCAACCAGCTTCACCTGGAATGGTTTTCCAACAGTCTTGAAGTAGCACTTGTTGGCTGCTTTACCTTCAGCCTGCAGTCCAACTCATCCCAAACCATCTCAATTGGGTTGAGGTAGGGTGATTGTGGAGGCCAGGTCATCTGATGCAGCACTCCATCACTCTTCTTGGTCTTACACAGCCTGGAGGTGTATTGAGTCATTGTGCTGTTGAAAAACAAATGATAGTCCCACTAAGCGCAAACCAGATGGGATGGCGCATCGCTGCAGAATGCTGTGGCATGCCTTAAATTCTAAATAAATCATGCAAGTCTCTTCTTCTTATTGGAGTCGTTTAGTAGTGTTTTCTTTGCAGCAATTTTACCATGAAGGCCTGATTCACGCAGTCTCCTCTGAACAGTTGATTTTGAGATGTGTCTGTTACTTGAACTCAGTGAAGCATTTTTGTGGGCTGCAATTTCTGAGGCTGGTAACTCTAATGAACTTATCCTCTGCAGCAGAGGTAACTCTGGGTCTTCCTTTCCTGTTGGGGTCCTCATGAGAGCCAGTTTCATCATAGACTTGATGGTTTTTGCGACTGCACTTGGATTGACTGATCTTCATGTCTTAAAGTAATTATGGACTGTCATTTCTCTTTGCTTTTTTGAGCTGTTCTTGCCATAATATGGACTTACATTTTTACCAAATATGGCTATCTTCTGTATACCAACCCAACATTGTCACAACACAACTGATTGGCTCAAATGAATTAAGGAGGAAAGAAATGCATCAAATTAACTTTTAACAAAGCACACCCATTAATTGAAATGCATTCCAGGTGACTACCACATGAAGCTGGTTGAGAGAATGCCAAGAGTCTGCAAAGTTGTCATCAAGGCAAATGGTGGCTACTTTGAAGAATCTAAAATGTAAAATATATTTTGATTTGTTTAAATCTTTTTTGGTTACTACATGATTCCATATGTGTTATTTCATAGTTTTGATGTCTTCACTATTTTTCTACAATGTAGAAAATAGTAAAAAATAAGAAAAAACATTGAATGAGTAGGTGTGTCCAAACTTTGACTGGTACTCTATATATGACCTCTGAAATGTCAATTTTCAGTCAAGGAGCAGGACTATTGCTTAGCTTAGGAAAAACAGGTTGATAGACACTGTCGTGTTGAACTGTGAGTAGACACATGGGTGCATAATGTAAAAATAGCACAAAAAACATCATACACATTCTATGTATTTATTCATATCAATTGACCAGCATAACTATAACATTCAATCCCCTCATTGAAGTTGTTCTACTCAATGCCTATTCTCTGATATACCCTACCAGCGTCTCTCTGTATGCCGCAGGAGCATACTGTATGTGCAGCGTTCACTGTGTGATGCTAACTAACAATGACTCCATTGTCTAGGCTAATAAGAGGGCATCATATTAATGTGTGTGTGAGCTGTATACCAATGAGACGCTGTCTGCACACATCACACGTAGTCCGTGTCTGAGCCTCTCTTCCTTCCTTTTATTTCTTATTCCTATACGTATTTTTGAAACTGCATTGTTGGTTAGGGGCTTGTAAGTAAACATTTCACTATAAGGTGAACCTGTTGTATTCAGCGCATGTGACTAATACAATTTAACTTGATTTGATTTGACAGGAGATACAGTTGAAGTCGGAAGTTTACATACACCTTAGCCAAATATATTTGAACTCAGTTTTTCACAAATCCTGACATTTAATCCTAGTAAAAATTCCTTGTCTTAGGTCAGTTAGGATCATCACTTTATTTTAAGAATGTGAAATGTCAGAATAATAGTAGAGAGAATGATTCATTTCAGCTTTAATTTCTTTCATCACTTTCCCAGTGGGTCAGAAGGTTACATACACTCAATTAGTATTTGGTACCATTGCCTGTCAATTGTTTAACTTGGGTCAAACGTTTCAGGTAGCCTTCCACAAGCTTCCCACAATAAGTTGGGTGAATTTTGGCCCATTCCTCCTGACAGAGCTGGTGTAACTGACTCGCACATGCTTACTCGCACATGCTTTTTCAGTTCTGGCCAGAAATGTTCTATAGGATTGAGGTCAGGGCTTTGTGATGGCCAATCCAATACCTTGACATTTCTGTCCTTAAGCTATTTTGCCACAACTTTGGAAGTATGCTTGGGGTCATTGTCCATTTGGAAGACCCATTTGCGACCAAGCTTTAACTTCCTGACTGATGTCTTGAGATGTTGCTTTAATGTACCCACACAATTGTCCAAACTCATGATGCTATCTATTTTGTGAAGTGCACCAGTCCCTCCTACAGCAAAGCATCCACATGTTGCCACCCCCGTGCTTCACCGTTGGGATGGTGTCGTAAGATGACAAGCCTCCCCCTTTTTCCTCCAAACATAATGGTCATTATGGCCAAACAGTTCTGTTTTTGTTTCATCAGACCAGAGGACATTTCTCCAAATAGTACAATCTTTGTCCCCATGTGCAGTTGCAAACCATAGTCTGGCTTTTTTATTGCGGCTTTGGAGCAGTGGCTTCTTCCTTGCTGAGCGGCCTTTCAGGTTACGTTGATATAGGAATCGTTTTACTGTGGATATGGATACTTTTATACCTGTTTCCTCCAGCATCTTCACAAGGTCCTTTGCTGTTGTTCTGGGGTTGATTTGCACTTTTCACACCAAAGTACGTTCATCTCTAGGAGACAGAACGCGTCTCCTTCCTGAGTGGAATGACGGCTGAATGGTCACATGGTGTTTATACTTGCATACTATTGTTCGTACAGATGAGCGTGGTACCTTCAGGCGTTCGGAAATTGCTCCCAAGGATGAACCAGACTGTGAAGGTCTACAATTGTTTTTCTGAGGTCTAAGCTGATTTCTTTTGATTTCCCCATGATGTCATGTTAAGAGGCATTGAGTTCCAAGGTAAGCCTTGAAATACATCCAGAGGTACACATCCAATTGACTCAAATTATGCCAATTAGCCTATTAGAAGCTTCTAAAGCATTGACATCATTTTCTGGAATTTTCCAAGCTGTTTAAAGGCACAGTCAACTTACTGTGCATATTTGTAAACAACAGCTGGTACACACAATCTAAGGAAGTATTTTGCTCGCCTGAAGTAGAGTATATTGTGATAAACTGCAGGCCACACTACTTGCCTAGAGAGTTCTCAGCTATACTTTTTCTGGCTGTTTATTTACCACCACAATCAGATGCGGGCACTAAGACCGCACTCAGTCAGCTGTATAAGGAAATAAGCAAACAGGAAACCACTCAACCAGAGGCGGCGCTCCTAGAGGCCGGAGACTTTAATGCAGGGAAACTTAAATCAGTTCTACCAAATCTCTATCAACATGTTAAATGTGCAACTAGATGGGAAAAAATTCTAGATCACCTGTACTCCACACACAGAGACGCCTACAAAGCTCTCCCTCGCCCTCCATTTGGAAAATCCGACCACAACTCTATCCTCCTGATTCCTGCATACAAGCAAAGATTAACGCAGGGAGCACCAGTTACTCGGTCTATAAAAAAAGTGACAGATGAAGCAGATGCTAAACTACAGGACTGTTTTGCTATCACAGACTGGAACATGTTCTGGGATTCTTCTGATGACATTGAGGAATACACCACATCAGTCACTGGCTTTATCAATAAGTGCATTGAGGATGTCGTCCGCTCAGTGACTGTACGTACATACCCCAACTGAGCTAAAGGGTAGAGCTGCCGCTTTCAAGGTGCTGGACACTAACCCGGAAGCTTACAAGAAATCCCGCTATGCCCTGCTACGAACCATCAAACAGGCAAAGCGTCAATACAGGGCTAAGATTGAATCATACTACACCGGCTCCGACGCTCGTCGGATGTGGCAGGGCTTGCAAACTATTACAGACTACAAAGGGAAGCACAGCCGCGAGCTGCCCAGTGACACGAGCCTACCAGACGAGCTAAATCACTTCTATGCTCACTTCGAGGCAAGCAACACTGAGGCATGCATGAGAGCATCAGCTGTTCCGGACGACTATGTGTTCACGCTCTCCGTAGCCGACGTGAGTAAGACGTTTAAACAGGTCAACATCCACAAGGCTGCGGAGCCAAATGGATTACCAGGACGTGTGCTCCGGGCATATGCTGATCAACTAGCAGACCACCATAGACCCGTAGCACTCATGTCTGTAGCCATGAAGTGCTTTGAAAGGCTGGTAATGGCTCACATCAACACCATTATCTGAGAAACCCTAGACCCACTCCAATTTGCATACTGCCCAAACAGATCCACAGATCCATGCAATATCTATTGCACTCCACACTGCCCTTTCCCACCTGGACAAAAGGAACACCTATGTGAGAATGCTATTCATTGACTACAGCTCAGCGTTCAACACTATAGTACCCTCAAAGCTCATCACTAAGCTAAGGAACCTGGGACTAAACACCTCCCTCTGCAACTGGATCATGGACTTCCTGACGGGTCGCCCCCAGGTGGTGAGGGTAGGTAGCAACACATCTGCCACACTGATCCTCAACACTGGAGCTCCCCAGGGGTGCGTGCTCAGTCCCCTCCTGTACTCCCTGTTCACCCATGACTGCATGGCCAGGCATGAGTCCAACACCATCATTAAGTTTGCAGACGACACAACAGTGGTAAGCCTGATCACAGACAACGATGAGACAGCCTATAGGGAGGAGGTCAGAGACCTGGCCGGGTGGTGCCAGAATAGCAACCTATCCCTCAACGTAACCAAGACAAAGGAGATGATTGTGGACTACAGGAAAAGAAGCACCGAGCACGTCCCCATTCTCATCGACGGGGCTGTAGTGGAGCAGGAT
Organism: Salvelinus fontinalis; assembly: GCF_029448725.1. Classification (NCBI taxonomy): domain Eukaryota; kingdom Metazoa; phylum Chordata; class Actinopteri; order Salmoniformes; family Salmonidae; genus Salvelinus; species Salvelinus fontinalis. The sequence continues at coordinate 41,115,041 of NC_074692.1, forward strand.
GAGAGCTTCAAATTCCTTGGTGTCCACATCAACAACAAACTAGAATGGTCCAAACACACCAAGACAGTCGTGAAGAGGGAACAAAAAAGCCTATTCCCCCTCAGGACACTAAAAAGATTTGGCATGGGTCCTGAGATCCTCAAAAGGTTCTACAGCTGCAACATCGAGAGCATCCTGACCGGTTGCATCACTGCCTGGTACGGCAATTGCTCGGCCTCTGACCGCAAGGCACTTCAGAGGGTAGTGCGTACGGCCCAATACATCACTGGGGCAAAGCTGCCTGCCATCCAGGACCTCTACACCAGGCGGTGTCAGAGGAAGGCCCTAAAAAATGTCAAAGATCCAATCCACCCCAGTCATAGACTGTTCTCTCTACTACCGCATGGCAAGCGGTACCGGAGTGCCAAGTCTAGGACAAAAAGGCTTCTCAACAGTTTTTACCCCCAAGCCATAAGACTTCTGAACAGGAAACCAATGGTTACCCGGACTGTTTACATGGTGTGCCCCCCCCCCCCGATCCCTCTTTTTACGCTGCTGCTACTCTCTGTTTATCTTATATGCATAGTCACTTTAACCATACACCCATGTACATACTATCTCAATTGGCCCGACCAACCAGTGCTCCCGCACATTTGCTAACTGGGCTATCTGCAGTGTCCCACCTCCCGCCAACCCCTCCTTTAACCTGTCTAGGATGAGGGTGCCGCTAGCGGCACTCCCCCCCCCCCCCCCACTGAAAAACCAGTGCCGCGAAATTCAAATTTTTTTTTTTTTTTAAATATTTAACTTTCACACATTAAAGTCCAATACAGCTAATGAAAGACACAGATCTTGTGAATCCAGCCAACATGTCCGATTTTTAAAATGTTTTACAGGGAAGACACAAAATGTAAAGATGTACATCTATTACCTAAAAACACATTAGCATAATCCACCATCTTTTATTTGTCCACCAACACCAGTAGCTATCACCAATTCGGCTAAACTAAGATATTTATAGCCCCTAACCAAGAAAAAAACTCATCAGATGACAGTCTGATAACATATTTATGGTATGGGATAGGTTTTGTTAGAAAAAAGTGCATATTTCAGGTAGATGGCATAGGTTACAATTGCACTCACCGTCACAAATGGACTAGAAAAACTACATTGAGCAACGTGTTTACCTACTTACTAATCATCAAACATTTCGTAAAAATACACAGCATACACTAATCGAAAGACACAGATCCTGTGAATACAGACAATATTTCAGATTTTCTAAGTGTCTTACAGCGAAAACACAATAAATCGTTATATTAGCATAGCACATAGCACATAGCAGCCCAGCATTGATTCTAGCCAAAGTGAGCGATAAAAGTCAACATCGCCAAAATATATTAATTTTTTCACTAACCTTCTCAGAATTCTTCAGATGACACTCCTGTAACATCATATTACACAATCCATATAGAGTTTGATCGAAAATGTTTATATTTAGCCACCAAAATCATGGTTAGACAATGTGAAATGTAGCCCAGCTGGTGAGAAAATGTCCGTGCGCCACTTAGACAGTGATCTACTCTTATACATAAATACTCATAAACGTGACTAAAAAATATAGGGTGGACAGGGATTGATAGACAATTTAATTCTTAATACAATCGCGGAATTACATTTTTAAAATTATCCTTACTTTTCAATACAGTTTGCGCCAAGCGAAGCTACGTCAAAAAACATGGCGTCCTAAGCCACTAACATTTTTCGACAGAAACACGATTTATCATAATAAAAATGTCCTACTTTGAGCTGTTCTTCCATCAGTATCTTGGGCAAAGGATCCTTTCTTGGGTCCAATCGTCTTTTGGTGGAAAGCTGTCCTCTTGCCATGTGGAAATGCCAACTGCGTTTGGGATGAACTGGAAGCGTGCCCAGCAATTCACAGCGTCTCAGAAATAAATGTCCCAAAATCGCACTAAACGGATATAAATTGCTATAAAACGCTTTAAATTAACTACCTTATGATGTTTTTAACTCCCATAACGAGTAGAAACATGACCCGAGTAATATTACTCCCTCCACTAATGCTTGGAACAGGTGCGGGTCGGTGTCCTCTAGGCGCATGACGCAGCTCCAAAAGAGTGACTAGCCTCAGGGTTTTTTAATTTGTAGTGCCTGTGAACGCGCAATCGACCCCATTCAAATCGTCATCACGTAAAGGCATCCAGGGGAAGACGTAAGCAGTGTCCGTATACTCATAGCCATAACAGTGCTCTTTTAACTGACTCCAGATCAGGGGCCAAAATTTCTCAAATCTGACTCCATGTCAGGGAAATTGCTGTAGAATGGGCTCTGTTCCACTTAGAGACAAAATGTCAACTCCTATAGAAACTATAGACTGTTTTCTATCCAATAATAATAATAATATGCATATTGTACGATCAAGGATTTTGTGGGAAGCCGTTTCAAAAATTACACGATTAGCATAAATAGTCACAACAGCGCCCCCATCCTCAACAGGTTAACGCTACTGCTACTCTCTGTTCATCATATATGCATAGTCACTTTAACCATATCTACATGTATATACTACCTCAATAAGCCTGACTAACCGGTGTCTGTATACAGCCTTGCTACTCTTATATTCAAATGTATTTTTACTGTTGTTTAATTTCTTTACTTACCTACACAACTTTTTTACGCACTATTGGTTAAGTAAGCATTTCACTGTGAGGTGAAAATATCTGTTGTATTTGGCGCACGTGACAAATAAACTTTGATTTGATGTAAACTTCTTACCCACTGGAATTGTGATAGTGAATTATAAGTGAAATCATCTGTATTTTTAAATCTAACACAGCGGTTGCATTAACAATTGTTGGAAAAATGACTTGTGTCATGCACAAAGTAGATGTCTTAACTGACTTGCCAAAACTATAGTTTGTTTACAAGACATTTGTGGAGTGGTTGAAAAACGAGTTTTAATGACTCCAACCTAAGTGTAACGGCTTTCCTCCTCCTCTTCATCCGAAGAGGAGGAGCAGGGATTTGACCAAAACGCAGCGTTGTGATATGACATGATGATTTATTGAACAAGACGAAGACGAAACGAAATACACTTGGATAATTACAAAACAAATAAACGATGTAGACAGACCTGGACGATGAACTTACATGAAACACGAAGAACGCATGAACAGGGAAAACTGACTACATAAAAGAACAAACATACAAACAAACCGAAAACAGTCCCGTGTGGCGCAACGACATACATAGACACAGGAGACAACCACCCACAACAAACAGTGTGAAAACACCTACCTTAATATGACTCTCAGAGGAAACGACACACACCTGCCTCTAACTGAGAGCCATATTAGGTACCCATTAACCAACATAGAAACAGAAAACATAGACTGCCCACCCAAACTCACGTCCTGACCAACTAACACATACAACAAACTAACAGAAATAGGTCAGGAACGTGACATAACCCCCCCCCCCCCTTAAGGTGTGAACTCCGGGCGCACCAGCACAAAGTTTAGGGGAGGGTCTGGGTGGGCATCTGACCACGGTGGTGGCTCAGGCTCAGGACGAGGTCCCCACCCCACCATAGTCAAACCCAGCTTGCATCTCCCCCTTAGAATGACCACCCTCTCTCTCCACCCACCTAATATAAGGGGCAACACCAAGACAAGGTAGCTCAGGACAGAGAGGTAGGTCGAGATAGAGAGGTAGCTCAGGATAGAGGGGCAACTCCGGACTGAAAGGCAGCTCCGGACAGAGAGACAGCTCTGGACTGAGGGGCAACTCCGGACTGAAAGGCAGCTCCGGACAGAGAGACAGCTCTGGACTGAGGGGCAGTTCCGGATTACTGGCAGCTCCGGGCTGGCTGACGGCTCTGGACGCTCATGGCTGGCTGACGGATCTGGACGCTCATGGCTGGCTGACGGCTCTGGACGCTCATGGCTGGCTGACGGCTCTGGACGCTCATGGCTGGCTGACGGCTCTGGACGCTCATGGCTGGCTGACGGCTCTGGACGCTCATGGCTGGCTGGCGGCTCTGGACGCTCATGGCTGGCTGGCGGCTCTGGACGCTCATGGCTGGCTGGCGGCTCTGGACGCTCATGGCTGGCTGGCGGCTCTGGCAGATCCTGTCTGGTTGGCGGCTCTGGCAGATCCTGTCTGGTTGGCGGCTCTGGCAGATCCTGTCTGGTTGGCGGCTCTGGCAGATCCTGTCTGGTTGGCGGCTCTGGCAGATCCTGTCTGGTTGGCGGCTCTGGCAGATCCTGTCTGGTTGGCGGCTCTGGCAGATCCTGTCTGGTTGGCGGCTCTGGCAGATCCTGTCTGGTTGGTGGCTCTGGCAGATCCTGACTGACGAATGGCTCTAGCGGCTCCTGACTGACTAACGGCTCTGACGGCTCTAATGGCTCGGGACAGACGGATGGCTCAGACGGCACTGGGCAGACGGATGGCTCAGACGGCGCTGGGGAGACGGATGGCTCAGATGGCGCTGAGGAGACAGATGGCTCAGACGGCGCTGAGGAGACAGATGGCTCAGACGGCGCTGAGGAGACGGATGGCTCAGATGGCGCTGAGGAGACGGATGGCTCAGACTGATCCTGTCTAGCGGAAGGCTTTGGCTGCTCCTGTCTGGTGGAAGGCTCTAGCGGCTCCTGTCTGGCGGAAGGCTCTAGCGGCTCCTGTCTGGCGGAAGGCTCTAGCGGCTCCAGTCTGGCGGAAGGCTCTGTAGGCTCATGGCAGACGGGCGGCTTTGAAGGCTCAATACAGACGAGCAGTTCATGCGGCGCTTGGCAGACGGACAGTTCAGGCGCCGTTGAGCAGACGGCAGACTCTGGCCGGCTGAGACGCACTGTAGGCCTGGTGCGTGGTGCCGGAACTGGAGGCACAGGACTGGAGACACGCACTTCAAGCCTAGTGCGGGGAGCAGGGACAGGGCACACTGGACTCTCAAAGCGTACTATTTGCATGGTGCGTGGTACCGGCACTGGTGGCACCGGGCTGAGTGCACGCACATCAGGATGAGTACGGGGAGAAGGAACAGTGTGTACAGGGCTCTGGAGACGCACAGGTGGCTTAGTGCGTGGTGCCGGAGCTGGAGGCACTGGGCTGGAGACACGTGCGTGGAGGAGGAACAGGGCTCTGGAAACGCACTGGAAGCCTGGTGCGTGGTGTAGGCACTGGTGGTACTGGGCTGGGGCGGGGAGGTAGTGCCGGAAATACCGGACCGTGCAAGCGTACTGGCTCCCTTGAGCACTGAGCCTGCCCAACCTTACCTGGTTGAATGCTCCCCGTCGCCCGCCCAGTGCGGGGAGGTGGAATAACCCGTACCGGGCTATGTAGGCGAACCGGGGACACCATGCGTAAAACTGGTGCCATGTAAGCCGGCCCAAGGAGACGTACTGGTTGCCAGATATGTAGAGCCGGCTTCATGGCACTTGGCTCAATGCTCAATCTAGCTCTACCAGTGCGGGGAGGTGGAATAACCCGCACCGGGCTATGCACACGTACAGGAGACACCGTGCGCTCTACTGCGTAACACGGCGTCTGCCCGTACTCCCGCTCTCCACGGTTAGCCTGAGAAGTGGGCGCAGGTCTCCTACCTGCCCTTGGCCCACTACCTCTTAGCCATCCCCCAAGACATTTTTGGGTAGTACTCACGGGCTTTTCGGGCTTCCGTGCTAGACGCGTCCCCTCATAACGCCGGTTCCCTTCTCCGGTTTCCTCTGCTCTCCTCAGTGCCTCCAGCTGTTCCCATGGGAGGCGATCCCTTCCAGCCAGGATCTCCTCCCATGTGTAGCAACCTTTACCATCCAAAACATCCTCCCATGTCCATTCCTCCTTCTTGCGCTGTCCCTTCCTCCCGTTACACCGCTGCTTGGTTCTGGTTATTTGGTGGGTGGTTCTGTAACGGCTTTCCTCCTCCTCTTCATCCGAAGAGGAGGAGCAGGGATTTGACCAAAACGCAGCGTTGTGATATGACATGATGATTTATTTTACAAGATGAAGACGAAACGAAATACACTTGGATAATTACAAAACAAATAAACAATGTAGACAGACCTGGACGACGAACTTACATGAAACACGAAGAACGCATGAACAGGGAAAACTGACTACATAAAAGAACGAACATACAAACAAACCGAAAACAGTCCCGTGTGGCGCAACGACATACACAGACACAGGAGACAACCACCCACAACAAACAGTGTGAAAACACCTACCTTAATATGACTCTCAATCAGAGGAAACGACACACACCTGCCTCTAATTGAGAGCCATATTAGGTACCCATTAACCAACATAGAAACAGAAAACATAGACTGCCCACCCAAACTCACGTCCTGACCAACTAACACATACAACAAACTAACAGAAATAGGTCAGGAACGTGACACTAAGTGTATGTAAACTTCCGACATCAACTGTATATTTGTGACTCACCACCTGGATTCAGTCTTTTTTACATTGGATAAAAGTAGAGACTCAAGGCTACAAAATGGTATATCATACACTGCATTTGAGGAAACAATGGGAAAGTAATTTTGACTTGACAGTTGATCAACTTGTAAACTCAGTTGAGAAAACCGTATTGGAGAGCACTTCTTTGTCTACACCCATTCAGCATTGTTCACACCCTCTTAAGGCTTTGCCCTACCTATCTCTTTAAGGGTTGATCTGTGCATTCTGTACACATTTTCCAGCTACTTCCTGACATCTAAGGGAGAGAGAACAGCTCACAGAACATTACTCGCTCTATCGCTCTATATGTGGTTTTGAGTTCAGAGCGCACACTGGATGCTCTGGCCAATAAGTACGCTTTGACCAACAACTATAGTCAAGCACCCATGCTAACTGGCAAACATTGGCTAGCTACTTCCAGACACATGATGAGAGGACACCCCATTCTGACCATTTTACTCGCCCTAGCAGAGCTGGTTAGGCTTTTTTCCCTTTATCCAGAGTGTTGGTGACTGTACCTGTGATGCTGACAATAATTGAATGAAGCTTTGTTGCCGACGTTTGCCGACACCGGACGTATTCAACGGCTGTTGAGCGTTCAAAAATGCATCAGTTATTCTGCGCTCTGACATACTAAGACGAGAGTCTTTTGTTAAGAAATGTAGCTAGATAGATAGCTATGTAAACAGTGAATCCCAAAGCATGACGTAACGTTACTTAGCGAGCCACTTTAACTTGAAATGGAAAAACTTTGTCAAAATTAGAGTGGAGTCTTTTGTTAAGACATTTAGCTAGGTAGCTAAACAACGAACCATAATCATGACTCATGACGTTACTACCCTGCATGAATTTGCACGTAGCTAACCACCAGGTTCTATGGCTATAACTAGTCAAGCAAATGTGTCTGAGATACGAAGAATAAGATCATACACATAACGTTAGCTAGCTAACAGAACACTTGAAATGAAACCACTTTCTGTCAATATTTGAAATGTGTCATATCTGAAAATCTTACCAGTATACATCATGGTTGGACGTGTCTCCTGTCTGATGCCATGCATGGTTGCCTTATTTTGACGATGTATTGCAGAATGGTGTTTTCTCCATCTTCTTAGCTATCATACTCGAATTCCACTGAATTCAAAACTAGGTCCTCCAGAAAGTGGAGAGCATACACATAATGTTAGCTAGTGAGCCAGCCAGCTAACGTTAGCTAGCTAACAGTACACTTTAACTTCACATTAGATTTCTGCAGTTTTACAAAGTGACAATAATTTTTGGGAAGCAGCGTTCGACACAATTACCAAAACATACTTACCAGTTCCAATAGACAGACGCATGCTATATGGTAGACCATTCCAAACTCATCTCTCAGCATGTCCAGCCCACTCATTATCTCAGCCAATCATGGCTAGTGGGAAGGTGGCTCGCTTTTTCTGTGGCTAAACCAACTCGGCTCGTAATTTAACTATTTTATTTGTATTTACAGATGGCATACAAGTTTGATATTAAGGCACATGAAAGATCACATTTTCGAGAAGGCATTTCTGCCAGAAAACGCATTTTGTGCATTTGTGACTTGTGACATACAGCTAGTTTCCTGAATCGGGTCACATTTTTTAAAATAACTATAAACAATACACTTGAGGTGAGTGCGTTGGGAATTATTTTTAAAGGATGGGTCCCAACCTCTAAAACACTCTGGGATACAGGTGGGCAGGGGTGGTCTGCCAGCCATTGGGATGACAATCCAACTTGGGATGGGGGGAGGTTTTAGCATGTGGAATAGTGGAGAACAATTGGAGGTTTACTCTGTAACAGTACAAATACCATGGTAAAGCTATATGGTACTTTTTAATGGTAAGTTTACAAACATACAGTGCCTTAGGAAAGCATTGACTTTTTCAAAATGTTGTTAAGTTACAGCCTTATTCTAAAATGTATTAAATGAATACAAATCCTCAGCAATCTACACACAATGACAAAGCGAAAACAGGTTTTTAGAAATGTTTGCTAATTCATAAAAGATTCAAAACAGAAATACCTTATTTACATAAGCATTCAGACCCTTAACTATGAAACTAAACATTGAGCTCAGGTGCATCCTGTTTCCATTGATCATCCTTGAGATGTTTCTACAACTTTGGAAAGGCACACACCTGTCTATATATGGTCCCACAGTTGACAGTGCAAGTCAGAGTGAAAACCAAGCCATGAGGTCGAATAATTGTCCGTTGATGTCTGAGACAGGATTGTGTTGAGGCACAGATCTGGGAAAGTGTACGAAAACATTTCTGAAGCATTGAAGGTCCCCAAGAACACTGTGGCCTCCATCATTCTTAAATGGAAGAAGTTTGGAACCACCAAGACTCAGGGTGAAGGGCCTTCCTCAGGGAGGTGACCAAGAACCCAATGGTCAGTCTGAGAGAGCTCTAGAGTTCCTCTGTGTAGATGGGAGGACCTTCCAGAAGGACAACCATCTCTGCAGCACTCTACCAATCAGGCCTTTATGGTAGAGTGGCCAGATGGAAACTACTCAGTAAAAGGCACATGACAGCTCACTTGGAGTTTGCCAAAAGGCCCCTAAAGACTCTCAGACCATGATAAACAAGATTATCTGGTCTGACAAAACCAAGATTTAACTATTTGGCCTGAATGCCAAGCGTCACGTCTGGAGGAAACCTGGCACCATCCCTACGGTGAAGCATGGTAGTGGCAGCATCATGCTGTGGGGATGTTTTTCAGCGGCAGGGACTGGGAGATTAGTCAGGATTGAGGGAAAGATGAACGGAGCAAAGTATAGACAGATGCTTGATGACAACCTGCTTCTGAGCACTCAAGATCTCAGACTGAGGCGAAGGTTCACCTTCCAACAGGACAACTACCCTAAGCACACAGCCAAGACAACATAGGAGTGGTTTCGTGACAAGTCTCTGAATGTCCTTGAGTGGCCCAGCCAGAGCCCGGACTTGAGCCCAATCGAACATCTCTGGAGAGACCTGAAAATAACCGTGCAGCAACGCTCCCCATCCAACCTGACAGAGCTTGAGAGGATCTGCAGAGAAGAACGGGAGAAACTCCCCAAATACAGGTGTGCCAAGCTTGTAGCGTCATACCCAAGAAGATGCGATGCTGTAATCGCTTACAAAGGTGCTTCAACAAAGTACTGAGTAAAGGGTCTGAATGTGATATTTCAGTTTTTTTATACATTTGTAATACTTTCTAAAAACGTGTTTTTTCTTCGTCATTATACGGTATTGTGTGTAGATTGATGAGGGAACAAATATTTAATACATTTTTGAAGTAGGCTGTAATGTAACAAAATGTGGAAAAAAGTCAAGGGGTCTGAATACTTTCCCAAGGCACTGTACACGTAGCAAATAGGGTATACAGTCACCTGCCATTCTCAATATTTTCCTATCTAGGATGTCTATACCTGGTTGTTTATCAATATTGATTGATGACAATAATTTTTCCACCTCTCCCACACCAATTTCGAAACAGTCTTTCATTCAATATTTTGTAGAAAAACTGTGATGGTTCACTGTTCAATGTTGTCATTTCACTTCTGAGTTTTTCCACTTTACTCGTGAAATAGTAATTGACATGATTGGTATTATCAAAAGGCTTTTATATAAATGACCCATCAACTTAAATGAAGGACGGAGAGGAATTGGATTTTCTGCCCATTATATCATTTAAGGTACTCCAAAGTATTTTTCCATTGTGTTTTATGTCATTTATCTTGGTTTGATAATATGATGTATTCTTCTTTTTGTTACGTTTAGTCAGAAAGGCATATCAACCAGTCAGCCACCTCTTAAACATAATTTACTTGAACCATAAATTTAAAAAATTCATCATCAATCCAGGGGGCTCTAACAGTTCTCACTGTTACATAGTTTCGTAACAGGTGCTTGTCAACAAATACTTCCAGTGCTGCATTTGGATTCACTTCGTCAAACACATCAGACCAACATACATTTCTTACATCTTCAACAAAAAGAGTCCTGAGAAAACACTTGATCTCTTATGAATGACTTTAGGCCCATCTTTTGGCACTTTGGCTTTGCTTGTTATTGATACACTGTGATGGTCACTACAGCCAATGGGAACTGATATTGCTTTAGAGTACAGCTCTGCAGCATTAGTGAAGATATGATCAATACAAGTGGATGTCACAGGTCCAACACCATTGTCTGATACCGTATGCTCTCTAATAATCCCTCTGGCTAACCAACAAGAACACTACACTATGAACATGCAGCCACCCACTCTGTCTGAGTGTATGTGTGTGTGTGTGTGTGTGTGTGTGTGTGTGTGTGTGTGTGTGTGTGTGTGTGTGTGTGTGTGTGTGTGTGTGTGTGTGTGTGTGTGTGTGTGTGTGTGTGTGTGTGTGTGTGTGTGTGTGTGTGTGTGTGTCTGATCTGTGTTGGTTTGACCCTGGGAGAGAGCGTTAAATTCCCCCCTGGTATGTTGTGAGTACATGGATTAGACACACTCAAGGCTTCCTGTGTGAAGTGATAGTGAAGAGAGGGAGGGAGGGAGAGATAATAAAAGAGCGAAAGACTGAAAGAGAGAGAATGAGAATGATAGAATAAGGAGATAGTTAGAAAAACAAAGAGCAGGAGGAGAGAGAGAGAACAAGAGGAGAGACAGAGAGAGCAGGAGGAGATGGAGTGCAGGAGGAGATGGAGTGCAGGAGGAAAGAGAGAGAGAGCAGGAGGAAAGAGAGAGCAGGAGGAGAGAGAGAGGGAGCAGGAAGAGAGAGAGTGCAGGTGGAGAGAGAGAGAGCAGGAGGAGAGAGAGAGCAGGAGGAGAGAGAGAGAGCAGGAGGAGAGAGAGAGCAGGAGGAGGGAGAGAGGGAGCAGGAAGAGAGAGAGATCAGGAGGAGGGAGAGAGGGAGTGGGAAGAGAGAGAGAGCAGGAGGAGAGAGAGCAGGAGGAGGGAGAGAGGGGGAGCAGGAGGAGAGAGAGAGAGCAGGAGGAGAGAGAGAGCAAGAGGAGGGAGAGAGGGAGCAGGAGGAGGGAGAGAGCAGGAGGGAGAGCGAGATGGAGCAGGAAGAGAGAGAGAGTAGGAGGAGGGAGAGAGGGAACAGGAGGAGGGAGAGAGCAGGAGGAGGGAGAGAGAGAGCTGGAGGAGGGAGAGAGAGAGCAGGAGGAGGGAGAGAGAGCAGGAGGAGGGAGAGAGAGCAGAAGGAGGGAGAGAGCAGGAGGAGGGAGAGAGCAGGAGGAGGGAGAGAGAGCAGGAGGAGGAGAGAGAGAGCAGGAAGAGAGAGAGATGTATTATCCAATGTCTAAAACTCAGGGTGCTTCAACTATATTGCTCTTTATACAGTTTTGTGTGTGGGTTATAAACCAAAATATGATTTCGGACACTTTTGCAATTTCTGCATAAACCTTGAAAATCATGACCGACTGCTGTTGCAATCTTCTTCTTTGTTGAAACTGGCTTTTTCAACTCCAATCAATAAAATGGAAAAACAAAGTATTTTCTTGGAAATGGAGTTTGCGCTCCTTGTCATTTATCCATGCCATGGAGAACGTGTGGATGGGCCTGCCTTGTCTGAGAAGGAAAATAGGCCTGTAGCAGAGGTAATCACAGCCACTCATTGTGATAGGGACTGCAGGTAAAGAGGGGAACTGGGAGAAAAGCTGTATGTGTGTGTGTGTGTGTGTGTGTGTGTGTGTGTGTGTGTGTGTGTGTGTGTGTGTGTGTGTGTGTGTGTGTGTGTGTGTGTGTGTGGTGTGTGTGTGTGAGTGTGTGTGTTGGGGGGGGGGGGGTTTAAAGAGGGGACAGGGAAAATAGCTGTTTCCCTGATGTAGAGAATTGGAGGAAGTAGGGGGTCCTCATACACAGCGGCCCAATCTTCTTTTTACGGACTGACATAAGTGTGTGTGTGAGTGTTTTAGTGTCTGTGTTGTGTGTGTGTGAGTGTTTTAGTGTCTGTGTTGTGTGTGTGTGTGTGTGTGGAGAGAGAAAGAGAGCGAGCGAGCGAAAGAGTATGACCATATTAGAGAGACATATTTTCTTCAGATTACACAGACCCACAAAGAAATTAGAAAACACATCCAATTTTGATCAACTCCCATATGGAGGTACTGTAGTAGGGGGTCTACATACACAATGGCCTAATCTTCCTTTCACGGACTGAAGTACACTATATATACAAAGTATGTGGATACCACTTCAAACTAGTGGATTCGGCTTTTTCAGCCACACCCATTGCTGACAGGTGTTTAAAATCGAGCACACCGCCATGCAATCTCCATAGACAAACATCGGTAGTAGAATGGCCTTACTGAAGAGTGTGTGTGTGTGTGTGTGTGTGTGTGTGTGTGTGTGTGTGTGTGTGTGTGTGTGTGTGTGTGTGTGTGTGTGTGCGTGTGTGTGGAGAGAGCGAGAGGGAGAGAGACACAGAGAGAGAGAGAGAGAGAGCGAGCGAGCGAGAGGGAGAAACAGGGTGAGAGAGAGAGAGAGAGACCCACCTAGTAGGAAAGGAATGCCGTTATGGCTGTGAAAATGACCTCTAGCTGTCAGTGGCCTGAGTCCTAATCTCTGTGTGTGTGTCCACGTGTGTTTCTTGAATATACACCAGCTACCAGGACGAGGTCAAAAGGATTATCTTAAACTATGAGCTGTGACCCTTTTAACCTACTCCCCACCACCATCTCTCCTTTCCTCCCTCGCTCCCTCGCTCCCATCCTCCCATTCCTCCCCTGACCCAGCTCCACATATGACCTAATGGTTGAAGGAAAGACTATGGCATGTGGCTAACCCTTTTTTTAGTGGTCACCCCTCAAATATTTACGATTTGGAGTAATTTGCTGCTGAAAAGTGGGCAAAATTATCAGTAGAAAGGTACGGCAAGCTCACTGATGGCTATAAGAAGCATTTATCTGCAGTTATCTTGGCCTAAGGCTGTGCAACCATGTACTAGCTCCAGGGTGCAAATAATTTTGTCTATGCCCTTTGTCTTTACAGAAATAAAATTGGTTCTGCAATGTTGAAAATCCAATAACAAGGTGTGGTGACCCCCCCCCCAAAAAATCTAAAATGTAACATATTTTAGAAGAAATAGGGAATTATTTAAGAAAAAGTACAACAGTGCCAATATATTTGGACGCAAATGTATAACTCTTGTGGTATTCATGATACTTAGACTTATTGAAATAACCTGCAGAGAGTAGTTCAAATGAGGAACTTAATTGCTGTAGCCTAATCTCCATGGGGCCGATTCAGTCTTAGGAAAGGTACGCCGTTCCTTTACACTATACAAGGATCACTCGCCTAGCCACGCTAGCCTCGCCCACATGTGGGTGCTAACAAGCCAGCAAGCAAGCTAGATAGTGCTACGTTTCAACAGCCATTGTCAGCCAATCCAGTAGAGTTTGGAAACTATAGTGAGCCTCAATTGGTCACTCGCAAAGTGAGTGAAAAAAAAATATATATCTTTAAGGATTTTAATAAAGTTCAGCTTTCCCCAACTTTAGGCCCGCCCTGTTTACCTCCCTCGACCATGCTCGTGTCACTCAACGGTCCCCCACCCAGGTGTGGAAAATGCACTCAATTGTCATACTTGTGTAAAAGTAAAGATACTTTGAAAGTCATCCAGCAAAATAATACCTGAGTAAAAGTCTAAAAGTATCTGGTTTTAACCTCTTGGAAATAGGGGGCGCCCTTTTCACTTCTGGATAAAATTGTGCCCAATTTAAACGGCCTCGTACTCTGTCCTAGGTCATATGATATGCATATTATTATTACTATTTTATAGAAAACACTCTGACGTTTCTAAAACTGTTTGAATTATATCTGCGAGTAAAACAGAACTCATTTGGCAGGTAAACTTCCAAACAGGAAGTGAAAATTCTGAAATGGGTCTCTGTGAAAGGCATCGCATATTCAATTGCCTTGTATTTATGGATCTGTATGCACTTCATACGCCTTCCACTAGATGTCAACAGGCAGTAGAATGTGGAATGAAGTGTCTAGCCTTCGCTGGGACCGAATGAGAGCCTTTGGAGTGACAGGTCAGCCATATTGGCAGTATTCGGCTACGCACTTAGGTTTGTCATATCGTTGCCTGCAATGCGTTAGACACGAAGAAATGCTCCGTCTGGGAAGTTATTGGATATATTTGTGAAAAACATCCTAAAGATGGATTCTCAACTGAGTTTGACCAGTTTATTCGACTTTTATTATCACTTTTTGAATTTTTCGTTCATGCGTAAAATATTCATGGACACGTGCACTACACCATGCTAGCCAAAGTTGCTAATTCGACAGAAGAAATTGACATGCTAAAACAAAACAACGATTTATTGTGGAACTAGGATTCCTGGCACTGCATTCTGATGAAAGTTCATCAAAGGTAAGGGAATATTTATGATATTATTTCGTATTTTTGTCGACTCTTTGGACTCCAACATGGCGGAGAATGACTGAGCGCTGTCTCAGATTATTGCATGCTGTGCTTTGTACTGAAGTAATTTTTTTAAATCTAACACAGCTGTTGCATTAAGAACCAGTGTATCTTTAATTATATGTGCAACGTGTATTTTTCAGCAAAGTTTATGATGAGTTTTTCTGTTAGATTACGTGGCTGTCTAAAATTTCTCCGGACATTTTGGTGCCATTTGTGACCATGGCTGCAATGTAAAACCCTGATTTGTAGCTATAAATATGCACATTTTCTAACAAAACATAAATGTATTGTATAACATGATGTCATAAGACTGTCATCTAATGAAGTTGTTCAAAGGTTAGTGATTAATTTTATCTCTATTTGTGGGTTTTGTGAAAGCTATCTTTGCGATGAGAAAATGGCGCTGTGTGTTGGGCTATTGTGGTGAGCTAACATAAATATATGTGGTGTTTTCGCTGTAAAACATTTTAAAAATCGGACATGTTGGCTGGATTCACAAGATGTTTATCTTTCATTTGCTGTATTGGACTTGTGATTTCATGAAATTATATTATATGATATCCCTGTGGCGCTAGGCTAGGCTATGCTAGTCAGCGTCTCTGATGAGGATTTTTTATTTATTTATTTTATTTATTTTACCGTTATTTTACCAGGTAAGTTGACTGAGAACACGTTCTCATTTGCAGCAACGACCTGGGGAATAGTTACAGGGGAGAGGAGGGGGATGAATGAGCCAATTGTAAACTGGGGATTATTAGGTGACCATGATGGTTTGAGGGCCAGATTGGGAATTTAGCCAGGACACCGGGGTTAACACCCCTACTCTTACGATAAGTGCCATGGGATCTTTAATGACCTCAGAGAGACAGGACACCCGTTTAACGTCCCATCCGAAAGACGGCACCCTACACAGGGCAGTGTCCCCAATCACTGCCCTGGGGCATTGGGATATTTTTTAGACCAGAGGAAAGAGTGCCTCCTACTGGCCCTCCAACACCACTTCCAGCAGCATCTGGTCTCCCATCCAGGGACTGACCAGGACCAACCCTGCTTAGCTTCAGAAGCAAGCCAGCAGTGGTATGCAGGGTGGATCCGGGATGGGGGGTCCGAGAATAGCCAACAAAGATCTCAGACATGGCCAAAACCAAGGGGGGCGCCAACCCAGACAGGAAGATAACATCAGTGACTCAACCCACTCAAGTGACGCACCCCTCCTAGGGACGGCATGGAAGAGCACCAGTAAGCCAGTGACTCAGCCCCTGTAATAGGGTTAGAGCCAGAGAATTCCAGTGGAGAGAGGGGAACCGGCCAGCCAGAGCAAGCATGGGCAATTCGTTGCTCCAGAGCCTTTCTGTTCACCGTTACCTTCTTGCGACTATAGGGGGTGCTGTTTTCTCATTAGCATAATTTGCATTACAGATTAAACGGCTTCCTACTCAATTCTTGCTCGTACAATATGCATATTATTACTATTATTGGATAGAAAACACTCTCTAGTTTCTATAGCCGTTGGAATTTTGTCTCTGAGTGAAACAGAACTCAATCTAATGCACTTTTCATGATAGGGAGTCAGATTTCAAACATTTTGGCCACTGATCTGGAGTCAGTTTAAAGCTCACTGTAAATGCTATGGAGAAACAGACACTGCTTACGTCTTCCCCTGGATGTCAGTGCTTGATGACGCTTTGAATGGTGTCGATTGCGCAATCAGTTTCTCTATAAGACATCAAATAGCGGAAGTAGCTTCCCTTTGCTGCCTGCGTCTGTGTCTTTCCATTGCTATGTGCTGTGTATTTTTAAGAAATGTTTTATGATGAGTAAATTGGTAATACAAATTGCTCTCTGTAGTAATTCTAGTCGCTTTGGTGAGATTTGTGATGGTGGCTGCAATGGCAAACTATGATTTATACCTGAAATATGCACATTTTTCTAACAAAACCTATCCTATACCATAAATATGTTATCAGACTGTCATCTGATGAGGTTTTTTCTTGGTTAGTGGCTATCAATATCTTAGTTTAGCCGAATTGGTGATAGCTACTGGTGTTGAGAAAAAATGGTGGACAAAGAAAAATAGTGTCTTTTGCTAACGTGTTTAGCTAATAGATTTACATATTGTGTCTTCCCTGTAAAACATTTTAAAAATCTGAAATGGTGGCTTTATTCACAAGATCTGTATCTTTCATTAGGTGTCTTGGACTTGTGATTTAATGATATTTAGATGCTACTATTTAATTGTGACGCTATGCTAGCGATGCTAATCAGTGTGTGGGGGGGGGGGGGGTGGGGGGTGCTCCCGGATCCGGGGTTGAGGCTCGTTAGAGGTTATCACTTCTGGGCCAGACTACACTCAATCATAGGACCTACGGAAAAGATGAATCTTCAATAAAGACTTAAAGGTTGAGACCGAGTCTGCGTCTCACATGGGTAGGCAGACCATTCCATAAAAATGGAGCTCTATAGGAGAAAGCCCTGCCTCCAGCTGTTTGCTTAGAAATTCTAGGGACAGTTAGGAGGCATGTGTCTTGTGACCATAGCGTACGTGTAGGTATTGTCACGACTCCGACCGAAGGTGACTCCCCTTCCCGTTCGGGT
Organism: Salvelinus fontinalis; assembly: GCF_029448725.1. NCBI lineage: Eukaryota > Metazoa > Chordata > Actinopteri > Salmoniformes > Salmonidae > Salvelinus > Salvelinus fontinalis. Next base: position 41,132,526 of record NC_074692.1, read on the forward strand.
GGCGCTCGGCGGTCGTCGTCGCCAGGCCTACTAGCTACCACTAACTCTTTTCCTCCCCCTCCTTATGTGTTTATTTGTTACACCTGTGTTGAGGTGATTGTAATTAGTTGGGCTTTATTAGTCAGCCAGCCCGCCCGTTTCTTTGTGCGGGATTGATCATTGTGTACCTTGGTACGGGAGTAGACGAACGTATTGTTTATTCGTTCGTAGAGTGTATTGGACTGTTTTTTTGTCCCCCGTGTATGGGGCATTTGTTTGTTCACCCAGTGGTTTCGTGGGGCCGTTGTTTACCGTGTGTGCATTAAAAGCACTATATTGAACTCTCTGTTGTTCCTGCGCCTGACTTCCCACTCCCGACACCCAGAGCGTTACAGAATCCCGCACCTCTGAAAATGGAGTCAGCAGGAGCAGCGGCCACCCCTCTCCCATCGATGAATGAACGGGTTCTCCACCATACCACCGTTCTCCATCGGATCGGATCGTCCATGGATCAAATGATGGAGAGAATGGACCGATGGGAGAGGAGTGGGCTCCTCTCTCCACCTTCGGCTCCCCCAGCTCAGTACTCTCCATCCCCCGGCTCCAGCGTTCTCCGTCTGACACTCCCGAGGGATTATGATGGATCGGCGGCGGGGTCCAGGGGTTCTTACTCCAACTGGAACTGTATCTGGCCACCGTTAGACCCACTCCCTCGGGAGCGGAGAGGGTGAGTGTCCTCGTCTCCTGCCTAACGGGTCGTGCTCTGGAGTGGGCCAACGCAGTCTGGAATGGCCCAGACTCAGCGAAGGAGCACTACCCAGAGTTTACCCGCCGTTTTCGTGCCATGTTTGACCACCCCCCAGAGGGCCAAGCGGCGGGAGAACGACTATTCCATCTCAGGCAGGAGAAGAGGAGCGCCCAGGATTACGCGCTGGAGTTCCGGAACTTGGCCGCGGGATCGGGGTGGAACGACAGGGCCCTTATTGACCACTACCGGTGTAGTCTCCGGGAGGACGTCCGCAGGGAGCTAGCGTGTCGGGACACCGCTCTTTCCCTTGATGAGCTAATTGACATGTCTATCCGACTGGACAATCTGCTGGCTGCCCGCGGGCGTTCGGAGAGGGTACTGTGCGTTCCACCACACAGCACCTCGGCTCCCATTCCAATGGAGTTGGGAGGGGCCGCGCCGAGGGGTATCGGAGGAGGAGGCCCCCCCTGCACCAGCTGTGGTCGGAGAGGACACACGGCCGATCGGTGCTGGAGGGGTCCGTCTGAAAGTCGAGATGGCAGGCGGAACACTTCTCGATCACCCCAGGTGAGTCAGCACCAAACTCACCCAGAACGCCCTGTTGGTCACATGTTTGTCTTGATTTTTTCCCTTAAATTTTCCCCTCTTCCCAGCATAGGGCGCTAGTCGATTCAGGTGCAGCTGGGAACTTTATGGATCGTGGACTCGCCCGTAAGTTGGGCGTTCCGCTTGTGCCGATAGATTCTCCCTTTCCCGTGCACTCCCTAGATAGCCGGCCATTAGGGTCAGGGGTGGTCAGGGAGGCCACAGTTCCACTGGACATGGTGACGCAGGGGAATCATAGGGAGCGTATCAGTCTCTATATTATTGATTTGCCTGCGTTTCCAGTGGTGCTGGGAATTCCCTGGCTGGCCCGGCACAATCACAGTATTTCGTGGAGACAGGGGGTTCTCCAGGGGTGGTCAAAGGAGTGTTCTGGAAGGTGTCCGGGAGTTTCCATCGGTGCCACGTCGGTGGAGAGTCCAGACCAGGGTTCCACGGTGTGCATTCCCCCCGAGTATGCCGATTTGGCAATCGCTTTCAGTTAAAAGAAAGCAACGAAATTACCACCCCATCGACCGGGAAGGTATTGTGCGATAGATCTCCAGGTAAACGCTGCGCTTGCCAAGAGTCACGTGTACCCCTTGTCCCAAGAGGAGACGTTGGGTATGGAGACATATGTCACGGAGTCTCTGGGACAGAGGTACATTCGGCCCTCCATCTCACCCGTCTCCTCAAGTTTTTTTTGTGAAGAAAAAGGAGGGAGGTTTGCGTCCGTGTATTGATTATAGAGGTCTAAATGCCATCCCAGTGGGGTTTAGTTACCCACTACCTCTCATCTCTACGGCGGTGGAATCATTTCACGGCGCGCAGTTCTTTACAAAACTGGACCTTAGGAGCGTGTACAATCTGGTGCGTATTCGGAAAGGAGACGAGTGGAAAACCGCATTTAGTACCACATCGGGCCACTATGAGTACCGCGTCATGCCGTATGGGTTAAAGAATGCTCCAGCCGTTTTCCAATCCTCTGTAGACGACATTCTCAGGGACCTGCACGTGCAGGGCGTGGTTGTGTATATCGGTGACATTCTGATCTACTCAGGTACTCACGCCGCGCATGTATCTCTGGTACGCAAGGTGCTTGGTAGACTGCTGGAGCATGACCTATACGTCAAGGCTGAGAAGTGTGTGTTCTCCAAACGAGCCGTCTCCTTCCTGGGTTATCGCATTTCCACCTCGGGGGTGGTGGTGAAGAGTGACCGCATTAAGGCCGTGCGTAATTGGCCGACTCCGACCACGGTAAAAGAGGTGCAGCGGTTTTTGGGTTTTGCCAACTACTACCGGAGATTTATCCGGGGTTTTGACCAGGTAGCGGCTACCATTACCTCACTGCTAAAGGGGGGCCCGGTGCGGTTGCGGTGGTCAGCAGCGGCGGACGGAGCTTTCAACAGGTTGAAGGCGCTGTTCACGGATGCACCCGTGTTGGCGCATCCGGACCCCTCTCTAGCATTCATAGTGGAGGTGGACGCGTCTGAGGCTGGGGTGGGTGCAGTGCTATCACAGCGCTCGGGTACGCCACCAAAACTCCGCCCCTGCGCTTTCTTCTCTAGGAAGCTCAGCCCAACGGAGCGTAACTATGATGTGGGGGACCGGGAGTTGTTAGCGGTGGTCAGGGCTCTGAAGGTGTGGAGACACTGGCTTGAGGGGGCTAAGCACCCCTTTCTCATCTGGACCGACCACCAGAATCTGGAGTATATTCGGGCAGCTAGGAGACTGAACCCACGTCAAGAAAGGTGGGCCATGTTCTTCACCCGGTTCCGGTTTAAGTTATCCTATAGACCGGGCTCCCAAAACGTAAAGGCTGACGCACTGTCCCGCCTTTACGACACGGAGGATAGGTCCACCGAACCCACTCCCATCCTTCCCGCCTCGAGGCTGATAGCACCAGTGGTATGGGAGGTGGACTCGGACATCGAGCGGGCGCTACGGGCGGAACCCGCGCCTCCTCGGTGTCTGGCGGGGCGGAAGTACGTGCCGCTTGGTGTTCGGGACCAATTGATTCAGTGGGCTCACGTCCTACCCTCATCGGGTCACCCTGGGGTGGCGAGGACAGTGGGGAGCCTTCGGGGGAGGTATTGGTGGCCTACCTTAGCTTGGGACGTTAGGGTTTATGTCTCCTCCTGTTCGGTATGCGCCCAGAGTAAGGCTCCTAGGCACCTTCCTCGAGGGAAGTTGCAACCCCTCCCCATTCCACAACGGCCATGGTTTCATCTATCCGTAGATTTCCTGACCGATCTTCCCCCGTCTCAGGGGAACACTAAGGTTCTGGTGATTGTGGATCGGTTTTCTAAGTCCTGCCGTCTCCTCCCGTTGCCCGGTATCCCTACAGCCCTACAGACTGCGGAGGCCTTATTCACCCACGTCTTCCGGCACTACGGGGTGCCGGAGGACATCGTTTCTGATCGGGGCCCCCAGTTCACGTCCCGAGTATGGAGGGCGTTTATGGAGCGTCTGGGGGTCTCGGTCAGCCTGACCTCCGGGTATCACCCAGAGAGTAATGGGCAGGTGGAGAGAGTGAACCAGGAGGTGGGTAGGTTTCTGCGGTCGTATTGCCAGGACCGGCCAGGGGAGTGTGCGAGATACATTCCCTGGGCCGAGATGGCCCAGAACTCACTACGCCACTCCTCTACCAACGTGTCCCCCTTTCAGTGTGTGTTGGGGTACCAGCCGGTCCTGGCACCATGGCATCCGAGCCAGACCGAGGCTCCTGCGGTGGAGGAATGGGTACAGCGCTCCAAGGAGACCTGGAGGGCTGTCCAGGAGTCCCTACAACAAACTAGTAGTAGGCAGAAGAGGAGTGCTGACCGCCACCGCAGTGAGGCCCCAATGTTTGTACCGGGGGAAAGGGTCTGGCTCTCGACCCGAAACCTGCCCCTGCGCTTGCCCTGCCGGAAGCTGGGGCCGCAGTGTGTAGGGCCCTTCAAAGTCCTGAGGAGAATAAACGAGGTGTGTTATCGATTACAACTCCCTTCCTATTATCGTATTAACCCCTCGTTTCATGTGTCTCTCCTCAGGCCGGTGGTAGCTGGTCCCCTGCAGGACGGTGAGGTGCCGGAGGTCCCTCCTCCCCCTCTGGACATCGAGGGGTCCCCGGCGTATACGATACGGGCCATTCTGGACTCGAGACGCCGGGTGAGGGGCCTGCAGTACCTCGTGGACTGGGGGGGTACGGTCCGGAGGAGAGGCGCTGGGTACCGGTGGGGGACATTTTGGATCCGTCAATGTTGAGGGATTTCCATCGCCTCCATCCGGATCGCCCTGCGCCTCCTCCTCCGGGTCGATCTCGAGGCCGGTGTCGGGAGCCGCGCGTCAGAGGGGGGGTACTGTCACGACTCCGACCAAAGGTGACCCCCCTTCCCGTTCGGGTGGCGCTCGGCGGTCGTCGTCGCCGGCCTACTAGCTACCACTGACTCTTTTCCCTCCCCCTCCTTATGTGTTTATTTGTTACACCTGTGTTGAGGTGATTGTAATTAGTTGGGCTTTATTAGTCAGCCAGCCCGCCCGTTTCTTTGTGCGGGATTGATCATTGTGTACCTTGGTACGGGAGTAGACGAACGTATTGTTTATTCGTTCGTAGAGTGTATTGGACTGTTTTTTCGTCCCCCGTGTATGGGGCATTTGTTTGTTCACCCAGTGTTTTCGTGGGGCCGTTGTTTACCGTGTGTGCATTAAAAGCACTATATTGAACTCTCTGTTGTTCCTGCGCCTGACTTCACACTCCCGACACCCAGAGCATTACAGGGATGTACGGCAGGAACAAATCGGAAAGGTAGGTAGGAGCAAGCCCATGTAATGCTTTGTAAGTTAGCAGTAAAACCTTGTAATCAGCCCTTGCCTTAACAGGAAGCCAGTGTAGAGAGGCTAGCACTGGAAAAATATGATCACATTTTTTGGTTCTAGTCAAGACTCTAGCAGCCGTGTTTAGCACTAACTGAAGTTTATTCAGTGCTTTCTCCGGGTAGCCGGAAAGTAGAGCATTGCAGTAGTCTAACCTAAAAGTGACAAAGGCATGGATACATTTTTCTGCATCATTTTTGGACAGAAAGTTTCTGATTTTTGCAATGTTACAAAGAGGAAAAAAGCTGTCCTTGAAACAGTCTTGATATGTTTGTCAAAGGAAAGATCAGGGTCCAGAGTAACGCCGAGGTCCTTCACAGTTTTATTTGAGACGACTGTACAACCATCAAGATTAATTGTCAGATTCGACAGAAGATCTCATTGTTTTTTGGGACCTAGAACAAGCATCTCTGTTTTGTCCGAGTTTAAAAGTAGAACATTTGCAGCCATCCACTTCCTTATGTCTGAAACACAGGCTTCCAGCGAGGGCAATTTTGGGTTTACACCATGTTTCATCAAAATGTACAGCTGTGTGTTATCCGCATAGCAGTGAAAGTTACCATTATGTTTCCGAATGACATCACCAAGAGGTAAAATATATAGTGAAAACAATAGTGGTCCTAAAACGGAACCTAAAACAGAACCTTTATAAAATGTTGAATAAACATTTCTCCATCCCCCATATCATACACTCACAAACTGAAAATATATGTGTGTACATTGCACAATCAATTGGTGAGAGAATGAGCCTCAAATATCACATTAATTTGTACATATCCACTGTATATCTCACAAGTGACACTGACTTAATACAGTAGAGTGCCATTATTTTTATGTTAAGTATCAGCAGGTCTTATTATTTTATTTCATGCCTATTTATGAGTGCCTTTTAATCAATTGTGCTGTGTCTTTACAACGATTACCTTTTACTTAATTTCTGATATTCTCACGTGTGAAATTCAATTGCATGAACTATTTGTTTACTTGCGTGGTGTGCTGTGATCTCCCAGACTGGCATGGACTACATTCACTTGAGACAGCTGTTGTCATTGTTGTAAAAGCTGAATTTATAATAAAGAACATTTGATTATATTTTGGCCTGTCTCTCTGCCATGGGATTATAGAACTATGCTTTTGACATAAACTGAATTGTGGCCAAATTGGTTCCGGTTTCAGTCAAGACTTTGTTCACATTCTTGGTTGGTCAAACAAAAACACCCTGATGATTGGTTAAAAATAGCCTCCCACAATACTTTTACATTTTAGTCATTCATCTTAAGATAGCTGGTGGGACAACCACATATCACAGACTTAGAAAGTACATTTTCCCTCAACATCGTAGCTATCATTAGAGTCAGAGCTAGAAGGGGGGAGTGCTTGCAAGTGCAAGTGCTAGTTAAGGTTGTTTTTTTTGGGTGGGGGGGGGGGTCGAGGTGAGGAGGAGGATTATTTAAGATACTGTTTGAAGAGGTAGGGTTTCAGATGTTTTTGGAAGATGGTGCCAGGACAAAGAAGAGCTTGGACTGGGCTGAGCAGGAGCTGCCATCCTGTAGCGGTGTGAGTACCAAGACACCCGAGGTGGCAGAACGGATTTCTCGGCTTGGGGTGTAGGGTTGGAGCATAGCCTGAAGGTAGGGAGGGGCAGTTCCTCTTGCTGTTCCATGTGTAAGCACCATAGTCTAATAGTGGATGTGAGGTTTGACTGGAAGCCAGTGGAGTGTGAGGAGCGGGGTGACATTAGAGAACTTGGGAAGGTTGAAAACCAGACGGGCTGCAGCATTCTGGATAAGTTGCAGGGGTTTGATGGCACAAGCGGGGAGCCCAGCCAAGAGCGGGTTGCAGTAGTCCAGACGGGAGGGGATAAGTACCTGGATTAGGACCTGCACCGCTTCCTGTGTGAGGTAGGGTCGTACTCTACGGATGTTTTAGAGCATGAACCTGCAGGAGCAGGTCACTGCTTTGATGTTTTACAGAGAACGACAGGGTGTTGTCCAGGGTCATGCCAAGGTTCTTTGCACTTTGGAAGGGCGACACTGTGGAGTTGTCAACTGTGATGGAGAGGTCTTTGAGTGGGCGGCTTTCCCTGGGAGGAAGAACAGTTCCTTCTTCTCAAGGTTGAGCTTGAGGTGGTGGGCAAACATCCAAGTTGAGGTAGCTGCCAACCACGCAGAGATGCGTGTCGCCACCTGGGTGTCAGAAGAGGGGAAGAAGCAAAGTAGTTGAGTGTCATCTGCATAGCAGTGATAGGAGAGACCAGGTGAGGATATGACGGAACCAAGTGACTTGGTGTATAGAGAGAAGAGGAGAGGGCCTAGAACCGAGCCCTGGGGGACACCAGTAGTGAGAGCATGTGATGCAGGCACAGATCCTCTCTACGTCACCTGGTAGGAGCAGCCTGCCAGGTAGGATGCAATCCAAGAGTGTGCAGAGCCTGAGACAACCAGCCCTGAGAGAGTGGAGAGGAAGATCTGATGGTTCACAGTATCAAAGGCAGTGGATAGATCTGGGAGGATGACAACAGAGGAGAGAGTCAGCTTTGGCAGTGCGGAGAGCCTCCGTGACACAGAGAAGAGCAGTCTCGATTGAGTGACTCGTCTTAAAGCCTGACTGGTTAGGGTCAAGTGTTTTGGAAGGAAAAGAAAGAAGGGATAGTTTTTTAAGTCAGATGAGTTGAGTGTTGGTTTCTTGAGGAGGGGAGGAACTCGGGCCATTTTGAAGTCAGAGGGGACACAGCCAATTGTCAGGGATGAGTTAATGAGGGAAGTGAGGAATGGGAAAGGTCTCCAGAGATAGTCTGGAGAAGGGAGGAGGGGATGGGGTCAAGCAGGCAGGTTGTTATTCGGCCAGACCTCACTAGTCGCAGGATGTCACCTGCAGAGAGAGGGGAGAAAGAGGTCAAAGAGTAGAGTAGTTCTGTGTGAGTGAGACCAGTGGACTCAATAGGCAGAGTGAAAGAGTACTGGATGTCGTCAACCTTTTTTTCAAAGTGGTTAACAAAATCGTCTGCAGAGAGAGACAAGGGAGGGGGTGGAGGACTCAGGAGGGAGGAGAAGGGGAAAAATAGTTTCCTAGGGTTAGAAGCAGAGGCTTGCATTTTGAGTGCTAGAAAGTTGCTTAGCAGTGGATACAGAGGAAGAGAAGTTAGAGAGGAGGGAGTGAAAGGATGATCGGTCCTACGGAAGTTTAGTTTTCCTCAATGTGAGTCATAGGATGCGGAAAGGGAGGAGAGTAGGGTCGAAGAGGCAGACTCAGGGGACAGGAGGGAATAGGATTTAGCAGAAGGGGGAGATGATAGGACAGAGAAGGAGAGCGTAGTGGGTGAGAGAGTGAAGACTGCAATGGTGCATGACCATCTGGGTAGGGGCTGAGTGGTTAGGGTTGGAGGAAAAGGAGACAGAAAACTAACCAAAGTAGTGATCAGAGACCTGGAGGGGGTTTGCAGTGAGATTAGTAGGCGAGCAGCCTCTAGTAAAGATGAGGTCAAGCGTGTCTTGTGAGTTGGAGGGGATTGGGAAAGGGTGAGGTCAAATGTGGCAAGGAGGGGAAAGAGAGATTTGGAAATAAATTAATCGAAGGCAGAAGTCGGAGATTGATGTCGCCAAGTACGAAGAGCGGTGAGCCATCGTCAGGAAATTAGCTTATCAAGGTGTCAAGCTCATTGAGGAACTCTCCAAGGGCACCTGGTGGGAGACAGATGACAACAATGTTAAGCTTAAATGGACAAGTGACAGTGACAGCATGGAATTCAAATTAGGATATGGACAGGTGAGAGAGGGAGAAAATAGAAAATCTCTACCACGATGACCAGATGCTCTCAGACTATGAGAGAAAACATAATCAGATGAAGAGAGAGCAGCTGGAGTAGCCGTGTTCTCTGGGGTGATCCATGTCTACGTTAGGGCTATAAAGTCAAGGGACTGAAGGGCAGCATAGGCGTTCTTGACATCAGATCGGGCAGTTCCAAATGCTGCCAGACACCCCAGAAAACACCACACCCAATTTCATCAGGGAGTTTTTGTTAAATTAGTTTTTCCTGTTTTAAATTAGTTTTCCTGTTCATTTATCTAAAGCAATCCCTTTAAATACCGAGTAACTTCAATTTTAACTTAAATTTGAATGTGATCGGCACAATCTTAAAATGTAGCCTATGGAGAATGCCTTCAGAATGGAGATCAATGAAAGATAGTCATCAAAACATATGCGTATTGATCTCCGTTTCAGAATTCATGCATAGATTTAAAAACATTCCGATATTTCACAATAGGCTATGTATGTTAAGGGAAGTTTTAGTTGAACCCTATCACTTGTGAATATGTGTTTATGCAGGACATTTAAAAAAAACAGTGTTTGATTCGTTCTGAAAATTGCCACATTCAGTTCTTCAGCCCATGGTAATGTTGGATTATTAGTGTACATGACATGTGATTATAATGGGGAGAATAGTGTACAATAGTATATCCTGGTCTATTGCCAGCACTGACAATGGAACTGTGTTTTTGTATACATGAACGGTTTGATCCTCACCAATAACCACACCTCTGTGAAGGCGTACGGAGGAAGCAAAGGTAAACGAAACAATGTAATTAAATGGAATGATATGAAATATATACAGTATTATCCTCTACAGAGTACCTAACCCGGATCCGGGAGCACCCCCCACACCCCCACACTGATTAGCATCGCTAGCATAGCGTCACAATTAAATAGTAGCATCTAAATATCATTAAATCACAAGTCCAAGACACCCAATGAAAGACACAGATCTTGTGAATAAAACCACAATTTCAGATTTTTTAAATGTTTTACAGGGAAGACACAATATGTAAATCTATTAGCTAAACACGTTAGCAAAATGACACCATTTTCTTACTCCAACAGTTTCTTACTCCATCAGGTGCTATCACCAATTCGGCTAAACTAAGATATTGATAGCCACTAACCAACAAAAAAATTCTTAAGATGACAGTCTGATAACATATTTATGGTATAGCATAGTTTTTTTTTTTTAAATGTGCATTTTTCAGGTATAAATCACAGTTCTACATTGCAGCTGCAATCTGATATAGTGCTGATGCAGCTAGAACAATTACAGAGACCAACGTTATATAACTAATTACTTGTCTTAAAACATTTCAGAAAAAATACACAGCGTACAGACATTGAAAGCCCAACATCTGGTGAATCCAAACAATATTTCAGATTTTTTAAATGTTTTATAGCGAAATTAGCATAACTAGCTAATTAGCATAACCAGGCCAGCCAAAACCAGCTGGACGCGCCCGACCAGTTCACATGCACGACAGATATATGAAATAACATCGTAAATTGGGTCTTACTATTGCTGGTCTTTCATCAGAATGTTGATCAAGGTGTCCTTAGTCCTGATGAGTCGTTCAATCCATTCACAATGGCAACTTCCCCTCTTCATTTAGCCTGGGTACTGGTCGACTGGCACGGTCCATGTCCAAAGTTAAAAAACTCAAAGAACGGAACACGGCAAAACTCCCGAAAAAATTCTAATAATCTGATTAAACTATATTGAAAAAACATACATTACGGTGATATGGTCACATGTATCAAACAAACTTCGACACGGAGAAAGTTTTCATCCGTAACGTCAGCATAACAAAAGACAATGCCACCTCTGAAAACGCGCATCTCAGAAACCGGAAGTTGTCGGTCACGCTAAAGAAATAGGTCTTATTTCACGTCAGTACAAGATAAACAAAAAATTTCTCCTCTGACGTCTTCCAGACACCCAGAGGAAGAAGAAGGAAGTGTCATTCGGGTCATAGGTCGCGTGACCATATATAGGCAGAGCTTTGAAGCGAGCATACACATCTTGCAATCTTTTTCTGGCTCAGGGAAAGTGCTGTGAAATGACCTGTGTTTGACTCAGAGACTCAATTGGAACGGTTTTAGAAACCATAGCTTGTTTTCTATCCAATGCTATATGGTTATATGCATATAGTAACAGCAATAATTGAATAAGAGGCAGTTTAGTCTGTAGAGGCAATTATGCTAATGCGAAACAGCACCCCCTGTATTCTCAAGAAGTTATACCAACTGAAGGGAATTAACTAGTAAATATGCAGTTAAATGTGTTATCATTAGGCCTACTAATGGTCGATACTAATAGAAATAGGAAACGGAGAAAGTCAGGGTAGGTCTATGTTGGCTAAACATTCGAGGGCGCCAAAAGGTTTCATTTGGCGTGACTCATTGCGAAAAAGTCCATACAATTTTAATTCTGCATAATAGCACAGCATTTCATCATCTTCACTGTCAGAAAGTTGATAGGGTTCAGTTTTGCTGACATGTGACTGTGTTCGGGTCTCGTGAGGCTCAGTTGGTAGAGTATGGTGCTTACAACGCTAGGGTAGTGGGTTCGATTCCCACAGGGGACCAGTATGAAAATATATGTACTAACTAATTTAAGTCGCTCTGGATAAGAGCGTCTGCTAAATGACGTAATAGTTTCAGATGTTGAGAGCTTGGAACTATGGAGTTATTTATGTAGAAATGTAGTTATTGACATAGAGGAATGAGATACCTAGTCAACTGTACAATGTACAATGTACAGCTGCATTCAACCGCAATGTGTCTTCCCCATTTAACCCAACCCCTGTGGATCAGCCTGTTCAATGTTCTCTACCTATATAGTGCTCTAAATACCCAAATCCATGTTAAGTTCAAAAGAATACAATCTAAAAAATGTGGACACTTTGAAACCAATGAGGATTCGCAACTTTAAAGTCAATGATTTCAGAAAGATTTCATATTTTTGCAGATAGAACCTTATAGTACCATGCTTTTGATGTTTGTCTCCAGCGATCCTAAGGTAAATAGATCTAAAACAATCCCCTTATCCAAACGGATTACTAATTTACCTTATCAATAGCTTTTATACATCTGGAAATTACAGTGCATGGAGAATGGCGTTATTTATATCAGGAAAAAATGTATTAGATGTTATTCCACTTGGAACTGACAGGTTGCTCAGCCTAATTAATCAATACGAGGGAATGAAGTCAAGGTCAGAATACAGTATATCTGTATACACACCTCTGCCACACCTCCATTTTTCTGATCTCCACCCCTAAAGAATATTTGGCTGGCACATGCTCTGGCACATGCGTAAATTCAAGAATATATATAGAGAGAAAAGTTCCATATACGCGCGCATATCTCGGGTCTGAATTTCCCCATATGTACAGTTCACTAGGTATGATTGAGGTCACATTCTAACATTTAATAGTATCTAATTGTGTTCTATACTCCCTCTAAAATAAATATCTCGAGGGTATTTGCCATAAGATGTTTTCATAGCCTCTTGGGTCCAGTATGACTTGTTTGTTCCTGTTGTAGGCTGGTTTGCCTGGTCTCCACTACGGGGCGTCTGGGCGCTGCATTGTCCGCAACAAGTTGGATGTCCATCCACTGCTGAGGGTCATGTCATGATGAAAAAAGTATGCTTAAAAATCTATTATCTTCAAAATCATGTATGCGCAGGGCTGCAAACGTGACAAACAATATGTAATTCGTTCATTCTAATTATATTCTGAGAAAGCACACACACACACACACACACACACACACACACACACACACACACACACACACACACACACACACACACACACACACACACACACAGTTGGTGCAGATTGTAACTCGATTCTCGGTCTCTGTCCGTTTGCTCGGTAATTAAATAGCCTGCTCAGTGCGTTTATCAGTGTGATCTGACAGTGTATCTCTCGGTCCCTGTCCCGGTCTCCTTCTCTCCGTGCAACCGATGCATTCAGCTGCCACACAGTAATTGAATTAGTTCGGTTGGGAGGGGAGGGATCTTGTTTTGTTAGTGTGACGCCCATTCAAAATTCTAACCAATGGGACTATCCTCCGGTCGGCTGTAACCGAACCCACTCTCTGGCAGTCAGCAACGAACTGCCTTTGCTCTCACCTTCCGTCTCGTCTCGTCCGGTTGAATCTAAACATCAGGTGAAAGAAGCGCATGAATCAAGTGTGTTTTATTTTTTCTCTCCAATGGTTATATATGAAGAGAATGCTGTGGAATGCTGCCATTTGGGTTCCGGGCAAACAAGCTGCCCTACTGTCACCCAGCAGCAGCAGCGCATGAGAGAGGCTCGAGGACGGACTCCTCCCCACCTACCCGTGACACTTTCAAGACAGCGCTGAGAAAGGATAGCAGCCTTTTTCGGCCAGTCTGCGAACAGAGCAGAGAGACAGAGTTACGTATAAACGAATTCACTGCAGCCGGGGGTTGCTATATGGCTTTCCAAAGTTTCATCTCTGAAAACGTTGACATGTGACAGACTCGAGCTAAAGCGCGACATTGCTTCTTTTCGTTTCTCATTGTTGGACTTGGACCTACCCTCTGCGCTGTTGATTCCCAGCGAACAGTCCTGACACGGATCCAGCTCAGCGCATGCCATGACCTTACAGAGACTGCTGTATTAGATGGTCATTCTAATCAACGTTTTATACATCTGACTGCATGTATTAATATCCCTTTTTGTACATTTGTGTGAAAAAAGTGTCTGCCCAAGGAGTGATTTTTACGTATCCTGGAGCCGTCAAAGCTGACGTCCCATGAACACATAAAACTGGACCCGGACACTGAACCTGAGCGAGATGCACTACACACAGCGACACTAGCATTTGATAACTTCACCTGCTACCGTCGTCCATTAATTTGAACCAAGTGAGCAGCAAGGCGTCATCCATATCGCAGGTTGCGCTATCAAAGCCCTTCGCACGTAGGGGTGTAGGAGACAGCGATATTCTGTTGTATTCAATTGTCCTGCCTATTTCTGTCATCCATAAACTGCGACAGAGGAAAGAAAAGGCACACAAATGTAAACGAAAGAAGGCATCTCTCCAGCTGAAGTGTACCTAGAACTGACAGATCGTGCAGTCACCCCGCATCGAAGAGGAATACGTGCCGAACTTTGCTGTTGTGATGTTGAAAGTGGAGATGGTGCTATTTGTCTTTCTGGTGCTATGGATGTGTGTATTCAGCCAGGAGCCCAGCTCCAAGGTGGTGGCCGACCGGTATGCCGTCTTCTGGAACCGAACCAACCCCAGGTAGGTGCCACTCAGAGCGGCCAGTGGGGCCGAAGGGAGTCGATGTTGTCTCTGTGATCTTCACACTGGCCGGGGCGGCTCGTAGGGATCAATACGTTTCGAACTATCAAATGTGTATAGACAAATGGCACGGTGTCTTTTATTTAAGGTATAGAGTAATGCTTATTGAACAGTTCTCTCTGATGGGATATAGTTCTATTTCCCAGAAATGTGGGTAGGCTATTGGTACAACAGAACACAACCTGTGCGCACAGGTTGAATATAGGCGAACCTATTTTGGAGACAGTCTACACTGAATTGTTTTCAGTCAACCGTAATCGAGTCAAGTTGATCAAATCCAGAATATTGTTATAATACGCCTATGAGATGGGTCACCCGAAAAGCGCACGGTTGGAGAGTAATCTTTTGCGTGTTCCAGTGTCTTCATTCCGTGTTTGTGAATCGATTGGGCGCTAGTGCCTGTCTTTGAATATACCCCGGGTTAAATCATGGAACATTATTTGTGGGTTAATTCGAATGGATTTGTATTAAAGCCTACCGTTGGAGTATGTAGAATAATGCGTGCACCATTGCATTGCTTGTATGGTTTAGGCCTACAACGTATCTGTAGCCTACATCTGTCATCTTTGAATGAAAAACTCAGCAAGTGCTGTCATTTCACGGATAAAATGGCACCATGATTAACCCATATTTCCTATTTCCAAGAACAGCAAGCGCGCGACAATATTACAATTTAGATGTTGCATATGAGCGGGAAGCGCTGAAATCTGTACGGCGTATGTTTTGTCACTAGTTGTAGGCCATGGGCACATTGGTGGGTCGCTCTTCCAATTCAGAAGCTTATAAGAAATCAATAATAGGCCTACTTAACCAGGAATAAAGCCTCGCTATGCTGATAGGTTGCACTTAATTTAGTCGTTTAATCTCTTGTCTTTTAATTTGATCATGATATGCGCTGTTCACAAGGGATTTATCCAATCCACTTGTTGTTCTTATTCGGAAAACATGTTTTAATCCAGTGAAAAAGCTCCTCTGTAATGTTTCCCGAAAATGTTCTCACCGACTTTGAATGACATAATTATGCAATTATTATGATTCCTAGGTTTAAATTGTTAAATCATTGATATTTCATTAATATCAACATACTGTAATTCAATAGGAGGTTGACCGGGTTGTGAAAGCAGCAATTGTTGCTGCGCTAAAGTCATGGACATCGTGTGAGCATAGCATACAATGTAGGTATTGTCATACAGTCATAGAGTCAAACATTAAAACAAGTTGATAATCAATATATGAAATGTAGAACGTATACACAGACTTATTAGCCCATGACAAGAATAGTTTGGCAACCGTGAAACATTGATAGTTTACATTGAAGGACAAATTCGTAAACAAACCAATGCCCACATTTTGCCACAACTATACCCACTTAATTGATTTATTAGATATCACATTATTTAATTAACTTTATTTTCTTGAATATTGAATAAAGATGTTGGACATGTAGCCTACGTTATGATACATTATATTCTAAAACTTTTCCACAAAGTAGTTGATATCATCAAGCATTGTGAAAAATACATATTTTTTTCTGTGGAATTAAAATTTTGGGGGATTGAATCATTTCAAATAGCATTGAAGTTGATTGAGAGACAAAACAGAGTGCATGTGGGCAAGTTTCACATAGTTATCTAGTATAGAATTAAAACCTGGTGTCGATTCTTAATCATATGCTTGCAAATATATTGAGTTGTAGGGTACAATGAAGCACCCATGTATTAGTTTTCCATAGTGAGAATAAGGTCAGCGGAGGGTGACTTCTACATTTCCTTGAGGCCATAACATACAAAGTGTAGCTTTTGACATTTTCCAAATACAGAGGGTCATACTCTACATGTCATATCACATTTTCTGGAAAACTTAACAGCAGCCAATCATACTTCACATAGTCAAAAGTGTATTTACTTGTCATATTTAGCTTATTTCATGTGTTATTCTAATTGCAAAACAGTATTTTACTTAGCGTATGACTATATATTAACCCTAGTCTGAATTTTTCCAATTAAGTTGTTGCTGTTCACTCACTCAACTGCCAAAATGATTTAGTATTTGCTGAATGGATCACCTAAGCTTATTCTCCAAAATCATACAAAGTATTTTATTATAGCTACTTAGACATTATTTTATAACTATTTATATTCATTTGGAAGTTTC